>NC_083325.1:15850587-16450587 GCF_963455315.2 Globicephala melas
CTCTCCTGGTCTGTCACTGCCTTTACCTCTGACTATGCTGTGTTTTGCTTTAGGTTCTTTTCTTCTGTAGTGAAATAGTCCATTTGTATTACATTACTGCTTCCTGGATTTCATTTGTTGAAAAAAAAAAAAGCTTAGCATGGAATTTGTACTACATTGATACAACTTTGAGGATTGCTAGTAGCATTTAGGGCTGGACTCTTTGTATGAATTTTTGGGAAACCAAGAATCTCTGCATGTACAAAAATAGACGTAGGTTTTGTTCCCCTTTCCTGGTAATGGGAGTTCAAGATGGACATTTTTCCAGTTCACACAGAAAGAGATGGAACTTCTGATATTTATATGTGTTTCTTCTCATAGATCCTATCTTGTCCTGAAATTCAGTCAAACATTTCCTGTGCACGTACTCTGTAAGGCACTGTACCGTATGCCATGGGAGGCACCAAGGTGTACAAGACATGGTCCTTACACTCATGGAATTTATAGTTAGAAGTTCTGAAAGTATTTAAATGAGACTTAAAATAATCTTGAAAGAAAACTTAGCCTGAAAAAATTTTACTTAGAAATAACGCAGTAAAGAATGTAACAGAATGTGTGCGCTCTCCAGTGGGCAGGTGTGGTGCTTATGATTAGATACCGCATGAAAGTGTTCACAGTTTCCATTCTTCTTAATCTCAGATCCCCTACAAACCCCCCATTATATTCACAAGTCATGAATGTGATGTGGAGATTTAAAGATTCCTCACTGTGCAATGTTTTATTTAAATGTGAACTTATATGAATTAACGCAAGAGAAATTCTCAGGAGATTGAGTACATTGACTCTGATTGAAAGGTGAGAAATATTTATAAGATGGTTTGGCCACTAACGTATGTCCTGTGTTCAAGGTTTTTTTTAGGAAATAGCTTACTGTAGTTACTTGGTGGTTTTGTCATAGAGATCAGGTTTGTGTTTAAAACCAAAATATGATTGGGCTTCTTTAAGCAGTGGACGGACAATTGAAGATTTGTACTTAAACCTCTTTACATTCTTCAGCAGAGGTAGAATAGGCTTTTTGTTTTTTTAAATTAAGGCATTTAATTGATAATTTGGATGGAGAAGAAATCAAACAGGGAAAGAAAGTGACCAGTCTGACAGATTTAATATTTATAGCAGCTGGTAGTTTGCTAGATTAGAGAGTGGTGGGATTGTGGGAGGGAAGGTGAAGCGGTGCAGAGGTGGAGATGAGGAGAGGCTGCTTTCGCTGGGGAGCCTCCAACCTGTGATTCTGGGCTTGGATTGTCTGTGGTGGGGAAGAATAAGGAAAATGACATAAGTGACTTAAAATTTGGTGAGTTTTACTTGGAGTATAAACATATTTTGCATTATTTCTGTCTGAATGGAAACAAATGGCAAAAGAGAAAGAATTTCCTTGATTCTCTGATGTCACCAATGGTAAGACTTATCATTGATTTGATAACAGTATTACCTTAAATAGGGCCACCAGTTGTTACCTGTGTCATGGTGGCATGGAGTGGCAGGTGTCTGGGGTCCTCCTCACAGCCATGGCAACTGGGAGAGTGTGCATGGTGTAAAGGGCCAGAGATCGGGCAGATTCGTCTTCCAGTGTCTGGAATTAAAAAGGCATGTATGGTGATTATGGAGCACCGCGGCTTGCTGGGCGCCTCAGGTTTTTCTCTGGGTTTCGTAAGTGCTTGATTCTAGCATCCCCTTATTTCGGTACCAGTGTTACCTTGTCTGGCATTGCACAGGTTTCTTGTTGGGACAGAATGTGGTCAGGAATTTCATTTCCTTATCTTTGAACATGTATTTTGGGGTTGGCTCAAAGGTGATGATAGTCTATTAGTTATAGCTTACCTGAAGCCTAGGTATGGGCTCATACCGTAGATGGGAAGAGCACATGCACACACATATGCACGATAAATCTCCCAAGATCCATTTCACTAGATGCTGTAGAACAGCAGGGTCATTGCACAAGTTGACAAAGGGCCACAAGGGTGTGGCCCTTTGTCAACTTGGGCCACAAGGCTGTCTGGTAGGTGAGCTGCTCTTCATCGTACTTGGTGGATGTAGTTTTTGTGAGCACCAGAATTCTGGCGCTGTGAAGTCTTGAGCTCCATAGAGTTGATCCAGGAGGTCTGGAGTAGGGGAAGGAATAGGAGAAGGTAGTGATAGGAGTTGTTTGGGTATTGAGACCATGCTTTATGAATGTAGACAGACCTGTGCTTTCTCAGGGTGACAGGGCCACTTCTGCCCCATGGAAGGAGACTTGAACTGTCTGATGTCTCCTTTGTTAAGGTAGAGTGTAAGAGTACTTGTGGAGGACTAAACTTTACCTTCAAAAAGCAAGTATTTCCTTTTATCAAGTATGGGCTCCAGATGTCCTGATCTTATTTGCTCTTGTAATCATATCTTGTACCTTTCCTGTCTGGAAACTCCTGATAGATGGGCTATTTACTGAATATTCCAGGAGTGGGAGGGACTGTTGGGCAAGTCCTGCCAAGAATAGCAGAGGGGAGTAAAGCTCTTCCATAGGTATCGTGGTTCTGTGTCTCCAGCTGGGAGAACTGGGAACCAAGGGCAAGCCCTGGCTAGGGTGGGCTCTCAGGCCACAGTTCCTGTCGTAGTGTTCACTGGCCCAGGTTAAGGTGCTTACCTGCGTACACTGAGCCAGGACTTGGCCCTCAGTGCCCCCTCAGGGTCCCTTGTTCAGCATAGTCTAGGCCAAGAATGCATCTGATCTGTGTGCACACAGAATACGTCTCTCCTGGTTGGTCAGGGCAGATTCCGGGCCTGTCTCTTCCTTAGAGGTACAGGGGACTACAGAATTCAAAGTTGTTGGAAGCTGAGGTCAGTACGTGAGCTGAAGATGAATCAAGGGATGTTCAAAGGGCCAGAAGCAGATCAGTTACGGAATCTGAGATCTGAGGATTTAGGAGGGTATGAGCAGTGATTCAGGAGAAACAGCACTGAGTGGACCCTGGACAAGTTTATGATGAGATGTTCTTTTCTGGGCCTATTAGCTTTCATGGGCTACCTTAGTGATAGATGCTGGCATTTTGAAAGGGCCAGGAATGGACCACAGAGACAGCAGGTTGGGGTTCTAATGGGGGTTTAGAAGGCAGCCCACGTAAATCATCTGTGCTCTACTTTCTACTGATTTTTGAAATATGGGGAGCTGGCTTTAGGAGCTACTTAAGATTTCTCAGTTTCCACTGAAGTAGTTTGCTGACAGTAACTTAGATATTTTTTACATGTTTCTCCCTCATCTACTTTTCCTATTTATTTTATTTTCCCTACTTCCTTTATATGTGAGGTCTTGAGACTTACATCAGAAGAGACCAAATTAAGTAATTTTGGATTATACTTTAGATAAGTTTTATTCTATGACTTAACATTTAATGTTAATATTATTACTGGGGAATGAATTGCAAAGTAGTTCTTAGTAATTGTGACAAAGTTTGCCTCTTAGCTCGTCTTTTGCTTATTGATGTTGGGCTTAAAAATGTTGGGTCAAATGGGGAAAGCATGTGGCTGTTTAGTAAACATTATTAGTAAGAGTGATACCTAGTATTTAGTTCCTTGATTTAATTTGAGCTGTTTATGTGAGCCCCTGGTTTCTTGCTGAGGAATAAAAATTATAAACGTAACCTCTTCTTTCTCAGTTCAGAAAAAGCAACAAAATTGTGGTTCTCAGTAAAGAGGGGATTCTGGAGAATAGAACAGTGTCTTTTCTTGTTTGTTTCTTTAATTAGTTTTTGTATTTAATACATCTTATTTAAAAAGTGACATTTAAAGTTGCCATTATCACAAGATAGCTCCTGAATTAGAGGATTTTTTTTTTTTGTCACCAGGTTAAATTCATAGTCCAAAAATTTGGAAAAATTATAATGTGTCATATTTTCTTTACTTTTCAGTGCAACAGAATGGAATTCGGCATTGCTCCTATACAACTTCCAGGAAGCATCTCTATGTGGATAAAGATACGAAGGTTATTTGCCAGGGTTTCACTGGTAAGCAGGTATGTGTTTCAAGACTTTTTAAAAGATGTATATTAGAGATACAAAAACATTGAATTATTTTCTATTGTTTTAAAGTCACAAAAGTTATAATACAGTTTGTAGCACAAGAGTATACAGTACAGCAGTGGAGTTGTATCTCAGGAGGGGGTTAGGTGCTATAGTCAGCCTCTAAGATGAAAATTGTATTTAATGTTACCTTGAAAATCCCTCCCTAGGAGTACAGTATTATGTTGGAAACCCACATATTTTCTTTCAGCAAGTATAACACAACAGGTTTTTCTCCAACATTGGAACAGATCACTGTTTCTTTAATTAAGGTCTAGGTAAGGCAGATGGCTTGTGTTTAGGCCTTGTACAAAAAAAATTCTCAGCTAAGCACATATCAGTGTGGGGAAATGCTCAAACCCAGAGAGGCTCATGGGAACTGTGATGGGAAGAGGAAGTAGTACATTGATTTTTCCCGTCTTGTACTCTCTGGGCAAATGGTCTTCAGGGGAATAGCAGGCAAAATAGCCTGAAGTATTTCATTTATATTCATTCTCTGTCCCTATCCTCTGCCTACATCATAGAACTTATGTAAGTTTAAATATAACTGTGACGTGATTCCACAAAAAAATGCAACATAAGAATCTCCTTTCCTTCCTTCCTACCATTCTACTGCTCTGGAATTCCTTCTGATAACAAGTTGACATGTATCCTTCCAGATATTTTTCTTGCTCATACAAACATATGTACACTTATATAATGGGCATTCTACAGAGTTTGTTCTACAGAACACTCTCTCTTTCATTCTCTGTGTGTGTGTGTGTGTGTGTGTGTATATATATATATATACACACACACACATATATAAACAAATTATACAGTATATAATATATATCATACATATATGTCTGTTAAATTGATTCCTAAAAGTAAAAATGTCAAAGTGTCAAAGGTTCTGTGTATTTAAAATTTTAACAGCTATTGCTAAGTTGCCCTTTACAACATTTGTACACATTTATGGTTTCAGCATAGTAGATGCACAGATTTTTTTGTTTTAAACGAGGGAATACTACCAAATCAATTGGAAGATAGCCATCAGCCTTAACCCAAAGTATCCCTTCCTTCATTATTAAAGGAGATATGGCAAAATAAAAGCGATTAATGATTTTTGTGTAATTTAAAAGTTAATGATTTTTCTATGATTAAAAGAATTATCACGTCCATTCTGCAGGGTTTTGGTGATCTAGAGCAAGAGTTGGCAAGCGTATTCTGTAAAGACAAGATTGTAAGCATTTCAGGCTTAATAGGCCATGCAGTCTCTGTTACAGCTACTTGGTAGTACTGGAACAGCAAAAGCAGCCATAGGTAATATGTCAGTGAATGGGTATGCCAGTAAAACTTAATTCACGAAACCAGTGGCAAGTCAAGTCCTTCAGGCCATATTTTACTAACCCCTGATCTAGAGGATGATACCTAAATATCCAGAATTCTATAACTTTTGTTTTTAAAGTACTTAGGAATTGCTTTAAAATTTTGTAGTTCTTTTTTTAAAAATGAATTAGATTAGAAGGTTGTTCATGTGAAATGTCCTTTTGCTTTCTGACTTTTTTTTGAAATAATTGGGCACAAAAATGTGAATTGCAGTGGACCTTGCTTCTTTTTCTCCCATTCCTCTACTGTCTTAAAAAAAACAATCCACTGTCAATGAAAAAAGAAACACCCCAAACTTAGAAATTTTGTTCATAGGTAAAATTGGTTTACTTATTCTGATAGCCGTATGTTTTATGAATATCATTTCCACATATATACATTCTAAAGAAAGTTGATGCTCATCTAAGATATGAAGTACATTTTATCATTCCTCTGCCAATTAAAATCGTATTTAGTCCCTTTTTGGATAGATGTTAATTTTATTAGCATATAATCAAATGTTTGATTAACCCAAATTCTCTACCTAAGTTTATTATGTATGATTTTGTTTTTCTGTTTACTAAGCTTTATACAATCCTGCAACATTTTAACCTCTGACCTTTTTTTTTAAGAACCATTGTCCATGCTATAAGCACTATTTGGAACTGTCTTTGATTCATAAATTAGATAATGATTTGCCTACATATTGAAATCCAGGGTTGGTTTCAGTGTCTCTGAGTTACCGGCAAATACACTGTTTCTCATTCACTTTTTTTTTTAGAGTAATTGGGAGCCTTAAGATTTGTTGGTTTTAAGTTTCTGTTTATAGACGTAACGATGAGGTCTGAAATTTAGAGTTTATCTCTGTAGAGAATCTGCGTTTTGTCTCATTAGTTCTTTTTTTTTTCAGTGTACACATTGTTCCACATATGAGTGAGGAATATTTGTATTTCAGAGCAAATCCCAAAAATGCAGATTTCCAGTGGGTGGTATTTCTTGAACTGGCTGTTATGAGCTGCTAAAAGCTATTACTATTCTTAACTCTGCACTGGATGGTGATAATGGGAAAATTACGGGAAAGAAGCTTATTAACGGGAAATGTTATCCCTGTTTAGCACTACATTAGGACTAAAAATTTGTCCATTGGAATTTATGTAACAGTGTGGTAGTCTAGGGTAGTGCTTCTCTAACTATCTGGAATGAAAGACCAGTTTGGGTGTGTCTTTGCTTTATCACTAATCTAATGCAGATGAATATTTTTTACAAAATACTGTAAAAGTCATAGGAATATTATATTGCTATAAAAGTCTGCAAACATTCTCATTTTTGTTTTCTTTATTAGATTTTTCTTTATTATTTTTGCCATTCTTTTTTCGTTTTGTGTTTATCTCACTGTAGACCGTTAGCGTATACAGATGACACTTTGAATGGCATTTCTCTAAAGAGAGAGCACTGGTCTGAGGTCCTTTCCAAAACTCCATCACTGACTTAAGATAAGTCAGTTAACATGCTCGGGACTAAGTTTCCTGTTTTGAAAGATGAAGACGTTGAATTAAGAAATAGAACTTGAGTAGTGAGTCATCATTTTCTGGTCCCTGTAGAATGACCGCATAGATCCACTCAGTTTTCAACAACTACTTATTGAGTGCCTACTGTATGGAATGTGTTGCTTTAGGTGCCATCTCTCAGTGAACAAAGTAGATAGAAATCATTGCCTTCATGGAGTGGCGGGGGAGAGAAACAAAATCAATGAGTAAATTATGTGGTACGTTAGAAAGTATAAGTGCTGTGGAAAAACTAAACCAGAGAAAGGAGGTGTCTGTATGTGTGTGGGGTTGTGGTGGCAGTTGGGGTGGGTGCTCAGGGGAAGCCTGACCTCTGAGTCAAGTTCTAAAGGAGCTTTGGGGGTGAGTCAAGTGGATGTCTAGGGGAAGGGTGTTCCAGCCAGAGGGGACAGTGAGGCCAGGCAGGACTGGAGTAGGATGAGTGATGGGAGAACAGTGGGTGAAGCGAGGTTGGGCAGTTGAGGGGTTCTGATGTGAGGAGGCAGCTTGAATACTGACTTGGTGGCCAGTGTGATGCTTTTGCTTTTGCTTTTGCTGTGAATGAGACGGAAAACTATTGCAGAGTTTGATCAGAGAAGTGACATGTAACAGGATCAGTCTGGCTGATCATTAGTCTTTCGCTTTTTCCCCTCAGGGCACCTTTCATAGCCAGCAGGCATTGGAATACGGCACCAAATTAGTTGGAGGAACCACTCCAGGGAAAGGAGGCACGACGCATCTGGGCTTACCGGTCTTCAGTACTGTGAAGGAGGTAACTAATGGCACCTGAGTTTGGCAAGAAAAGAAAAGCAGGGGAAGAGCTAGTACGCCTTGGTTCAAGATCTTAATTGTGCCCCTTTGGGGAGAGTCAGTTGCTTTTTAAAATTCTAGTAACCTAGAGGAATTTGAATTGCGGTAAAAACCAGTGTGTTCACTTTAGTCAGGTAGGCTCAGGATGTTTTCTCCGCAGCCTGGGTCATTTTTATTTATTTATTTTTTTTGCGGTACGCGGGCCTCTCACTGCTGTGGCCTCTCCCGCTGCGGAGCACAGGCTCCGGATGCGCAGGCTCAGCGGCCATGGCTCACGGGCCCAGCCGCTCCGCGGCATGTGGGATCCTCCCAGACCAGGGCACGAACCCGTGTCCCCTGCACCGGCAGGCGGACTCTCAACCACTGCGCCACCAGGGAAGCCCCCCGGGTCATTTTTGTCTGTAGGTATATATCGGCTCTTTAGGGAAGAAGTGCTGTGGCTTGGCTTCTGTTTGGCTTATTTTCCTTCCTTCCCATTTCTTCTTCTGGGGTGTTAGAAGTGCACATGTCAGCATCCACCCCCTACCCTAACACTTCGAGTGGGTGCTTTGCCAAGGCACTGTGCCAGGTGCTTCATATTCATGGCCTCATTCAGGCCGAACCACAAGCCCGAGGTAGGTGCTGTTATCATCCCCATTTTAAAGACAAGGATGCTCTTACAAAGAGCTTTCTGAGTGAGTAGGATGGATACCTTTCATGCAGTATTATTTGCCAGCACAGACCCTGTTGTCACAGTCCAGCTGCTGACAGGAGCAGACAGGTTGAGGGTCCTGCACATAGTGTCATGACCGATAAGTGGCAGACTTAGCCTGGCTCAGAGTAAGTAAGTAGTGTATGGTGTTCCTGTGTGGAGAAACCTGACTGTAGAGTCTGATGGACAAATCACAGAGTTCTAGTCTCTTCCCCAATTTGCTGATTTCTTAATACTTTTTAAATTGATTTTAAACTAAACTTTAATTCTTCGCTACAAAGCTAATTGCTTATTGTAAAATTTCAGATGATATAAAAGTATGTAAAGGTAAGTTTTATATAGTGTTTTCCATTTCTCAGGTTTTGCTTTTATAGAGAGCTAATTTAAGCTCAATGTGTATTCTTTCATTCTCTTTCTACACTTAAATGAATATGTACAATACTAGTAGTATTATAAAAGAAACCATAGTACAAATTCTTGGCTGTTTAATTTAAAAAATCAAGGAAATAAACTTAGTACTTGGGATTGATGTATTGATGTTAAAAAATGTACCCCTCCTCTTTATAAACATACTTCTCAGGCATGTTTTAAAGAATTGCACTTTTTACAGTACACATTTATAGATGTACTCTCTTTATGGAATACTAACTTCTTTTTTTTTTTTTTGCGGTACACGGGCCTCTCACTGTTGTGGCCTCTCCTGTTGCGGAGCGCAGGCTCCGGACGCGCAGGCTCAGCGGCCATGGCTCACGGGCCCAGCCGCTCCGTGGCATGTGGGATCTTCCCGGACCGGGGCACGAACCCGTGTCCCCTGCATCGGCAGGTGGACTCTCAACCACTGCGCCACCAGGGAAGCCCCTAACTTCTAATTGAAGTTAATTTGTATTCTTAATCCTAAAATGTAGAAAAAAACAAATATTCAAATTGGAATTTTCACTTTACTTTAAACTTGAAAATAGGGTGTACTGTATACGTGTATGTGTGTTTTGAGTGTATTGTATTTTAAAGAGTAAAAAAAATCGTATATTCTGTAGAATAATCATTTAGTTTTTTTTTTTTTGATTTGCATTTTTAGAAAAAAATCTCTCTAGGCAGATTTCTTTTGTCATGAGCTGTTTTTGCTTTCTTTTGAAAACAGTTTTCATTGCTAAGCAATTCATTTATTATTAATTTTGATACAAATAGATATGACATTTGGAATATAATGTAAGTTCTTTGACAGATACTCTCTCTCACCCATTCTGCTCTTTCAAAGAGCTTTCTGAGTGAGTAGGACGGACACCTTTCATACAGTATTATTTGCCAGCACAGACCCTGTTGTCACAGTCCAGCTGCTGAAAGTGTTTGTAGCCTTAAGGGGTAGGCACCCATGGGATATATTGATATTTTCCATAAAATACCTACACTTGGTTCCAACCTAGCTCTTTTCCTTTGGTTCCCACTTCTCTGTTATCATCTTGAACATAGTTTTTAAAAACATTGTTTTGAATTATTTTTAACCCCTGGCAAGTCAGCATCCTTTGACTTGTTCTTCTGTCGCTGTCAAGATACCTATTTTTATTCGGGGTGCTGTAGAGAAAGCCCCTAAGTTGCTGGGAACATGGGGAGTCATTTGGGGATGATTCTCAAAGACCCTGTCTTTTACTTCTGTCCCTTCTAGTTGTACCTGTGTGTTCCGTAACTTGGTTTTTGCATCCATTATGAGTCCCATGGCACAGCCTTCTAAAAAGTTTTGATTTGCATCTTGGTTAAGTTACATTTTCACATTTATAGGGAGGCAGCCTGCTGTAGCTGAAAAGAACTGACGCTTTGGAATCAGATATACTTATTGTTGAATCTTGCCTGTACCACTTCCTAGCTATGTGACCTTGTGCAAGTTATTTAATATTTCTTGGCCTCAGCATCTTGATTTGTAGCTGGGGATGCTAAGCATGCAGGGTTGTGGTGAAGCCTTATCCGAGGCCTGTATAGAGTCTCTCTCAGGGCCTCTCACGGAATAGATGCTGCCACTCTTGGAGAGCCAGAGATCACTGACAGTCTCTGTCTTCAAGGAGCTTCCTTTCAGGAGAAGAGACGTGGCTACCGTGGAGGTGGGTAGAAGGCTACATGTGTATTGATACATGTAGAGAGTATGTAGAAACCACTGAGAGAGAAGCGTGGTCAAATTGATGGTCTTTCAGTGCTTTGCATCGTGAGGGGTGATGTAGAGTAGACTAACCTTATTTGACCCATTCTTATTTCGTGGCCATTTATGCGTGTGTATTTTAGTTTATTTCTAATCAGCATGCATTTAGAGTAAAAATTGACAGCTAGGAAAAAAACCACTTCATTTTGCTGCCTCTTGATATTATTTATTAAGTGGGATGTATTTTTAAACAGATGGTTGAGAGCTGGGTTCTGGAGCTTGGGGCTCACCAGTCCTTTTCTCCTGGGGAGGTGCAGGGTCTTTGGTACTGAACAGGTGGTAAGTGCCTTGTAGAACAACAGAAATAAACATGGCCCAGGAATGAGGGGACACAGATGCAAATCAGGCAGTGCTTGCAGGTGTACTGACATGCTGTCACCTGAGGGAATGGGAGGTCACAGAAACTTTCAATGCAGAAGGGTTTCCCAAGGGGGCAGAAAGGAGGCCGTGCTTACTCTGCTGTTTTCTGACAGCAAAGTGAACTTGTTAATGGGAAGAATGAAGACATCCGATGTCTCCTGGTGATGTCCTTTCCTGACCCCAAGACATCATTAAAATCATGGTATTGAATTTCTTTTACAATGTTTCTGACTTAACCAATAATAAAGTGCTCCGTGGTTAATGTTTCAGGCCAAAGAACAGACCGGAGCAACAGCATCTGTCATTTATGTCCCTCCTCCTTTTGCTGCTGCTGCCATTAATGAAGCTATCGAGGCGGAAGTGTCCTTGGTCGTGTGCATCACTGAAGGTATCCCACAGCAGGACATGGTGCGGGTCAAGCACAAACTGCTGCGCCAGGAAAAGACCAGGCTGATTGGTCCAAACTGCCCTGGAGTTATCAATGTGAGTGTACAAAACAAAAATAAGCCCTCTGAAGGCTAACTAGCTTTGAATCAGTCCAAGTATATTTGTGTGTATGACCTAGGAAGTTACAATTTTTTTTTCACTTTTCTGAAACCATGAATTACTTTCCTTCAGCCTGGAGAATGCAAAATTGGCATCATGCCTGGCCATATTCACAAGAAAGGAAGAATTGGTGAGTATATATTTCTTATAGATTAAAAACAAAATTCCTTGTCCTGAGCTCAAAACTCACAAAGAGAATTTGACTCTGCAAATCAAATTCATTTTAATTAATTCAACTTTAAGAGAATTTACCAGGGAAGTTTTATAGTGAATTGATTCTATGTCCTGAATTGATGCTTGAGAAACTCTAATTCTCTAGAATCAGTGAAGATGTTTTTGGGGTTTTTTTAAAGATTCTTTTCCTGCTCAGCACACTATGGATTCTTCCATGTGTTTGCGTGTATCAATAGTTTATTTTATCGGTAAGTAATATTTTATTGAATACTACAATTTGTCCATTCTCCTACTGACAAATGTTTCTGTCGTTTTCAGGTTTGATTCATTATGAATAAATTTAAGGTGAACTTTTGTGTACAGGTCTTTTTGTGGGTATTTCTCTTGGGTTAAATGCCTACGAATGGAATTGCTAAGTCATAGAGTCAAAGCATGTTCAACTTTTTAAGAAGTTGCCAAATAGTTCTGTAAAGTGACTGTGCGTTCTTGACCCTCACCCTCGGTGTATGAATGTTCCAGTCACTCCACATCTTCACAGACATTTAGTACTGTTAGTCTGTAATTTTAGCCATTCTACCGGGAGTAAAATGATGTCTCATTATGGTTTTGAGTTTCCCCCATGACTAATGATGTCATGTCCTCATTGGCCATTTATAAATCTTCTGTTGTGAAATATCTGTTCAAGTGTTTTACACATTATTTTTTATTGGGTAGTCTTTTTTATATAATTTTTATATAATTGTTGATTATAGGGGGTGCTGTAAATATTCCGGCTCTTAAGTTCTTTGTCAGATACACATGCTGTGAATATTTTTATTGTTAGTCTTTCTGTGTCCTGTCAGAATTACTTTGCCTCAGTGGATATTATGGGCTTTCTCAAAATGTTTTGGGAAAATTGTACTGCTACTTGTTTAGTTCCTCAAGGAAATAACCAAATTAACGTTTCAGAATTAGCCCATTATGGCGGTTTTTAGACTCTTCACACCTAACTCTCACTAAGCTATACTGTTTCTCCACCGTAATAGAGTTTACAGTACTTTATCTATAAACCGTGACTGTAAATACTAAGTAAGAATAGTTAAACATAGTCAGTAAATGTCAGTTGTGTAGTTTACAGGACTGGGTTAATGGTCATGATTTTTCTTTATTACTAATGGCTCTTAGAGCTGTCAGCCGTGCTGCCAGTCGAGAACTTACCAAGTTCTCTTACGAGGGAGGATGCAGGGAGTTCCATAGGCCATCTGATTTCTAGTCGGGGCCTGATCCACATAGCCACTGATGCTTTTGCACATATTTGAATACTCTTTACACTCTGCAGTCTGCTTGGAATGGCTACTACTGTAGACTTAGGTGAGCATGGAATAAGGTGTGTCCTGTACTGAGTTGCCTTTCTGATCACTACCCTGCTCTCTAAGGTGCCCATGAACCTCAAAAACAAGTAAGAAAAGTTCAGGGAAGTCCTTTAGACCTTGGTTCTCCAGATGGCCGTAGCACATTGATGAGGAAGTCCTCTGGGAGACTGCCTTTAATTCAGAGGATTTAGAAAAAAATTCACCTAAAAGAAAATATATGACACTACAAGATTTTCAAGGAGGTGAAGGAGAAAAGATAATTTTTTGTACTAACTATTCCTATTTTGATACTAGTACTAATGTTCTCAGAAGCCTCATTGACTTCCAGTCCTTAAGCTAAGAGTTTAGGGAAAGGAAGGATTTTTCAGTCCCTTGGGTATTTCTGAATGTAATGTAATGTAATATGACAGCAGTACAATAGTATAGTGGCTTTCTCGTTTGTGTTAATGATAGCTAATGAAACTGTATAACAGCTAATTGAATGTTATTGAAGAGAGATTGAATTCCAAATAGATATTTAACTATACAATATTTTTTTCACTTATGTTAGACGTTTTTTTACTCTCAACCACATGTGACATGCTTGACTTCTACATCCTTTTTAAAAATTTTATTTTAATTAAACTTTTTATATTCAGATAATTGTAAATTCACATGTAATTGTAAGAAATAATACAGACAGATTTCTGTGTACCCTTTATCCAGTGTCCCCCAATGGTAACATCTTGCAAAACTATAATGCAATGTCACATCTAGTATATTGACATTGATACAGACATAAGGAATTTTTCCATCACTCCAGGGATCCCTCATCTTGCCCTTTTATAGATACACCCACTTCCCTCCTACTCCCACTCCCTTCTTAATCCTTGGAAACTAATAATTCTCCATTTCTAAAATTTTAAATTTCAGGAGTGCTGTATAAATAATATCAGGTAGTATGTAGCGTTTTGGGATTGGCTGTTTACACTCGGTACAATTCTCTGGAGATTCACCAGATTGTTGTGTCAGTAGTTCATTCATTTTTATTACTGAGTAGTATTCCAGGGTACGAATATGCCATGGTGTGTTTAATGATTCATCTGTTGAAAGACATTGGGATTGTTTCCAGTTTGGGGCTGTTACAAGTAAGGCTGCTATAAACATTTGTGTACTCGTTTTTATATAATCCAAGTCTTCGTTTCTTTGGGATGAATGCCCAGGAGGGCAGTTGCTAGGTTGGATGATAGTTGCATGTTTTTAAAGAAATTGCCAAATTGTTACCCATTTTACATTTCCGTCACCAACGTATGTGTGATCCGGTTTTTCTGCATCCTTGCCAGCATTGGTAGTATCACAGTTTTTTATGTTAGCCATTCTGATAAGTGTACAGTGATATCTCATTGTAATAGTTTTAGTTTACATTCCCCTGACGGCTAATGATATTGAACGTCTTTTCAGGTGCTTGTCCGTCATCTGTATATCTTCTTCAGTGAAGTGTTTCTTCATGTTTTTTTGCCCATGGTCTAATTGGGTTGTTTGCTTTTTTACTGTTGAGTTTTGAGAGTTCTTTATATATTCTAGATACTAGCACGTTGTTGGATATGTGGCTTACAAATATTTTCTCCCACTCTGTATTCATGCTCTTAACAGGATCTTTTGGAGAGCAAGAGTTTTTCATTTTGATGAAGTCTAACTTACTAATTTTTTTCTCCTGTGAAGTATGCTTTGGACCTCAAGTCTAATAAGTCTTTGCCTAGCCTTAAATACCTTTCTTGTTCCTGAAAGTTTTGTAGTTTTACATTTAAATCCCATGATCCAATTTCAGTTAATTTTTCTAGGTGTGAGACGTAGATCAAAGTTCTTTTTCGTCTACTTGTGTTCAGTTGCTTCAGCACCATTTATTGAAAAGATCATCTTTCTTCCATTGAGTTGCTTTTGCATTTTTGTCAGAAAAACAGTTGGCATATTTGTGTTGGTCTATTTCTGGATTTCACCAGTACCACACAATCTTGATACTATAGCTAAGAGATAAGTCTTGAAATTTTAGGTAGATCGCTTCCTTGCACTTTATTCTTTTTTAAATTATTTTAGTTCTTCTAGTTCCTTTACTTCATATAATTTTTAAGATGATCTTGTCTCTATCTACAGAAACTGTTGCTGGGATTTTGATGGGAATTGTGTTAAATCTTTATGTCAATCTGGGGGGAATAGACATGTTGACTATTTCAATCCATGAATGCAGTATATTTTCATTTATTTAGATTGTCTTTGATTTCTTTCACAAGCATTTTGTAGTTTTTAGCATATAAGTCCTGTATATGTTTTGTTAGATTTACACCTATTTCTTTTTTTTAAGAAAGCAATTGTAAATTTTATTGTATTTTAATTTTGGTGTCCATGTGCTCATGGCTAATGTATAGAAATACAATTGATTTTTGTTTATCTTGTATCTTGCAACGTTGCTGTAATCTAATGGGTTTTCTTGGTAGATTCCTTAGCATTTTCTTTGTAGACAAACATGTTATCTACAAATAGGGACAGTTTTATTTCTTCCTTTTAGGACACTCAAGAGAAAGTCTTTCTATCTATCCATGTTTTGCTTATTGCTGTGTTCTTCCTTCTTGGTATCATTTACCTTCTTTCTAGAGAATTTCCATTAGCCATTCTTTTATGATGGAACTGTTGGTGACAGATTATTTATTTTTCCCTCATCTGAGAATGTCTTTATTTCCCCTTCATCCTTAAAGGATAATTTCACTGGGTATAGGATTTAGGGTTGACAGTTCTTTTAGCACTTAAAAAATGTTGTTCCACTTCTTGCTTCCATGGGTTCTGATGAGAAAGCTGATGTCATTTGAGTTGTTTTTCCTGTTTAGGTAAGGTGTTACTTTTCTCTTGCTGCTTTCAAGATTTTTTTTTTTTTTGTCTTTGTGTTTTCTGAAGTTTATTTATTAGGAGTTTTGGTGGGAATTTCTTTGGATTTATCCTCTTTGTGGTTTGTTCACCATTGTGTCACTGCTTGAGTCTTGAGGTCCCTAGTGACTCTGTCTTCTCTCCATCTTTCAGAGATTTCTTTTTTTTTTTTTTTTTTTTTTTTTTTGTGGTACGCGGGCCTCTCACCATTGTGGCCTATCCCTTTGCGGAGCACAGGCTCCGGACGTGCAGGCTCAGCAGCCATGGCTCACGGGCCCAGCCACTCTGCGGCACGTGGGATCTTCCCGGACCGAGGCACAAACCCGCGTCCCCTGCATCGGCAGGCAGACTCTCAACCACTGCGCCACCAGGGAAGCCCCTCAGAGATTTCTTATATTTGTTTTATATATGATGTCCAGGGTTTTTACTTGTACTTAGCAGGAAAAATACAGGAAAATACCCCTGTTTTTGGAAGCAGAAGTATCCTTATGATAGATTTTTTTTTTTTTGCGGTACATGGGCCTCTCACTGTTGTGGCCTCTCCCGTTGCAGAGCACAGGCTCCGGACGCGCAGGCCCAGCGGCCATGGCTCATGGGCCCAGCCACTCCGCGGCATGTGGGATCTTCCCGGACCGGGGCACGAACCCGTGTCCCCTGCATTGGCAGGCGGACTCTCAACAACTGCGCCACCAGGGAAGCCCTATGATAGATATTTTTAAGTGATAGTCTCTTTTACTATATATGTATTTTAAGGATGGCAGGAGTAATTTACCCTAAAAACATTGCTTTCATTACCTTAAATGTATGCAGTTTGCATTTATATAAATTATGTATCATTTATATAATTAGATGAAAGCCCCTTAAAAGAATTACAAAATCCTTGTGCTACTGTTCACTATTATACTGATCCATTAAAAGACTAGAATAAATAGAACAGTTGTACTGCCCAGTAATCTAGGGTGTTGCCTGAACAAGAACATAATTCTATCATAAAAATCAATTAATCAATCATAATTCTATTCATAAGAATCAGGAGTGGAAAGGAGACTAGGTAATTCACACAAAGATATACAATTAAGTTACTGATTGTACTTTACTTAAAAGCTAAATGCATCAAATGCATATGTACGTAGGCATGACCTACCTAACCTTCTCAGTTATGAAAGGTCCCACAGAGGAGGGACTGTGTTAAGAAGAGAGAATGTAGATAGAAAGAAAGCTCTAAGAATAGGGAAAAACTGACGGATGAGACAGATGGGGGTTGGTGTTAGTGGTTGTCATTTGTCGTGAAATAGGATCCAGTTAGTGAATGGTCTTAAAACTCTTGGAATTAGATTTTGTTTGAGAGGGTGGTTCTTCTCCATTGATTTTCAGTATTGACCCATTTGGTACATATTTACTGAGCTCCTTCTGTGCCTGAACTGTGCTTGATACTGGGAACGCAGGTGTAGGGAAAACAGTCTTGTTTACTGACCCCCTGGAGGTTCCAGTCCAGCAAGAAAGACAGTCACTGCAGAATCTCCAACAGCATTGGCAGTCTCTTACCGAACCAGCGTAGGAGAACAGGGCTCTGTCTTGAGGAATCTGTGTGGTCAGGAGACAGCAAGCCTAACTATGAATTTATTTTCCTAAATCAGGGTTATTAGCCAAAGATTAATACTTGAAACTTATGCCTTCTTTTTTTTTCTTTATGGACCTTTTTATAGGTTTATTGTTCCATTTTACTGCATGTCTGCAGTCGTTTTACGTGGAAGACTTTAGGTCTCTCTTAACTGCTTTTATGGTCATAAAACAACCCTAACTAATAACACACTTTCTTCTCTATATAACTTTTAAAATCTCCCTGCTATAATTTAGGTCTTTTCTTCTTATTTCATGACCTGATGTTATCGTTTATTTGGTTGACAAATTGTAAAATGGGTTTTATAGATACCTGTGTTTGTAATTTATTTTACTGTATGATAGTCATATGAACACAACCTAATATTATTGAATTCTCTTTCTTTAAGGTATCGTGTCCAGATCTGGCACCCTGACTTATGAAGCAGTTCATCAAACAACACAAGTTGGGTTGGGGCAGTCTTTGTGCATTGGTGAGGGATTTTTTTGCTAAACTCATTTTATTGGGGTTCACTATCTTCCCTGAATAAGTATAATGATAATTATTGATTTGATTATTTGTGAGAGATTTTGATGCCATTTTATTAAAAAGATGTTGTGATCTTGAATTTAATTTGCTTATACGTGAAGCTGACTGTTATATTTTCAAGATTCATGGTCTGGGATTTGATTTCCGAGCTTCAGAACAAACATCCTGGGACGTGTGTCTCCTGGAGAGCCTTGGGCCTTGAAAACAGCTGTTACTTAGCTTGCTGGGAAGAAAGGGTCCTTCAAAATAGGACTCTCATTACTGTAATTCGCATTTTGTTATCATTACCAGCTGTCACTCAGTGCTTCACAGTCACTGAATTCTCTGCCAATCATTATCTCACTCTTAAGGCAACCCCCCGAGGCACCACTGAGCTGGCATGTCGTCCTGTGGCAGCGTTATTGGTGGAGGAGGGTTGAGCTCCCTGGAACCTCTCTCTTTGCCACATCATACTGCCTCCCGCTTACAAATATAAAAAAGTTTTTACATTTTGAAATAATCTTGGTATTTGTTGCCAAAAGCCAGGCGAAGTTCTCATTTTATAAATATTCCTTCAAACTTTTAGAATATCTTTTAGAGGCTTATCAAAGGCAGCATTTTATGATAAAAAATTATAAAATATAACCCTGTAGTATTTTTATTAAGACTCAAATTTGTGGGCTTCCCTGGTGGCGCAGTGATTCAGAGTCCGCCTGCCGATGCAGGGGACACGGGTTCGTGCCCCGGTCCGGGAGGGTCCCACATGCCACGGAGCGGCTGGGCCCGTGAGCCATGGCCGCTGAGCCTGCGCGTCCGGAGCCTGTGCTCCGCAACGGGAGAGGCCACAGCAGTGAGAGGCCCGCGTACCGCAAAAAAAAAAAAAAGACTCAAATTCGTAAAATCACTATGAAACATTAATTTAGCTTTTCTATGCGCAGAAGCACAATCTATGATACAAGATAGCGTGATGGAAAATAAGAAAAGATTTTGAAATAGAGTTGGCAGTTCTGTCTTCTGTAGCCTCTGTTTTTAATTTGTGAACGAAGAGTAATAATTGCCATGTCACAGAGAGTTTGGAGGGATGAGGAAATGGCGGGCCTGACGTGTGCTAAGGCACAGGACATGACACGTGGCTGGCACTCAGTGGATGCGCTTCTCTTCCTCAGTTTCATTCTTGAGTGGTGTGTTGAAGAGTAGGGAGCCAGTCCTGCGTATTTATCTATTATAAAATACATTTTTATAACTTAAAAATTTAAGAGTGTCAGCCAGTCTGTAGGGAATATTGCCTGGAGTCCAAGTACTTGTGCTAAAAAGCCATGTGCCTATAGTGGAGCCTCTGTGTGTGGTCTCTTGTCATCTCTCACTTTGGGTCAGAGGTAAGAGGGATCAAGACACCCCCCCCCTCCCCTCACTGGGACTTGTGTCTTAACTTGCAAGTGGTTCCTGTGCAATGTCCCTCATGAAAGAGTTACTTTGTGCAAAGAAATGGGTTAAGTGTTTAATCAGAGAAGATATTCTCACCAATACACATTTTCTTAAATGTTCATTTTTTTTTTTTTTTACTGTAGAAGAAATACAAATGTCCAATATTTATTTCCAATGTGGTATTAAGTCTCCAATATGGTAATAAAGTTTGCGGTTCATGTGAAAATAACAAATCACAGCGAACTACCACAGTGAAGGTAATGTTAACACGCAGACACACACAGACAGACACACACGCCAGATTAGCTAATCCAGATTATTTTTAATTTCAGAATTTATCGTCTGTTATATACAAGGTACTGATAATGAACTACTCACCAGAAGCCAACGAAGTTAAAAGTTATAACATAGAAAACAGTAATTCATGTCCCTGAAAAAGCTAATGTGTTTTCAGAAGTAAAGTTCTCCTAATTAGGGAAACTATATAGAATGCTCATTTTTAAAGAACTATCTAGGAATAATTTTGTGGGAGGGAGGAGTCTTGTTAAGGAGTTAAACAAAAAGAGGGCTGTTTTTGTGACTAACAGGAACCCACCACCACCGTTTAGCATTCATGTGATATTATAAGCAGAAATAAATGTAGCATTTTGTGATTTTTAAATGTTAAATGCAAGAGTGATGACACATTTAAAAATATTGGTAAGAAAGGGGTAGGCAAAATAAGAAACCAGGTAAAACAGCATTTCCTGACCTGAATTATATGATTCATCCAGTTTTCAGCTGGTGATATTCTTTGACTTTTCCAGGCATTGGAGGTGATCCTTTCAATGGAACAGATTTTACTGACTGCCTTGAAATCTTTCTGAACGATCCAGCCACAGAAGGTATCATATTGATTGGCGAAATTGGTGGTAATGCAGAAGAAAATGCTGCAGAATTTTTGAGGCAGCATAATTCAGTAAGTTTGGGTTTGGAAAAAAATATATATAGCTCTTTGCCCTTGAATAATATCACCGGTTTGTTTTAGAAGTTACTTTGTTTTTTTTCAAAGATAAATTTTTTAAGCAAACGTGAAAGATAAAGTTAAACCTTGTTGAGCTGCACCTGGAGTACTGGCCACTCAGGGAACTTGGGACCCTTTCTGGGTGGATTCTCCTCCCCGTTTCCCCTGGGGCCTGTTCTCTGCTTCTCGAATGAATCCTCCCCCCAGGCATCTCCTCACACTTCATGGTAGGTCAGTTGGCCTCCTGCTGAAGGGAGAACTTCCAAGCCATCAGCCTGAAAGCTGTCATTTGACCTGCGTATTTCCATTTTCACCTGTCATTGGTGTCCTTTCTCCTCATCTCAGGGGATGTGTGTTCTTTCTCTGTCAAGGCTGACCTTCTAAAGAACCTGTCCTTTATACCCTTTTCCAGGAGCTTGCCTCCCTCTAGCTTCAGTCTATCCTTGTAGAGTAGCACTTCGCTTCAAAGGTCAAGTAGAAAAGCTTTATTAACTATGTCCTATGAAGGCTTTCCTTGTTGCCTCTCCCTTCGAATGAAAAAGAATAGTGTGGCGTTGTATCATAATTTCACGTAACTTAAGGGAATTAAGCTCTGTGCCTGGGGTGAAGGAGGGTGGTGGGAAGAGAAAGAGAGAGGGCACAGTAACGACGGAAGCAGCCTGGTGCCTGCCAGCCCCCAGTCAGTGAACATGTGCTCTGGACCACTGCGGCAAAGACCTGGGGAGAGCATTCACATGGTTTCCAGGATGTTCCTGACACTGACGAATGAGTGAAGATGCATCTTCAGGAGGCCGCGCAGGAGAGCGGGAGATAACTTGTGTCTACGCTTGTAAAAGAGATTGAGAGTGAATGCATCAAAATTAAATGCCGCTGAAAAATAATGAGTAACGGAGAGTTAAAGGAACCGATAATATCACCTGTAGGGTAGTGTATACAGAGTGATGCATATGTAATTGAAGGAATTTTCAAGGGCTATTTTGAGTCTACTTGATTTTCTTCTGTGGTAATTTTAAAAGTTCCCGTTACTCTCTGGATCTCTTACTTTTTCTTTTTTCCTTTTTATTCACTCCCTGATCCTCAGCAGTTTGGCTTCTGTCTGCCACTTAGAAACTGTGTGACCTTGGGCATGTTCCTTAACTTCACTGTGCCTCAGTTTCCTCATTGGCAAAATAGGGATACAGTAGTGTCTTGCTCCCAGCATCCTTGTAGGACTCTTATGTTATGGCTCAGTAACATAGAGGAGAGCTGCCCTGGGCACGTGGTAAGCACTCTTAGTAAGCAGCTGTTCGCTGCTGCTGTCGGATCTGCTGTCCACCCTGGCGTTGCTCTCGCGCTAGTCACCAGGGCCTCCATTCATCCTCCTGGCTCTTCTCATCTTTATTCTTCCCCAGATAGTGCCTGTTCCCTAAGTGCGAATGGTCGTTGCGTATAATCAGCATCACACTTCATGCAGTTCCCAAGGCAGAAACCTCAGAACCATCGTGTTTTTTTTTTTTTAATAAATTTATGTATTTTATTTTATTTTTGGCTGGTTGGGTCTTCGTTGCTGCACGCGGGCTTTTCTCTGGTTGTGGCGAGCGGGGGCTACTCTTCGTTGCGGTGCGCAGGCTTCTCATTGCGGTGGCTTCTCTTGTTGGGAGCACGGGCTCTAGAGCGCAGGCTAAATAGTTGCGGCACACGGGCTCAGTAGTTGTGGCTCACGGGCTCTAGAGTGCAGGCTCGGTAGTTGTGGTGCACGGGCTTAGTTGCTCCGCGGCACGTGGGATCTTCCCGGACCAGGGCTCGAACCCGTGTCCCCTGCATTGGCAGGCGGATTCTTAACCACTGCGCCACCAGGGAAACCCCAGAACCGTCTTTTATTTCTCCCTCAGCTCTTGCTTCCACTCAGTTACCGAGATCTGTCTCTGAGATCTTAGCAGTTTGTGGAGATTGAGAGCATTGTCATCTGTAATTAGTCCCTCTGCTCTGGTGCAGGCTCTCATCTTATCTCACCTGGACCACTTCGGTAATTTTTTTCCTGATATCTCTGCTCCTCTTTCCCTCCACCTCCCCACCCCCCACCCCCACCCCCCTGCCAGCCTGCTTATTGCCATCCATGTAGGACAAAGGGCAGACTTAGCATGATATTCCAGCCCCTCACACACCACCCTGACCCTCCTTTTCAGATCCGTGTCCCATCTGATGTGCCGGTTGTTTTCATCCTCACTTGCCTTTGCTTGTTCCTTCTGCAAGGCGTGCTTAGTTAACACCTGACTGTCACTCTAGACTGTATTATGGAGAGCAAGGAGCTGGTGTACTTGGTGCCCAGCGCAGTCCTCTGGCATGTTAGAACCAGTAAATGGCAAATAGTGAAAGAATAAAGTAAATTGTTAGGAGATGGGAGTAAAATGTTATTAGAGTCTCTTGAGCTCAGAAAGTTTGTGAAGTTTAAAATTTAGGTAAAAACTGACTTCTTTTTACAAAAAAAAGTTTAGGTTATATGACATTACAGTCATCCCTTGGTATCTGCATGGGTTTGGTTCCAGTACCCCTGCAGAAATCCATGCATGCTCAGTGCCTTATATAAAATGGCATAGTGTTTGCATATAAGCTACATACATCCTCTCATATACTTTGTCTCTAGATTACTTATAATACCTAATAGAGTGTAAATGCTTTGTTAATAGTTGCTAGCATGGTAGGTTTAAGTTTTACTTTTTGGAACTTTCTGGAATCTTTTTCCCACATACATTTTCTATTCTCTGATGCAGACCCTGTGGGTATGGAGGGCCAACTGTACACCGTAATTTAAAAACGTATATAGAATACATGAATAGCTTGAGTAGCTTAGAATTTAGTGGGAAAAACTAAGCTTTACATTTTGTTTCATTTGGCACATGTATTCCTATTCCTGGTTGGTCTCATGGAACTAAGTTTTATTGAGGGCCTACTGTGTACGAGATTCTAGCTTGAACATTTCAGGTGACATATTCAGCACTTAGCACAGTAACTGACGCAGAGCGAACACTCAGTAATGTCGCCTCCTGCTACAACTACTATTATTATCATCATGATGACAGTAATTATTTGCAGGAGTGGTGTTGTTTAATCTTGACCCTCGGATTAGATGTTTTTGTCCTTTTATGAGTAAGGAAACTGGCAGCTTGCCGATGGCAGGCACACAGCAAACCAGCCAGGGCTGAGGTTCCTACCCAGGTCTGCCTGACTTCTGCTTTACGCTGTGAGGGGTCAGGAGTCAGGTTGCTGGGCTCAAGGACAAGAGTCCACAGTCCGGGGCATCTGCTTGGACTCTAGTCATGCCATCCTAACTTGTCTTCCTGTTTTTAGGCTTCCACGCTTCTCATTTCTGTATCCTGTTCTCAGACTACACTTTTTTTTTTTTTTTCTGGTACGTGGGCCTCTCACTGTTGTGGCCTCTCCTGTTGCGGAGCACAGGCTCCGGACGCGCAGGCTCAGCGGCCATGGCTCACAGGCCCAGCCGCTCCGCGGCATGTGGGATCTTCCCGGACCGGGGCACGAACCCACGTCCCCTGCATTGGCAGGTGGACTCTCAACCACTGCGCCACCAGGGAAGCCCCAGACTACGCTTTTTCATAGTCTTTTCAATTCTAGTTTACGCTCCTTAAAAAATCTCAAGTGACTCTTCTTCGTCAATAGGACAGAGTGTACATTTGTTTGACATTCTAGGTTCATCCTAATCTTGTTTCTTTCTAGTGTAATATTCCCACCATTTGAGGATAGGGACAGAGGGATCCAGTGGAAACTGGCGCCACTCGAATACCAGGTGCTCACATCCTTTGCAGAGCCTACAAGTGAATAAGTAAATGACTTACAGAGTCTTTTCATCTCAGTTCTCTACTATGGTAGATGCTGGGCATACAGAAATAAGTGAAAACGTAGTCCCGGCGTTCAGAGATTCATGGTTTAGGAGGGGAGCACGTGGGGAATAAGCTACAGCCAGTGTGCTGTGGGTAACGGCAGAAATGTGTCAGAGGCACAGCAGAGTCTCTGAACAGGAGATGAGCAGCTAACCAGCACTTGTGGAGAGAGCGGGAGGGGGGTTGGGAGTTGGAGAGCTTAGGGGTGAAGAAGGGGCTTGAGCCAGGCCTTAAAAATTAAGTCAGAATTTGCCAGGTATCCAAGGAGGATGGAGAACTTTCTCAGCAGAGAGGGGCCCAGAGGCAGAGCCGTCTGGCATTCCTGGAGGGTAAAGAGCAGGGAGGAATGGTGGGGGCAGGACTGGAGTGAAGAGCGTCAGACACGCGGAGCCTGGCGTGCTGGTGCCTTCACGCGAGTCAGCTTAGCCCAAGCGAACTGTGCCAGTGACCTTGCGCTGCCATGCACTTGCACTTTAAAAAAAGCCAGTTTCCTTTAAGAATGTCCTTAAAGAAGCAGTAAGAATTATTAATTTTATTAAGTCTCGACCCTGGAGTCAGTATTTTGTGATGAAGTGGGAAGTAAAGCACTTTGCCAGTTGAGTTGTGAGCTGAACTAGCTGCTTTTTTCATGCAACACGTTTTATTTGAAAGAATGTCTGGCAGGCAGACTGGTTGTTCAGACCTTGGTATTTATTTGGCGGATCTTTTCTCAAAAATGAACAAAGCAATCCTGCTGTGTCAAGGAAAACAACTCCTCGTATTCGTTGACAGTGATAAAGTTTGAACTTGCAAATGTATATTTTTGGAAAACTTGTTTCTGCCACCATGAACTTCACCCTACTAAAGACTTTTCTAAGGAGATTGGCGGTGATACTGAAGAGTGATTTGATGATGTTGAATGAGGAAGTGTATCAGCACTTGGAAGAGCTACATAACTCAGTGAATCTGTATTTTCCTTCTGACCAATGGATGTTACAAAATCATTGTAGGCAAAAGATCCAGAATGATGAATGAATTTTGAGGTAACAAAGGACTGTGGTTTCAGGTTACCATTTGAAGAGGTTTGTGTAGTGCCAAGGAATATCCTGTTATCTGACAGATATTAAAATACTTCTCCCTTTTCCAAGTACATATGTGTGTGAGGCCAGATTTTCTCTTGTACTTCAGCCAAACTAACATATTTGCAGTAGATTTAATGCAAAAGCATTAAGACAGAGTTATGTTGAACTAAAACAACCTGATCTGTGTCTTAATTCGTTGTCACAAATCACATAACTTATGTATTTTCAAGTGTGCTTTTTTGTTTTTCAAACGAAAGAGTGACATATGTATTTGTAAAACAGCTTGTGGGGGTGAATTTGAAGTTTAATATCTTAACAGGTAACAGTTTTGCTTCAGGATTGTTTTTTTGAGTTTGTAGGAAGAGTCAAGTCATCTCAAAGGAGAATGCAGTGGTTTCAGTCATAGCTCAATATTTGTGTTGTTTTCTTTTTTTATTTTATTTATTTATTATTTTCTGTACCCGGGCCTCTCACTGCTGTGGCCTCTCCCGTTGCGGAGCACAGGCTCCGGACGCGCAGGCTCAGCGGCCATGGCTCATGGGCCCAGCCGCTCCACGGCATGTGGGATCTTCCCGGACCGGGGCACAAACCCGCGTCCCCTGCATCGGCAGGCGGACTCTCAACCACTGCGCCACCGGGGAAGCCCGTGTTGTTTTCTTATTGAAGATGAGTGAAGGGCCCCAGCCATTTGCCATTTTCTGGCAGAGTCATGAGTCGGAGGTCCAGTTTCGATCAACTTCTTCATCAGAGTGTCTAAAATCCCATTTTCCAGGGTCCCAAGGCCAAGCCTGTGGTGTCCTTCATTGCTGGTTTAACTGCTCCTCCCGGCAGAAGAATGGGTCACGCGGGGGCAATTATTGCTGGAGGAAAAGGTGGAGCTAAAGAGAAGATCGCAGCCCTGCAGAGTGCGGGAGTTGTGGTCAGCATGTCCCCTGCACAGCTGGGAACCACCATATACAAGGTGAGCTGGAACAGTGGCCTGAGTGCTCGGAAGTTACTGGCCTTAAAAGTGGGAGGCCACACAGGGTGCCTGGAAACCATGGTGTTTTCTTCTGGGTCTCTCCTGTTTCTTTCTTTCCGGTGTGCAGCTTAACAGTCTCTAGCAACTCCACCTTTTGGTCCTAATGTTCTAATCGGGCATGACAAGGAATAGTGTTCTGATTCAAAAACTTTATTCTTCAAACATCTAGATTTGCTCTTTTGTGGGTAGTAAGGTATGATATACAAAAAAGCGTTTCAGAGTCCGTAAGTGTCCTGAATTCCATTTTGGGGGTTGTGCAGAGAATTGCCTTGTGTTTTGTTTTTTTCCATCGAGGGCCTTTGGGATATAGCTATGCTAACTCCATAGGTTTTTTTCCCAAGGAGAGAGGTTAAAGACCGACTAAGAAGAAATGAAAACTGGGAGTCAGGATGGAGGGAGATCTAAAGAGGCTGGGGGTTTTCAGATTTTAGTTGGTGTCTTCCATAATCTCTTTGCAGTGATTTTTGGCCTATCTCTTTGAGTGATCATTTAAGGCTCTCTCTCTCTCTCTCTTTTTACTTTTTTGATGATTATGGACTTTACAAAAAAACCTCACAAAACACAAAACTTTTTGCACATGCTGAAAACAGGCCCCGATTGTCTTCCCAGGAGGGAACAATGTTTTGGCATAATCTTCTTTGGCATTGTCTTAGGGATAATAAAATTAACTCCTTGTTTTATTGACTCCCTGCATGATCGTGTCTTGTGGAATGTGACACAGTGTGCCATAGTGTTTAAAAGAAATCTGGGTGGTTAGGGAGTGTGTGAAGAATTTTGTTTAAAAGAGGGGAAGGAAGAGAAAAAGCAAATAAATGTTTGAATTCACATCAGAGACATGTGTTACCATTTTACTCCAGTAGGTGGCAGCAGGCACCTACACATTTTGCTGCATTCTAATGGTTACAATCTAGAGAAATGTGGTTTTCAGTATTGTTTCCTTTTCATATATTTCTGAGGTTCTTGACGTTTGGTTTAAATCTGAACTGAATCTGTGTTCAGTTTTATTCTCTGAAAAACTAAACAAATCCATTGTTTTATTAAAAGGGCTGGTGTGTGTCACGTGTAGCGTTAAAGGTTTGGATAAGCACAGTCAGGTCTGTCAGCTCCTAATGATAACACTGCCATAGAAAACAAGAGTAATTCAAAGCCTCGCAGCCCCCGCGTTTAGGAGACAAAGTTGAAGCTCCGCATCTAGCTTAGTGAAATTCAGACTGACACGCGCTCATTTGAAAACTGTCATTTTGTGTTCAGTAACCTCATCCTGGTATTTTACTTCTATAATTTTTGGTTGCTCATTGGATCCTAAAAACAAGACGTTTTAAGAATCATTTTGACCGTGAATGTAATTTGGATTTTTAATCTTTAATCCCCTCTCTCTTCTCCCTCTCTCCTGTTCCTGAAGGAGTTTGAAAAGAGGAAGATGCTATGAAAGAAAAACAAACGAAATGTTCCCTAAACCTATGGACGAATCACTGTAGCAATGTGAGCCGGCGGCCGTTTGCTTCTGTCATCCACTGACTGTGCACCCGCGCTCCTGTTGCTGGTCTTGCAGCACAACGGGAAGCCAAAGCGAGGTTTAGAGTGTCCTACGCTGAGACGTTTTAACCTCACTGAATAACAGAGACAGCCAATAAATCTACCACTTGATTTGAAAATGGTTTTGGAGGCTTTTTATTATTCCACCGTGGGGCTGGGGGGGAGTGGGAGAAATGGAGGGTGTGTGTGTGTGTTTGTGCACAAGTGTGTGTGTGTGCATGAGCGTGTGTGCACATGCGTGTGCATATATGTGTGTTTCAGTGGGCTCTGTAGGGGACATTGTAACTAAAACTTTTGAGAGAATGGGTGTAAACATTTCAGTTGGGCTTTTATCAGAGTGATTTTACATCTCTTTGAGTTACATTTTTCTCATGTATCCATAGAATCGTCCCCATCTTGTAGGATAGTTTTGAAGATTCGAGATAAATATATTAAGTCCTTGGCACGTGATAAGGCAAACTAATTGTTGTCAGTGCCACCATTATCATCATCATCACCATCACTAGGATTTAGGCAGGAGCTCATCCATGTTTCAGTTTTTGCCTAATTGGGAAATGGAAGGTCTTCAACGATGCTTTGTTTTTCTGTGGTTCTGCGGAGGGCTCTGCCCTTCCCCACCCAGAGCCTCCATTTCTTTGTTTGAGGTTTAAGCCATTCACTGCAAGAAAGCAGGAGACCTATTATCCATCCTTTTGTTTAAAAGGGAGCTTGTTAACAGGAAACAATTCCAGTGGAGAGACAAAATATTCTCACATTGTGTAACTGCCCTGGAAGAAACAAGAGCTTCAAAAAATATTAGGAGGAGCACCTCAAGAAGGCTGTTTGGGGAGCCCTTCCTGGGGAAGGGAGATGAGTAGGTACCTGAGGGGCTGGGGAGGTACCAGCCATGCAAAAAGGAGGACTCACACCCAGGCAAAGGCAGGGAGCCAGGAAGAGCTCGTTTTGAGGAGGTGCCTGGGGACAGTGACCCTGGGAGGGGCTGGAGGAGGTCTTGGGGGGCTGGGAAACAGGTGTCTTGGGAGCTCCCATAACCACGCACAGGCTGCTGAGACACAAAGAGCAGGTGTCGGGAGATGTATTTCACAGCCCAAGGATTCTGCCTGGGCCAAGGGCCACGTCGTGATTGGCTTTGGGTCAAGTAGACTTTAGTTCCTGCTCGTAGCTGTTTCCTTGTCTTGAAAGTGGGGATCATGACCCCCCCATCCCACAGGGTACCTGGGTAAAATATACATGATGCGTGTGTGACAGTGGACTCGGCCAGGGCTTGGTGTCACTCCATAAAGTCTTGAACTTGCCTCCTGCTTGTGCTCAGGGCGACCCAGGTGACATGATGGCTGAGGAGGAAGGCACTTCCGGTCTCTCTGGTTGGCACCTCCAACCCAAGGTTCCTCCAGGGCAAACATATCCTTCTTTTGTCTAACAGGCTTTGTGACAGGGACACAATCCAGATGAGGGGCAGTGACCCTAACATCCTTTTGAGGGTCCACCCCTGATTCCAGGCTGCTCCAGGCCTGGCTCAGCCCCCAGTTCTGTCCCCTAAACGCCCATCCCAAGACAACCCCTCCCTCCTCATGCCTCAGGTCCTAACTAGGAAGCTCAGCACCCTCTTGATTCTTTCTCCCACTTGCCATCTTCCCTTTCCCATCCCCTTTCATCTTCCCTCCCCCACCTTCCCTCTCCACCCGTCCCAGCGTCTTGAGAAGCCACTCTCTCATCTCACTTCTCTCCCTTCCTGCAACCACTGCCGCCTCTGGTCTGAGCAGCTCAAACATATCTGAGCAGGATATTCAGTTCTGGTTTTTCTGATTTCATTTCTACAAATGAAAGGTGAAAGTTCAGCTCACGACCCCAGTGCATTTTAAAAGCTTTTATTACAGAAACTTCCAAACATTTACAAAATGGTTATGATATTATAATAAACTCCCATGTACCCATCACCCAGCTTTGATAATTATCCACATTTTGCTATCATTGTATGATCTGTACCTCCATCCATTCCCCCCAGTGTTTTTGTTGTGATAGCTATTTTGTCGAGGTAAAATTTACATACGCAGAAATGCATGTCTTAACTGTGCACATTTGACAAATGGAGGAAGGTATGTAACTACACCCTCTTGAGGATATAGAACATTTCCTTCATCTCAGGAAGTTCCATCTTATCCCCCCAATAGGTAACCTGTATTTTTATTCATCTTAGACGAGTTTTTGTCTGTTTTAGAAATTTATGTGAAGGTAATGAGACAGTATGTAGTCTTTTATGTTTGGCTTCTTCCACTCAGCATGATTTCTGTGATGTTCATCCAAGTCAGTGCTTGCATCGGTAGTTCATTTCTTTTTATCGCTGAATTCTAGTCCGTTGTGTGGACATAGCACAATGTGTTTACCGATTCTCTGGTTGTTGGCCCTTTTGAGTGGTTTCCAGCTTTTGGCTGTGGTAGATTACGGTGCTATGATCTTTTATGTGCAAGTCTTTTGTGAACATAAACTGTTTTTTCTTAGATACTAGGAGTGCAATTGCTGGATGAAAATTTCTCCCCAGCAAAATATGAGAGTCTGGTGTTCTACATCTTCATCAACATTTGGTGTTTTTTATCTTCTAAATTTTAGCCATCCTAGTAAGGGGTGTGAGGGGTATTAATTAACATTTCCCTGGAGAAAAATGATGTTGAACATTTTTCAATGTGTTTGTTTTTGGTATTTCTTCCCTTGTGAAGTGTCTTTTCAAGTCTTCTGTCTACCTTCTATTTCTTTGGGTTTTTGTTTCTGAGTTCTGACAATTCTTTATATATTCTAGATACAAGACCTTCTCCGATAGATAGTTTATGAATATTTTCTCACACTCTCTGTCTTGCTCACTCGTTTTCTTATTGGTGTCTTGATGAAAAGTTTTTAATTTTGATCATGAGCAACATACCTGTTTTTCTTTTCTGTTTACTACGTTCTGATCCTAAGACATGTTTGTCTACCTCAAATTCATGATGATATTCTGTTTTCCTATAAAAGCTTTATTATATCAGGTTATACATTTAGTTCATATATCAAGCTCGAATCAATTTTTGTTCATGGTGTGGGGGAGGTAGAGTCAAGACTGAATTTTTTTCCTTATGGATATTCAAGTGGGTCTATCAATATTGTTGAAAAATCCTTTTTTTCTTTTTTTTTCCTATTAACTTACTTTCATGCCTGTGTAGAAGATCAATTGGCCATAAACATATAGATCTATTTCTGGACTCTCTACTAGGCCTTTTGTAACACCGTATACATTTTAGAATAAACGTGTTCATTTCTATAGGATGATGATTGAGATTAAGTTTTATAGCGTATTTTGAAAATGGTTGCTGGTTGACAGTATTGAGTCTTTCATATTCCAAGTTTTTTCTTGTGAAAATGTATAAGCATAAATTGAGTTTTGTACATTGACCCTCTACCCTAAGACCCTGCCAAAGGAATTTATTAGACCTAGTGTTTTTTAAAAATAGATTTATTAGTTTTTTTAATATAAAATTTATGTTAACTATGAATAGAGATTTACTTCTGTTCCAGTCTTCATGCCCTTTTTTTCTTTTCCTTGCTGTATTGTACTTACTCAGCTACAGTGTTGAATAGGTGTGAGAACAGATATCTTTGCCTAGTTTTCAATCTTGAGGATTTTTTTTTGTGTTTTACCATTAAAGATGATGCTAGCTCAAGGATGTTCATAGATGTCCTTCCTTTAACACATAGGGGAAAATTTCCCTTTATTCTAAGTTAGCCGAATGATTTTGTTGTTTGTTTTTTAATTGTGAATAGGTGATGAATTTTGTCCGCTGATTCTTCTGAATCTATTGAAATGTCTATATGATTTTTTCCCCCTTTATTTGGTCAATTTAAATGTTTGATTTTCAAACATTAACTTGTATTTCTGTTCACAAATGCTGCTTGGTTATGATCTTACCCTTGCCACATGTTGCTGGAATATTTTGCTGGTATTTTGTTAAGGATATTTGTCAAACCTTTATTTCCTTGTAATGTCTTTGCCAGGTTTGGTATCAGGATAATATCGGCTTTATACAGTATTTGGGAAGTTTTCCTTTTTCCTCAATTTTCTGAAAGAGTTGGTGTAAGATTGCTATTTTTTCTTCCTTAGACTTAACAGGTTTCTTCTTGAACGCTTCACACCCCCTTCAGGAAGCTGTGGTAAGGGATAGGCTCTTTCTGAGAGGAAGAGCAGGGTACTGTCAGCCCAGGAGTAAGAATCAGTCACACCTTTTTCACTTGAGGGTTGTAAGGAAGGCATGGGAGCTCGTCATCACCAAGCAGTTTAGAGGTGATGGGAGGTGCTTGGAATAGATAGCTTTTTCAGGGATATTGAAGGTACAGAAAACAGTTATTCAAACAATTACCACTGTGATCCACTGCCCACCCCCTGAATTTTACAAACAAGAGGGATAGGCTTGCCCTGGCAGGGGGCATGGTCAGAGTAAGATCTATGGCCATGAGACAGAAGAAAGCTGGAGGGCCGGGCACCAGTTAGAACCTTGTTTTTGGCTTCCGTGGCACAGAGCTTGACTCTTCTCACTCATGCGCTGACTACAGACAGTTGAGATGGATGGTTCAAGGTGGTCTCTGCAGCCTGGAAAAGGAACTGTGGTTCCTTATCATTTTCTTTGCCAGGAATTCCATCAAAGCTCTATCAGGCTGGGCATCTGTTATCAGCTCTGTCAGATCTGGAATTGCTCAAGATCAAAAGCCTGGTTAGGTATGCTGTAATTCGAGAGAAATTTGATCTGACAGTGTGGAGGTCAGCATTCCTGGCTTTTACTCCAATAAATGCGTTCTATCTTTGAATAACTTTTTAGCTCATTAGGATTCTGATCTGGAAAGGAAAACATCTCAGCTGCTGAGTTAATGATGATTCACTGTGCGAGAACTTTAATTTTGACACCGGCGTGGGTAGGGAGGCCTCTGCTGTGTGATCTGGTTGGTCTTTGGTGAGTCCCAGCAACTGGAGAAAGAATAAGCAGTAATCCAGAGAAGACTGTGTCACTTCAGCAAGGCACCTGCAGGTGACAGGTTTCCAGGGTTGGGGTGAAGAGGAGGAGATGCTGAGCCCAGAAAAGTCCCCTGGGGAACAAGAGTCATCCTCAAACATCATCCCAGACTGGACAGTGCACAGTCAGTGTATGATGGTGTTGGCCAAGTAAGAAGTTTTCTGCTCTCCTGTTCCAACCCCAGAAGGGTTATAACAGCAGCTGTTAAGTGAGGAAAATGGGGATGGTGAGGCCAACTCCGCCTCCTCCGGGACAGCGGACTTCCTGCCTGGAGCAGGCCCTGGGCCTGGTGGGGGAGGGGGTGGGGATGGTGAAGATCAGAGTAGTCAGCTGCCTTACCTCTGAGTGGAAATGATTGATTATTACTTGGAATTACTAAATTCTGAAGCAATTCCGTAATTTAAATGAGTATTAGGGTTCTGAATCTTTTAATTGGGAACCAAAAAGTCATTGGGGCAGGATAAAAAAAATAGCCCCCTGTTAGTTTTCTGCCATAACCAACTACCACAGACTGGGTAATAAAACAACAGGAGTTTCTTCTTTCATGGGTCTGGAGGCCAGAGTCTGAAATCAAGAGGTCGGCATATCTTCTCTCCCTCTGGAGGCTCTGGGGGAAGCTCGCCAGCTTCTGGCACTGTTGGAATTCCTTGGAGTTCCTAGGCTTGTAGCTGCATGCTCTGATCTCTGCCTCTGTCTTCACATCTTCTCCTCTTCTGTCTCGTGTCCCCTGGGTCTCTTATAAACATACTTATCATTGGACTTAGGCCCCTGGATAATCCTGGTTGATCTCTTCATCTCAAGAGACTTAATTACATCTGCAAGACCCTTTTTCTAAATAGCATTCACATATTCCTGGAACTAGGCTGCTGAGCTCTTTGTTTTTTTTGGGGGGGGTACCATTCAGTCCATGACACTTCCTAAAGTCATCTTGGGAGTGTATCCTGTGAGCCATGCTTATTCAATCCAATGGGACTTGGGAATAGATAGAGGAGCAGGGCCTGATGTTGTTCCCAAACCAAACTTGGGTCCCCTCGCCTGCATACAGTAGAGCCAATCTACTGATACTGAGTTGTGGTGAAGGAAAGTGCAGACTTTATTGCAGGCACCAAGCAAGGAGTCCAGGTAGCTAGTGTTCAAAAGACCCAAATTCCCCTATGGCTTTCAGGGAAAGGTTTTTAAAGATAGGGTAAGGGAGGGAGGTTGTGGGGTGCATGACCAACTCGTGGACATTCTTCTGATTGATTGGTGGTGAGATAATTGGGAGTCAAGATCATCAACCTCTGGCTCCTTCCATCTGGGGTCTACATGCTTGTGGGCAGCATACAGTTAACTTCTTCCACCTGGTGGGGGTTTCAGTATCTGCAAAACAACTCAAAGAACACGGCTCAGAATATTATCTATGGTCCTTGAGGAGGAACTAAAGGTCCTTGACTTTGTTTAATGGCTAAACTATTATTATTTTCTCTTGCTGGACTGTTCTCCTTTATTTCTGCATGTTCTCACTTCTCTGATTAAATTTCTCTGATTTATTTTTTGGAAATTGGGGAAGGCCTAGGAAGCTAAATTTTTTCTACAAATAAGAGGCAGGTGGAGGACTCTGTCCCAGGAAGGCCCCATAGGTTCCTGCTTGCTTACAAGGTCTGGGTTTGCACCTTATTCTGAAAGCCTCAGGGAGGCACTGCAGGTCAGGTATCTTTTCAGTGTAGCAGAAGGGGGACAAAACTCTGGGTCAATGGACTCCACGGGGGAGGTTGAGGGAGTTGTTGTTTGTTTGCTCCATCTTCCTTTTAAATATTTCTCAGTGAAATGTAGATAAGGTAATCAGCTGAAAGTGAAAGTGGGGGAGGGTTAAGAGGAAGGAGAATGTGAAAATGTCCTTAGGAGAACAGAGAAGGGAACCAGGTCATGTCTGTATTGGTCACACCTCCACTAAGTACTCACAATTGTTTCCCTGTCTTGATCTTCACACCTCTCCCCATTCTCTGTTCTTGCTCAAGAACTTCATTGAGTCCCTATTAAGAGAATGAAGGGCTTCCCTGGTGGCTCAGTGGTTAAGAATCCTTCTGCCAGTGCAGGGGACATGGGTTCGAGCCCTGGTCCCGGAAGATCCCACATGCCGTGGAGCAACTAAGCCCATGCACCACAACTACCGAGCCTGCACTCTAGAGCCTGTGAGCCATAACTACTGAGCCTGCATGCCACAACTACTGAAGCCCATGAACCTAGAGCCCGTGCTCCACAACAAGAGAAGCCAGAGCAATGAGAAGCCAGCACACTGCAATGAAGAGTAGCCCCTGCTCACCACAACCAGAGAAAAGCCCGCACGTAGCAACGAAGACCCAACACAGCCAAAAATAAAATAAAAAAATTTATTTAAAGAAAAAAAAAAAAGAGAGTGACGTTGACACTCCAAAGCCTAATAAGACTCACCAGGATCTGGGCCCCGATAGTTCCCCTGCCTTTTGGTCTGTTCAAGGGATTGCTCGTCAGAGAAACAAGGGGTGGCAATTTTCTCCATAAAGAACCAGATAATAAATATTTTAGGCTTTGCCAGTTGTAACTCTCTGTGGTGACCACTTAATTCTGGTGCTGTAGTGAGAAAGCTGCCAGGGACAATTTTAAACAAGTAGGCATGGCTGTGCTCCCGTCAAACTTGGTCTGCTCAGAAGTTTGAACGTCCTATAATTTTCACGTGTCACAAAATATTTTTTGATGGTTTTCAACCATGAAAAAATGTAGAAACCATTCTGAGCTTGCAGGCGTTACAAACACATGGCAGGCTGGATGCGGCCCTTGAGCCATCGTTGTCTGAACCCTGAGACAAACCACATGTGTTTCACTCTGACCACCCTGCCTGCCTAAGATCCATCTTCTTGTAAGTTAAATCTGTCCTGCACTTTAACCTAAATGCTTGCTCCTCCTTCTCATCAATATTCTCAATCCCCCATCTTCCCCAAATCTCATGGGTTCTATGCTGGCATTTGACTTCCTGGAGCCCAAATTGTCTGTGCTTCTCTTTCTGTTCAGCTGGGCCTCTTCTTTTTTTTTTTTTTTTTTTTTTTCAGTCTTTTCTATCTTGTGCCTCCTGAGCAGACTGTCTATTCTGAAGAGCAGAGCTTGCATTTTATGTCTCTGTGTGTCTCCTGCAGTCATGCCCCACACTTACTTGGTGCTCAATAAATATTCAAGAGAAAAAAAAGTACTTCTAAGACCCTATTCTGCAAGGCTCAAAGGGATTATTTTATGTGCAAAGTTCAGAAATAAAAAAGCCAAACCCCAGCAAAACTGCTTCCTTCTGCATTTTGATGATGTCTCTAAGGTGTGGTTTTCTATATTCTTTATGCTCCCAATATACTCCGAATTACCTTACATTTCTCTTGTATCTGATAGAAAGGAGGTGACATGTAAGGGTACAAGACCCCCAGTCACCTAGACTCATACACCGAAACCTGTCTGAGTGATCTCCAAAAGAGACCATGCCAGACATTTTATTAAAGGCTTTTACCTTGTACTAGACAAGTATGCACCATAAAGTTAATTCACACCGGAAGGAAGCAACAGGAATTTTGAGTGTGTTGAATGTAATTCAGCCAACTGGGACAGTGGTGATTAGGACTACTGTGGGTGAAACTACAGTATGTTATTCTGATCCAGGCACTGTTTGGAGGTCATTGAACAGATGTTATTTGAGATACTGTTGTACTCTGGGAAGGAAGGAAATGGAGGAAAGAGAGAAAATAGCAGATGATTTTGAATGTTCTAAATTCTGTGCCGGAGGTATTTAAACCTATAACCTCTCCACCCCACATCCACGTCAGAGACATCCAAAGTCAAACTGTTGAAACTTCAACTTGAACTCGATTTAGCCTAAGCACTATTTTTGCACAGTAGATAATAATACTAGTTGAGGATGTGTCTCTCTCTAAAAGCATTTTTTAAAAAAATGAGTGTTGACCCAATATTTTCCCTTTTCTCTCAGAGTCATTATTACCTGAGTTACTTCAGGGCAGTGGCTTACTCAGGATCACCCCATGGGAATCCAGCCTTCAATGCCACAGCCGAATCCTGCTCTTAGTCTTCTGCTGGAAAAGACAAACATCACACACCTGGAAACCCACGTGCAGAAATTCTGCCCCTCTTTTCTCACCAGGCTTTATCTGCCTTCAAAATCTAAATAGTTACTAAGTACTAAGATGTCTTACACAGAGGAGCAATATATATATATGCATAATACATACTACATAATAAACTATAATATGTAATAAACTATATAATATGTGTATATATATTATCTGCAAAATGCAGCAAGTAGCAGAATGCTAGAGATCACACCATTTCTCTCACAAGGCAGTCTTTCTATGAGATTGCTGAACAGTCTTTGAGACTGTTCTGCTTTTATAGGATTCTTGAGGAGTCTTCAAGATTGTTCTACTTTTTTTTTTTTTTGGCGGTACGCGGGCTTCTCACTGTTGTAGCCTCTCCCATTGCGGAGCACAGGCTCCGGATGCGCAGGCTCAGCGGCCATGGCTCACGGGCCCAGCTGCTCCGCAGCATGTGGGATCTTCCCGGACCGGGGCACGAACCCGTGTCCCCTGCATCAGCAGGCGGACTTTCAACCACTGTGTCAACAGGGAAGCCCAAGATTGTTCTACTTTTATAGGACTTCATCCTCTCTGGGAGGTCATTAATTGTGGTGACCAGGTCACTGGCCTAGACTTACTAAGGGGACCTAAAACCTTCTCGTACTCGAAAATTGCTAAGGCAAATTTAAGATGCTCAATCCATGAGGTGAACAAGTGTATCTATCTAATTCACAGCTGTAGCCCTGGAGTCTAGTATAGTACCTGGTACACACTAGATGTGAAATACATATGTCTCTTTGGGTCATGCTCATAGCCTATTAAGTACTCTATAATTTTCAATGAAAACTAATACATTTTAGACTTAACCTAGCAAATACATGCATATTTGTTCAATGGGCAAACGAATCCTGATATTAGTGCTTTCTTTGGGATGCTGGCTTGAATGGGAATGCATATGGTTAGAAAGGGGTGTAAGTCTTAATTAGGGAGCTGCATGGCAGGCTCCCCCTGCACCGTGCTGCACCCCACACCCTCTTTCGACTTCAGGCAACAGGACAAGCAGAATTGGATCAAGGTTGTGGACAGATTTACCACAAAACCAGCCAAGCTTAAGCCTCACGTCTCTTATTTGCCCCTGCCCTTCCAAGGCTCTTCCAGGGCCCCTGGCAAGTTTATGTTCCCCATCCTGCATTCTTTTCATAAACTTCAGTTCCCACCAAACTTGGTCCTGCCCGGGGAGCTTCTCATTAGCAAACCTCTTTGATTTCCACCACATCTGTTTTGATCAACATGTATGTCAAGCCTCAGTTCAAAAGACCCTACATGTGTGACCATTTCCTGGACTCGTCTACCTACTCCCTCTCCCACCTCCACCCAACTCACTCACAGCCACCATGCCCTCCTTCCTCTGTGTTTTGTAACATGCCAACCTCTTTCCCAGCTCTGGGACACCCCCATCTTATTCTCTCTGCACCTCTGGCCCACAGGCACATTCGTAGCCTGACGTGGTCTTTCCCAGCTATTCTTTAGGTCTATCTTCTCGGATCTCTTAAGGTAGGTTTCAACCCCTCCTTGCCCTTGTTAATTCTTTCAGAGAAGCGGTCTGCTTGTTTCCACCCTTGAAATGAGCACACACGTTCGGCTTAGAGTTATTTGCATGCTGCTCTGTTAATGTCCATCTTCCCTATAGACGGCAAGGTTGATGAAAGTAGAGATAACTTTCTTTGTTCACCCACATTTGCCATTTTAGACCTGGTGTCTGGCACACAAGGTGCCCACATTGAATATTTGATGAATAAATGAACAGGTGCTCCCATCTGTGAGTAAAAATCACACTATGTTATGGATTAATTTTTTAAAATATTTATATTATTGACATATAGTTGATTTGCAATGTTGTGTTAATTTTTGCTGTACAGCAAAGTGATTCAGTTATACGTATATATACATTCTTTTCCGTATTCTTTTCCATTATGATTTACCACAGGATATTGATTCTAGTGTTTTGTGCTATACAATAAGACCTTGTTGTTTATCCATCCTCTATATAATACTTTTCATCTGCTAATCCCAAACTCCCAATCCACCCCTCCCCTACCTCCTCCCCCTTGGCAACCACAAGTCTGTTCTCTATGTCTGTGAGTCTGTTTCTGTTTCCGAGATAAGTTCATTTGTGTCATATTTTAGATTCCACATATAAGTGATATCATATGGTATTTGTCTTTCTCCTTTTGACTTACTTCCCTTAGTATGATAGTCTCTATGTCCATCCATGTTGCTGCAAATGGCACTATTTCATTCTTTTTTATGGCTGAATAGCATTCCATTGTATATATATACACCATATCCTTTATCCATTCTTCTGTTGATGGACATTTAGGTTGTTTCCATGTCTGAGCTATTGTGAATAGTGCTGCTGTGAACATAGGGGTGCATGTGTCTTTTTGTATTATAGTTTTGTCCGAATATATGCCCAGGAGTGGGATTGCTGGATCACATGGCAACTCTATTTTTAGTTTTCTGAGGAACCTCTAATACTCTTTTCCATAGTGGCTGCACCTATTTACATTCCCACACCCTCTCTAGCATTTGTTATTTGTAGATTTTTTAATGATGGCCCTTCTGACCAGTGTGAGGTGATACCTTGTTGTAGTTTTGGTTTGCGTTTCTCTAATAATTTAGCGATGTTGAGCATCTTTTCATGTGTCCGGCTTAATTTTTATTTGTTTATTTTGTTTGTTACATTATGATTTCACTGCACATTCCTGCTCTTAGAGAACAGAGACCATGTATTTTTATCATTTGTATCAGGCGCATAGATAAGTGCTTAAAAACGTAACAATTTTAAAAACTAGTGCAGGCCACGCAGTCCATATGTAGTGACTGTTTGCTCTGAGCTATCTGGAGCCTCCACAGTGTGCTTGGTTTGATTTCTGCTGGAGAAGAAACAGCGAGCAGGGGAGAGACTCGGAGCCCGTGCTCTCCTGCTTTCTGCTCCTGTCCTTATGAGTGATGGGCTTTAGAAGTAGGAGGCAAGAAATCCTGTTCCCTTTGTTGGCAGCTCTAAAGAGCGTCTGAAATACTGGAGCAGCGATGCTCAAATTGGGCACAGGAGGATTTCTGGGGAAGCTTTGAAATAGCACTGCTGCTTGCATCTCACACCAGATCAATTACAGCAGAAACTCTGAGGTGGGGCCCACCACTGAGATGTTTCAAAAACTCCCAGGTGAGAGAGAAAGACAAATACTGCACAATATCACTAACACGTGGAATCTAAAAACAAAGTCGAACTCAGAAACAGAGAGCAGAATGGTGGTTGCCAGGGGCTAGGGGTGAGGAAGGGGAGATGGTGGTCAAGGGGTATAAACTTCCAGTTAGAAGATGAGTAATTTCTGAGGATCTAACATACAACATGGTGACTGTAGTTAATGTACTGTATCGTATACTTGAAATTTACGAAGAGAGTAGATCTTAAGTGTTCTCACAACACACACGAATACACACACATATCCAAAGGTAAATTATGCAAGGTGATGGATGTGTGAATTAACCTGATTGTGGGAAATATTTTACAATGTATATGTGTATCAAGTCATCACATCGTACATTTTAAATATACACAGTCGACTATAGCGATGACCACTTTAAGTTTTCTGACAAACAAGGAGAGAAGCTTTGCTCCCAGGCTATGATCCATTTCTTTCTTCACACAAGTATGGAAGGAATGACCCTAAAGAACCCTTGTGACCTGGAAAGCTTCGGAAGAGAAATAGGGCTTTGGGACCTGGAGTTTCTCATTTGATTCCCTAAACTCCTCCTCTTGGTGGGGCAAGCAGGATTTATGAGGTCTGTAGGCAGCAGAGCCATGGTGATTTGAGACTTGATTATGTGGGGTGTCAGGATATTCAAGAGAGACATGTCACTGGGAGAAACAGACAGAGATGTTAGGATTTTAGGTGCTCATTCAATCTGCAGTCAGGAGGCCTGGGTTTGCTTCTCAACTTGGCTACTTACTGTGTGTGATTCTGGGCAAGTCACTCCATGGCCTGAGCCTCAAAATCCTCCTTTACTAAATGGGGATAATGATACCTATCTCACTGGGTTCTTGTGAGGATTAAACAGATACTATTTGTAAAATACTTAGCATAGCAGCAGATGCCTGGAATATACCCAGCAAATGGTACCTGTTGGTAAATGCAAAAGCAGATGCAAGCTCTCTGAACTCTGTGTGGCCAGGCTTAGTAAGGTCCTTGACAGTAGGAATTATTTCACTGGTGTTTCTCTCTCCAGCTCCGATTGTGAGTCCTAATCACGCGTGTGGAACTGAAAGGAGTGGGTTGCAGTTCTGCTTGTGGTGAGGCTGGGGAGGAAGTGAGAAGTGAGACTCTTTAGGAAGATCCCACTGAGCAGAGACCTGTTTCTAGCCTAGACCAGTGATCTTCAACTTCAGTGTGTGTCTGAATCACCAGCAGAGCTGTTATAACAGATGTCTGGACCCCACCTCAGACTTGCTGATTCAGTGGGTCTGGTGGGTAACCTCTGAGATACCTGCCTAAAGATTCCCCCTCCTGGTGTTCATACCTTTGTGCGATCCCTTCCCCTTGAGTGTGGACTGGGCTTAAGACTCACTTCTAATGAACAGAATACAGCAAAAGTGGTCTAATATCACTTCTGTGATTAAGAGACTGTGGTTTCCATGATGCTCTACCTGTTGTGAACTGCCCAGTGGAGAGGACTCAGGTGGCAAGAAACTGACATCTCTAACAGCCAATGAGGACAAGAGGCCAGCCACTAGCCATGTGAGTGAACTTGGAAACACATCTTCCCTATGTCGAGCTGTGGGATGACTGCAGGCCTGGTCAGCATTTTGACTGCCTGTGAGAGACCCTGAGGCAGAGGCACCTGGCTAAGCCACGCCCAGATTCCTGACCCATAGAAACCGTGAGATAATAGATATTTGCTGTTTTAAGCCACCAAAATTTGGGGTAATTTGTACAAAGCAACAGGTAACTAATATAGTAGATCTAGAGTGAAGCCCAAGAATTGCATTTTTAACGAGTTCTTAGATGACGTTGATGCACTGATCTGGTATTCACATCTGGAAACCACTGGCTTATTATCCTAGGATCATTCTGTCTTTGGCTTCCCAATGACTGATCATTTCAGGGTAACTGAAGCATCATTTGAATGTATTTCTCAGAGGATAGGGCAGGTGAACAGGATGAGCAGGATGAATCCTGCTCTCTCTGCTTTGCTTTATCCTCTCCACCAGTTGCATCTACCAACTCAAAAGTTGCTTTCTTGGACCAGCCTTCCCTGGTTATTAAATTCAAACACAGGACCAACTAGGGCTCTTGATGTGTGCTTTGGCCTGTAATTTTATTTCAGTAGATTTAAAAAATCTTTTCCCATCCAATATCTCATATAACTCTTTAGGAAATCAGGTGGGACAGATGATATTATTCTCATTCTAAAGATAAGAAAGTGTAGTCACCAAGAGGTAAAGTGAGTTGTTTAATTACACAAGGAGATAGAGTCAGAGCTAGGATTAGAACTCATGTTTCCTGATTTCATGAAAACACTCTTTTCTAACTTTACCCTTCACTCAACCGCTATCCTTCTTATATTCAATGGCTATTTGCTATATTATGATCTCTAATCAGAGATCAGTGGTTGCAAGGAACAGAAACTCCTTAACTTTAGTTAAGTATTATGGAAAGTTATTAAAAGTTAGGAAGGCAATCTTCTCTTGATTTGTAATTTTAAGGGATGTATAGTTTGGAAACATGGGCACTGAAACCAGACATAACAGGGAGAGACAAAAGTTACTTAAGTTACCTAAATTCCAGGCTCATCCGGAAGAAAGTGCCTACTAGAACCGTGGCTACTGGGATAGCAATAGAAGGACTATGGGGATGGGCTTTCTTCTTCCAATAGTATTTAAAAACAAACAAAAATAACACCTTGAACTTCTAATATTTCATTTCAAGCCTCAGTCAGAGAACTAGTGAGTTTCTTCTGCCCTGAGAGAATCTCTTATCGCTTGTTGCCAAGAGTTGATATAATCAAAGTCAGCTCCAGATTCTGATGTGGGCTTACAACACAGGTTGAGCTCATAGCCTCACTAGATCACATGCAAAAGTTGGAGCATTTGTGGGAAGAAGTAGGAACTTAAAATTGGGAATGACCACATTTGGGGGGATTTTAACGATTCAGAGAACCAAGAGAGAACTTGCAAATACTACAGAGCTTCTCTTGCACCCAGAGCCTACATTTCCCAGCCTTCCTTTATCTTGGGCTCTGCAAATGTCCTATCTTCCACCAAGCAGCACACACCCTCATGAGACTTGGAAGACAGAGTGGACATAGAGAGGCAGATGCTTCCATTCTGGACGTGCTTATCAGGTTAGAGGCAGTGTGGTCCTGGAGCCAGGAGATGTGATGGCAGCTTCCTGTTTCCTCAGCTTTCTTTCTGGCATGGCAGAGGCTCCCTCAGAGGGTGAGTTCTGCTCTGTTGTTCTTCGAGTTGCTCCTAAAATCTCAGCCTTGAGCCTGCCCTCCAGGTATTTCTACTAGCCACCTAACAACACATAGTAAATTCTTTTCTGCTTAAAGTAGCCAGAGTGAATTCTGTCCTCTGCAACCGAACCTAGATACAGAGGGGTAATAAATGCATCGCCCATAACAACTGTAAGAGGAAGGCATATAGGCTCTGCTTGAATTCCTCCAGGGACAAGTTTCTTAGGCGTATTGGTATGTTTTGAACAAATTCCAATTATCAAGAAAAATTTTTATAGTTGTCGGCAATCTATCTATTTGTAACCTGAGCTCATTGATCTAGTTTCCTGTTAGCACTTTGGTTGTATTTCCTGTTAGTTACTTGGACAAGGAAAGTCCTATCCAAGCTAGAAACTCAAATTCCTCTACATGTTCCCTCTGTAACATGGTTCCTAGATTCCTTACCACTGTCTACAACTAGTTGAGAAAGAGAGAGAGAAGAGAAGAGAGGAGAGGAGGAAGGTTAGTTAGTCTTGGAGGGGACTGTTGAAATATCTGAATGTGGCAGAATGTGCTGGTATAAATCTTTATGTGGAAAAGAAAGGCAAAAAGGGAGTTGGATGAAGTGTATGTGATTAAAAACCTTCTTATTTAATGAGTCCTAGTGCCAGCTCATGTTTATTTTGTTAGCCTCACTGGAATATTTTATTTTTGCAGTAATTTATCTTTCATCTATTAGTCCATCTTTCCTTTGATAAATTAGTAATCCTTGGGTCATCCACTTGATAGAATGAATTTTATTATTTTACCCAAAGTGTAGTTACCCATATTGAAAAAGAAATAAGAAAGGCGAATAGAAATTAAAAACAAATATAAAATTAGAGAGAATTAAATAACATGTCCCTGGTTATTTTTATTTCTCAAACCACTTTTCAAAAAATAGTTGTTTTTATGCTTATTGTCTGTCTTCCTTCACCAGAATGTACACTCCAGGAGAGCAAAGTCTGATTGATCCTTGCTGTATCTTGGGAGTCTGGTCCAGGTCATTAAACAGAGTAGATTCTCAAAAAATATATATATTAACTTAATGAATAAATAAATGTTTGCAGACACAATGATGATAGAAAGAAAAGAGGGAGGTGGAGGAGCAAGAGAGAGACTGTTAGATTCCTATCACTGCATAACAAATTATCACAAATATAACCACTTAAAACAATGCACATTTATTATCTCACAGTGTCCAAGAGTCAGGAATCTGGGGGGGGTGCAATGCATGACTGGGTCCTTTGCTTAGGGTGTCACCAGACTGCAGTTAAGATGTTAATTGGGCTGCATTCTCATCTGGAGGCTCATCTGGGAAAATATCCACTTTTGAGCTTCAGGTTGTTGGCAGAATTTATTTCCTTACAGTATAACTGAGGAGCCCAGGGTCTTACAGGTTGGAGGCTGGAGGCTGCTCTCAGGTTTTAGAGGCTGCCCTGTGGTCCCCTGCAACGTGGTTCTCCCATAGGCAATTTAGAACATGGCTGTTTGCTTCTTCAAGGCCAGCAGAGAACGTCACTTTCCAGTCTGCTGAGACAGGGTCTTATAAAATGTAATACCATCGTGGGAATGACATCACCTCTGTCATATTCTATTGGTTAGAAGCAAATCACAGGCTCTGCCCACACTGAAGGGGAGCGGATTATACAAGGATGTGGCTCATTGGGGATCACCTTAGGGTATGTTCATCACAGGAAACCAGGAGCCCAGAAACGGTCAAGGACAGAGAAGGTTGGCTTTTGTTTTTCAAACATTTTTTCTTCTTGTGAAATTCACCCTCCATCTCACAATCAGAATATCATGCAGCTCAAAGATTCAGCTTCAGTGGCTCCAGTTTTATACATTTTAGAAACTTTCAGAGTCTGGAATTTTGGGCTTGGTTAACGATTCACACTATTTCGAGTTCTTCCCTGGATTTTAATTTCTCTCTGGTGAAGAGGAAATTTCAAGACAGAGAAATTTAGATTGGACCTGGGTCTATGGCTACAGTACTTAAGAAGTAGAAGTGTCTTTGTTAACAAGATGGCTAAAATTCCAAGCTGAGAATTTGGGAGTACCCAGCATGTACAAATATCTACCACTGATTTAATAGGAGGTGTATTATGGTTGTGGGACTGAACTTTTCCCTCTGAGTGGCTTCATTTAGTAACCAATGAGTCTGGACTGGACAGACAAGTTACTTAATGCAGCTCTGCAAAAAGACATCTCTAAATGCTGTGAAATATCTTTCCATTGCTTGTTTTGCTTCCATGTAGTTGAGTAATCAAAACATTAGTCCTTGCCCTATCAAATGGGAGAGGGGCTTGCCTGCAAAGCCTGTGGGTATATATTTAAGAGTGTTGATTAGATATATTCGGAAATCACAAGAAAAACAAAAGAACACATTGACTATGCATACAGAGGAGCCTGAAAAAGGCCTAACATATTTAATTGAATCAAAGATGTCATCAATCGTAAGGCACACCATTATTTTATGGGCCACTAAGGAAGAAAAAGAAAAGCACTGGCAATTAAACAATGACAAGCTATTGATTGAAAGACTCATAACTCTTTCAGAGATATTAGTATGTGCAAAAAAATGTGTCTTAAGATTGAAGAATACAGTTGGTTTCCCAAGAGCAGACATACCTGAAATCAGCATTACCTACAGGAATCCCTGATTCTCAGCAAAGCTGGGGTCTTCAAGACCTGGGAATATGATGCTCACTACTCTGCTGTTACTAGGAAAATAAAACATTAGAGTTGGAAATGTGCTTAGGTGTCATGTAACCCAGCCTCCCCCCAATGGAAGGAAAAGCTGTCCCCCGACTTCTAACAGATGGTTTTCCACTCTCTGCCCATATGTTTTGAGTACTGAGTAATTCACTACTTCACATAGTATCTTGTTGCATTTTCGGTGTAATTGATCAGGTAAAGGGGTCCCAATTTAAAGCTAACCATGGTTACCCAAATTCGATCATGTGTTAGAAAGTCTGGATGGTTAGTAGGGTGGGCGTCACCTGTGAAAGAGAAAATGAGGCTCCTGTAGAGAAAACTCATCCCGAGGGAAGAGGGACTGAGGCTGACACGGTGTGCCAATGACAGTGCCTTGGTTCATTCCTTCCTTCCTTCATTCAGTGAGAATACCTACCATGTGCCAAAGTCTCAATCAATGACAGACACAGTTCCCAGTTTCCAGTCCTTCCAACTCTAGTCTGGAAAATACAGGAGAAGAACTCTGATTGGATGTGTTTGGCTCAGGTACCTGCATGTGGTCCAGTCTACCACCTCCAGGGATGCTATGATGTAGCACAGACAGGTCACTGGTCTTTCCCTCTTGTGTAACTGTCACACAGGGCGTGGTTTGGGTGCCACTGGGCACAGCATTGGGGCGTGTCAGCTGGAGATGAAGATGCACCATGACACATTGTTTTGCCTGAGACCTTAAAGAACCAGATTGACAGTGAGAGCAGAGGAAGTGAAAATGACACCACATGGTATCAGAAGGGCCTGTATTAATCACATCAGGGGAGACACCTTAATAGCCTCTCTGAAGTAGTTGGGGATGTTTGCAGTAGACCAGGACCTTGAGATTTCCATCATAGAAAATTGAAGGACCTTTTGCACATTATTAGTCAGTGATAAGAAACCGGGCTTTCACCACCAGCAAAGAAATCTGTTGAGAAAAAGGATTATATTTTTATCAGCTGTGCTCATTATAACCTACACCATTCTAGTGGATCTTAATTGTCATTAATAAAGTATTAACATTTTACTAAAACTTTAATAACATATTAATAAAGTACTATTGTATTTTATTTATTCATATTTGATTGTACATAATCTCACTCTTCTCTGATGTAATTAATGAGTCTAATATTCAAACTCTTAAGAGAGCTGTTAGTAGCTGTCTATATCTAATTTCCATTTTAGCAAAGTATAACTAGACTTTCAAAAACCTGTGCCAATGACTTGTTAACGGTCATGGAAAAAGCTAAATGAAAAGAAAATTGTTTTCTTTTGACTCTAAAAGGCACATTTGCTTTTTCTCATGAGGAAGTTAGAGATATGAATAGGATGAGAATGATATCCAAGTTGATTGCAGTGCTTACTGTTGTAATATATTTCTAAGTTATGTGCTTCAGGTTGATTTATATTTATTGATTATTGGCATTCCACAACTTTATTCATCTTAAAACATTTTACTCTTCTTATTTCCAATTTTTCTACTCTTCCTTCATCATTCTCTGTCTTGGTAATGTAGCATTTCATTTTGGGGAAATAGTCTATTTTATGTTTTCAGCATTGTTATGTTATTATTTCTTCTTTTTGTTCTTAGAATTCTTATATACAGTTGAGCCCCCTTTAAAAATGTCTTAAAAATTTATACTCTTTATTAAGTAAAAGAAATCTCAAAAAGCATCAATAACTTTGCAGAAGAAAATGAAAACACGGAAAACCAAAATTCTTATATTTTAATTTTAGCTTTAATTTATGATAAATATTTCAGATATTCAAAAGATATACATAGTAATATAATGAATACTGGGATACCTGATTCCCACCTTAAAAAGTAAAACATAATCAACACTATTGAAGCCCTGTGTATGCTTCCTCAAATGCAATTCCCATCCTCCCATCCCACGTAAGCATCACCCTGAATTTGTTGTTTATTATTCCCATGCATGTCTTTTTGATTTAATTTACATATTTACGATGCCTTGAATAATATCTACTGTTCTGCATATTTTACAATTTTATATAAATTGTGTCATTCTGCATGAATTTTTGCAATTTGCTTTTTCCACTCAAAAATACATATTTATGATTTTTACCCATGTCAGCATATATAACTACACTTCATTTTAACAGTAGTATGTTATTCCAAAATATCTCAATTTATTATCACTCTCCTGATGATGAACATTTATATTCCAATATTTCCCTTTTTTTTTGTCTTTTTATATGTTATTATAGCAGGTACAGTAAAAGTTGCTTACACATGTTTCTTTGTGCCACAAGAGAGAGTTTCTCCAAGGAAGCTCTTTGTTTGAACTGAGTTGTGCCTGTCCAAAGTTCATAAATTGAAGTCTTAACCCCCAGTACTTCAGAATGTGACTATTTTTGGAGACAGGGCCTTGAAGGAAGTAATTAAGTTAAAAGTGAGGCTGTTAGGGTGGGAAATAATCGAATCTGATTGGTTTCCTTAAAGAAGAGGAGATTAGGTCACACAGAGAGACACAAGGTGTGCCCTGAGGGACAACCATGTGAAGAAGCAACAAGAGGATGACCATCTGAAGCCAAGAGGAGAAGTCTTGGAACATTGACCATGGACTTTCTATGCAACTTTGATCTTGACCTTGGACTTCCAGCTTCCAGAACTGGGAGAATATAAATTTCTGTTCTTTAAGCCACCCAGTCTGTGTTTTATTATGGCAGCCTGAGCAGACTAACACACTCCCTTAGGAGTGAAGCTGCTGATGGAGGGATGTATGCAGGGTCAACTTCAGGCAATAATGCCACACCACCCTCCAGAATGGTGGAAACAAATTAAGCTCCCACGACTGGGCCTCTTCTGGTGTCACATCCTCACCAATGTCAAAGTAGTGCTGACATGGTATCTCATTATGATTTTAATTTGCACTTGATTTTTAATGAGGTTGAACATCTCTTCTTATGTTTATTAGTCATTTATGCTTTCTATTTTTCTGTAAATGCCCTATACATATGTCTTGCCCATTTTTATGTTGGATTGACTTTTCCAACAACTGTTAAATGCAGTGTTTTGTTAATATCATTAATTTACTTTATTAATTTTGTGCCTCAAAATTTTTTATGTTCTCACTGACTTTTCATTTGCTTTATTTTTTAGTTACTGAGAGAGGTATGTTAAGATTCCATAGTTCAATAGTGATTTGCTAGATTTTCTTTGTTTTTAAATATTGCTTTATAAATTTTGAGGCTGTTATCAGAAACATATGAATTTAGAATTGTTATATCTTTCTGGTCATTTAAATCCTTAGTGAACTTTTTCATCTCTCATTTCTCTCAAATGTTATTTGCCTTAGTGTTTGTTTTGTCTGATATTAATATTGCTATGTTTACCTTCTTTGGTTTTGATTTCCTTACTATAATTTTTCTATTTCTGTACTTTCAAATTTTCTGACTACTGATGATTTTAGGCATTTCTCTGTGAATGACATTTAGGTGGATTTTTAAAATCCAACCTGAAAATATTTGTCTTTCAACTTCAGAATTTAGTTCAGTTATATTTATCATAATTATTAATATATTTGGATTCATTTTGTTAATCTTAGCTTTTGCTTTTTATTTGTCATACTTTTTCTTCTCTTTGTTTTCTTTTGGATTAAGTTTTTTCCTTATTTAATTATTTTTTCCTATACATGTATCAAAGGTTTTCTCTCAATGCTGTTGTTTTGTACTTCTCCCTCTCCTTCATGAGCTATGTTTAGAGAGGCCTCGAGTGCCAAGTCTATATTCTTAATTAGCTCTATAATTCGCCTCCTTCTCCCTCCTCCTCTCTGAATTCAGACCCTCATCATCTTATGCATCAATTATTGTAGTATTCTCTCTCTCTTCCTTTCCATTCTCTATTCTCTCAGAGAGTACTCTCTAAAACATGACATTTGCTTATAGCTGTTCAATGGCTTTCATTTTGTTTTGGGTAAAAGTCTAATCTCCTTTCTGTGGCACGCAAAGGCCATCAGGCTGACAGGTGACTGCCTATCCTGCAACTCCCTTGTATGGCACCTGCTCTGGCTGCACAATCTCTCTGGAAGTCTTGGAATCTGCCTTGCTTGTGAGACCTCCATGCATCTGTGGGATGCAGAATCCTCTCTAGTGTACAACTTGTATACTTGACAATTTCCCACTCACCTTTCATGCTTCAGCTCAGGATCACCTTCTCTATGAGACTTTTAAGACTCTCTGAGCCTAAGAAGATGAGCCACATCTTCCTTTCTGTTTTAATAACAACCTGTGCATGTTTCTGTTACTAGTTATGGTTCTGATCACATTTGATAAATGCATATTTAAGTGTCTTTCTTCCACAGACTATGAACTTCTTAATGGCAAGAAGCATGCCTTTATTTCTACTCCCATGGTCCAACATGGTACTTGTCCCAACTCATATTTGCTGAGTGAATAGATAAAATAATAGTACATGTTACTAAAAAGAAAAAGTATTGTTTTATAAATCATAAATAACATTACTCTCACTTCTGATTTTGTTTGCTTTTTTCTGTTTCAGTGAGAGTTACTTGACTTCCCAGCTGCATTGTGAGTTTTATGTGGGCAGAGGCCATGTTTTATACTTGGTTGGTGCCATTTTGGTCCTTAGCACAGTGTTAAGCATATAACACAATCACAGAAAATATTGTTTGATTGATGAGAAACTAAATGTAGCATACATTCTGACCATTTATATTGTACCTATGCAATATATCTTTTTACTAAAACAAGGATGACAACTAGTCATAATAATGTACTAGTTACTTGAACAAGGTGACATATGGGGACATATGTAAAAAGATTCAAATTCATAGGGACATGTTCACTCTCCCTTCAGTGGAGCCAATGCCATGTGGACACCAGGTGCTGTCAGTTCTCACCTTTTTCTGCAACACAGGCTCCTGGAGAGGCCCGTCTTACCAATCTTAGGGGTTCTGAAACTTCCTTCTGGTTTAGTCACTAATTTTAATCTTTTTTTTCTTCTCAGAAACAGAAAAACTAAGAAAACCATGTATCTTCACTTTCAGTCTTCACACAATCTCAAGAGTATTCTTTGGTTCTTCTTTTTCTCTTCAGGAGAGATTGTCTTTATTCCCAATGATATAAAAATGACTTAGGATGAACTCCTTTAATAGCCAAAATTTTACTAGCCTAATGTTTCTCAAGGGTTAAAAATAATGCTTTAGACCAGTGGTTCTCAAAGTGTGGTCCCCAGAGCATCAGCATCAATGTCACCCAAGAACTTGATCAGAGATGTACGTTCTTGGGCCCCACTCAGACCTACTGACTCAGAAACTCTAGGGGTGCAGGGATCTGTGTCTTAACCAGCTCTCCAAGGGGTTCTGACATATGCCAACATTTGGGAACCACTGCTTTCAACCTTTGCCTAAAGTCTAAAAGAAATAATACCACCCTCCCGCATATATCCCTCGTGTTCATTTTAAAGAACTTTAAATAGCACAGACCTGTTTGTAAGCAGTCATACAACAGTGATAGAGCAAGACATGATCAGGTCACAGAGTAGTTCGAAAGGAAGTACAGAACACTTGTTGGGAAAAGAGTCTGAAACCAGAAGTCAGCTTGCATTCACACCCTGCCCCTACCATTTTCTCCTTGTGTGACCTTGAACACATGACTCAGCCTTTCCATGGCATCTGTAGCATTAAGATCATGGTAGTACCTGCCTTACAGGGTGGGTTGTGGGAAGCACTGAATGAGTTCATATTGATAAGGGGCTTGGAATAGTGTCTGGTATGGGATGAGTGCTCTGTAAGTGATTATTAAATAAAATAAATGAACATGAGGCTGTAGGTTTCGTGATCCGGGGTAGGCCCCATGAAAGGGACACAGAACAGTTGGGTTGTCACAGCCCTTGATGAGAGACCTTTGCCAGTGCCTGCTGGTGGCCACTGTCTGTGTATCAGGACAGGGCTGTTCTCCTGGGTGCTGAGGAGAGAATTGGGCTGTCAATGACTGCAGAGCATAGGACATCTGTATATATTTAAGCAGGATTGACCCTGTGCTGTTCCAGGAGAAGGAGGCCAAAAGAAATGCCATCATCCTTCACCAGGACGTAGCAGGTGTTTGAAATCCCTGGGCCATAATTTCTGTAAATCTTAGGTTTTAGAGCTTTCATATGTACTGCTTTCTTAAAAAAATAAATAAATTCAACATCATCTAGGCACTAACATCCATTCCTGGTGGTTGTTGGTATGCTCTCCATCACTCAGCAAATTTGATGTATTTTAACCCAGCTTTCAGCTTTCTCTAATCTTGCTTCATCAATCCTTCTCTGCTTAGGCATGTCTGCCTTCATTTGGCAGACATGGCAGGTTTTTCATTTCCTCCATACAAATGACTTGCTTATTACAGTAGGGGTCCCTGGTCTTTGGAGACAGTTTACAGATATCCTTGAATAGAGCTCGGAAAGGGCTTCATGAATAATAATGCCCAAGTAAACCTGAGATGAGCTTGGACATTGCCTCTTTAAAATTCATACATCATCCTAAGTGCTGTCACTTAAACAGAAGATATAGAAGGCTGCCTGGGAAGGCTGAGTCTGAAATATGCTTTCTTTACAAAACTTATCATTTCTGTACAAAACAAACAAACAGCAGAGAGCAAAGGAGGGAGTGGGTGACTCCTGGTATGTGTTTTACTTGAGCATAAAATTTGTTCTTCTGATTGTACTGAGACTTTTCATAGTCTCTGGTTTTAACCTTCAAATTTGCATTTCTCTTTCTATTAAATATTCCTCAGCTTCCTTGCTTCTAGATGGTGAGTTTACAGCAAAGGCAGAAGACTGAGGATGAGGAGCTAGCACCCAAAGTAAGTTAACTCTCAATTCCATTAGTCTTGGGAGACAAAAGAGAATTTCTGATGCATTTGTAGCCTGGATTTTAGCTTCTGTCAGGACCACAGGCCTTAAAACTTGTCTGTGCACTGGAATCACTTGGAGGCTGTTATGTGTCCTGGACATTGTGGTTTTTCAAAGATGCCCAGGTGATTCTAACGTGTGGGAAAGTTTGAGAACCACTGATGCTCATTGTGTCAACTACATAGATTTGGAGATGGCCAACCATTCACGGAGAATGAGTCAGATGACCTAACCAAGGTCCACGTGGAGGTGGGGCTAGTGCCCTCTTAGGAGAGAACCCATCCTGAGAGAGGAAGAAGCCGGGTACACCCAGGTACTCACTTTACTCTGTCCTCTGCCTAGTGTCATGGTTGCAAGTCTCAGACCTTGGGAGTGAGAGGACGGTGAGCAAAAATGGAGTGTTTTTCCAGTGAAAGCTCTGTAAGGTATTGGGTTCCAGCAGAACTGGTAATAGAGCATTACATAATGACATAATGGGAGGTGGGATCCTTACTTTGTCACACACTGTAATGAAGCAGGCCTCTTGTAAGCTGGAGGACAGCAGTGTAAGTGGCCCAGTGAGGGACCGTGATCTTCGGAGCAGCTGGCAGAGCCCTGTGCAACACCCAGCCCTGTTCTGGGTGAGGTCTGCTCTGCAGATTCTGTAGAAGCAGGGGTGGCATCTGGCAGAAATGTTGAGAGGACAGCAGATTTGTCAGAGTGTTGAGGTCATGTACATTGGCAGGTAACAAGCTAAAATTTGCTTGGACTCCAGGTGTGTATCTACCAGCAGGTGAGTCCTGGAGACTCAGGGCATAGTTTACCTGTATAACTAAGGATGCAAGGATATAACTTCGCTGTTATAGATAGATCAGAATGTTACCTTTCTGACCATGTTGGTTTAACTCCATAATGGTTTAGACTTAATGATACGTCCTTTGTCTGAACTGAGGAAATAGCTACACAAGATGGTTTTGGCCATTACTGTGGAATATTTGTTAGAGGAATTGTTCATTAAATCATTCAATGGCCATCCTAAGGCTCCATGGGATAAATTTCTTTCAGAATACAAGAGTGACTTTCTCTTGAATAATTGGTATGCTTCCATTTATGAGATAATGAGAACTGTGCAACCTATTACATTGCCTGCCCTTCTCTCCTCCCCAGTCATCAAGAATCTCAAAACCAAATACAATGCTTATTTGCAATTAATATAACCTCTGGTGTTAACAACATTACCAGTAACCTGAGTCCTTCTTATTATGGCTTCGCTGTGGCTTAATCAATTTTTCTATGTGTGTCTTTTGTTTTAAAGCACACCAAAATATTTTTTTTAAAAGAACCAAAGGGAAAACATAAAAATCTCAATTTAATAGACTTCTTTTTTTCTTAGCTTTTTAATTTTTTTTACAGCTTTATTGTGGAATAATATACAATAAGCTGTACACATTTAAAGTGTAACATTGGTAAGTTTTGACATAATATTATATATATCCCTGAAACCATGAAACCCTCACCACAATTAGATACTGGACATATCCATTACCCCCAACAGTCTCCTTATGTCCTTTTGTAATCCCTTCCTCTTACCCCTCGCCAGTCCCTTCCCATCCCTAGGCAACTGTTATTATAGATGAGCTTGCATTTTCTAGAGTCTATACAAGTTGATTAATACAGTATGTTCCCTTTTTTGTTGGACTTGTTTCACTCAGTGTAATTATTATAAGATTCATCCACCTTTTTGCATGTATTAATGGGTTAGTTTTATTGCTAAGTTAGTATCCATTGACTAGATATATAACAAATTGCTTATCTGTTCAGCTGTTGATGGGCATTTGGGTTGCTTCCAGGTTTTAGGTATTATGAATAGAGCTGCAATGAACATTCATGAACAAGTCTTTGTGTGGACATATGCTTTCATTCATCTCGAGTAATTCCTAGGAGTGGAATGGCTGGGTTGTATGGCCAGTGCATATTTAGCTTTTTAAGAAACTGCTGAAATGTTTTGCAAAGGGGTTGTACCATTTTAACATTCCTATCAGCAATGTATGAGAGTTCTAGTTGCTTCACATCTTACCCAACACTTGGTATGAGCAGTCTTTTAAATTTTAGCCATCCCACTCCTGGGCATATATCTGGAGAGATACATGCACCCCAATGTTCATAGCAGCACTATTTACAAAAAACTATTTCCAAGACATGGAAGCAACCTAAATGTCAATTGACAGATGAATGGATAAAGAGGATGTGGTACATATATACAATGGAATATCACTCAGCCATAAAAAGAATGAAATAATGCCATTTGCAGCAACATGGATGGACCTAGAGATGATCATACTAAGTGAAATAAGTCAGACAGAGAAAGACAAATATCATATGATATTCCTTACATGTTGAATGTAAAAAAAATGATACAAAATAACTTATCTGCAAAACAGAAATAGACCCACAAACATACAGAACAAACTTATGGTTACCAAAGGGGAAAGGGGTGGGGGAGGGATAAATTAGGATTTGGGGATTAAAATATACATATTACTAAATATAAAATAGATAAACAACAAGGTTCTACTGAATAGCACAGGGAACTATACTCAATATCTTGCAATAGCCTATAATGGAAAATAATATGAAAAAGAATATATATATATGTATTAGGTATGGAGTGATATCTCATTATGGTTTTGGTTTGCGTTTCCCTAATGACTAATGGTGCAGAACATCTTTTCATTTGTTTATTTGCAATTCGTATATCTTTGGAGAGATGCCTGTTCAAATCTTTTGCCAATCTTTTAAAAAACTGAGTTGTTTGTTTTCTTATTATAGTGTGTTGAAAGTTCTTTATATATTCTTGGATATGAGTCCTTTATTCTATATGTGATTTGAAAATATTTTCTCACAGTCTGTGGCTTGTCTTTTCATAGAATCTGATTCTTAAGTTTACCATTTAAGCTCTCCCAGTGCAGCCCAGGCATGTGAAACCATGAGAAGTGATGTTCTGAATTACAACTCGGAGACTCTGCAGCATCCTCAGGGCATCACCCCCTTCTCCTCCTGCTATCATGTTCACTGAATGTCCTGGGCTAGTAAATCTGGCCTCAAATTGGTCTTCCTCTCAGAAGCCTCCACCTCCTCTAGCCTCTCCCTGCCACACAGCCGTTTCTGAGATTTACCTAGTCATTAAATGTATCTCCATCTGCTAAAATAGCAGTTGTTAAGCTTTAATCTGCTTAACATACAAAAGTTTGGAAGTACCTCTGCCTCTTTCTCCAGAGACTAAAACTTGGCTCTGCTGGGGCTGGGGAGAGGGGGGGATCCAACAGTATAACTATCTCTTGGATTTAGGTTGAATCAAGTGAAATTACTGCTTTTTTGTTGGACTAACAGTGTCAAATGTAGGTGGATTTGTTTCTTGGGGCTGCTGTATCAAAGTGCCACAGATTGGCTGGCTTAAAAAACAGAAATTTAATGTCTCACTGTTCTGGAAGAGAGAACCCCAAGAACAAGGTGTCAGCAGGGTTGGTTCCTTCTGAGGGCTGTGAGGGAGAATCTGTTCCAGGCCTCTCCCCTAGCTTCTGGGGGTTCACTGGCAATCTTTGGCATTCCCTGGCTTTTAAATGCACCACCACAATCTCTGCCTTTATTTTTACATGGTGAGCTCCCCGTGTGTGTTTCTGTGTCCAAATTTCCTCTTTTTATAAGGACACCGGTCATACTGGCTCAGGGCCTAGTCTAATGATCTTATCTTAACTAATCACATCTACAATGAGCCTATTTCTAAATAAGGTCACATTTTGACACACCAGGAGTTAGGACTTCCACATATAATTTTGAGGGGACATAGTTCAACCTGTAATAATAGGCAATTGCATATGGTTCAACCTAACAAAAACTTTCAATCAATCTGTTTTTAGCTCCTGACTTCCTCACACCTTCTGCTTTGGATTGGTTCCTCCAATTCCTAACCCTTTTCCATATTGGGGTCAAATTGGCTGTATCTCATTTGTTTCCTCACTCCTTCATTCCATAGGGACTTAGAGTTGACACTTCTTCTCTGGGTCTGCCACGTCACTTGACATTCATCCGTCTGCTGTCTGTCTTCATAAATAGTGGTCCATCCTACTGTATAGCACAGGGAACTCTGTTCAGTAGTCTGTAATAACCTAAATGGGAAAAGAATTAGAAAAAGAAGAGATACATGTATATGTATAACTGAATCACTTTGCTGTACACCTGAAATTAACACAACATTGTTAATCAACTATACTCCAATATAAAAACAACAACAACAAAAAATAATGGTCTGTGATTAGAGTTATCACCCAGATCATCAAAGAGCTTTTATTTGTATCTTTTCTACATGATGTTTAAGAGTCATTTTGAGAATGCAGAAATGTCTTTACTCTGCCATTTAGTAACTGGGGATTTCCACTTTCACTTTTCATAACAAAATTCAATGGATAGATGCCCTTGTCCTTTCTTAACTACAGGAAGTTCAGATTTTTTTCCAAGATTTTTTCCTCTGGGTGATTTGGAGATTCCTTAAGAAAGGCTGAGTGTGCTTTACATCCTGGTGGTGACTTTCTGTTTTGGGGAGCTGTCCAGCTCTGCACACCCTTCTCTGCTCCTCTACCAACCCTGCTCACTCACTGCCCACCACATCTTGTGGCCTCTGGACTAGCTCCGGTCCATTGTTGTTTTCTTTGTCTCAATTGCTTTATCAAAATGTCAGCACACACTCTCCCCTTAATTCTCCTCAGTGATGGTAACAACCTGGATGAAAAGTTTAAAGTAGAGTTAAAATAGTGTGTGCTTGGAAAAATTATAATGGTTGGTCACAGAGCCAATGTCTCAGAACGATGACAGGACATTTGTTCCATATTTGCATAAAAGTGAGATAGGAGGTGAAGAAGATGGTGGGCAAGGGAGGGGGGTACTGGCCTGGGTCTTGAAGAAGGAGATGGCTGTGCTGGAGGAGGGAGGGGCAGGCCTGGAGCTTGTAGAGTTGGTCCAAGAAGAGTGGACTCAAATTATTTGATAAATAAGGGTCTATTTTTTACTTGATAAATAATAAATCTTCTCTAAAGGTTTAGCTAAAATTTACATATCTTCACATTTGTATATTTTTAATTACCTGCTTTCTGGGAGATGTGGAACTATTTATCTATCTTGAATAATTGGTATGCTTCCATTGATGACATAATAAGAACTGTGCAATCTTTTAAGAAAAGATTGTCCCAACTGACTTGCCTATCTGTAATCTAGTTCTGGGACAGGTGGTGGTGAATGGGGAAGGGGATGAAGGGAGGACTTGGTGGGAAGATTTATGTATAGAAACAGCCAGTCTCCAAGTCCCAGATAGGTACACTAAGTAACAGCATGAGGGGGCCTCTTATAACATCCCATCCTAGTGTCTGGGAGGGAAAGAGCAGATCAGATGAAAGGGGACATCTTTTTAATCCCATCTCCCCGTGTGTTTGAGGTGATTTCCTCAGGATCACACTGACGTCCAAAGAAAGACAGTTGGGTATGCAGCCCAAGGGTCATGTTCTTTGGTGATGCTCAATTCTTTCAGTTATCTTTGTCCTCATAACCATCTGTACTCAAAGCTTTGTCATCTTTTGGTAATGTCAAAAGGCTTGAAAATTCCATGATTCATTGCTTTGGGTTCTACTGAAGGCTACTTTAAAATGCCAGTGTTTCCGAAAGGATGTAGAGCAGGAGAGAACTCAGAAGACAGATGTAGCTGATAGATTGTTCCACATACTTGAAGTGCAAGAAAAAAGCCCATGTTACTCTATTTCACAAATAAAAGTAAGTATAGCTTTGAGCCTGTGTTAGCAAGAAATTAAATATTAATGGGGCAACCCTGCCACCTCTCTAAGGTCTTAAAATAATCTCATTCCTTGATAAGACCTGATTCTCAGTGCATTATTGCCCTCATTTTTTGTTCTCTTACAGGCTGCTTCTATTGAACCTGGCTCTCCTCTTGCCAGCTTGGGGAATCATGCAGTGTTTGTGACTGGCACGGTTAGTTGTTTGCCCAATATTCATTCCCCCTTCTTATCACCAGTGTGGGATGACCTGATTTTGTTTGGGATGACCATGTGCCCAGCCCTAGATGAGTCCATTGTTCCATGTTCCCTACTGACCTCAGGCGTAGACTAGGTCATGTGGCCTCGTTCCAATGTAAAGGAAGATGCTGTGGGAACTTTGGGGAAACTTTTGTTTTACTGTTAAAAAGAGTAGATGGCGGTTCTATCATTACAACCCTTGTTCTTGCTTTGAATGTGGGTATGATATTTAGAGTTTGAGCTACCACACTGTGATCAGATGAAGGGTTCTCTTTTTACATTCATCTTTCAGCGAGGGGCAAAGGAGACAGAAGGACTGATTTGTTGAAGTTGAGTTGTTTTAAAATCTTTGGTCTGGTGATGATCACAATTAGTCAAAATGTTAGGTAGCTAGTCAGACATGAGCGGGTCTTGCCCCATCCTGGATGGCTCATCTTTTCCTCCCCCACTGGGACACTGATGATCAGAACACACCCAGAGATCCTCCCTCCTGTAGTCAAGGACCACTGCTAGGTTTCCAGCCACATCAGGACCAAGCAAGATAAAACCACCAGCACAGGATGGTGCAGGTGCACCAAGACCTAAAAGGTGACTCAAGGTAACCTTGGGTTCATTATGCTATATTTGTAATAAATTAGCATTGTATTTTTTGCCCCCCCACCCCGTGGGTTTCACTTGGGTGCTTATGGGTAAGTGCCTACACACTAGGAGAAAAGTTATATAACCAAAAGCTGTCAATCAACTTGTCAGTCAAATGATGCAGGACACAGAGAGGGAACACTATAAAAAACCCAACCCTACCCCGTTGCAGGGCTGCTTCTGGTTTCCAGACAGCTTGTTCTCTACCTTCCTCGGGAGAGTACTTCCACTTTTGCTTAATAAAACTCTTGCTACTTAAAAATGCTCTATGCATCTCGAATGAATTCTTTCCCTCGAGAAGGGCAAGAAGCAAGGAAATCGCAATTCAACCAGTGACAAAAGTTTTGGGGGGAGGGTGAAAATCTGTTCATAAGTTCTCCTTTATTCAGAAAGGGAGTTTAGTGTCAAGACAGTAGAACTTGGGGTCCAAACACTTGTGTTTGGGACATGACTCTGCTATACACCAGCCATGTGAAACGAGACAAGCCATTGTTGGAGGCTTAGCTTCCTCATCTGTACAATATGAAAATTACGTTGCTTGGCATCTAAATTGAATTGTGCAGAAAAACAAGTAGGATAATAATAACTAAAATAATTTGTGTATGTTAAGGCTCTATCTACCCATTGATTGTTATGGCAGAAAGAATTATTTTGCAGTTGTGGAAAGTGACAGAACTGAATGATAATAGCTAACATGCAGTAAGAGGTTACTTTGCATCAGTTACAGTTCCTAGCCTCTTTTTTATTTTTTTCAATTTTCATTTTTTTTTAACATCTTTATTGGAATAAAATTGCTTTACTATGTTTCTGCTGTATAAGAAAGTGAATCAGCTATATGTATACATATATCACCATATTCCCTCCCTCTGACATCTCCCTCTCACTCTCCTTATCCCACCCCTCTAGGTGGTCACAAAGCACAGAGCTGATCTTGCTGTGAGATGCAGCTGCTCCCCACTAGCTACCTATTTCACATTTGGTAACATATATATGTAAATGCTACTCTCTCATGTTGTCCCAGCTTACCCTTCTGTCTCCCTGTGTCCTCAAGTCCATTCTCTACGTCTGTATCTTTCCTGTCTTGCCCTTAGGTTCATCAGAATCATTTATTTTTTTGGATTCCATATATATGTGTTAGCATACGGTATTTGCTTTTCTCTTTCTGACTTACTTCATTCTGTATGACAGACTCTAGGTCCATCCACCTCACTACAAATAACTCAATTTCATTTCCTTTTATGACTGAGTAATATTCCATTGTATATATGTGCCACATCCTCTTTATCCATTCATCTGTCCATGGACACTTAGGCTGCTTCCATGTCCTGGCTATTGTATATAGAGCTGCAATGAACATTTTGGTACATGACTCTTTTTGAATTATGGTTTTCTCAGGGTATATGCCCAGTAGTGGGATTGCTGGGTAGTATGGAGGTTCTATTTTTAGTTTTATAAGGAATCTCTATATTGTTCACCATAGTGGCTGTATCAATTTACATTTCCACCAACAGTGTAATAGGGTTCCCTTTTCTCTACACCCTCTCCAGCATTTATTGTTTGTAGATTTTTTGATGATGGCCATTCTGACTTTTGTGAGGTGATAACTCATTGTAGTTTTGATTTGCATTTCTCTAATGATTAGTGATATTGAGCATCCTTTCATGTGTTTGTTGGCAATCTGTATATCTTCTTTGGAGAAATGTCTATTTAGGTCTTCTGCCCATTTCTGGATTGGGTTGTTTGTTTTTTTGATATTGAGCTGCATGAGCTGCTTGTATATTTTGGAGATTAATCCTTTGTCATTTGCTTCATTTGAAAATAATTTCTCCCATTCTGAGGGCTGTCTTTTCATCTTGTTTATGGTTTCCTTTGTTGTGAAAAAGCTTTTAAGTTTCATTAGGTTCCATTTGTTTATTTTTGTTTTTATTTCCATTTCTCTAGGAGGTGGGACAAAAAGGATATTGCTGTGATGTATGTCATAGAGTGTTCTGCCTATGTTTTCCTCTAAGAGTTTAATACTTTCTGGCCTTACATTTAGGTCTTTAATCCATTTGAGTTTATTTTTGTATATGGTGTTAGGGAGTGTTCTAATTTCATTCTTTTCCATGTAGTTGTCCAGTTTTCCCAGCACAACTTACTGAAGAGGCTGTCTTTTATCCATTGTATATTCTTGCATACTTTATCAAAGATAATATGACCATATATACGTGGGTTTATCTCTGGGCTTTCTATCCTGTTCCATTGATCTATATTTCTGTTTTTGTGCCAGTACCATACTGTCTTGATTACTGTAGCTCTGTAGTATAGTCTGAAGTTCAGGGGTCTGATTCCTCGAACTCCGTTTTTCTTTCTCAAGATTGCTTTGGCTATTTCGGGTCTGTTGTGTTTCCATACATACTGTGTAATTCTTTGTTCTATTTCTGTGAAAAATGCCATTGGTAGTTTGATGTTTGATAGGGATTGCATTGAATCTGTAGATTGCTTTGGGTATATAGTCATTTCACAATATTGATTCTTCCAATCCAAAAACATGGTATATCTCTCCATCTGTTTGTATTATCTTTAATTCCTTTCATCAGTGTCTTACAGTTTTCTGCATACAGGTCTTTTGTCTCCTTAGGTAGGTTTATTCCTAGGTATTTTATTCTTTTTGTTGCAATGGTAAATGGGAGTGTTTCGTTGATTTCTCTTTCAGATTCTTCATCATTAGTGTATAGGAATGCAATAGATTTCTGTGCATTAATTTTGTATCCTGTACTTTACCAAATTCATTGATTAGCTCTAGTAGTTTTCTGGTAGCATTTTTAGGATTCTCTATGTATCATATCATGTCATCTGAAAACAGTGACAGTTTTACTTCATCTTTTCTGATATGGATTCCTTTTATATCTGTTTCTTCTCTGATTGCTATGGCTAAGTCTTCCAAAACCATGTTGAATGATAGTGGAGAGAGTGGGCAACCTTGTCTTTTTCCTGATCTTAGAGCAAATGGTTTCATTTTTTCATCTTTGAGAATGATGATGGCTGTGGGTTTGTCATATATGGCCTTTATTATGTTGAGGGAGGTTCACTCTATGCCTACTTTCTCGAGAGTTTTTAATCATAAATGAATTTTGTTGAAAGCTTTTACTGCATCTATTGAGATGATCATATGGTTTTATCCTTCAATATGTTAATATGGTGTATCACATTGGTTGATTTATGCATATTGAAGAATACTTGCATTCTTGGGATAAACCCCACTGGATCATGGTATATGATCCTTTTAATGTGCTGTTGGATTCTGTTTGCTAGTATTTTTTTGAGGATTATTGCATCTATGTTCATCAGTGATGTTGGCATGTAGTTTTCTTTTTTTGTGACATCTTCATCTGGTTTTGGTGTCAGGGTGATGGTTTCCTCGCAGAATGAGTTTGGGATTGTTCCTCTCACTGCTATAGTTTGGAAGAGTTTGAGATGGATAGGTGTTAGCTCTTCCCTAAATTTTGATAGAATTCATCTGTGAAGCCATCTGGTCCTGGGCTTTTGTTTTCTGGAAGATTTTTAATCACCATTTCAATTTCAGTGTTTCTGATTGGTCTGTTCATATTTTCTATTTCTTCCTGGTTCAGTCTTGGAAGGTTGTGCTTTTCTATGAATTTATCCATTTCTTCCAGGTTGTCCATTTTATGGGCATATAGCTGCTTGTAGTAATCTCTCATGATCCTTTGTATTTCTGCAGTGTCGGTTGTTACTTCTCCTTTTTCATTTCTAATTCTATTGATTTGAGTCTTCTCCCTTTTTCTCTTGATGAGTCTGGTTAATGGTTTATCAGTTTTGTTTATCTTCTCAAAGAACCAGGTTTTAGGGCTTCACTGATGGCGCAGTGGTTGAGAGTCCGCCTGCTGATGCAGGGGACACGGGTTCGTGCCCCGGTCCGGGAACATCCCACATGCTGCGGAGCCGATGGGCCCGTGAGCCATGGCCACTGAGCCTGTGTGTCCAGAGCCTGTGCTCTGCAACGGGAGAGGCCACAACAGTGAGAGGCCTGCGTACCACAAAAAAAAAAAAAAAAAAAAAGAACCAGCTTTTAGTTTTGTTGATCTTAGCTATTGTTTCCTTCATTTCTTTTTCATTTATTTCTGATCTGCTCTTTATGATTTCTTTCCTTCTGCTAACTCTGGGTGTTTTTTGTTCTTCTTTCTGTAATAGCTTTAGGTGTAAGGTTAGGTTGTTTATTTGAGATTTTTCTTCTTTTTTGATGTAGGCATGTATTGCTATAAACTTCCTTCTTAGAACTGCTTTTTTTTGCAACCCGTAGGTTTTGGGTCGTCATGTTTTCACTGTCATTTGTTTCTAGTTTTTTTTTGATTTCCTCTGATTTCTTCAGTGATCACTTGGTTATTTAGTAGTGTATTGTTTAGCCTCCATGTGTTTGTATTTCTTACAGATTTTTTTCCTGTAATTGATATCTAATCTGATAGTGTTGTAGTCAGAAAAGATACCTGATACAATTTCAATTTTCTTAAATTACCAAGGCTTGATTTGTTACCCAAGATATGATCTATCCTGGAGAATGTTCCATGAGCACTTGAGAAGAAAGTGTATTCTGTTCTTTTGGATGGAATGTCCTATTAACATCAATAAATTCCATCTTGTTTAATTTATCATTTAAATCTTGTGTTTCCTTATTTATTTTCAATTTGGATGATCTGTTCATTGGTGAAAGTGGGGCATTAAAGTCTCCTACTAGGATTGTGTTACTGTCAATTTCTCCTTTTATGGCTGTTAGCATTTGCCTTATGTATTGATATGCTCCTATGTTGGCTGCATAAATATTTTCCATTGTTATATCTTCTTCTTGGATTGATCACTTTATCATTATGTAGTGTCCTTCTTTGTCTCTTGTAATAGTCTTTATTTTAAAGCCTATTGTGTCTGATATGATAATTGCTATTCCAGCTTCCTTTTGATTTCCATTTGCATGGAATATATTTTTCCATTCCCTCACTTTCAGTCTGTTTGCATCCCTAGGTCTGAAGTGTCTCCTGTAGACAGCATATATACGGGTCTTGTTTTTGTATCCATTCAGCCAGTCTACGTCTTTTGGTTGGAGCATTTAATCCATTTACATTTAAGGTAGTTATTAATATTTATGTTACTAATATGTATCAGTAACATGTAAGGGTATGTTATGTATTACCATTTTCTCAATTGTTTTGGGTTTGTTATTGTAAGTCTTTTCCTTCTCTTGAATTTCCTGCCTAGAGAAGTTCCTTTAAGATTTGTTGTAAAGCTGGTTTGGTGGTGCTGAATTCTCTTAGCTTTTGCTTGTCTGTAAAGGTTTTAATTTCTCCATTGAATCTGAATGAGATCCTTTCTGGGTAGAGTAATCTTGGTTGTAGATTCTTCCCTTTCACCAATTTAAATATGTCCTGCCACTCCCTTCTGACTTGCAGAGTTTCTGCTCAAAGATCAGCTGTTAACCTCATGGGGATTCCCTTGTAGGTTATTTGTTGCTTTTCCCTTGCTGCTTTTAATATTTTTTCTTGTATTTAATTTTTGATAGTTTGATTAATATGTGTCTTGGCATGTTTCTCCTTGGAGTTATCCTGTATTGGACTCTCTGTGTTTCCTGGACTTGATTGACTATTTCTTTTCCCATATTAGGGATGTTTTCAACTATAATCTCTTCAAATATTTTCTCAGTCTCTTTCTTTTTCTCTTCTTCTTCTGGTAACCCTATAATTCAAATGTTCATGCATTTAATGTTGTCCCAGAAGTCTCTGACACTGTCCTCAATTCTTTTCATTCATTTTCTTTATTCTGCAGTAGTTATTTCCACTATTTTATCTTCCCGGTCACTTATCTGTTCTTCTGCCTCAGTTATTCTGCTATTGATTCCTTCTAGAGAATTTTAAATTTCATTTATTGTATTGTTCATCATTGTTTGCTTGCTCTTTAGTTCTTCTAGGTCCTTGTTAAACATTTCTTGTATTTTCTCCATTCTATTTCCAAGATTTTGGATCATGTTTACTATCATTACTCTGAATTCTTTTTCAGTTAGGCTGCCTATTTCCTCTTCATTTGTTTGGTCTGGTGAGTTTTTACCTTGCTCCTTCATCTGCTGCATATTTCTCTGTCTTATCCTTTTGTCTTACTTACTGTGTTTGGGGTCTCCTTTTCACAGGCTGCATGTTCATAGTTTCTGTTGTTTTTGGTATCTTTCTGTAGTGGGTGAGGTTGGTTCAGTGGGTTGTGTAGCCTTCCTGGTGGAGGGGACTGGTACCTGTGTCTTGGTTGGTGGGGCTGGACCTTGTCTTTCTGGTGGGCAGGGCCACGTCAGGTGGTGTGTTTTGGCATGTCTGTGAACTTATTATGATTTTAGGCAGCCTCTCTGCTAATGAGTGGTTTTGTGTTCCTGTCTTGCTAGCTGTTTGGCATGGGGTGTCCAGCACTGGAGCCTGCTGGCCGTTGAGTGGAGCTGGGTCTTAGCTTTGAGACAGAGATCTCTGGGAGACCTCTCGCCAATTGATATTTTGTGGGGCCAGGAGGTCTCTGGTAGTCCTGAACTCAGCTCTCCCCCATTAGAAGCTCAGGCCTGACACCAGTTTGGAGGACCAGGACCCTGTCAGCCACATGGCTAAGAAGGAATGGTATAAAAAAAGAAGGAAAAAATAATAATAAAGAAAAAATTATTAAAATAAAAAAATAATAATAAAAAAGGAAGAAGAAGAGAGCAACCATACCAATAAAAAAATCCACCAATGATAACAAGTGCTAAATACCATACTAAGATAAACATAAAAATCAGAAGCAAATTAGTCTCAGACAGCAAACCCCAAGTCTACAGTTGCTCCCAAAGTCCACCGCCTCAATTTTGGGATGATTCGTTGTCTGTTCAGGTATTCCACAGATGCAGCATACATCAAATTGATTGTGGGGATTTAATCTGCTGCTCCCGAGGCTTCACATATAAATTTCCCTTCTCTTCTTTGTTCGCACAGCTCCTGGGGTTCAGCTTTGTTTTCGGCCCCACTTCTGTGTGTAGGTTGCCCTCAGGCATCTGTTCCCACCCAGACAGGATGGGGTTAAACCTGCGGCTGATTAGGCTCTTGTTCATTCAGGCTGAGGGGAGGGAGGGTGTACGGTAGTTGTAATTGGAATGCAGGGCGAGCCTGCAGAGGCAGAGGCCGGTATGACGTTGAAACCGCCTGAGGCGCACCGTGTGTTCTCGCCAGGATCTTGTCCCTGGATCACAGGAACCTGTCAGTGGCAGACTGCACAGGCTCCCAGGAGGGGTAGTGTGGATATGACCTCTGCTTGCACATAGGATTCTTGGTGGTTGCAGCAGCAGTGTTAGTGTTTCATGCCCATCTCTACAGTCTGAGATGATAGCCACTGCTCATGTCCTTCTCTGGAGCTAATTTAGGTGGTGCTCTGCATTTTGTGGGCAGACAGGGAAGGAATCCCCTCTCCTCATGCACCTCAAGAAAATGGTCTCTTGCCTCTTAGGCAGGTCCAGACTTTTTCCCAGACTCCCTCCCAGCTAGCTGTGGTGCACTAGTCCCCTTCAGGCTGTGTTCACACAGCCAACCCCAATCCTCTCCCTGGGATCTGACCTCCAAAGCTGGAGCCTCAGCTCCCAGCGCCCACCCGCCCTGGCAGGTGAGCAGACAAGCCTCTCAGATTGGTGAGTGATGGTTGGCACTGATCCTCTGTGTGGGAATCTCTCCGCTTTGCCCTCTGCACCCCTATTGCTGTGCTCTCTTCCGTGGTTCTGAAGCTTCTCTCCCAGCCACCCCATTTCTCTGCCAGTGAAGGGGCTTCCTAGTGTGTGGAAACTTTTCCTCCTTCACAGCTCCCTTCCAGAGGTGTAGGTCCCATCCCTATGGGATGGTAGGTGGGGATTTTCTTTCCCTACCCAGGTAGGTGGGGATTTTCTTGCCTTTGGGAAGCCTGAGGTCTTCTGCCAGCTTTCGGTAAGTGTTCTGTAGGAGTTGTTCCACATGTAGATGTATTTTTGATGTATCTGTGGGGAGGAAGGTGATCTCCATATCTTACTCCTCTGCCATCTTGAAGGTCCCTCAGTTCTTAGCCTCTTTACACATTGCTGATTTAACCATCACAACTACCCTATGAGGTGGTTGCATTTAGTCTCCATTGCACAGAGGTAGAAATTGACACATGGGGGATGGGGTTAATCCTCTTAAAAATCTCCCTGCTCTACACAAGACCCATGCCAGCTGTCATTTTCTCCCTACACAGAACACTCTCCCCAAATCTATTTTCTCCCACTTACCTCTGTTATTACTGAAAGGAATTTCTCTCTTCTTCATTTACAGTCTTCTTTTCACCCAGGCTCTGAATCCCTTCCTTCTGTACCTCATTAAAACTCTGTTCACTCTTCTGAATTCCCACTCACTCCGTATTATCCTCAGGTTCCCATATTTATAGGGTTAGTTTCTTACCCATTCGGAAACTTACAAGTCCATTAAAAATAAGGAAGCTGCTTGATTCTGCTTCTTTTATGTACCTCCTATTTGTGCTCATTCCTTTTTCTATCAAATCATACTGAGATCCTATATACATTTAGTCTGTAACTAGACTCAATTAACACTTCTTTTTAACTTCTGCAATCTGGCTTCTAATCTCTCCTGTCCAAACACAGTATGGAAGCAAATCTCCCTGGCAATCTTCCCAAATTTCCTTCTCTGCAAGATTAGCAACTTATTTTATCTTCATCTCTTACTCTCATGCACCTATACCAGACTTTTGATGTGCCCATTGTCCTGACTGAAATCACACAGTCCTGGGCTCTTCTTTCTAACTTGTATCCTTGTGGCTTGATCCAATCACCTTCTTTCCCTGAATAACCCAAATAACTCTTTATCTCATTCTGTTTTATTTTGAGAAATGATCATTACTCAAAACGATATTTTATATTTATTTTTCTTTTCTTACTGACATAGTTGTTTTCCTTCTTCAGCTTGCCTATCTCTTTAGGCATTATTTCTATAAGAGGCACACTGGGAGGTTAGAAGGAGAAATAATCCAACTGCTTTTATATTTCTATCTGAAAGTGAATAGCACTTGGATCAAATCTTTTTAGTCTTTGAAGGGTCACATGAGGGCCTCTTTGCATGTTTTCCTTATTGTAACAGAGAAGAAGCAACCTGACTCCATATTGGATCTATTCCTTTAGCTCTAACCCTTGAGCTCTGTTGCTTGTGCTTAGTCATGCTGACTCTGCACCTTTTGTTAAAGAATGTTGCCTATAGCCTGAAATATACATGATAGCGCATTCTCAAGGCTCTGACCTTTAAAGGTACAACACTTTTCCATTCATATAGAGATAAAAAGTTGCAGAACAGAAAATAAATGTGTATTGTTGGAGGTTTATAGGAACATTTTGACCAGACTTACCTGGAGAGATGTAAGAACAAAGGATTCCTGCACCAAGAAGTTTGCCACAACCAAACCACACCCCCTCCCCTTTTAGTATCATGGAAGTCTCAATTCTAATTCAGGTAAGATGTCCTTTAGGACACTAGTCCACCATCCTCTCAGTCTGTGGGATTTCCAAATAAACCCACTATTCCTTGCCCCAACAACTAATCTCATGATTTATGGGCCTGTTGTGCACTGAGCATTATAAGCTTGGACTCAGTAACACTATCACTACTAGCGGTTCCAGGAGTGACAAATAGAACACGGAGAGTGTGGGAGGAGAAACAGACAAACAAAGTGGGAATGAATGAAGGAGAAAATAGTGAAGGTTCTTTTCTCATGGAGCCTGAGTCAGACCAAAGCCGGTGGAGAAAAAAGTTTTAAATTGATGAAAGATTGATTCTTAGATATCAGTGTAGATTGGAGTCAAGAGGCTACTGCAGTAGGGCAGGTGAAAAATGAGAGAGAGGATTAGACTTCGGCTATTGAGGAGATAAGAAATGGCTGATTCTGGTTCTATTTAGAAGGTAGTGCACATAAAATTTGTGGTTGGATTGAATGTAGTGGTTAAGGGAAAGAGAGGAGTCAAAGGTTGCCCTCAGTTTGGGGACCTGAGCAAATTTGGCAAATGTTGACATCATTTAATAACAGAAGGAAGAAAAGAGCAGACTTGGGGGTAAATCAAAGCTTGGTTTTAGGTGTGGTGTTTGAAATGTCTTCTGCATAGGCTAGGGGATGTAGAAGGAATTTATTTATTTATTTTGGCTGGAAGAGTTCCCACATTCTCTAGATTTAAAAACTTTCTCTTGGTGTGAATTTTCTGCTGTATAAAAAGCTCTGTAAATCAGGTGAAATAAGTGGTGGCAAAGGTTGGTTGGCAAGGCTTCCCACATCCATCACATGCATAGGATTTTTCCTGTACTGATTTCCTAGTCAAAGATGGCAAATGATTTCATGTTGCCTGCCAAACTAAAAAAATAGTCTTCATTAACAATTTCACTTGCCTTGGGTGGAAAAATAATAAATCAATATGATTTACTATAAAAGATTTAATAGAAGTATGTTTTCATCATTGATTCTAATAAAATAATACAAAGGTCTGATCAATATTGATGGTATCATTTTAAATTTGTTTTACTATGTAAAGCTGTTCTTTTCCTTTGGGAGCAAAGCAAAGTTATTTCTGACTGGATACAATTTGTAGTGGAGAAAAGACAATAGGAAAGATTAGTTATTGGGAAAAATATTCAAATTCAAAAATATATTCTTTAAAGGTCATGAAAAGTATTGATTATAACTTTGGAATATACAGATAATACAACCTCAACTTTCAGATAATACAGCAAGTACCTGTGTTGATGTCACTCTGCAACAGATAGGTAACATCCTGAGTTAGTTCAAATTTTGGTCTTTAACTGAATTTTACCTTGGCTTAAATCCTTGAATGCATATAAAAGTTATTTGGGTCTTTACTTTTCAAAACTTGAAAAAATAGAACTTATGGCTTTAAAAATAAATTCATTATCCAAAAATGATTAATCCATGAAGATAACAAATATTTATTAATCATCTACCATATATCAGACTCTGATGCTGAGTACATACAGGTTATTGGAACCATCAAGGTCAAGTCTTCTGTGGCGATTACATGATTGTTTTGAGCTCAAATATAAAGATATAAGGCAAAACTCTGTTTATGATTTGAACCTCATAATGTTTATAATTTATTTGGTATATATGTTTTAAGTATTGGGAAATAACTTCTTATGCTCATTTACATTTTCCTTGCTGATAGACCTATGCTTTAAAATGTATTTTTTGTAGAAAATAATATACAATGAATTGTATAAATTTGATGACTGTCATCAAAAGGAGCACAAATAACAATTGTTGGTGAGGATGTGAAGAAAAAGGAACACTCGTACACTGCTGGTGGGAATGTAAATTGGTATAGCCACTGTGGAAAACAGTATGGCACTTTCTAAAAAAACTAAAAGTAGAACTACCATATGACAGCAATTCCACCCCTGGGTATATATCTGAACAAAACAAAAACACTAATTAGAAAAGATACATGAACCCCAATGTTATAGTAGTATTATTTACAATTGCCAAGATAAAGAAGCACCCTAAGAGTCCAACAACAGATGAATGGATAAAGAAAATTTGGTATATATTTACAATGGAATACTACTCAGTCATAAAAAAGAATGAAATTTTTCCATTTGCAACAACATGGATGGACTTGGAGGGTGTTATGCTAAGTGAAATAAGTCAGACAGAGAAAGAGAAATACTGTGTGATATCACTTAATGTGGAATCTAAAAAATACAACAAACTAGTGAATATAACAAAAAAGAAGCAGACTCACAGATATAGAGAACAAACTAGTGGCTACCAGTGGGGAGAGGGAAGGGGGGAGGGGCAACACAGGGGTAGGGGATTAAGAGGTACAAATTATTAAGTATAAAATAAGCTACAAAGATATATTGTACAGCACAGAGAATATAGCCGCTATTTTATAATAACTATAAATGGAGTATAACTTTTAAAAATTGTGAATCACTCTACTGTACACCTTATATAAAGGTGTACAAACTTATATAATATTGCACATCAACTATACTTCAATAAAAATATTTACATTGAACAACAACAAAAAAACTAATATGTACAAGTGATAGAAAATGTAAAGAAGTGTACAATGGGTGTATTATCCTATCACCAAAAATGTTTTTATCCCAACACAAAACTTTATTCTCCTGCCTCAGGAATAAGAAAGTAAATAATATTACATACGCAGTAACTTTTTAAATTAAATGTTTATCTATACAATATGTTTAACACAAAGCTTTATTTTTACTTTAAGTGAAAAATTAGCAGGAGAAACTAAGAAAATTTCAGTTATTTACAAATGTTTAAATATAAGAAATATTGCCTTAAAAATGAACTGTCTAAAGTTAAGAAAATATTTAAAAACTAATATAACAGTGAAAAAAAGTCTTTTTGTAGAAAATAATATTGATTTAAAGCTTATAATACATGAATTGATTTAAAGCATATAATACATGACAATTTATCTCTGCAAAATACCAGTCTGCAATCCATAATTATTTCAATCATGTATATCTTCCCTCTCCTCTTTTTTACCTACTAAACTTTAAAATTCAACTGGATAGTCAGTGTAATTTTCAAAAAATCAAATGAAGTTTATTTTAGTTTCTGTTAACAGAATTTGAGTGTGGCAAGAAAATCATTCAAGAAGCCAGTATTAAACAAAATATTCACAACTCTCAAGCTCAAAATCAAATGACAGCACCCAAACCAAATGGAAAGTCTTTGAGTTGGGTTTTAAAAGTTCTTTTGGTGAAACAGTAGAATAGCACACATGATAGATTCAAGAACTACACAGTGTCAGATTTCCAAACAAATTGAGTATTCAGCTATGTACTGAGTCACTAGGATTATGCTTAGGCAAGATATACAGCATGCTCTCATGTGTTGTACAGCATCACAGGGAGGTCAGATGTCATTGCTGTTGTTGACATTGTCATCTGGTTCATTACACCATCTTATCATACTCTCCACAGAAAAACTAGGACAAGTACATTATAATAAAACAAGAGTGGAAATCCAAGTTAATAAAAAATCCAATCCTTTTAAAATTTAGTTTTTCTAAAAATTTAATTGGATTGTCAAATGAGATTATTAAAGTAAAACTATTAACTTAAAAATCTTTCCTGTGGTAATATTAGCAAATTATACTTAATGTGTATGTGTACATCTATAGATACACACATTGACCACTCTTACTTGATGTATAGCAAGATCTATGTACTTCCACATCCTTATGTTCATGTGTTTTTTCTTCCTCCTCAGGATGAATCTCTAATGACGAATAAGAAATTTATTCTGGGGGAATTTTCTGGTGTAGAATAAACTATTTCTCTGGGCTTCAAGCTGCTATAACCTAGACTATATTGTTTGGTTAGAATGTATAACCGGTTCTTTAGAACCCAGAGGATGAATCACTTCTTTTCCGAGGATGAAGGCTAAGCTACAACTTCTGTAGGTGATGTTGGTTCATGGCTCTGGAATTAGAGTATCGTGCCTAGAGTCAGGAGCCCTCATTTGGAGTCCCAATTCTATTACTACCTCAATATGTGAAACCCAAGCTTCCCCAGACTTTATTAACTTTTGAGAATAAAATTAAATAATATCAATGGTCTAATTTCACTGTCTCCTCACCTGCCTAATAAAAGACCTCATAATCCTGAAAGAAATCCCTCCCTTGAGGGTGTCTCATGTGCATTTGGCAATGGTCTTTGTGCTCTTCCCTTAGTAAGCTCCTCCAGATAAATCCATGGATGCTCGTAGGACCCCGTGAACTTAATGGAATGGAATTTTCTGCCTTGGTTACCTGTGACTGTGTTCTGTTTGTTACGTGAAATTCTCTGAATTCAGTGTTTTTTCATATCAGCAGGAAGCTCTCATTGCAGATGCTTATACTTAACACAATAATGTGTCTCTGGCAAAGCTAAGCCAAATGCAATGCCAAGCTGCATTTTCTTTTACGGTTGTGGCTGAGACCTGTATGGCTGTACCAGCCAGTGGCAGAAGGGACAGATCATTCATCACTGAATGCCTGGCACCAAATAATAAGGTAAGAGACATTCAGAAACCTCTTCTGGGGGCTTTTGATGAGAAACCACATGTATCTGTCAAATTTTTGTCACCATGCAAAAACTTATGGCCAGATTCTCTGTGCTAGAGTCTAGAGGCTAGACTCACACTTTGGATAAGATGGCTAGTTAAATGTGATATCAGTATATAAGGTCCTTATTATTTTAATTCTAAATAACCATTCAGGCCAAGATTGAACTTCTAGTTACATCTAGGCCAAAGCAGAATGGCTGAGTTTGCCTCATCCTCCTACCCCTCTCTGCTTCTCTACATGAAGAGGACCAGGTTCTGGAGGGTAAAGCTCAGGCGTGGGCTGGTTTGTGCAGAATGAGGGGAACGTGATTTGTCCGCATTCTTTCTGAGCTGAAGTTTAGAGTCCAAGACTGTCTGTAAACTTAAGCAGTGTCCCAAAGGCCTCCTTGGACACACCTATCACCAACCCTGGTCTTGACCGGGATTTTCCCTAGAGTCAGTGACTGTCAATCCTGGCTGCATATAATAATCGTTTGAGGAATTAAAAGCAATGCCTGTGTCCTAGCCTTAAATATTTGGATTCAATTAGTCTGGGGTGGGGTTCCATATCTATATTTTTACCAGTGCCCAGGTAGTTCTCATGTAATGCCACTGTTGGAAAGTAGTCCAGAGAGATGTATTGTGAACCCTGATTGTATATTAGAATTACCTGGGATGCTTTAAACATTACCTCACCTTTAGGAATCCTCATTTGATTGATGTTGGTTGTGGTCTTTTTTTTTTTCTCTTTTAGTACCCGTGTTATGCTTTATTTATTTATCTTGGAAGAGGTGTCTTCAAATGTTTAAAAAATTTCTCTGTTGATTGCATTATTTCACTGTATAGCCAGTGTTGAGAATAGCTGCTCCAGAGCTTACAGACTTGGAGGAGGTTATGTCTGTGAGTATCAGGGGCCCTCACTGCTGCCTAGTTTGAGTATATTCTTACCTTTTTATAAGCCCATCAAATGACTGCTTCATTAGCAAGGTTTAAAGACAGGAAGGTGCTCTGGGTGCTGACTGTTTCTTGTCTTGAGCACCTGGCAGACATTGCTCTCTCCCTGAAAGATCTGATTAACATTTTGATGTAGGTATTGATATTCTCATTTTTTTATAGTCAAGTGAACCAAGGCCCTGGGAGGTTAATAAATTGCCAATGTTAGCTGGGTAGTAAATGGTAGCATTGAAACTCAACTCTGGCTGTCTGACTCTATGCAGTTTAATCACTATGCAGGTTAATATGTAACAAACAAAATGGGAAGTTTTCATCTTTAGACCCTTCCTTGGCATTCCCAGATTCATGCTCTTATTTGAACTTCTTTCTGATGTTTTTAATTAAGGCCAGGGCCCTCCCATATTTGCCTGACTACTCAGTAAGATATTTGAGCTGAATGTTAAGCCAGTACTCTCAGTCTGTGATGTTGTGAGATGATGATTTAGGGAAAACTTTTCCCCAATGACAATACCTTTCCTCAAACAATATCTTACATGGTGCCCCAGTGTATAAAAGGTATTAAATAGTAGTTCTACTGAGGTTGGGCCTCTCCTTCACTAACCATTTCCTCTGACCTCCTGCTTTCCTTATGTCTGGGCCACTGACTTCATGTTCGATGGATATTCAGCAAACTTTCCTGCTCTCAGCATCACCTTTACGTCATCTTTCAGAGCTACCCGTTGCAACCAACTCGAGACTTTGGGAGTTCTATAGTATAAGTGAATTTGCCTCTTACTTCTCTCAGGTTTCAGCATTCTTGGGTCCACTAAGTCACTTTCTACATATCTGCTTCTCAGCTTTTTTATGTATGTATGTACATATGTATGTATTATAGTTTCTCTTCCTTTTATTTTGTGGATTATGCCTTTAAAAACCCATTCGTGGTCATTTTAGTAGAGTGTTAAGAGTGGCTTCTTTAAGCAGAAGCGACCATTAACTCTTTAAATCTTGCCTCTCCACATATTCCTTTGTAACCCTTTTGGGCAACCCCTTTTGGGCATATGTGAGTGATTCATAGTCTATCCTCCCGTGTATATCAACTTCTGATTCTTATTTTAAAAATCGATTTTCTACATTGATGTGTTCCAAATCAGTTTATTAACATCGTCTTCTCACTTACCGGATTGTCCTTTCCTACAGAGATTATTTTACTTCTGTGATTACAGTTTAATTTTCAGTATTTATATATATTTATATATATCAATATATCAATATCTATATATATCAATCTCACATCTTCTTTATCCATTCATCTATCATTAGACACTTAAGTTGTTTCCATATCTTGGCTATTGTTAATAATGCTACAGTGTACATGGGAGTACAGATATCTCTTTGAGATCCTGTTTTTATTTCCTGTGAATATATATCCAGAGGTGGGATTTCTGGATCATATGGTAGTTCTATTTTTAAATTTTGAGGGTCTCCATATTGGTTTCTATAGTGGCTACACCAGTTTATGTTTCCACCAACAGTGCACAAGTGTTTTTACCACATCCTCGCCAACACTTGGTATCTCTTGTCTTTTTGATGTGTCTGTCTCTTCTGACATTAGTTTTACTCGCCTACTTTGGAATTTTACTGTAAGCTGAGAGGGGAGGTGTTTATGTTCATGACATTATTCTTATTGTGCTTATCCTTGCAATTTCATCCAATCTTCTCAAACGGCCCACAGGTCAGAACTAGAGTTATACTGATAGCTTAGAGCTATCCTTCTCCAGTGACATTGCAGATCTGATTCCTGAGCCTACATGTGGCTGCCTCTGCTTTCTCTTTCCTGCCTTCTAGGTAACAGAAGGAGAGGCCAATCCCAGTGCTTTTACTCCAGGGGCCTGGCTTTGATCTCCCAACATCCTCGGGGACCATTACCTTGCCCAAGCCCAGTAGATCTAGAGCTTCAGCTCTTTGGCTGTTTTTGTGTTGTGCTGTAGTTTTTCTGTGTGTTTCAATGTCACCTCCTCAGTAGTATAAGCCTCATTCTACTCATTTTGTAAAACTGAAGTATAGTTGATTTACAATGTTGTGTTAGTTTCAGGTGCACAGCAAAGTGATTAAGTTATATATATATAAATATATTTATATATAATATATTAAATAAATATATTTAATATATATAATATATTCAGTCATATATTATATATGTATTTATAATAATTTACATATATATACATATATATATTCTTTTTCAGATTCTTTTCCATTATAGGTTATTATAAGATATTGAATATAGTTCCCTACTCATTTTTTTTTGTGTGAGTGAGGTTAAGACTTGCATATTGCTTTAGGGGGTAGGCGAAGGTTCTGTATGAAATCACAATACCATCTTGCCTCCAAATCAGGTCTTTTAGATTCTGTGGTATGAAAATATATTAGATATACTTTTCCCTTGGCTAATATTTACACCTTTTATAGCATAACTTCCATGAATTATTGAATTATTGGGCTAACAAACTTATGTCTCCTTACCATAGCTCCCTTCGCAAACCTTTCTGGAATGAAGTTTAAAGGAAGTAGGGAGTTAAGCAGGGGTAGGGATGGGGGAAGGTGGTGGTGGGGAAGGAAACTGTTCTGCTATAAAAAAAGAGTATTTTTCAGGTCAGCATGATTTGTTAACATTGATCGTATTTCTAAACTTAAGTTTATGCAGTTTGAAACCTTCAAAGGTATTTTAGTGTTTAGTCCTTGGACTTTAGTTGTTGTCTTGAAGTCTTAACTCAAAACTCTTTTCTCTTTCACGATGCCTTTTCTCACTTCTTGGGCCCATCTCCTCCTATGCTTTCCCCTACTGCTACATGCAGACACATTCAGAGTTTGTAACTTAGAATGTCTCACTTAACTATGCACTTTTTTGGGGGGGAGTTGGGGGGAAACAGGTTGAGTAGTCATTGTCCTATGTGTTTCAGTCTTCCTCCTCAATAGTGTTAAGTCCTACAAAGGCAGAGTGTGTCTTTTCCTACTTCTATGAACACATCGTGATGTTTATGTAACAATAAGTGTTTTATTGAATACAGATTAATTTTCTTGAAGATATATGGGATGGTTCCAGCCAGCTTTGCTACTCTGTGTGTGCTGATTTGGATACATCTAGCAAATTTATACCTCCGAGACCAGAATTCATCAATTTCATGTATCCAGTGCCATGGGGTGTTCATTTATCAGGGAATTAAGGGATTGGAAGGGACATTAGGGGCATACAATCCAGGGATTGTTTTCTTAGCCAGGGAGCACTGTCTTCAAAAATCTTAACATAAGATGGATAAAGGATGATGGGAGGGCTTCTCTGGTGGCACAGTGGTTGAGAGTCCGCCTGCCGATGAAGGGGACACGGGTTCGTGCCCTGGTCCGGGAAGATCCCGCATGCCGCGGAGCGGCTGGGCCCGTGAGCCATGGCCGCTGAGCCTGCGCGTCCGGAGCCTGTGCTCCGCAACAGGAGAGGCCGCAACAGTGAGAGGCCCGCGTACCGCAAAAAAAAAAAAAAAGGATGATGGGAAAGCTGTTCCTGTTACATGGGATCTGGAGGGGAGACATAGACACACCTTTGCCCCCATGTCCTTACATTCTTTCTGCCTCTCCAGATATGACCCAATGTGTAACTGGAGAACACAAAGAATCCACAAAGCATACTTGAAAACCCATGATCTACTTCATAACCCTTATTTGTACAAACTGAAACCCATGGAGGAGAAGTAGCTTGTCCAAAGTCTCATGGCTGGTAGCAGAGCCAGATTTAAGACTGGCTCTTTATCCAACACTCCTCCTACCATGGTCTCCTAACAGAGGCATAAAAAAAGTGAAAACTTATATTGGACTCTTAATCAAAATTGCACCGTGTCCCTTCCTTGTTTATGTCACATATCCAGACACTCCTTCCTGTGGTGAGCCCCAACTGGAAAAGCCTGTTCAGCCAGCTGTCAAACCCACTAGCCTAGTTCTTTTGGGGCGATCCAACTTCTGAGGGTACGTGAGAAGGCCTGGGCTTCATGCAGCCTTCTGGAAAATGTTTCACTGAGTGTCTGTTAGAGCCTAATCTTTTTTTTTTTTTTTTTTTTTTAAATGGTACGCGGGCCTGTCACTGTCGCGGCCTCTCCTGTTGCGGAGCACAGGCTCCTGACGCGCAGGCTCAGCGGCCATGGCTCAGGGGCCCAGCCGCTCCGCGGCATGTGGGATCTTCCCAGACCGGGCTCGAACCCGTATCCCCTGCATTGGCAGGCGGACTCTCAACCACTGCGCCACCAGGGAAGCCCTAGAGCCTAATCTTTTAACTTAGTCCATTCTTTCTTCCAGCCCCCGTTAAGCTTCAGACTTACTCACAACATCCCAGTCTGGGAGATCTTCACTAAGAGAACAATTGAACATGGGGTGGGTCTGGAGGGATTCAGGTACCAGGTGAGAAGGGGTAGGAAAATATTAAGTTATGTGATTTCCTAGGTATAAAAAAAAGATTCTGTGAACTTCCCATCACTTTTTTGAAGTTGAATGTGCTAATATTTCATCAGAATATCAGAGACCCAAAATTCTGAACAGATTAGGAATTTTAAAAATATATTCATAGAAAAGTCAGTAATTAGGTTTTTAAAAAGAAGTTAACAATCTTCAGGACACAAAAGAAACCCATGATAGACCACAGCTATTAAGGTTTCACATATGATTCAGATAAATTAATGAGCATATTTAAACTATGTTATAGTCTGAAAGATACTTTTCAGGGTATTATCTCATTGAATTTTCACCTCACCACCAAGAAGGTATTATTAGAACTATTTTACAGATGAGTAAACTGAGGCTGGGAGCAGGTAAACAATTTGCTGAAAGTCACACAATGCAAAGTGGTGACTCCAAGCCCTAAATCCAGATGCTTCTGTCTTTGAATTTCATATTCTTTTATGTCCTCTAAAAGGCAGAGTATTGGACAGGAGAGACTATTGATCTGAGTCAGTTCAGTAGTTTTTATGTACAGTGATGCCTCATTAATCTCATATTACTGGGGAATGAGCTCTTTTACATAAGTGCATATTTCATGTAATGGAAGCTTTAAGCAATAAAGCTTAGCATAAAACTTAACCATTTTGAAGGGAATCTTTCTGGCTTGTGTTGGACATTTTTGTTCTGTCAGTCGCTTCCTATGCCAGCCCCATTTTCTCTATCCCCAGTGTTGTCTGCCATCTGCAGAACGGACCCTGACCAGGCTTGGGGACAATGAAGTCACGGGCATGGGTGTGCATGGGTTGTTCCTACCTCTGCAGAAAGTAGAATCTGAGTTTGGGGCTCCAGTTTCTTACTGAAATATGGATGGACTTAAGCCCCTAAGGGGAATTCCCTGGCAGTCCAGTAGTTAGGACTCGTGCTTCCACTGCAAGGGGGCATGGGTTTGATCCTTGGTTGGAGAACTAAGATCCCACAAGCAGCGAGTCACTGCCAAATTAAAAAAAAAAAAATTAACCCCCTGAGTATCTTCATGATCACTGAACTGTCCCTACCCAGTATGACACATTCACATGCCTAGACAGCAGACGTTATTGAGCTTTTTCATGAGCACATGCTACTCAGTTATCCATTAGAGACTGAAGTTCAGGGCTGATTATTATGTAGCAGAACTGGAGGCCTAACCCATATTCTCCATGGCCATTTTTCCTAAGACAGAGAGCCCTTCAACCTTCATATTTTTAGGCATCTTAATTAAAAATATGGGTGCTCACCTGATGTCAAGCACAGACCCCAGAGTATTTTCAGTGCTTCTTGCTCTACCCCTTTGGACACGATCCCTTGGACTTTAGTGATGCCTCAGGTCATCCTGGATTTGCTGGTCTGGTCAATTTTCCTTAGCCCTCATGCTATGTTCATTCTAACTTGACTCTAGTGTACTCCTCACTTTAGGGGAAAACTTCCAGCATAACCATTGTCTTGGGTCAGATTACTTATGACAATCTGATTTCATTTTTAAAGTCACTTAAAGTTTTTACCAAAATCAAACAGAATTAGAAGGCTTTTAAGGAAAAAAAAAACACACACACACACAAAAAGCAAAACAAACCCAGAAGTCCCCAGCTCTACTCTTCCCTAATCCCTTTTGAGTTGAATGCTGGTTTTTGATTTATTAAATTTTACCATTTTTCACTTTTTATCAACTTCTTATTAGGTGATAATTTCACATCCTATATAATCCAACATCCTTGCTTTCCTCCCTGTTTTCTAAGTATATCAAAAATTTTAGATAAAACAATGTAAAATGTTTGCCCAATTTTCTGTTTAGTATTTTGTGATTACATTTCCTTTTTTGTTTAAAATATTTTCCTTCCCGGAGCTAGTCATTACCTCATTTTTTCCCCACTTCCTTATTTGTCTATCACTAATAGACAAATAGTGTCCTATCACTAATTGTTTTCACTCTTAAAACCAATGGCTATTATTTCCTGCCCAGCCCAAATCTTCAGTTTTTCTTTGTTCTTGGAGATGTTACTCTGGGGTCCTCTATCCTCTTGCTCTGTCAGGCTAGTTGTGCTCTAGGCTTGCTGTGCTGTACAGATGTGCTCCTGCCCCTTCCCTTTGCCTCTTTCCCAAAATGTACCTCTTATTTCCTAAATCCCACCTTTTTTGCATCCTTAGTATATACCCTAATTTCAGGAGAGCACATCCTTCAATAGCTTCTTAAAAGAGCATGCATGAGAAATATTTTTTTGAGAACCTGACAGTATTAAACGTATTATTCTCTCTTCACACTTAATTGATAATTTGACCAAATGTAGAATTCTGGGATGCAGACATTCATTCAAAATTTGAAGTTGTTCAATTGACTTATAGCTTTGACTGTGTTGTTGAGAAGTCAGATGACATTCATATTTCCAATCATTTGTATGTAAACTAGTTATTAATGATTGAACATTATAGTATCCTCTCTTTATCCCCAATGCTCTGACATTTCACAGCAGTGTAACTTGATGTGGCGATCTCTTTATTCATTGTGCTCTACATTCAGCAGCCTCTTTTAATCTGAATACTTGCATCTCTCATATCTGAGAATATTTTGTATAATTTCATCTTCATTTTACTCTGTTCTCTTTTCCTGGAACTCTATTACACAGTGGTTAGTGACTGATACTCAAATTTCCTCTTCTCTCCTATAGTTGTCTTTTTGTTCTGCTTTCTGAGAGACTCTTGAGACTATTCTCTTATTTTTTATTTCCTTTTTCTTTTTTCTTGATGCATAGTTGATGTGCAATATTATATCAGTTTCAGGGGTACAACATAGTGATTGACATTTATATATATTATGAATTGATCATGACAATAAGTCTGGTAACCTTCTATCCAGTTATTACAAAGTTATTACATTATTATTGACCATATTCCCTATGCTGTACATTATATCCCATGACATTTATTTTATAACTAGAAAGTTGTGCCTCTTAATCACCTTCATCTATTTTGCCCAACCCCTGTCCTCCTCCCCTCTGGCAAGAGACCCTATGAGTCTCTTTCTGTTTTGTTTTGTTTGTTTGTTTTAGATTCCACAGTGAAATCATATGGTATTTGTTTTTGTTTTTTTTCTGTCTGACATTTCAATTAGTATACCTTCTAGGACCATCCATATTGTTACAAATGACAAGATTTCATTCTTTTTTATGGCTAACATATATATCTCACATCTTCTTCATCCATTCATCCATTGATGGACACTTAGGTTGTTTCCATGTCTTCGCTACTGTAAATAATGCTGTAATGAACATGAACATGGGGTAAGTATAACTTTTCAAGTTAGTGTTTTTGTTTCCTTCAGGTAAGTAACCAGAAGTTGAATTGCTGGATCATATGGTAGCTTTATTTTTAATTTTTTAAGGAAACTCCGTACTGTTTTCCATACTGTCAGCACCAATTTACATTCCTACCAACAGTCCATAAGATTTCCTTTTTCTCTACATTCTCACCAACCATTGTCATTTGTTGTGTTTTTGATAATAGTCATTCTAACAGGTGTGAGATTATATCTCATTGTGGTTTTGATTTGCATTTCCCTGATGATTACTGATGTTGAGCACATTATTGTGTACCTGTTGGCTACTTTTATGTCTTCTTTGGAAAAATATCTATTTGGGTCCTCTGCATATTTTTAAATCAGATTTTTTTTTTGATGTTGAGTTGTGTGAGTTCTTTATATATTTTGAATATTAACTTCTCAGATATATCACTTGCAAATATCTTCTCCCATTCAGTAGGTGCCTTTTTGTTTTGTTGATGGCTTCACTGTGCAAAGCTTTTTAGTTTGATGTAGTTTATTTATTTTTGCTTTTGTTCCCCTTGCCTGTGGAGACAGATCCAAAAATATATTGCTAAGACCAATAACAAAGAACATACTGTCTATGTTTTCTTCTAAGAGTTTTATGGTTTTAGGTCTTACATTTAAGTTTGAGTTGATTTTTGTCTATGGTATTAAAAAAAGTCCCATTTCATTCTTTTGCATATATTCCCAACACTATTAATTGAGGAAAATGTCTTTTCTGCACTGTGTATTCTTTGTTTCTTTGTCATAAATTAATTGGCCATATGAATGTGGATTTAGTTTTGGGCTCTCTATTCTATTCCATTGATCCATGTGCCAGTACCATCCAATTTTGACTACTATGACTTTGTAATATAGCTTGAAATCAGGGGGCATTATAGCTCCTGTTTTGTTTTTCTTTCTTAAGACTATTTTGGCTATTCAGGGTCTTTCATGGCCCCATCCAAATTTTAGGATTACTTGTTCCAGTTCTGTGAAAAATTCCATTGGTATTCTGATAGGGAATGCATTGAATCTGTTGATTGCTTTGGGTAATACAGCCATTTTAACAATATTGATTCTTCCGATCCATGAACATGGTATATCTTTCCATTTATTTGTGTTGTCTTCAGTATTTTTCATCAGTGTCTTATAGTTTTCAGAGTACAGGTCTTTCACCTCTCTGGTAAAATTTATTTCTAGGTATTTTATTCTTCTTGATGCAATTGTAAATGGGATTATTTTTAAAATTTCTCTTCCTGATAGTTCATTATTAGTATAGAGAAACACAACAGATTTCTGTATATTGATTTTGTATCCTGCAGCTTTACTGAATTCATTTATTAGTTCTAATAGTGTTTTAGTGGAATCTTTAGGGTTTTATATATATATATATATATATATATATATATATATAAAACTATATATATAGTTTCATGTCATCTTCAAATAGTTTTACTTCTTCCTTTTCAATTTGGGTGCCTTTTATTTCTATTTCTTGTTTGATTCCTATGGCTAGGACTTCCAATACTGTGTTGAATAAAAGTGGAAAGAGTGGCATCCTTGTCTTGTTCTTGATCTTAGAGAGAAAAACTTTCTGTTTTTCACTGTTGAGTATTATGTTCACTGTGGGTTTGTCATATTTGGCCTTTATAATGGTCATATTTGGCCTTTATTATGTTGAGGTATGTTCCCTCCATACCTACTTTGTTGAGCGTTTTTATCATAAATGAGTATAGAATTTTATCAAAAGCCTTTTCTGCATCTTTTGAGAAGATTATATCATTTCTATGCTTTAATTTGTTAATGTGATATATCACATTGATTGATTTTCAGATATTGAATCATTCTTATAACCCTGGGATAAATCCCACTTGATCATTGTATATTATTCCTTCAGTGTATTGTTGAATTTGTCTTGCCAATATTTTGTTGAGAGTTTTTGAATCTATGTTGATCAGGGATATTAAGCTTTTTTGTAGTGTATTTATCTTTTTGATAGTGTCTTTATCTAGTTTTGGTATCAGGGTAATGCTGGCCTCATAGAATAAGTTTAGAAGATTTCAGTCCTCTTCCTTTCTTGGTAATAGCTTGAGAAGGATTGGTTTTAATTCTTAATTAAATATCTGGTAGAATTCACCTGTGAAGCTGTCTCATCCTGGACTTTTGTTTCTTGGGAGGTTTTAAATTATTGATTCAATTTCATTACTAGAGATCAGTCTGCTCAGATTTTCTATTTCTTCCTGATTCAGTCTTGCAAGATTGTATTTTTCTAGAAATTTATCCATTTCTTCTAGGTTGTCCAATTTGTTGGCATGTAATTTTTCATAGAATGTCTTATGATACTTTTTATTTCTGTGGTGTCAGCTGTAACTTCTCTTGTTTCATTTCTGATTTTTTATTATTTTGTCTATCTTTATTAATTTTATGTATATTTTCAAAGAACCAGCTCTTAGTTTCATTGATCTTTTCTATTGTTTTGTTTTTTGTCTCTGTCTCATTTATTTCCATTCTGATCTTTATTATTTCCTTCTTTCAACTAACTTTGCACTTGTTCTTCTTTTTCTAGTTTCCTTTAGGTGTAAGGTTAGATTGGTTACTTGAGATTTTTCTTGCCTCCTGAGGTAGTCTTGTATCACTATAAACTTCCCTCTTAGAACTGCTTTGCTGCATCCCACAGATTTTGGAAAATTGTGTTTTCATTTAATTTGTCCCAAGGTATTTTTTGACTTCCTTCAATTTCTTCATTGACCCACTGATTGTTTAGTAGCATATTGTCTACCCTACTGTTTTTATATTACTGTCAATTTCTCCTTTTATGTCTGTCAATATTTGCTTTATATATTTAGGTGCACCTATGTTGGGTGCTTAGATATTTACAAGTGTTATAGCCTCTTGTTGGATTGATCCCTTATCATTATGTAATGCCCTTCTTTGTCTCTTGTTACAGTCTTTCTTTTAAAGTCTATTTTATCTGAGATAAGTATTGATACTCCAGTTTCCTTTTATTTTTTATTTGCACAGAATATCTTTTTCCATCTCTTCACTTTCAGTCTGTGTGTGTCTTTAGATCTTAGTTTCTTGTAGGCAGAATATATATGGGTCTTTTAAATTTTTTTTTAATCCATTAGGCCACACTATGTCTTTTGATTGGAGTACTTCATTTACATTTAAAGTAATTATTGACAGGTATGTAATTATTGCCATTTTGTTATTTTTTTCTGGTTGTTTTTGTAGTTCTTCTCTGTTCTTTTCTTCTTCTCTTGTTCTCTTCCACTGTGATTTGATGACTTTCTTTAGTGTTATGTTTATATTTTTTCTCTTTAATTTTTGTGTATCTGTTATACATTTTTGATTTGTGGTTACCATGAAGTTCATATATAACAACGTATGCATATAGTAGTCTATTTTAAGTTGATGGTTACTTAAGTTTGAGTGCATTCTAAAAGCACAACATTTTTATTCCTCCCTCTCCATGTTTTGTTTTTGATGTTATATTTTACATTTTAAATTTTGTATATCATTTAACTAATTATTTGAGATACAGATGATTTTACTATTTTTATCTTTTAACCTTCATACTAGCTTTATATGTTGTTGATCAACTACCTTTTCTATATGTTTGCTTTTACCTGAGATTTTTTTTTCTTGTAAGGTGGTTTACTTGTGATGAACACCTTTAGCTTTTCCCTGTCTGGGAAACGGTTTATCTCTTCTTCAATTCTAAATGGTTACCTTGATGAGTAGAGTATTCTTGGTTTTATTTCTTTCAGCACTTTGAATATTTTGTGCCAGTCCCTTCTGACCTGTAAAGTTTTTGCTGAAATAATCAGCTAATAATCTAATGGGAGTTTCCTTGTGTGTAACTCATTGTTTTTCTCTTTCTACTCTTAAAATTATCTCTAACTTTTGACATTGTAATCATAATGTGTCTTGATGTGAGTCTCTGGGTTCATCCTGTTTGGGACTCTTTGTGCTTCCTGGACTTGGATGTTGTTTCCTTTGTCAGGTTGGGAAAGTTTTCAGCCATTATTTTTTCAGATAGATTTTCTGTCCCTTTCTCTCTCTCTCTTCTTCTGAGACTCTACCCTGTCTTTCAGATCACTGATCCATTCTTTCTACACCCTCTAATCTGCTCTTGATTTCCCTCTGGTGTATTTTTGTCTCAGTTATGGTATTCTTCAGTTCTGATAGTTTCCTTTTTACTTTTTCTATCTCTTTGTTGAAGTTCTCACTGAGTTTATCCATTCTTCTCTCCAGTTTGATGAGCATCTTTATGACTATTACTTTAAACTCTTCATATGGTAAACTGTTTACCTGCATTTTGTTTATTTCTTTTTCTGAAGTTTTGTCTTGTTCTTTCCCTTAAAAGTTATTCTTTTGTTTCCTCATTTTGCTTAACTCCCCGTGTTTTTGTTTCCATGTATTAGGTATATCAGCTATGTCTCCCAGTCTTGAAAGAGTGGCCTTATGTAGAAAGCATTCTGTGGGGCCCAGTTGTACAATCCCCCCCTGGTCATGAGAGCTAGGTGCTCCTGGGTATTTTCTGTGTGGTCTGTGTGTGCCCTCCTGTTGTGGTTGGGCTGTGATTGCTGTAGGCACACTGGTGAGTGGGGTTGTGCCCCAGGCCAGCTGGCTGAGAGGCCCAGCCATGACTTTTGTGGGTAACCTTGTGGGTGATGCTGGTCCCTGGCCTGGCTGCCTGCAGGGCCTGGCTGTGACCATTCCAGGCATGCTGGTAGGAGAGACTGCCCAACCCTGCCCCCCAGAGTGGGAGCTGCTTTGGAGGAGGTCTGGTGCTGATTTTGACTGCCCATCAAGTGGGACACAATGGGAGCTGCTAATTTAGAGGGGTGCCAGTGCTGGCTGAATCTTCTTCAGAGGTAGGGTGAGACAGGAGCTGCTTTGGAGGGGCTGGTCAGGGTGGGCACATTGAGTGGGGTGGGTCCTCAGGCTACTGCTGGGGCAGGGTACATGGTGTTAGCTAGGTTTATGGACAGTGACAGAAATTGTGCCTGCGAGTGCTGGGCCAGCTAGGTGGAAGAAGAATTTTTTAAAAGGCACCCTCCAGTGCTTCTGTTCCCAGAGAAAGTTCTACCAGATCCTTGCCCTTCTGGCACACACCCTAAAATTAGTCAATAAATCTTCTCATATGACCCAGGTACTTTTCAAGCTGCTGCCTCTGTGCTGGGAGCAAGTAAATTTGTGTGTGAACCTTTTAAGATCAGAGTCTTTGTTTCCCACAGCCCTCTGGCTCTTCTGGTTGCAAGTTCTACTGTTTGTCAAGCCTGATGATATGACAGCTTGTCTTTCCAGTGCAAGACCTCCAGGCTGGGGATCCCAATGCGGGGCTTGTACCCCTTGTTCCTCAGGGGGAACTTCTGCAGTTGTGATGTCCCTCCTGCTTTTGGGTCACTGCACTGGGGGTGTGGGTTCTGACTAGACCCCATCTCTGCCTCTCCTTTCCATGTGTCTGATGTGGTCTTTTCTTTATATCCTTAGTTGCAGAAAATCTGTTCTGCTAGTCTTCATGTTGTTCTCAGAGATAGTAGTTTTATATGTAGTTGTGTTTGGGGGTATCTGTGGGAGGAGGTGAGCTCAGGATCTTCTTACTCTGCCATCTTGATCTGGAACATCTATTGACTTTACATTCTAAACTTTCCATTACATTTTTTTTCTATTGAATCTTTTAATTCAAATTTTATATTTTCAAATTTTAAGAGTTCTAATTTCTTTCTGTTTGTTAAAAATAGGGCATCCTGTTCTTTTGCCATGGATAAATATTTTTTCTTACCTCTAAGGATACCAGTTATATACATTCAATGTTTTCTTCTCCCTTCACTCTCTTGATTTCCACTGAGTTTCTTTTGTTAGCTTGGTGTTGGTTATTCCTATTGGGGGCTTACTTCCAGTGCTCTTTGTCTGTTTATACTTGAGAATATTATATTGGAGCAAATTGGTTGCTTTTTTTGAGGGAGAGGCAAGGCTTATCAAATATGATGTGGCTTGGGATCCAGCTGTTCATGGGAAAATCCTGTATGAGAGTATAGTTTCTGAGTGTCAGTATCACTTAGTATCTGGAAATACTGAGTGTCAGTATTTAGAGCTCTTTTCTCTGGGTGTATTCTGTTTTTCCAGATAAGAATCCTCCAGTTTCCTGCCTGGGTGTGTGGTGGTAGGAGGGGGGTAGCCCCAAGCAGCCAGTGTTTTGGAGTCCAGAGAGATGAGGGCACCTGGGTTTCACTCATCTGTATGTACTTTCATTCACAACCCTGTTTTTTTTTTTGTGGTATGCGGGCCTCTCACTGTTGTGGCCTCTCCCGTTGCGGAGCACAGGCTCCGGACACGCAGGCTCAGTGGCCATGGTTCACGGGCCCAGCTGCTCCGCGGCATGTGGGATCCTCCCAGACCGGGGCACGAACCCGTGTCCCCTGCATTGGCAGGCGGACTCTCAACCACTGCATCACCAGGGAAGCCCCACACCCCTGTTTTTTGACATGTGCCTCTCCTTATCACCTGCTTTGATCCTGGGGCCATCTCTGGATTTTTTTCTTTGTGAAATAAGCATCAGTTTCCTGCCAAAGTGGGAGAAGGAACCTGAGAATTTAGCCACTTTCTTAACAGACTTTAAAGGAATCATCCTGTTTGCAACTCAGCTCCTTTTCCTCCTTGTTCTAGTGCCTCTCACTTCTGAGTCTTTCTGGGGATCTGAGGCCTGATCTGGCTGGCTTCTTGGTTCCCTTCTGCAGGCCCTCACTGTTCTGCTTTATCAGCTCTGATCATTTCATTTGATGCTTTCTACCTGAAAATATTTGTTAACATCTCTTTTGCACTGTGGATCATTTCCCCTCTTTCCTCCTGGAGATCACAGACACACACATCACTTTACTCTCATTTTAAGTAGGATACTAGGAGGCAGCAGAGATAAATACATGTGCTTATTTAACCACATTTAACCAGAAGTAATCATTGGCCATCTTAATGAGATCTTATGGAGCACAGTTTAATTTTCCTTATACACAAAATGATATAAATTGCAGTGTGTGAAACAGTCTTTAGGAGGCTCTTCAGGTGTGTATGGTTGTTTGTACCTGTACTAAGTGTTCCCTGACCACTGTACTTAAAAAAATTGTATCTGCTTTTTGTAAGTATTGCATTCATTCATCATTATTGTGCATATACTATGTACTTGACAATAGGTATATAGAATGAGCCAGAAAACGTCCTGCCCTCTTAAAGTTTTCTGTTTTCTTCTTTGGCCTTTCACTTTTTATGTTACCAAATCAGGTCCAGCTGCTCATTGCTCAAAAATCAATACTTGCAAATGTTGGTAGGAAGCAAGGTTGCTTTTTTTTTTTTTTTTTTTCCAGTACGTGGGCCTCTCACTGTTGTGGCCTCTCCCGTTGTGGAGCACAGGGTCTGGACGCGCAGGCTCAGTGGCCATGGTTCACGGGCCCAGCCGCTCCGTGGCATGTGGGATCTTCCCGGACCGGGGCACGAATCCGTGTCCCTTGCATCGGCAGGCGGACTCTCAACCACTGCGCCACCAGGGAAGCCCAGCAAGGTTGCTTTTAATCAGAATGCTTGCAAATCTGGGGAGATGGTGGACTCAGCATCTCCCCAAAACCACCTTCAAAGATTTTGCTCAGCCATGAAAGTTTTTAAAGGGAAAAAGGGAAGTAATCTCAGTTAATCATTGAGATGGGGGTCACAGTCATCGCCATCCCCCACTGTGTGCAGGCTTCTGTGCAGACTTGTCCACTTCTTATGATTTGTTTTTAGATGCTATTTTGTCCACACAGTTTGGTTGCAAGATTAGTGAAGGGGAAGCAAGTGAAGAGATCTGGTCATCTGTTAGTTACTTATTTCTACTTCTTTGATCTACAGAAAGAGACAACAGATTAGGCAAGATATAGTGTGATCAAAAGATTTGAAAGTTGTGCTATGGACAGAGATGAATAGAACATGGGGATGCCTGGCTTAAGGTTAGTGAGAAGACAAAAGGGACCTCCTGTAGAGAGCTCCTTCCTGCCAAAAGCTGCTTATGATTATGATTATTGTCAGTGTTCTTGCCTGTGTCCCTTTTAATGTGTTGTGAGCCTAGTAAATAGGGCAATCAAGCAGTAGGCCAGTATATGAAGGAAGAATAAATTGATTCTGAGTGTGGCCTACAAGGTTCTGGAAGGTATAAAATGTGTAAACTTTGTAACATCAACTTATGGGTCTTTTCTTTTTCTTTCTTTCTCATTTTCTCTTTCTTTCCTTCTTTCCCCTTCCTTCCTTCCTTCTTTCCTTCCTTCCTTTCTTTCTTTCTCTCTTTCTCCCTTTCTTTCTTTCTTTCTTTCTTTCTTTCTTTCTTTCTTTCTTTCTTTCTTTCTTTCTTTCTTTCTTTTTCTCTCTCTCTCTCTCTCTCTTTCCTTCTTCTTTCCTCCTTTCTCCCTACTTTGGATTCATGGTTATGTTTTTGATACTTAAAATAGGCAAAAGAGGGGCATCTGAGTATACAAATTGTTTAGGGTCAGAGAATTTTAGAGCTCAACGATATCTTTGAGGACACACCATAAAATCTTTTTATTTCATATTTTCAGTAGTTCATGACTGTGGAGGTAAAAAGAATTGCTCCAGGTCACGAGGCTGGAAGCCAAGGCTGGAACCAGATCCCTGTGGGCTCTGCACCAAGAAATGCTCAGATTTATAATCTTAAGAAGCGTGCATGGAAAATTAGCTCAGTTCAGGTAACGGGAAATGACACCAGAGATGAGCCTCCCTCTTCTGAAGGAAGTGGATCTCATTAGGATACCAGGGTGTCTTCAGCCTGAGTCAACTCAAGGCTGGAGCAGGAAGAGCTTTAATATCTGCCCCCTTTTATGTGTAATGTAATTATATTTTCACTTCAGCTTAACTGGAGAAAGAGCTTGAATTTACACTGCACACAATTTTTACATCTGCTGATCACTGCTTAACAAGGTATTTCACAGGAGAGGTTTGTTAGCTTTAATAGCCCTTAAATTACTTATGGCAATTACCTGCGTCACTTTCAACTCCATGGAGGTTATTAAAATGCTCTCATGGCAACTGTAAAGAAATATAAAAATAGATAAAGATGAAATTATGCCCTTTCCCTGAAGACATTTGCTTGGAATGTATTTGCATTGCTTTTATACAAGGGGATGCATTTAGTTGAAGATAAATATCCTAACCACTGAGCCTTAATCAACCTAAAAGCAGATATATCTCACTTGAAAAATTCTTTTCTCATCCTTCCAGGTTTATTCCAGTGCTACTCTCACACAGGTAACTAGAAAATATTTTGGTTGAGATTTAATAAGCATTTGTTGAGCCTCTAGCATATGTCAGAAAACGTCATATATGCTATGTTACTTGAATTCAAAGAACCCCTGTGAGCTATGTGATATTATATCTATCTTACAGCTAAGGAAACTTAGGTTCATAGACGTGAAGGGAAAATCACAGAATCACATTAGTAAGTGTAAGAGATGGGATTAAAATTCAGCTTCAATTCCGGCATGATTTGTACTATATAGCACAAACATCCCCTACTAATTAGATGGCCTTACCTGTAACGAGAGATGCTTTTGTGAGTTTGTTTGCAGGATTCAGGGGAGTTTTTGTTGTTGTTGTTTTCCCATCTGATCCCTGACATTTTGTTTATTCCTGTTGGCTAAAGTGCTTTCTTTCTGGAATTCTCTTTTAGAAATCAAAATCTAAGTCTGGGTAAGGTCTCTAACCCCTAATGCCTGGCTGCTCAAAGTGTGGTCCATGGGCCAGCAGCGTTAGCATCCCCTGGAACACATTAGAAAAGTAGAAGCTCAGGCTCCGCCTCAGACTTCCTGAGTCAGAACCCACATTTTAACAAGATCCCGGGTGATGTATATACACTGTTCTAAAAAAAAGAGTTTGAGAAGCACTGCTCTAATATGAGGGCGTTTGCCAAGGGTCTTCTTTTTCTGTTTGAAAGTATTGATCATTTGGAGGAGTGGGGTGAGAGGAAGAGAGAGGAATTAGCAGAGGGGGAGACTCCTGCTGCATAGAAGGACTTTGCATATGGATCCCGCCTACATTCCCATCTTGTCCAGGATTCACTTCAAGTAAATAACACAGGAGAGAAGTAGTCAGTGCATTTGTGCACTGGGATTCTTTTTTTTTTTTTTTTACAATGCCATTGTGATTTTTCTTAGAAATGGTCCATAGCGTTTTCATGTGAAATGGGTGGGTGTGTTTCTGCTTTCTGCAGTAAGGAAAACCTTCCCAAACCATACCTTCATAGCCTTTATTTTCATCCTTTTCTTTTCCTGAGCCTCAATCTCTATCTTTGACTTATTTCTGAGCATTATAATCCAAGAATCTCCTAGCAGATTTTAACTCAAAATACCTAACTCCAAACACATCCCCTTTCCCTCCCCTCCTTCAGCAGAGCTGTTTTTACCAGTGGTCAGTGGTGACATTGATTTATTAATACAGTCAATCATGCCACGAGGAGTTATTATTCAGCTGCTATGAGTCAGTCACTGTTAATGGTCCTGTTCCTAAGGACCATCATGCTAACAGGGCAGATGAACATGTCAACACCGAATTAGACTGCAATGTGTGAGCTGTTATATTAGGCTGCACTGTCCAGTTCAGCATCCATCAGCCACAGGTGGCTACTGAGTGCTTGACATGTGGCCAATCTGAATCGAGATGTGCTCTAAGTGTAGAAGATACACTGTGTTCTGAAGATATAGGATGAAAAAATAGTATGAATATATCTCATTAATATTTTAAAAATATTGATTCTATGTCGAATTGATACTATTTTAGATATATAGGATTGAATAAAATGTATGATTAAAATTAGGTTCACTTGATTCTTTTTACTTTTTTAATGCAGTAACTAGAATATTTGAAGTTACAGGTGTGGCTAGCATTATGTTTCTATCGGGCAGTGCTCCGTTCCGGGTTCTGGAGCTTAGGGCAAACACAGAGTCAGGGAAGTGCAGGGAAATGGCAATAGGAGTTTGTTAGGTAAAGAGGAGAATTGTCTATGGTGTTAGTGACTTAGGAAAGCAGGCGAGTTGACATGAAAGGAAATTAATAGAACCACTGCTTTTCTGTTACCAGCAATTATGTCATCACAGAGGAAGACTGGAAGCTTCATGATGTGACCAGAGAACCAGAGTTATCTTCTCCTGCAGGTGTGTTATGGAATGGAGCCCTGCATCCCGCTAGGCTGTTCCACCACAGGGCTTTCTGAAGAATCACCCTGACTTTCCTACTCTTTCATGAAGTGGAGCCTTTGCTTCTACCTGCAGGCTATAGTGTGAGAGCATGAAATAAAATTCATTTCCAGCTCCAGATGAAGGGCTAAGGATAGTTCAAGGTTTGTGTGTGGTGTTCTGTTGTCTCTGCTAAACGGTGACCTAAAATCAATTTTAATCAAAGGGAAACAGGCAAAAGTTTCTGATTCCTGAGACTTTGGGGAGGGAGGGGAAGAAGCTCGGATTTCTCTCCATTTTTTTTCTCCTTAGCTAGAAGCTGGCCCTTGAGATCCCAAGTTAATTGTGTGATTGAGAGTTCTGAGGTGTGGTAGGTTTACAGTACCTGGAAACCTTCTATCTCAAACCCTAACGATGAAGGCTATGGGGTCCCAGATGGGAAGGAGGCCAGTCTCTCAATTAAGCAGCAGCTGCCCTCTCTGCTGCAGCTGTGGGTCTATTTATCTCTCTCCTGCTTTGGGAAAACAGAGCGTTCAGCTGGGAGGTCCCAGAACTACAAAAGACAAAAGAATAAGCCAGGAGCTGGACATCAAGGTAACATTCCAAATGATGTACTCTGGATTCATCTTTCAGCTTGAGAGAAAGATCCATTAGGGGAGAATAAGTGAGATTTTACGTGGAAACTCAGTGCTGTCTCTGGACAAAATGTGAAGTTTATTCAGTAAATAATTCTCAAATTATTTGTCTATGCCAGGCACTCTTGGGGTGAGAGAAAGGGAAGGAAAACACTCTAATCTCGTGAGATGGTATTTTTGTCCCTATCTGATGAATGAGAAACCTGAGGCTGAATGCCTGGCTCCAGATGGTCTGAAAACCCAGGTCACTAACCAAGGATTCACGGTTTTATCTTCTCCAAGGCCATGGTGCCACCCTGCCCCTCTCTGCTTGTTTTCTCCATTTCCACTCTGTTGAGGCCCCAGGGTAAATGTATCTGAGGCCCAAGAGGGCAGGGATCGGGAGAGGCAGCCAAGACAAGCTCTAAGCTCCCTTTCCTCTCAGCATGTGTTTTGAAGGCTAAGGGATGGGGTCAGATCTTGGGTAAGCAAGTTTAACCAATCCTGCCAAATGTCCCCCTTACCCAGAGCACAGAGAGCTGCTTTTTTTAGGTGAAGGAAGGGGAGACAGCTGACAACAGAATTCTCTTATTTTTCTTCTTCTTTTCTCTGTGATTTGGTGTCTCTGAGACTGGCTACAAATATGTTTAGGCTACAAAGTAAAATTCCTCTGATATATCATGTAACACCCCATAATCTCTACCCCCAGGCCAAACAGAGCACCTGGAAATCACACAGTTCTGCTGAGCTCTGGCTGCCAGTGTCTGAATCCAGCTCTGAGAAGTCAGATTTGAATGTTCAGGAACCAAATTGTGAAAATATCAGAATAAGTTTATCCCTTTTTGTCTGATAAATATTTATCAGGTGTGTGAGATATTTTTGTTGAAACCATCTGGCAAGCCTCTCTCTCCTCTCTATTCCTTCAGACACACCAGGGTTTCATGTATGAAGACCTGTTCTGGACTAAACGTCTGTCTTTTAAGCCACCCAGTCTATGCTATTTTGTTCTAGCAGCCCCGGCTGACTGAGGTTAAGACTTCAACGTCATATCAAAGGAAGGATTCAGCCAGACATTGCGTCAAAGAGAAGAGGCAGCTGAGGAGGACATGAGAAATCTTCCAGCCTCTTGTTTGACAGATGTGGAAACTGAGGCCAGGAGAGGGGACATGGCAGAGTACCATCCATGAGGTGGGTGAGGCAGGCTGGGAACTAGGATTCTGGATGGCAGGTCCAGTCCTGTCTCAGGGTCAGAGAGGCAAGAGGCTGCCTTCCAAGGGATGATGTCAGGCAGGAAGCAGAAAATGTGAAAATCCTACGGCCCCTTTCACCAGAGAGACCTCAGTGCTTTCTCAGAGCTAGGATGCTGGGATGTTTGGAAGCACCCACAGAGCCCTGGGTGTTGACTTGGTACTTAGCTCATGCTCCACTATGGAGAGGTTTTGTTACCTCAGAGGAAGCTCTGAATTTCTCTGTACCTCCCTCTCCCTGTCAGTGGAGCAGGGCCTGTTGGACTTGCTGGATTAATCAGGGAAGGTGTGGAGAGATGTCAAGATACCCTCCGGAGAATCTAAATCAATACCAAACATGAAAACAAAGCTGGCTTTGAAGCCCCTGAGTTCACAAAAGAAAGTTTCTTTGCTGCTAAGACAAATTAGAACAACACAAAAAAGGTTAAAACTAGTTCAGGGGGTTTTTCTTTCTTTCCTCAGAAAGTTTTGGCATCGAGAAGGGATTTTCCCATAGTGCATCTGGGAGTATTTGGATCTGTATAAGGAGGAAAAAATATGAAGTAAACGAGTTTGTCTTCTGTTAATTGATTGTTGATCTACAAACTTCCTCTCACCCTCTGTCCAGGCACTCAGGACTTATGCTCCCGACTGCCTACTGCTGCCAAATTGCACCCACTCTTCCTGTCTGTGGGCTCTTATTCTGGCGCTTTCCTCCTTCCACCCAAAAATGTGCCATGTCCACTCCCCCACCCCCATTCCTTCAAGGCCTTGGACACAAGTGCTTAAAGCTGGTTAAATAGCTAGACCTGTTCAAGTTTGTAGAGTTGGATAGCAGTGCTTTACTCACGAGAGAGGTTAATGCTGTTGTTCTGGGCAAGTCATTTCCTATCTCCATTTTCTCCTTAGTGAATAAATGCTGCTTCCTCTACCAACCCGAGGATGGTTGCAAGGTTTAAAACCCATGTGACCTAGCAATCCCACTACTGGGCATATACTCTGAGAAAACCCTAATTCATAAAGAGTCATGTACCCCAATGTTCACTGCAACACTATTTACAATAGCCAGGACATGGAAGCAACCTAAGTGTCCATCAACAGATGAATGGATAAAGAAGATGTGGGGCTTCCCTGGTGGCGCAGTGGTTGAGAGTCCGCCTGCCGATGCAGGGGACACGGGTTCGTGCCCCAGTCCAGGGAGATCCCACATGCTGCGGATCGGCTAGGCCCATGAGCCATGGCCGCTGAGCCTGCGCGTCTGGAGCCTGTGTTTTGCAATGAGAGAGGCCACAATGGTGAGAGGCCCACGTACCACAAAGAAAAAAAAAAAAAAAAGAAGATGTGTACATATATACAATGGAATATTACTCAGCCATAAAAAGAAATGAAATCGAGTAAGTTGTAGTGAAGTAGACGGACCTAGAGTCTGTCATACAGAGTGAAGTAAGTCAGAAAGAGAAAAGCAAATACTGTATGCTAACACATATATTTGGAATCTAAAAAAATAAAATGGATCTGATGAACCTAAGGGCAGGACAGGAATAAAGATGCAGATGAAGAGAATGGACTTGAGGATACTGGGTGGGGGAAGGGTAAGCTGGGATGAAGTGAGAGAGTAGCATTGACATATATACACTACCAAATGTAAAATAGATAGCTAGTGGGAAGCAGCTGCATAGCACAGGGAGATCAGCTCAGTGCTTTGTGACCACCTAGAGGGGTGGGATAGGGAGACAGCGAGGGAGGCACAAGAGGGAGGATATGGTGATATATGTATACATATAGCTGGTTCACTTTGTTATACAGCAGAAACTATAATTGCTGTTATACAGCAGAAACACAACATTGTAAAGCAATTATACTCCAATAACGGTGTTAAAAAAATCGAACAACTAGATATTTCTAAATATATTCAATGAACTGAATTTATTAGAAATGAACTGAATTAGAAACATTCTCAGGCAGAAAATTCCAAGTTCAGATAGATTTACTGGTGGATTCTATCAAATGTTTAAGGAAGAAATAATACCAATCTTATACAAAATCTTCCAGAAAATTTAGTAGAAGGGAACACTGCCTCATTCATCTTATAAGGCCAGCATTATCTTGGTATCGAAGAAAGCACAGGAAAGTAAATCTACATTCCGCTCTTCCTCATGAATATAGGTGCAAAAATCCTTAATTAAATATTAGTAAATCAAACCTGACAATGTGAAGAGAGGATAGTATGCCATAAAAAAATTAGGGATTTCATTTCAGAAATGCAAGGTTGATTTAATATTAAGAGATCAATCAGAAGAGCTAAAAGATGGTGGAAGAGTAAGATGCGGAGATCACCTTCTTCCCCACAAATACATCAGAAATACATCTACATGTGGAACAACTCCTACAGAAGGGATCAATCTATATAATTCACCATGCTTAACAGTATTAAAGAGAAAAAAAACATGATCACTTCAATAGGGGCAGAAAGGCATTTAACAAAAACCAACATCCAGTGATTAAAAACTCATCCAACTGGGAACAAAAGAAATCTTCCTCAAACTGAAAATAACATCTACCAAAAGCCTAGTGCTTATATGAAATCTAATGATGAGAGACAATGCTTTCCCCTAAGACAGGGAACGTGACAAAGATTATCTGTTCTCACTCCTTCCACTCAACATTGTACTGGAAGTCCTGACTAATGCAATACAGCAAGAAAATGAAATTAAAAGCATATAGTTCAAAAATAAAAGAAATAATGTTATTTCTTCACAGGGACATAATCCTATATGTAGAAAATCCTAAGAAGTCCACCAAAAAGCTACTAGAACAAATAAATGTTTATCAAGGTCACAGAATAAAAGCTCAGTATACAAAAATTTATTATATTACTCTACACTAACAAGGAATATTGCAAATGGAAGTATAAAATGTAATTTACAATAACATTCAAAAACATAAAAAAACCTGAGAGACATATTTAACGAGTTATGTGAACAGTTAAACGTGAACAGTTAAAACTGTAAAACATTGCTGAGAAAAATTAAAGAGGACCTAAAACAATGAAGAAATATTCTATTCTCATAAATCAGAATCAATTCTGTGAGAATCAATTCTCTCCAAATTAGTCTACAGATTCAATACAATTAAAATCAAATTCCCAGGAAGCTTTTTTTAACATTGAAATGATGACTGTAAGATTTCTATGCAAATGTGAAGGACCTAGAACAGTCAAAATACTTTTGAAAAAAAAAAGAGCAAAGCTGGAAGACTCACAATACACATTTAAAGATTTACTATAAAGCTACAGTACTCAGGACAGTGTGTTACTGATATAATATTACATGGATCAATGGAATGTAGACCAGTAAAATAGAATAGAGAATTCAGACAGAGACCCAAACATATATCTTCAACTGATTTTAACTACACTAATTGTTGGTGAAGAAATGGAGCAACTGGAATGCTCAGATATTGCTGGTGGGAATGCACTATGGTACAAACAACAGTTAAACATAACTTATTATATAAACCTGCAATGGCCACTATTAGGCAGCTTCCCAAGATAAATGTAAACATATATACACCAGACATGTTTATGAATATTGATAGTTTGATTCACAATAAACTGCAAGCAACGCAATGATGATCATTAGGTGAATGGATAAACAAATGGTGGCACATCTATACTGAGGAATACTACTCAGCAATAAAAAGGAATGAGCTATTGATGTATGTATCATCATGCATAAGTCTCTACAGGGTTATGCTGAGCAAAAGAATCTAGATATAAAGTCAACACTGCATTATTCCATTAATAAACTCTAGAAATGAAACATCTACTTTATAGTAACAGAAAGCAGTCTGAGGCTGGGGTTGGAGATGGACATTGACTCCACAGGTACACAAAGAAACCTTTTGGTTTGGATATGAACATGTTTAAAACTTTGTGATAGTGATGAGATGTGTATCAATTTGTTAAAACTCACTGATTTATACCACACACACAAAAACTCATGTGAATGGATGAATGAATGAAAAGATCTTTGGCAAACTGTAGCACACTTTATAAAATGAAAGGCAGCATTATTAAAAGGCTGTTTAAAGAAGTAAGCTTTTCTGGGCTCATGTCTGGTCAAGGGGAAAATAGTTGTTTGTAGATATCTCCCAACCCCCAGATTTGCCCGTGTAATCCCTGCATTTCTCTGGCCATGCTAAGTCCTGCCCCACTCCTTTGTTTGATCTTTGACTTGTCTTACTTTCTTCTGCTAGAAGAGAGGGGAGGCGGTGCCTGTGGTGACCTAACCCCTCATGTACTCTGACACAGAGATGGAGCAATGATGAGCTGAAGCAAGTCGTAAATGAGCCTATCCAGAGCAGAGCTAGTGTCAGCCACTGGAGAAGAATCAGTGCTTTGCCTTTTACTCCTTTCAGGCCCTGCGTGAGTGCTGCACCCAACTGTCTAAGGAGCAGATGCTGGGTGGGAATTGTCAATTGCCCAGAATTGTTATCTAGAGGCTCCAAAATGTGGATGATGAGGTACCAAATAACCCACATTCTAAAGAGAGAAACCCAAAGTGTACCCCTCTCCCAGCCTCACCTTCCTGAGAGGTGGCATCTCTCTGGTGACTTTCCTCACTTCCCACTGTGTGGGGAGTTCATTGCTCTGGGAGGAGAGAACACAAGGAGGGAATGTTATCAGTGTTGGGAGCCTCAGGGCATGAAGTCCCTTAGGAGAGGTGTTTCCTTGTTTCTCCTGTTGGGGAAAGGAGAAAGTGTATCTCCCCCCCCTCCAGCTGGGCAGGGGGTGGGGTGAGGTGGGGGCTCCAAGAAGGTCACCTGTGAAGATGTGGGGGGCCTGCAAGGAGGGACAGATGGTGTTTCATTTCCTAGAGGCATGCTCCTTGCTGATCTGTCCGGGCCATGTGTTTGGGGAATGAGAGTAGTCATGGAAACAGCCTGCATTCATGTTGTTCGGTGGACAAAGATGTGAGTTTCCTGTGGGTAAAAGAAACTGAATGGAAGGTATCCACTAGACCACAGACCAGGGTTGCCAGAGGATGCCAGCACGAATTATCCTTGGGTCCACTTTTAGTGCTGGTCACAGTGGGGGTGGATGCTGTGGAGATGGAGCCCCGCCTCCCAGAGGGAACTGTGCTCAGGGAGTCTTGACAGCCCCAAGGAGCCCCGGTGTGGGGTCCCTACAGGAGAGCCAGCACGTGGCTTCCTGCCACATGGGGCCAGTTTGTGTTTTCCAGGAGAGCAGCTAATGGAGAGAGGGCTCTGAGAACGGCAGTTGAGTGGAGGGACATTGGACCCTGACCTCACCCTCCTCCCGTACCCTGCAGAGTGAAGGGGAAAGAGACACCCCAAGCTAGACCAGACCCTCCTCTACTTCCTCTTTTTTAGGAGTCAGGGTCCCTGTACTTAGTGGAAAGATGGAACATGAGAAGAGTTTAAAACTGAACCAAATAAGTTTTAATAACCAGAAGTGTCCCCAGAAGTATGAGTTCTGTTCAAAACTGTCATTAAGAGCTCTGCTTTCCAGCAGGGAAGGATAAAGTCGTTTAAAAATAAAGTAATTTGCATTTGCTCCCCCATTGAGCTGTGACACCTCAGTGAACTGCTTGCAGCGGGAATGAAAAACAAGACAGCAAGAGCATCTTGGGAATTCATTTCGCTGCCCAGTTGTGTCTGTGTCCTGCTCCTTTCCCTGCTAAAGCACTGGGTGTGTTCCAGAGACCTGGTATGATGAGCAGTTCATCAGAAGTGGGTTCCAGGGGATGTCCCTGGAGGTCCAGTGGTTAAGACTCTGTGCTTCCACTGAAAGGGGCATGGGTTCAATCCCTGGTCGGGGGAACTGCGATTCTGCATGACTTGTGTCACAGCCAAAAAAAAAAAAGGGTTCCAGCATGGGACTGTTGGGGTCCCTAGAGTAGCCTTGTCCCTGACATGTCTTTGGCAGCAGCAGCAGGAGGAATCAAAAGAGATAAGCCCGGAGGTCCCAGGAGTCCTCGGGAACGACCACAACTGAGGTCCTGCTCTGAAGGCCACTGGCCAGGCCCAGTGTGAGGTCAGTGGAAGCCTCCAGACTCCTGCCTGGGGATCAGCTGCCTGGTAGCTCTCCTGGTCTCCTGGTGCTGATGTGAGCACCTGTGTCTTTTTGCAGTCTTCGGGATCTGAATTGCCCTGCAGATTGATCTGGATGGGAAGACTTCTCCACGGTCTCCTACCCACCAGCAGCTCGAGTGGGCATCACCTCTGGCTCCTTTGCTTATGCTCCGTTTTGAGGTTGCCGCGCCAGAAGCCCCACCTTGACAGATTAACCTGTAAGGTGTTACGTGAGTGTAGGCCACAAGGTGGCAGCAGAGAACTAGCCTGGTCGGAAGCACTTGCTAGCTGGATTGGGAGGATCAGTGGGGGCAGGAAGATGGAGTTTCCTTACCACAGGGTGGGCTGGAAAGGGAAGAGAGTGAGCCAGCATTTTAGAGGGCTGGGGGATCAGTACCAGCAAATGCAAAAAGATTCCAGAAGGGTGTTGAGGTGAAACTTAATAGAAAGAATACAAAATCATGTATTGAGTGTTTACTGTGAGCTGGGTAATCTGCTTAACACTTACATTGCATGATCCATTTCTTTTTTTGTTGTTTTTTTTCATGATCCATTTCTTGGAACAATCTTATGGTCTCTTTCCAGTTGTGAGGAAACAAAGGCTCAGATTAATTAAATTATTCACCCAGGCTCACACAGTTATAGGTGATGGAGCCAGGAATGAAAATCAGATCTGTCTGCCTTGCAAGCCTGAGCTCTGAACCTGTGTTCAATAGCACGTGTCAGCATAGACCAGTGGTTCTCAAAGTGTGGTCCTGGGACCCGTGGTGTTGGCATCACCTGGCGACTTGTTAGAAATGCAGATTCTCAGGCCCCACCCCAGGTCTTCTGAATCAGAAACTTTGGGACAGGGCTCAGCGATGTGTTGTTTAAAGCCCTCTGAGGGATTCTGATGCCAACTCAAGTTTGGGAAGCACTGGTGTGGACAATGGTCCAGGCTGCTTAAATGCTGGGCAGCAGCTTTGCCTCTGGGCGTCACCTCTCACTGTGCAGCCGCTGCTCTGACCTGAGCTGGAACAGCCTCAGTCCTGACTTTAGGCCAGCTGGCCCCAAAGGTAAAGAAGTTATTTTAGGGTATGCCTCACTTCCGCCCCTGACTTGCCGATATGTCTTTATCCCCTTCAGCTGTTGGGGAAAAAAGTCTTTGTGGAGCTTGGAATTTTTCTCTTCATTAACATGACAAACAGGCTACCTCTATCAAAGGCAGCCTGGTGAGACCAGACTGGAATTTAGAATCTCCTTATAAATAAAGTCTCAGCTTTAAGCATTAAGGAAAGACATGGGATTTTTACAGCGCCATTCATTTCTCTTCTTGCCAATTCTGTAGCCAGAGAGCATCTTCTATCTTCACCTCTGCCACTAATTTTTTTTAAATAAATTTATTTTGTATATGTATTTTTGTCTGTGTTGGGTCTTTGTTGCTGCGTGCAGACTTTCTCTAGTTGCGGCGAGTGAGGGCTGCTCTTCGTTGCGGTGCGCGGGCTTCTCATCGCAGTGGCTTCTCTTGATGCGGAGCACGGGCTTTAGGGGCACGGGCTTCAGTAGTTGTGACTCGCGGGTTCAGTAGTTCTGGTGCGGGCTCTAGCGCTCAGGCTCAGTAGTTGTGGCGCACGGGCTTAGTTTCTCAGCGGCATGTGAGATCTTCCCGGACCCATGTCCCCTGTATTGGAAGGTGGATTCTTAACCACTGCGCCAGCAGGGAAGTCACCTGCCACTAATTATGGAACTCTGCCCCGCTGTGCGGGTAGTTTCGGTTCTTAGCAGAATTGTTATTCATCTAAAAATATTATATAATATGTAAGAATGGAGGAAAAGACTCCAAATTTTTCATATTTATATTTCTAGCTAGAAATTTCTGCGTGAATTTAACCTGTTTCTTTGTGCCTTTAAATTTGTTTTTAAACTTTGAAGTGTGTATAACTTTTTCAGTAAGAGAAGAAAATAATAAATGCTGTTTTATAAAAAAAGTCTTTTAATCTGGGAGATGAACCCAGTGGAATGAAAGTTATGAGTCTGAAATTCCTGATGGGGATGATTTGACTATGGAAGAACTGTTTGAAGTTTTCATATAGCCATTTAAAGAAAAAAATCTCATTAATATTCACTTTATTCGTTTGAAATTTGTGATCATATCCGTAAGAGATAGGAGCCCTTTTTGCTGAGGCTACAAAAGGATATTAAGGACAAGACAACTTTTAAGAGAACAGATTGTTTCCACGGAGTCTGAACTACCTTCAACATTCTCATTTCCATGTCAGCAGTTGATATGCTTATTTTACTTCTTTCGTATATATCCACCAGTTAGATTATAGGTGGTTGCTCCTGCATTAACACCATCTTTAGCCTTGAAATTGGATTGTATGATAATATCAGTATACCAATTAAGCTCTCATTGTTTGTGAATGTTTATCCAGACAAAGATGCAAATCCTCTGTCCAGGCTGAATTCCAGACATCCAATGCATTGGATGTCAGTTCCTGCAGGACCTAAGCAACAAGATGTATCGAAATGACCACCTCTCAGAAAATGAGCTTCTGGACACTTCAAAACTGTTTAAAAGCCAGGCAGCCTTGGGGAGGTGAAGTTATCTTAAGGCTCATTATCAAAGGACCCTCCCTCTGATGTCCAGAAACCAATGCCTGGCCCGCCTCATAGGCAGGCTGGTTTCCAGACTCCATCAGATCTTAGGTAAGCCTTTGAGGACAAAGTCCACAGCAGTAGCAGCTGCCACATATGCCAGCTGACCCCCACGAACTGAGCCACTGAGCCCCCAGCTAGGAGGGAAAGTGGCTCCTCAGGGTCTGGGAGGACCGAGCAGGAATACTGAGTCCTCCTCTACAGGACTCCAGGCAGATAGGACGCTGGACTGAAAGATGTGCATGATTGAACACTGTCTCATTTATATATTTGTCTATTTGCCTCCCCCATTAGAATATATGCTTCCTGAAATTCAGACCTTGTCTCTCAACTTCAAAGTGGCATCCTTATCATCTAGAACATAGGTGATGCTCAATAAATATGCACTGAATGAATATGGAAAGGTTAGTATAGACTCTAGGTTTATGGCAATTTTCTAATAATTCAAGCATTTTTTTCTTTTCAGCAATAGCATATAGGAATGCCAGTAACTAAGGTACCAGTAGGGAACATTCAAAATGACGCTGAGAAAATTTTCCTTGATGCAAAAACCCCATGGATGTTTTACAAACTTGTTTGTTTTGTTAGCAGCAGGGCTCTTTCATCAGTGGCAATCTGAGGCAGAGGCTCAATATAAAAACAAGATAAAAGTGGGGATGCTCAGGTTCAAGCTGGAGTCAGGGGGCCTGGGGGAGAATGGCTTGCTGCTTTCCTACCTCCGAGGAATCCCAGACCAGCTCCTTGCAACACCTGGGACAGTGGTTCTCCGCTTGGCTGCCCATCAGAATCACCTGGGCAGCTTAAAAATACCCAGACATCCAATCACACCCCAGAATCACACCCCATTGGCTACACCCCAGAAGTAGCCAATGCCTGGGTTAAAGGCTCAAGTTACACTCTGGTTCCATTGGTTGTTTACCTCTCTCCTGAGACTGCACACGTGATTTTGTTTGGTTTTGACTTTATTTCAGTACAGTGTTGAAAGTGTAGGACTTGGAGTCAGAAAGAGCAAGGTCCCAATCCTGGCTCGACCACTTTCTAGTATTGTGCCTTTGGACAAATTGCTTTAGCCCTCTGTGAATAAAATCTATGAGAGGATAACGTCTATTGGAGCAGGGATGTCACTGACCTTGTTTATTACTGTACGCAGTACTGGCACATGGTTGATACTCAATAAACATTAATTTAATTAATGAATATTTCATTTGGGGGCGTGGTTGTATATGGTCTTTATTATGTTGAGGTAAGTTCCCTCTATGCCCACCTTCTGGAGAGTTTTCATCATAAATTGATGTTGAATTTTGTCAAAAGCTTTTTCTGCATCTATTGAGATGATCATATGGTTTTTATTCTTCAATTTGTTAATATGGTGTATCACATTGATTGATTTGTGTATATTGAAGAATCCTTGCATCCTTGGGTTAAATCCCACTTGATCATGGTGTATTACCCTTTTAATGTGTTGTTGGATTCTGTTTGCTAGTATTTTGTTGAGGATTTTTGCATCTATGTTCATCAGTGATATTGGTCTGTAATTTTCTTTTTTTGTAGTATCTTTGTCTGTTTTTGGTAGGGTGATGGTGACCTCGTAGAATGAGTTTGGGAGTGGTCCTTCCTCTGCAATTTTTTGCAAGAGTTTGAGAAGGATGGGTGTTAGCTCTTCCCTAAATATTTGATAGAATTCACTTGTCAAGCCATCTGGTCCTGGACTTTTGTTTGTTGGAAGATTTTTAATCACAGTTTCAATTTCATTAATTGTGATTAGTCTGTTCATATTTTCTATTTCTTCCTGGTTCAGTCTTGGAAGGTTATACCTTGCTAAGAATTTGTTCATTTCTTTCCAGTTGTCTATTTTATTGGAATAGAGTTGCTTGTAGTATCTATTATCATGCTTTGTATTTCTGCAGTGTCTGTTGTAACTTCTTTTCATTTCTAATTTTATTGATTTGAGTCCTCTCCCTCTTTTTCTTCATGAGTCTGGCTAAAGGTTTATCAATTTTGTTTCTCTTCTCAAAGAACCAGCTTTTAGTTTTATTGATTTTTGCTACTGTTTTCTTTGTTTCTAATTCATTTATTTCTGCTCTGATCTTTATGATTTCTTTCCTTCTACTAACTTTGGGTTTTGTTTGTTCTTCTTTCTCTAGTTCCTTTAGGTGTAAGGTTAGATTGTTTATTTGTGATTTTTCTTGTTTCTTGAGGTAGGATTGTATTGCTATAAACTTCCCTCTTAGAGCAGTTTTTGCAGCATCCCATAGGTTTTAGATCATCTTGTTTTTGTTGTCATTTAGGTATTTTTTGATTTCCTCTTTGATTTCTTCAGTGATCTCTTGTTTATACAGTAACATATTGTTTAGCCTCCATGTGTTTGTGTTTTTTATGTTTTTTTTCCCTGTAATTTATTTCTAATCTCAGTGTTGTGGTCAGAAAAGATGCTTGATATGATTTCAATTTTCTTAAATTTACTGAGGCTTGATTTGTGACCCAAGATGTGATCTATCCTGGAGAAAGTTCCATGAGCACTTGAGAAGAAAGTGTAATCTGCAGTTTTCGGATGGAATGTCCTATAAATGTCATTTAAATATATCTGGTCTATTGGGTCATTTAAAGCTTGTGTTTCCTTATTAATTTTCTGTCTGGATGATCTGTCCATTGGTGTAAGTGAGGTGTTAAAGTCCCCCACTATTATTGTGTTACTGTCGATTTCCTTTTTTATAGCTGTTAGCATTTGCCTTATATATTGAGGTGCTCCTATGTTGCATGCATATATAATTGTTAGATCTTCTGCTTGGGTTGATCCCTTGGTCATTATGTAGTGTCCTTCCTTATCTCTTGTAACATTCTTTATTTTAAAGTTTATTTTATCTGATATGAGTATTGCTACTCCAGCTTTCTTTTGATTTCCATTTGCATGAAATATCTTTTTCCATCTCTTCACTTTCAGTCTATATGTGTCCCTAGGTCTGAAGTGGGTCTCTCGTAGACAGCATATATATGGGTCTTGTTTTTGTACCCATTCAGCCAGCCTATGTCTTTTGGTTGAAGCATTTAATCCAGTCACATTTAAAGTAATTATCGATATGTATGTTCCTATTGCCATTTTCTTAATAGTTTTGGGTTTGTTTTTGTAGATCCTTTTCTTTTCTTGTGTTTCCCACTTAGAGAAGTTCCTTTAGCACTTGTAGAGCTGGTTTGGTGGTTCTGAGTTCTCTTAGCTTTTGCTTGTCTGTAATGCTTTTGATTTCTCTGTCAGATCTGAATGAGATCCTTGCTGGGTAGAGTAATCTTGGTTGTAGGTTTTTCCCTTTCATCACTTTAAATATGTCCTGCCACTCCCTTCTGTCTTGTAGAGTTTCTGCTGAGAAATCAGCTGTTAACCTTATGGGACTTCCCTTGTATGTTATTTGTCATTTTTCCCTTGTTTCTTTTAATAGTTTTCTTTGTCTTTAATTTTTGTCAATTTGATTACTGTGTGTCTTGGCATGTTTCTCCTTGGGTTTATCATGCCTGCGACTCTCTGCACTTCCTGGACTTGGGTGACTATTTCCTTTCCCATGTTAGGGAAATTTTCAACTAAAATCTCCTCAAATATTTTCTTGGGTCCTTTCTCTCTCTCTTCTCCTTCTGGGACCCCTATAATGAGAATGTTGATGTGTTTAATATTGTCCTAGAAGTCTCTTAGACTGTCTTCATTTCTTTTCATTCTGTTTTCTTTATTCTGTTCCACGGCAGTGAATTCCACCATTCTGTCTTCCAGGTCACTTATCCGTTCTTCTGCCTCAGTTATTCTGCTATTGATTCCTTCAGTTATTTCAGTTATTGTATTGTTCATATCTGTTTGTTCTTTAATTTTTCTAGATGTTTGTTCTTTAATTCTTCTAGGTCTTTGTTAAACATTTCTTGCATCTTCTTGATCTTTGCCTCCATTCTTTTTCTGAGGTCCTGGATCATCTTCACTATCATGATTCTGAATTCTTTTTCTGTAAGGTTGTCTATCTCTACTTCATTTAGTTGTTTTCCTGGGGTTTTATCTTGTTCCTTCATCTGGTACATAGTCCTCTGACTTTTCATTTTGTGTATCTTTCTGTGAATGTGGTTTTCGTTCCACAAGCTGCCAGATTGTAGTTCTTCTTGCTTCTGCTGTCTGCCCTCTGGTGGGTGAGGCTATCTAAATTAATAAATATCTCATTAATTATTCATTGCCACAAGGATGGACTGAGTCTTGGTTTTTAAGATCCTCAACACCGTGCATGTAATAAGTGATCAGAAAGTGTTAAGTGCTGTTATCACCTGGCCCTCCCCTGCCTAAGATTCTTAAATGCATAGGACCTAGCTATACTCTCATTGTGCCCTTTCCCTTCAACTTGGGTTTTATAGTCTTCCCTGGACTCTAGACTTTGGATGAAGAGGCAGAGCAAAAAAGGAGAGGACAAGGAATCTGGACATACTGGTCCAAGACTACTCACAAAGAAGGAAGAACAGATACAGAGGAGGAACATGGGAAGCTTATCTCTGGATCACAGAAATGGGAACCCATTCATTCATTGCTTTTTTTTTAAACCAGTTTTACCCCCTCTCTATAGCTTTGCTGATTCCTGTCTGGCAGGTAATCAGTTCCCTTACTTGTGTTTCATGGCAATCTATTCATTTCTCTGCTGAAGTTCTTATCACATTATGTTATTGATTCTCCTGTCTGTCCCTCATGTTAGTCCATGACCTTGTTGGGAGGGGAGATTCTGATTCATCCATCTTTATATTGTTAGTCCCTAACAGAATACCTACCACCTAGTTAGATGTTAAGTTAATTTTTTAAGTTAAATTAAATCATTTGAAAACAGTCTACAAGAGTGCTTATTATAAAAGCTGGAGAACTAACAGATTATTTGGCTGTGTAAGACTTGGTCATCTGTTTCCCTATCATTTACATGGGGTTAGTCTGTGTATGTCGGGTTTGATTACAAGAATAAAAAGCCTCCAGAAATTATCATTTATATAGTGAATGCAGCAGCACTGCTTGTGGCTTAAAATGAAATTAAAGAATATTGTCTAAAGAAAAAGTTTATTCTATTTAAGTAGAAAGGTGATAATCATACAAATCTCTCTTTCAGTGGATGTTAATGGGGACATTGGGGACATTTGTCCCCACTCCTATCCTTCTTCTGTTAAAGGAAACTTGACAGCTATAACTCTGGGTCTCTCTTCGCTTCTATAGTCACTTCAGCCCTGGGGAGGTAGAGTACTTATTTGTAAACCAGAGAAGAATAACCAGGCATGAGTTGCTCAGCTCTTTCCCACCTTCTTGCATTTCCTGAGTGTAAGTCTTCCCACAAAGAATATTCTCCACTGGTCATCCCTTCTGTCAGTTGTGCAGGGGCCTCTCCTGAGCAGGAGGACCACCTTGGCCCAGTGTCAGCTGTGACAGCACAGGGAAGTCTGTCATTACCTGGGATGTAGGTAGAGGCCCTGTTGGCTCTCACACTCAGCTGTGTCTCCCCATTCAGCCTCAGTCAGCATTACATTGATATTTTTGACATCATCTTTACTTTTCATCTTATTTCTCAACTCGTTCAAAACCCAAGTGGGAAGATGAATACTATTTGCTGAAAATACCTCTCAGAGACTCCTACAGCAAACACTCTGACATTTGGCTTCATTTTGTACAAGCTTTATGTAAGGATTTCAATTAGCTTCCATCAAGCAAAAACATGTATAGAACTTCTATGCATGGAGGATTCAACAATGGGCACCATGTTGTCATCCTCAAGTGCAAGGCACAGGGTAGGGGTGGAGGTGTAATGAAGTCTTACATTTCTGGAGCACTTGCCCAATAACAACTAACTCATCCATGGTCCCTCAGCTGGTAAAGATTTGACCCATTCTGTGAATACCTGTCCAGGTGTAGTGCCTTGGACATGGTAGAGACTCAACAGACAGTGCAAGAGATGGTGAGTGGATACATAAATTGGTGAATGAACAGAAGAAATCCAGGAAAGAATGAGAGAAAAATGGAAGTAAAAGTAGAAAGAGAGAAGGAAGGGAAGATACAGTTCAGCCATATTGGGAGGGTGGTTGTTACTGCCAGCTCTCACTGGAGGCTTTTCCAAGTACAAATGGCTTAATCTACCTTATACCACTTTCTCTTTCAAGATTCTTAGGGCCAGAGAGTTTGCTTCTTAGCAAGCTAACCAATGCAAGACAGACTGAGAAATTGACACAGGTAGTTTCTGCTTAGTGAGAGCAAGATGATATTAAAAAAAAATTGTCTCAGAGCTATGAAATGTCAACATAGTCATTGATGCCTCCTCCCATTCACTCACATGGGAGATACAGTTTATAAAGTCTGTATACTTTGTTTTTATTTGACCCTTCTTGACCCTTCTTGAATATTATCTCCATTTAATAAATTAGTAAATGGAAGTACATGAAAATCAAACCAATTATTACAAGATTCCATGGCTGTTAAATGGGGCTCATTGGAAATAAAATCTAAAATCTGTTTTGTTTTTTTGGTCATGCCATTTGGCATGTGGGATTTTAGTCCCCTGACCCAGAATCGAACATGCACCCTCTGCATTGAGAGCATGGAATCTTAACCAGTGGACCACCAGGGAAGTCCCTAAAATCTAAAACTTTTAATGCCATTTCTGGGACTCTGTGTTGAAATTTAAAATTAGAACCAGATTTAGAAATCCATCATCACTATTGTTTCATAGACTCTGTGACCAGTAACAAGTTGGTCAGGCATCCAAAGTCCATGGTTCCATAATGTCTACTCCAGAAACTGGCTCTATCTCACTCGTTCAGGAGGTTGGTCATGTCTGTAGATTGTTGGAGTGAGGGAAATTGTCTTCATCCTCAGAAACAGCATAAGCCAAGTGGGGGATAATGATTTGAAGATATTCTCCCTGTGAGTGACATTGCAAAGCATTATATTAGTAGTACTGTCTGAGAATTAATGGTGGGCTAGGAGCTGATGACCCATGGTATAGCCTTGGGCTATTAACTGCTATGGTCATTACTTTCATGGGAAGGTCTTGAGCTCTTGTCTTTCTGGCTGCTACTAGGAGCTATTTTAAGAGAAATAAATGTTTGTTTTTGGGGGGGAACAGGAGAATTTAAAAAAATTAAATATTGTGAACAAACCTCTTCCTAGTAGAGTTCTTGGGGCATGAGTATGTATGTACGTACCAGATCATGTTCAAGGTTAGTCTCTGATGCTTAGGAAACTTCGTGAGGAAGAGGTGACCTCTTCAAACTTTGTCAAAACAGAGGCATGACTGAGTTAGTTATTTCATTTGATACTCTTGATCAGGAAAAATAATCTGAACAAACTGGTTAACTTCTCTCTTGTAGAGGAGGGAGTGCCATTGGTAAGGTGCTAGAGTTGGGGCCACAACATCTAGGATGGGCTAAATTAAGGCCATGATCACCTGCAGCTTTTGTATTTATGCTCTTGTTCTGGACATCCACTGTCCCAGTGAAGCAGATGGGGCACAATGTCCTTCACCTGGGCTCTCAGAATGGTCCTATAATGGATATTGTCGATTTGGGGCTGCCTAGCTTTCATTCCTCCTCCTAAGAGCACCCTGGTTTCTTTCTGGGGAATTACCACTCTGTCTTGTGGAGCAAAAGTGTGGATACTGAACCTTCCAGTACAGACTTCTCTGAGTGATCCTGGAGAGTCTCTCTCAGCCCTGGCACAGCCAGGTAGCAGCATGACATTAGGTCAGTCAATTGGAATTTCTCTTCCAAAAGCTGGGACCTGATTAAAAAATGATCAAAATGGAAAGAATGGCTAGAATCTGTGTGTGGACAGCAGCCATGTCCAGTGGGGAGCAGAGCTGAGTAGGTCTTGTCTTCATACTTTCTTCAGCAATCCCTTTTCTGAGGGTTACAAGCCTGGTTTTCCAGCCCCGTCAATCCTGTGAGATCCTCCAGAGCCTTTGATAAATTCTCCTGCTTCAGTTGGTCAGAGTTGTATTCTATTGTTTGTAACCACAGTACCTTAACTAGAAAGGCCCCTTCACCAATCCAAAAATGGGCAGAAGACCTAAATAGACATTTCTCCAAAGAAGATATACAGATTGCCAACAAACACATGAAAGGATGCTCAACATCATTAATCATTAGAGAAATGTAAATCAAAACTACAATAAGGTATCATCTCACACCAGTCAGAATGGCCATCATCAAAAAATCTACAAACAATAAATGCTGGAGAGGGTGTGGAGAAAAGGGAACGCTCTTGCACTGTTGGTGGGAATGTAAATTGATACAGCCACTATGGAGAACAGTATGGAGGTTCCTTAAAAAACTACAAATAGAACTACCATATGGCCCAGCAATCCCACTACTGGGCATATACCCTGAGAAAACCATAATTCAAAGTCATGTACCACAATGTTCATTGCAGCTCTACTTACAATAGCCAGGACATGGAAGCAACCTAAGTGTCCATCGACAGATGAATGGATAAAGAAGATGTGGCACATATATGCAATGGAATATTACTCAACCATAAAAAGAAATGAAATTGAGTTAGTTGTAGTGTGGTGGATGGAGCTAGAGTCTGTCATACAGAGTGAAGTAGGTCAGAAAGAGAAAAGCAAATACCGTATGCTAACACATATATATGGAATCTAAAATAAATAAATAAATAAATAAATAAATAAATGGTCATGAAGAACCTAGGGGCAAGATGGCAACAAAGACACAGACCTACTAGAGAATGGACTTGAAGATACGGGGAGGCGGAAGGGTAAGCTGGGACGAAGTGAGAGAGTGGCATGGACATATATACACTACCAAATGTAAAACTGATAGCTAGTGGGAAGCAGCCACATAGCACAGGGAGATCAGCTTGGTGCTTTGTGACCACCTAGAGGGGTGGGGTAGGGAGGGTGGGAGGAGGGGAGATGCAAGAGGGAAGAGATATGGGGATATATATATATATATAACTGATTCACTTTGTTATAAAGCAGAAACTAACTGGTTCCCTTGACTCCAGAAATCCTGCACACTTTTCCAAATTGCAAGTATGACCATAACAAGCCCAAACCTGAGTGTCTGCAATGTCTCTCTCTTGCCTACAGAGAAAGCTCATGCTCCTTGTCGTGGCAGAGAAGCCTCCTCCCTACCTTGCCAGGATGTGATACAACCTCCTACTCAAGACTCAAGAATTTTCTCTCTCCCAAAACTTTACCCTCTTAACTAATTTATCTGAAAAAGCACCTCATGTTTCTGAACTTAAGGCAAGAATCTCTCCTTTACACAATCTTTCTGGATCTTCTCCTCTCTAGGATTGACTACTCTGTATGCAAATCTGCTCTGATCCACTTATTTGTATCTCTGTGACCCTAGTGAATAACATTTCCTTGAAGATGAGCATTATGTCATTTTCACTTCTGTATTCCTGGTACCTGGGCACAGAGTTAATTTTCATTTTTTTATTTGCAGAATGGATGGATGGATAAACAAGTCTCCTAATCCTTAAGGTACACTCACACACATAAGCCTGGTACCCGTTCTTCTAAATAATCAGGGAGATAATTCTGATGGTCAGTCCAAAGGGAGTGGAGGAACATGTTTGCAAAGATGGCTGCAGCTGTACCTCCCATCCTGTGATCATACACCTTTGCACTGGGGCTTTACTGCACCTCTTATCAGGAAGTGGGTTTAATTCTCCTCCCATTTGAATCAGACCATGTGATGTACTTTGACCAAATGGATGTGTTTGAACTGATATTGTGAAACTTCTGAATTTAGGTATCAAAGAGCCTTTTAGTTTCTGCTTTTACACTTTTGGATTGCTGACCCCAGACCACCATGGAAGGCACCTCTGCCTAGCCTACTGGAGCGTGAGAACCCAGGTACCACAGCCAACAGCCAGTACTAATTGCCAGACATGTGAACGAGACCAACTTCTAGCATCCTTCTCGGGTTAAGCTGCAGAGGTTTTGCAGCCATGGGAGTCTCAGGAGAGACCAGCAGAAGCACTGCCCAGATGATCTCAGCCCACATGGCTGACTCCCAGATTTGTGAGCACATGGATGGTGGGTGTTTAAGCTACTAAACTTTAGATGGTTTTTGATGCAGCAATGGAGAACTGATACAGAGATGTTGGCAAACTTCTCAATAAACAAAAAGAACAGGGGTGCCTTGTTCCCCTAATACTTTCTATTCTTTCATAATTATGACCCTTTGCCTCTGGTGTGTATTTATGGTGCTAACCAATGTCACAAATGGTCATGGTTGATCCCAGACTTTTTGCTGCCTGCATTAGTCAACCCAGGCTGCCATAACAAAGTACCACAGATGGAGTGACTTAAACAACAGAAATTTATTTTCTGACAACTCTGGAGGTTGGAAGTCCAAGATCAACGTGTCAGCAGGGTTGTTTTCTTCTAAGGCTTCTCTCCTTGGCTTGTAGATGGCTGCCTTCTCCTTGTATCACATGGTCTTTTCTCTGTGTGTGTCTGTGTCCTAATCTCCTCTTCTTAAAAGGACAACCTTCAGATTGGATTAGGTCCCACCCACACAACCCCATTTTACTTTAATTACTTCTTTCCAGGCTCTATCTCCAAATACAGTCCTACTCTGAAGTACTGAGGGTTAGAATTCAACATATGAGTTTTGTGGGGGGGCACTATTCAGCCCATAACACTGTCCTAAAGCCTAAGTCATATCTTGTTTTACTGTTCACTTCTTGCCTGCTGGTAGTTGTGGAAGTGACTGTATCATGCTTGGATTGACCTGCCATTAAGTGGCCAGATACCATTCTCAGCAGTACCCTTCCAGGTATGTAAAGCCCATAAAACAATTCAGGGAGTACAGGTGCCTATGTCACCTTCTCATCCAAGTACCATGTCTTTCCTGGTTGCCTTCTGAGGTTGCTTGAGTATCTTCTAGAGGCACACTGCAAGAGGCAAGAAGAGGCAGTCTGTGGCAGGAGGCCACCACAAGCTGGGATCATGTGCTGATGCTATGGGGTTCCTGCAGTAGGAGATAGCTTCTTGTGTATGGGGCAGGATGGGAATGTAACTTTTGCCAAACTCTCAAGAAGAAAAACAAACTCATATTGTTTGGAGAGAAGGGATTTGCTCAGATTCTAAGAATTAGACCTGGTCCCTTAGCAACCAGCTCCCAAATGGAGATGGGAAAGCCAAGAACAGAAGCGGTGGCAGGATGGACGGTGCACTTGTGTGTCTGTGAATGTTTACCTTGGTTAATCTATACACACACGGCAAAGGAGGAATTTAGTTAAGAGAATTATCTAGATTTCTGAAGGCCATCAGTTAGTATTTATTGAATGTTTGCTACATGTGAAGCCCTGTGTTAAGAGTTGTGAAGAAAAATTCCAATCTTAACTCCTGCTGTATAAATAATTTCTGAAATGCCTGAATCGACTTTCTGCCTAATTGAGTCTAAGTTAGACTGTAGGAATGAACCTGATGACTTGGCTCCTCTACAGCCCCCTGGGTGCTATTTCTTACTTCCAGGGATCACTGACATGGTCTGGAGCCAGCCGTGGAAAGATGGTTGGGCTGCATGTCAATGGATTCAATTCATTCTTTCATGTGTTTATACAACAAACATTTGTTGAAGATCCTCTTATGCGTGCCAAACCTGTGCGATGTAGCCTGGGATCTGCAGACCAAGAAGCCAAGGCCATGATGCCAGAGAGTGTCCAGCCCAGGGGGTTGTTTAAAGACTCAATCCAGAACTTACTCTTTTGAGTGAATTCTTGAAAATAGCAGCAAGTACCTCAGTTACTTGCATCATTCTAAAGTGGAGTTCAGAGCGGGAGGGATACATTAGGAGTTTGGGATTAACATACATACACTACTATATATAAAATAGATAACCAACAAGGACTTACTGTATAGCACAGGGAACTGTATTCGATATTTTCTAATAACCTATAAGGGAGAAGAATCTGAAAAAGAATATATATATATATATATATATATGTATATACAAACATATATATGTGTATATATATATATTGCTAAATCACTTTGCTGTACACCTGAAACTAACACAACATTCTAAATCAACTATACCTCAATTAAAAAACAGAAAAAAAAGTGGAGTTCAGCAAAAATATTCTAGTTAGTTAATACCAGTTAGGTAATGTGAAATTTCATTAAGTGCACACCTTAATTGTACACTTTTAACTGTGTGTGTCATACACACACACATACACACACACAGACGACTGTATATAATGATCAAAGATTCGTATTAGTGTTTCCCTGGTGGCGCAGTGGTTGAGGATCTGCCTGCCAGTGCAGGGGACATGGGTTCGAGCCCTGGTCTGGGAGGATCCCACATGCCGCGGAGCAACTGGGCCCGTGAGCCACAACTACTGAGCCTGCGCGTCAGGAGCTTGTGCTCCGCAGCAAGAGAGGCCGCGACGGTGAGAGGCCAGCGCACCGCGATGAGGGGTGGCCCCCACTTGCCGCGACTAGAGAAAGCCCTCGCACAGAAACGAGGACCCAACACAGCCAAAAAAAAAAAAAAAAAAAAGATTCGTATTAATCAAGTCATTACTGTTTCACTTCTGTCCTTTCTTACGCGTATACATGCACACAAACACATTTGAACTGATCTATATTCATCAATATATCTGTGCAAAAGGAGGAGTTTTGTGACACTTCATATGCTGCCAGTCCTAGGAGAGAGATCACAGGGGCAGCCACTAGCATGCGATTTGGAGAAGGAGGCCTTAGATGCTAAATCCAGTCTGAGTCGTGTGGTGAGCTGTCACGTTTAGGTACTGACATTTGCAGGGAGAGCAGCTTGTGCGTTAAGTACAGCCAAAAGCTGGCTCCAGGATAAGTGACCAGGGAGGCAGATGAGGTGACAGTATTAAAAAAAAAAAATGAGTGGAACATTCAATAGAGTGAGACTGATTCTTCTTAGTAATTCTACCAGACGCTGCCTCTGCAGGAGGCTGCGTGATATAAAGCGTTCTCACACTGAAGCCAGAAAAACCTTGTCCTGAATACTAGCTCTTCTAGCGTTTTGGCACATCCATTATCTTCTACTCACACTTATTGGGGGGATTAAATAATGAATAACATGTATGAAGCACTTAGAACTTGGAACTCTTTCAACAAATATTAGCTCCTTTCCTTTTCTGGCTTGAAGCCACTTTTGGTGTCTTAAAGGTGCCACCCAGGGACAGGAAAAGATTCTGACAGGTCATGCAGAGTGACCCCCACCCCCCGCCCAGATTGAAATGTGCATCCCAGATTGATAAAAGCTCAGAAACCTTTCTCTTTTCAGAGCTATTTAACTTCACAGGGAGCATAAGTAATGTCTGGGGAGAACTGAATTCCACATCTCTCTGATCCTGAAGTCTGCAGAACTAGGGCCATCCTTTTGGTAGGAGGCTAAGGCACCTGCTGACGGCAAGTGAAGCGCGTAGATATCAACACACGCAGGAGAATCACGCAGCCGGAAGAAACTCTTCAGGCAGAATATTTATCACAACAGCGCGGAGCGTCATAGGGCCTTGTTCCTTGACTGTGGCTGGGGCGTGGCAAGGACTGATCATGGGGTCTGCGTGAGCTGGCAGAGGAACGTTAAGGGCAGAACAAAGATATCACCGAGTCCTATAAAGCATTGATTGTGTGCCAGGCCTTCTTCATTCGAACCTTTTTACATTTATTAACTCATTTAAGTCTCATAAAAACTCAATAAGGTAGGTACTATTACAGCTGGCTTAACAGAGGCACAGAGGAGTTAAGCAGCTTCTCAGAGTCACACAGCTAGGGAGTAACTGAGCCAAACACAGACTCAAACACAGGCAGCCTCCCTCCCAGTCAGTGCTCAAACCATGATGCTATGGCCCTATGGTAAAGGAACAAGTAAGTCTGAATGCCAGAGGGACGAAAGACCTAAATATGAAAGGCAGAGCTCTAAATCTTTTCCCAGTGAATATAGGACAACATCTTTGTGTTCTTGTGGTAAGGAGAGATTTCTTAAATAAGACTCCAAAAGCTCTAACTTTAGAGAAAAGACTGATAAATCCAACTATTTAACTATTCAACTGTTGAAACTAAAACCTTCCGCTCAACAAAACACATCAACAAGAAAGTGAAAAGACGAACTATGGGGTGGGAAAGAGGTTTTCAACAATTATCATTATAAAAGGTTAGTATACAGAATACATAAATGACTCCTTCAAATTTATAAGAAAAAGATAAACAATTCAAAAGAAAAATCAACAAAGGATTTCAACCCACTCTTCATGGAAGGGAAATACAAATGGCCAATAAATATGTGAGAATGTGCTTAATTTCATTAGTCATCAAAGAAATGGAAAATAAAACCACCAAGGAATAGCATTCCAAACACCAGAATAGCTAAAATTAAACCCTGAAATACCAAGTGTTGGTGAGATATGGAGCAGAGGAAATTCTCACTGATGCTGGTGGGAGCACAAAATGGTGCAAACATCTTGGAAAACTACAGTTAAAGATCTTCATACCTTATGACCCAGGGCATCCTTTTGGGAGGCTATACCTAGAGAGATGTGTGCACAAGTGCACCAGGAAACATGTGTAAACAATACTCAATGTTTATAACAGCTTTGTTCCTAATTGTCCCAAATTGGAAGCAACCCACGTGTCTATTACAGAGAAATGAATAAATAAATTGTGGCACATGCATACAATGGAATATTATCCAGCATTGAAAAGGAATGAATGACAGCTACATACAATGACATGTGTGAATATTACAAACATGATTGATGAATGGCATCACTTCTGCCACTGACAGTACCACAAGCCCTGTTGCACTTCCCTGGTGCTGGGGATGAGCAGGAAGCAACCTGGGATACTCCCCAACCAGAAAGTGTGTGAAGCTCAAGAATTTCTGGGATTGTTTGTCCAAGATCATGGACTTGTTCTGTTCTCTGCAAACTGCACCAACCAAAACATGCTTGAGTGTTAATGGGTTATGAAGGTGCCCCCAAAAGTAGCATATTTACATTGAAAAGGAGTCTTCTGGAGAAAAGGCATAAAGCATAACAGTAGGCCACCTGGGGACAGACTTGGGAACTAGCTGACATTTCAAGCAGAAATAACAGCTGGCTCATTTTGAGGCTGCATGATCTAAAACCTCCTCTGTACTCTGTTGCTAAATTCTGAGATAAGGTTCTAATAGATGCAATTTGAGACAATTCCTCTGGGCTTGGGATTCAGAAGAAACACACATGGATGGCTCTGCTATATCAGAGGGTTGCTGAGTTTTTAATGGAGTCAATGTTCTCTGAGAAGATAATTCCCCAATTGGTCCAGTTTATCCTGGGATTTCGGGAGCGGGCAGCAAGAGTGGGGCGGGGGCTGAGATTGCATTGTATCCCTTGGCATGCCCTGCATTTCCAGCATTATGGGAGGAGAGGTCCTGGGCTAGGCACATCCCAGAAGCTTGAGATCCTAGAGCTGCCTCTGATGCTCTGTTAACTTTGGACCTTAATTTCTTCCTGTGTACAATGAGAGATTTAAATAGAGTGATTGCTAAGGTTGATCCGAGCCCTGAAACTACTCTCTCTCTTTCCTGTCTACATATTTCAATGAAGCCTTTTCAAGCCAGCAATATGGATTTTACAACTTTCAGTTCATTTGGCTGCTACTGACTTTTCTGCCTAGGGATGGAATATCTGTATCTTGGCCGAGATACCTAGATATAGATCTGGATCTAGACATATATAGATGGAATGTCTATTAGCTAAGAATCCCCTGGATACCTGCTGGTTGCTTGATTGGGGATGGAGAATTCCTATGTAGCAGAACTTGTTGAATGAATCACCTTACTGTGAATCAGAAACCTAGACTCAATCGAGTTTTGTGACATTCCAGTGCTTTGAAGGGAGCTGTCCAAAGATGCTAGTGTCCTGGGCCAGCCAGGGAGAACAGAGAGGTACTGTGTGCTGGGGCTTTGTTCATTTTTACTTCATTTTAATACCATGAGGATCTAAGTGTGACCTAATGCCAAGGTGGCCAAAATGTTGTTCACATGTTATGACTTAGTTCTCCAGTGTCTAGAACAGACATTGCTCATCCCTCACAGTGACGTTTTCTGAGAAGCCCAAATCACAGCTCCCCAATCCTTCTCTGCACAACATGTCAATTGAGCAGAGCTGGCACCCAAGATGGGACCAAACTGCCATCTTTGAGAAAGAAAAAAAAAATATATCTTTAACTCAGGTGGAGAATCTAGGTAAAATAGAATCTAACCCCAAATTGCATGGCCTGTGATGATCCAAAGACTTCTACTCAATTCGGTGAATTCCTAGAGACCTACTTTCTCAGGGCCTTGCTTTCTATTTCTGTTTCATGTGCTTTCTCTGTTTCACCTGGTATCCACTTTTTATGTTTTCCCTAATAAATGCATCTGCATGATTTTACCTGGGGAATCCTGGGGGCAGCATCACACCTCAGGAAAAACTTTTGTCATCACTTAGATCCCCTCTCTCTGAATTTCCCATCTATCTCTCATCTACTCCTCTGCAGGAGTAAACAAATTCCTTTTCTGCTTATACCCATAGCATGACAGTTTATTGAAAACTTCCTCTGTATCAGGTACTAGTCTTCATTCTTTGCATGTATTATTTTACTTAATTTCCACTTAACCTCATGAAGGAGTCTCTTTCATTATTCTCATTTTACAGATTAGAAAATTGAGGTACAGAACAGCTAGATAAATTGTCTAGCTGCTGCTAAACCATTGAGTTGGGATTTAAACCTAAGCAATCAGATCTCAGAGCACCTGACCTCAGCCCTGACACTTCACTATCTCCCGTGAAAGCATTTCTTCTACACAAATACAGGGCTCTCCAGAGGAGGGACTTTGTTGAATTAAATCCTCTTCATCTCTTTCCATAAATATGCACATTTCTAAATTTTCATTAGACAGTCAACACTGAGAATACTCAAGATTGGAAATACTGTATTTTGTTGACTCTAAGACACCACTGATGGGACAATGCACCATTACTTTTTGCATCATTTAAACCATGACACAAGGTCTTAATGATGGACAGCGTGACCCAAGACTTAGTCACTTTGCTTCAAAACTTCTTTAACAAATTTCAAAAATCTAGGCAATTTCTCCTGCCTTCAATCTCAGTAACAAAATATTACATGATTTCATCCACTTGTAGTTATCTTTCTTTCTTAGATCCCAGAAAGAGCTAGCTTGTTATTGTCTAAGAAAATGTAAAATTGCAGTTATTCCTTCCATGTCAGATATTTGTTTTACTAATATCACATTGACACCTCACTGCTCTGTTTTCTTCTTTTCTGAAAATACAATAAGCATTTCACTTGAATGTTTAATCATTGCATATTTTGGAGGATAGTTTTCCTTTTTTATGCTGGAAATGTTTAAACATATAAAAAAGTAGAAAGAATAGAATAATAAACTCCCATGAATCCATTATTCTAACTTCAACAATTACGAACATTGTACTCTTCTAGTTTGAAGATATTCTAAATTTTGATTAAACTCAGCACAGGAGTGAAGACAGTGGGAATAGCTCTGACCTCGATGGGGCACGTTGGCAATAATTCCACCATAATTGCCTTCTGGCTGGAAGAGATGGAGGTCACCGTTACTGCAAGATGCAACCCAATTTCAGAGATTTTAAAATGTGAAAAGATGTGTCTTAGAATTGATGACATGCAGCAGCAGGGCGGCCAGACTGCATTTTACTTATGAGTTCAGAGCCTAAGGGGTCAGAATTTTCCTTACTCAATGCTTTTGAGGTTTTGTTTTTGCTCTTGATTTTTTCCCTTTCAGCCTGTACCCTCCACAAAAACACAGAGAAGAATCTTTGCATGTTTCCTAAAGAACCTCCTTCTTCTTACCCAGTCTGTGGACTGTCAGAGCCAGGTAGACCTTCAACAAATGACTGATCACTTTCGTGAGGCTTGGATGGAGAAAGCCCAGCGCCTGCATCCTCTCTTTGCAGGAGACTGGGTCACTCCAATGTGCCCACAGGATGTATGCCCAGCTCAGGTCTGGCCGGCTCTGGGCTTTTGAGGCCTTTCCAAACATATATGTTTCTGTGAATCATGAGGGATGCTCATTGTTGGCATATTTAGTACCTGAACCAAGTGCAGAATCCTCTGTACCCTCTTCTGCCCTAATGGTCCTGCCTTTGGACTCATGCACTTGCCTTTCTTCTTACTTGCCCCTTATCTTGGGTCACTATTCTCCCTTCTGCCAAAGTGTGTCCCTGATATCCAGAACTCCTCGGCCTGGAAACAGATCCCCAAATCTATGAATTCTCATGTCAGGTACTTTAAACTGGGTTTACAAGACTGGGTATTCTGGACTGAGTGTCAGAAGCCCTGGAGAGGACAGTTTGGCCAAGAGATGCCATCTCCCAGCTCTGACCCAATGGTGCTGCCATGTATGAGAAGAATGACCCTGGTAGGAAGCTGTCTGGGTAGACACCTCATGAGGTCAGGAGTGTTCGCCCATAATGTCAGAGAGAGTTTGATATGGTATAGTGGGAGAGACCCTGACAGAATGTCAGGCAACCAGAGTTCTGATCTTAGCCCTGCCAATTATTAGCTGTCCAAGCCACTGTGATGCCAAACACAGATGCAGCGGGCCTTACCACTTCAGTTCACTCTGGCCAAGCTCCAACTGCCAGCCTCTGCTTCCCTTGGTCTGCAGCCTTTCTCTAAAGAGCCATGGAAGGCCACTCTGCCCACACCCTGTCCCAGCGGCCCTCAACCACTGACTCTGGGGAGGAGGCATACAAACTTTGCAGCTCCCTCGCTATGTGAGTGGCATCATTCTGAGGTGTGTGTTCCACTCTATTTCCAGAATTTCTTCGGGGATCCACCTTCGGTTGCCCACTGTGGCAGCTGGACAGATAACACACCCTTTACTGGCTGCTTTCTCTTTCTTGGCTCACTTTCTCTTTACTCTGTTTTTCTTGCATCTCTTAAAAAAACTATTTGCACATGAACCCTTGTTGCAGGATCTGCTTCTGGGGGAAGCAAAACTAAGACAATAGACATGTGGGTCACTTACTTTCCTCAGGCCACAGGCTTCTCACATGTTAGGTAATAGTAAAGTTTGCAAGTATGTTGTGGTGGTAGAGTTTCATGTGCATTTTTGCATGCACCATTCTTATCTGGAGCTCAGGACAGACCTGTGAGCAGACAAGATCTTGTTATTCAATTTTGCAGATGAGGAGTGAGAGGCTCTGAGAAGTTTTGTGAGTTGCCCAAGGCCCCTCCGCTGACAAGTGGTTGAGTTGAGACTGGAGCGCATACCTTCAAGCTCTGAGACCTCTCATCTTCCTTCCCAGGGTTTCTTGGCCTTCACTCTTCCCTTCTAAAAATTGTTTTTATATTTCTCAGAGTCAAAGAAAGAATAGTTCAGTGTCAGATACAGATTCCATCATCTGGGCTTTGTCTTTGGAGCTGTGGTCAGTGCTGGCTGGAGGTGGTGCCCCTGGGGTATCTCTGGTACCCTGGAGGGGCTCAAAGCCTTCTCCATAGGTCTCCCAAGAGTGCTGAGCTCCCAGGGTCACTGAGCCCTAAGGAGTACATTCACATGTCATGATCCCACCTTCTGGCTGTCCTCTCCATTTGGCTTCAGACCATTAGCTCCAGTGTAATAGTAGAACCCAGATGCATAGTCAAGACTGCCTTGGCCACAGGCTGCAGGATGGGTTGTCTATACTGGCTGCACATCTCCACTTGGCTGAGTCCTCCTAGCCATACTAACTGGTTCTTAGTACTGACTCTCAGCAAAGCCTTTGTCGTATGATATCCTGGGAAGAAGGTCACTGAGTCCCATGGGGGGCATTTCCCCCAGTAAGACAATAGCTTAATTATTAGCCCATCCTAGGGAGGATGTCTTTGGATGATGTCCCCCTGACCCTATACATCTATTCTGACCCCAAATCCCACCCAGCCATCAGGCAGGAGAACAAGTGTGTGCCTCTCAACTTTGTCGGTAATTCTCTTGGACTTGTTGACTTCTCTCTCTCTCTCATTTATTCTTGGAACACTCCTTCACCAGAGCAACTTTCTCTATTACCTCCATTCCTTATTCTCAATCTCATGCTCTCCCTTAGTTCTAGGAAGATGGCAACATCTGACCAGTGCTATTTTGATTTGGTATTCCTTAGCATAGGCTTATAGTCACCCGCACCTGCACCTGTTTCTGGCTATTTCAGGTAACTGCTTCCTCAGAGCCAGCTCTGCCAGGACCTGACCGGGTGTTAATTTCTTGGCCAGAACCTGGCTGGACCTGATCATGACAACCACAATGAGTATTTAGAAAAGTACCATTGATTACTTAGGTGACGTTTATACCTCTGGACAGAAGCAACAAAGAGTATGTGGAGCTTTTGCAAACTCAAAGCTATCTGGGCTAGCTTTTTCTTTATTTCATGTGTTGTTTTTATTTTGAGATTATTTGGGGGCATCAGCCATGATTTTGGTCAGAGTGATGGGTAGGCAGTGATGCTCTGATTGAAGGGGGCTGAAAATAGTCTCAGTCCCCACCCAGTAGTATCTATTCTCATTAGCCACAGCAGTGTCTGAAACTCTCACATCACTGTGGGGTTCATGATGAGTCAACAGGATCCTCATCAAGACTGCAGTACTCTCAGGGAGGCGTAACACTGGAATGACTTTTCTTCTTAAATACCTTCGCACACACGTGGGGACTCATGACCCTCAGAGACGAAGACGCTTCCTAGGGAGTCTAATGATCAGATTAGAGTAGATCAATTCCTTAGAGAGAGGCCAAGAGAGTAGGACACAGGTAAGGATAGGTAAGTTTTGAAGGAAGGGAAGGAGTGAGTGACATCAGAATATAGAGTGCCACTCACATGGGCAACACAGAAGAGTTGCTTGTTTAACAAAGGGGCGGAATGAGGGTCCTGGGCATCAGAGGATAAGGGACAAAAAGGCTTTACATTCTTGTCTCAGATCAGCCCTCACCTTGATCTATCTCATCTAATCTTTATAGCAGTCTTCCCAACCCATTTGTGAGATATGCCACCTCAACTTTTCAATCTATTCCTTTCTGGGAGAAGTGTAGAATGAAAAAGCAAAAACCAAAAAAGAGCAGATGTCCAAAAATAATACTTGAGTCTCCTCTTTCTCATCTCTAGAATGGGAGAAATACAGAATTATTGTGAGGGTCCAATAAGATCATGTGTCTATTTTGTAAACTGTAAAACTCCTAGGCAAACATCCAGTTGAATTATCTTGGAGAACACCTTCCTTTGCACTGTCAATCACTCTCTCTTCACTTTTGGTTTCAATTTCACCTCAATATATTCTTGAGGTAACCAGAAGCCTCTTTGGGTTTTGCAAAATCCAAGGGAGGAATTATTTCACCAGGCCTGCAAGCAGTGGTTATTTTTTTCTCTTGGGCTCACCTGGGAGGAACCATCCAAAGCATCATCTCCGGGGAGGTTCAGAGGAGAGGGTGACATGCGTGGCGAGGCAGATGGGGGCTAAGCCAACGACCCTTCAAACATGAGAAAGCCATGGTCCCTGAGACCTTTTGTTCGGTGCTTTCTCAGCCTGCAACACAAAGCCTTTCTCAATTTTGGGGTTCACGATGGTAGGCATTGTTGCCTAAGAATGCTCCACAATGTCAAAGCCATTATCAGGCTGAGGAAGGCAGTGTTTTAATTGAACTTTTCCTCCAACCTTCTGCCCTTCACAGCTATAACACGACTGATTGTGCCGTTATGGCCCTTTTACAAGGCCCAGAATGGAAAAGGCAAATTATGTGCAAAGAAATATTTAGACAGGAATAAGTCTGAACTTTGAAGTGTTTGTTTTTTTATGTCCTGCTACCTTTTTGCTGCCGACATTCTTGCTCACAGGATCAGGAGACTATCCGTCATTACAGGTCTTCAGGCAGGTAAAAAAGAAGAAAAATACAAGCAAGAAAGGTAGGGAGGGAATTGGGCTGACGTGTCTCATTTTCCTTGAATTTTATAAAGATGCCCCAGCTCTCTCCCATCTAAAGCATAGCCCCCTCCTCACCCCACCAAATTCTTCTTTAACCCTGAATTTTCTTTCCCTCTCCCTATGGTCAAGCTTCAAAAAATGTAACCCAATTGCTGCCTTTACTTTCATATTCCATAACTTGCTCATTCCCTCAGGCTACCTTCTGCCTTGGCTGGTTCACTGGCTTTGACCTTGTAATATCCCAAGGGGTCTCTCAAATGTAATCCATTTCCTCTCTTTGGCTTGACTTCTACTTCATTTCAGGCCACCATCGTCTCTTGGCTGGATTATTTCAGCACCTTCCTAAGTGGTCTTCCATCTCCTATCTTCTACCTTATCCTTTCTAATCCACTCTCTTCACTGTTGCCAAAGGGATCTCCAAAGTCACCTCAGTACTCTCAGGATGTCCGAATCCCTTTGCCTGGTTTATGAAGCCATTTGAACTCAGCCACTGCCCACTGCCTGCCAGTCCCTTCTCACATCTGGTCCTTGAGTCATATTGGTTTATTTGTAATTTTCCTAACTAGTTCTGCTGTTTCTTTTCTCAGGATCTTTGCGTGGTCTTCTTCCTCTGTTAGAAAATCTCCTCCCTTTGCTAGGCTGATCCCTGCTCATCTCCCCAGCATCAGCATAGACTTCCTAGGCTCTGGGAAGCCCTTTCTCTCTCCATGAGTCTAATCCATCATGCACTCCTCTAGCTCTATTTCCCCCATTCTCTCCTACCGTACCCGTCTGTTCACTCTCTTCTCCCCATTTCTAGACAGTGACCACCTCGAAAGCCTCAGAGGCTGACTCTAACATTAGGATTCATGGGTAAGTGATGTTTTAAAGAAAGTGCTTCTGGGCGTAAAGAGTTGGGGAAGTAGGACAGTAATGGGGAGAGAACCAAGCACAGATCTGTCCTCAGGGAACCTCCCAGGGAGGGTTCATACAGGTCCTCTGGGGAGCCCTAGAGTGTAGGTGATGCCCCAGCATTACCCCATGGGACACCAGGGAGCTGGGCTGTGAAGTCCCCACTCCTGTCAGTCAAGGGCTGCCATGGGGAGAAGTAAATTCTGGAGATTCCAGCTCTCCTTCCGTGTGTAAGTGTGTGTTAAAAATGACTGAAGGTGATACAATAAAGTTTGTTTAAGACTTCATGAAACAGGCAGTCTCCATTCCCAAGGGTGCAGAGAGCTGCAAAATGGGGTAGAAGGCAGGATTTTTTTATAAGATAGAGAATAGGGAACAAGGAAGAGAAAAACAGAACACCATCTCCTTGGCCTCCTTCATTTGAGCAAAATATTGGAGTAGTTTAAGTATCCTCGGGAATCTGTGATCCAGTTCTTTTAGTTTATAAACACAGCTCTGGCTGAACTGGATGCCTAGGTTAGCAGAGGTTCTGGAATAAGCTGCCACACCACGCCCAGAATCCCCTCTGCTCTGATCCTCAGGCTCTGCTTCGGCCACCTTCCTCCTTCCCTGATGGAAACTACTTTGTTAGTCTCTTTTTCCATCTGCTGTATTTTTTTCTCTCCACTTCTATTGAGATATAATTGCCATATATCTTTTAAGTTTAAGGTGTACCACGTGGTGATGTGACATACATATTTTTGTGAAATGATTATCACAATAAGTTTAGTTGACATTCATCTCCTCATATAGTTCCAAAACAAATTATTTTGTGATGACAACTTTTAGAATCTACTCCCTTAGCAATTTTCAAATATACCATACAGCCCAACTGCTGTCTTTTTTTTTTTTTTTTTCAATTTTTGGCCGTGCCACATGGCTTTTGGGATCTTAGTTCCCTGACCAGGGATTGAACCTGAACCCTAACCACTGGACGACCAGGGAATTCCTTCTGCTGTCTTTTGAAGTTGTATGACATGTTCGCACATTTTCAAACCCTACTAAAGGAAAGGGTTCAAGTATTTTTCCGAGGAGTTTTCTGAGCCTCTGCGTGGGGGTGGGGAAAGTCACCTAATTCCAGGCTTCAGATAAGGCTGAGGGCGAGCTCTAGCTGATCCAGCCCAGCTACTTCCATGTCTCTCAAGATCTCTCATTGTGTAACTCACAGCTGTTTCACCAGCCCATCTTCATCTCACCCCTCATGCCGTGTTCCACCTCTAACAAACTCTCTGCAATTCCTCCAGCCCAGAGGTTTCACACTTCTGTGCCTTTGCAAGAGCTTTCCCTCTTCCTGGAATATTCTTTTTCTATTGTTCTGTTTAGAAATTCCTTTTTTTTTTATCAAGACTGAGCTTAATTTTCACCTTTTCTGTGAATGTTTTACATGATTTATTTCCCCTCTTAGCACCTGAGTTGAGATCATCATATCAACTTTATTTATTGTTGTCTCTGGTACTGATTTCGGTTATTCAAACGATGACATGGTGCTACAATTTTATATTTTTGCTTACGTTTTCCTTTCCCATCGATACTATGAGCAATTTGAGAATAAGTACTTGTTAAAATGCAGGCATATCCCACAGGTGGAATTCAGCAAACGTTCCTTAAATAATTTCTTACATATAATACATTACATGTAATCACACTACATGTAATATTTGCACTTGGGCAGCTCTGGGGTTCACTTGAATGTGGAATCAAGTGAAAAAATTTGGGAGCTGCTGTCTTACAGTCTAAAGTCCTTTGCATGCAATCTGGTGTCCCCTGGATCACGAGACCTGTCTTTCAATCTGCAGCTACTCAGTAGCTGCCACAGTGGGCAGTCACTTATCTCACTGAGCTTTGGTTTTCTTGTTGGAAAAAAGAGGGTTTATACATCCTGCAGAACTCTGGAAACTAATTGTGATGTTAAGAAGCTACCTAGAAGAATGCTGAACACCTACAGGGTGTTCAATATATGTTAATTTACTTAATGAATAAATGAATGAATATATTAATATCTCTTCTGGTAGAGTAGCTGACATCTGATCTAATATAGCATCTAAAGGAGAACAGTTTACATGTATACCAGTAGGAAAAACATTCTGATTTGTAAATGTATTTATGTGCTTCTACATTTCGTTCTTGCTCTCATGTGCATTCGTGGGCACGTGTGACACACACACTCTTCTTCTTTTTTACACACAGTTCCAGTGTGTCTCAATTTTGTTTGCTGGTTATACAACAGACCTCCAGGATGAGGCCTACCGGTGACAGAGAAGTTGAGGCAACTTTTGCTGCAGTTTTGACATTACGCCCCAGTGGCATTTTATTTTCTTGTCTGCTTTTCTTTAGTCCGAAGCTGTGGCACGCCTCTCCCCTATGTGCACAGCTGGAGAGAACTGCTTACTACAGTTGTCAGCCGATCTGACGGCTCGCTGTCCACATTGCTATTCTACGAACCTAAGATTTCTGGTCTACCTAGAAAGCCCCGATATCTTATCATGTGGATGCAGGAAGTTTTTTCCAGTGGTTACTTTGCTTCCATTTTTAGGTGTGATTGAATTCTGCAAAAACCCTCTCAGTGAAAGAATGTTTTTTGATAAGTACTTGAAATCCTCCATTTGTCAGATTTCACTTTTAGTGGGTCTCTGGCTACTTCATACCACGTAGGCGCCCCCAGCCTCTCAGTCTCTCTCTCGCATGCCTATGTATTACACATGTGCCATCACTGCCTGGTCTCCAGCCCAACATAACTACTTTCAATCCCTTCTCCATCTTTGAGCATATTTGGGAGAAAATGGATTTCTTTCATGTCTGTTCCTGAACTGTTTTAGCTCGCTTCCCCACGGTCAGGCCCTTCTCCATCTCAGTTCTGTAGTCTGTGTCATTGATGATGTGGCCCTTATTGAGAGCCCTCCCTCAATAAGACACTGTCTTCCCATACTTAATCTCCCAAAGACAGAGTGTGTTTGGGGGACAATGCATGGGGCATGTCCCCCACCCCCATGCACCCCATGGCCCACACTTTATTTCTCCTTAGCACCACCAGCATGATGTTAACAGTCTCAGAATGAAATCTTGAGGCCACCAAGAAGAATTCTAGTACAGAAGAGAAGTATCTTGAAACTGTCCCAAATTGACTAGCCGTCACCCAAAAGAATCTTTCTCTGATCACGTCTTATTTGAGCCCCATCCTGATGCTGGGTTAGTGAGTTGGGTTTTCTTCTCAGAGACAGTTTCTTCACCTTGTTCATCACTGAACTTAGAGCCTCCACCCCTGCCTATCATGTTGTTCAAAAGAACGTTCAAATCCTACTCCTGTACTACTCAGGGTAGTTTACCTTCCCTGTGTCTCGACCATTTTCTCCAGCACAACCTTGGGCTTGCCCTTTCACACCAGAAAGAAATGTCCACTGGGGTGTTTACCGAACAGAAAAGCAAACTTCCCCCTCCCTCCCTTGAATATTGTCATGCCCCTTTGAATAGGAAGCATTATATTTAGTTTCCATATTTAAAATTAGTAACATTTTTTCCTTTATGGCACAGAGATTTTACTTTTTGAAATATTCACCCCCAGGTTTACATTCCAAACAGTTTTTTCTTATTGGTCCATTAAAAAGAAGACACTTTAACTCACTAATCCTTGGCCATTTCAGTTCCAACTGATCTGCTAATTCACACCTATTACAACAATTATGATATCTAGTAATGATAAGGAAAATTGTTAAATTATTATTAATTGTTGGCATATAATGTATCTGTTATAAATATTTGTAATAACTCATAACTACATACTCATCACTCAGTAAAAGGGTCTTCTCCTTAGATTCCCACAGCAGGGTGTATTTAGCTGTTACTGTGCACCAGAGCAGTGTACCAGCCAGCACACATTCTGATTGATCCACTGTGATTGATAGATGCCCTGCTAAACATTGTCAATATCACCTTGGTCCACACTCATGTCTGGCTTCAAATAAACTATTAAAATAAAATCTGTCAAGTTTCTAACTTCTTGGAATACCTAAGTCCAGGTATTAGTTTATTTAAATTACTGAGTTGGTTTAACTCAACAGCTACTTGTTATTAGAACAGACTTTTAAAAATATATACAGTGTAGAACCCCATCCTAGAGGTTGGGACTGTGTGTTCAGGGAACTGAATGCTAATTGGGTAGATAGGATCACCCCACATAGTGAGATCCTCATACCTTTGTATGTTATGCTTATTTCCCCAGGCCCTTCCTGATCTTGGGATAACCTTGGCCTGGGTTGATGATGACATGTTTTTTGACTCTGACAGTCTGCACCATTTGGTTCTCAGGACTCTTTTATGTTTATCTTTGGTTTCTGGTGGCTCACGCACTCCTCGGGGGTGGTTTCCAGGTCCTCGGTGGTAACTTGGTGGTGGGCAGCTTTCCTATCCCAGATCCTCTGGTCTTCTGTGAATGGCCCTCCTGGGTTAGCAGGAGGTCTGGGGTTCCAGCCTGAACTTGCTGTAGGGCAGAACTAGCTGTGGACTGTAGAGCAAAGGGGAACCAAAGGCAGCATCTCAGACATAATGTAAATCCAGTGGAGAGTTTAGTAGACTGGGTAGGAAGCAAAACCTAGAGCATGCTGACCAAAGAGGTTGAGCGGCAGAGGAAAGATCTTTGAGGCAATGATCTGTGGAAGGTGGGAGCCTTTCATATAGGGCCGGTGACTTGGGTAGGAACTGAAAGGCTGGCGATCTTTCCTACTTTTTCCTATTATTGTGGGCATCTTCATTCAGCAGAGGACTCTGTTTATACCTCCAGGACCCCACTGCTCTGCAAGCTGTAAAGGAACTCCCCCGCCTCCCCACAAGAGACTACAGATTCTTGCCAGCATGGCATGATCTAATATCTAATTGATAGATCTCAACCATATTTTAAAATTTATTATGGCTTCTCTTATGAGACGTCCAACAAGTTTTCAAGGGAGCTTGACACTTGTGACACTACCAGAACCACCCTCACACCCGTGGACTGTATTGGGTCCCTTCGGCTCTCTCTTATTTCCAGGGTGCTCTCTGCCTTTTTGGGGCATCCCCTTTAGTGGAATCCTCCCTGTGGGTTGGTTAGCCACCAGTTTCCTCTTTGTCCAAACGTTATAATCCCAATGTCCTAGGGCCAGACCTTCAGCCTCTGAGCCCCTGTTGATCTGGAAGCATTTCTGCAAATAGTTTCCTGGTGTCCTTTCCTGCAAGCCTAGTGGAGGGAAACAGATGGGTCTTCTCCCTGACACCTCAGATGGTATCCAGATGGAGGTGCAAGGCAGTGTGCACAGACCCCCAAGTGTGAGGCTCCCCTGTGACTGTTAATGTCAAGAGAACAGGGAACCCCCACACCCAGTCTTGTGCCTCCTTCCTCTGTTCTAAGGTAACATCTGTCTGCTCCCCCTGCCTCCCTCTCTCCCATCCCAGTTCTGGCTTGTCAGCCTAATGAAGTGACCTCAGCACTAACTGTCCCCTCCCTTCTGCCTTTGAGTGCCATTCTACAAGTTAATGCTCCTCTCAACAGGAGTGAGGTGAAGCGTTCTTGCCACTTGGTCCTCGCTGGGCACCTGCAATGCCAGTTCAGTCTGCCAGGGGCTGGGCAAATTATGGCTGCATAGGGTGTAAGACTATCAGCTGCTGTCAGTAATGGGCACTTCAGGGAACTTCAGGCTATGGTGACATTCTAGGAAGGAGGGCTGAAAGGAATTGTTCCCTTCTGTTTGGAAATCACGAGATCCAGGTTATCCTTGGTAGCAAGGTGGACCCTGCTTTCCTGGTGGGAAGAACATATTTCCACCATCACTGCAGTCTTTACCTGTTATTGGGAGAGAAAAACGAACCAGCTGAGATCCTTCCCTAAGCCCCATGAATGCTGATGTCTGGTTCGGAAGCCTGAGTTGTATGCTGGAAGTGACATAAGGATAACATAGGGACAAATGCATCAGAAGGAGGCAGTGAATTGTGGGCTACTCAGAGCAGGGCAAAGAGCCCTGGGCTGCTTAATAAGAGATGAAGCCTCTAAGGCCAACCCAGACATCACTTGAGTAGCTTTAGCTACTGTCTTGGTCAGTTCAGGCTGCTCTAACAAAATGCCACAGACTGTGTGGTTTATAAACAACAGAAATATTATTACTCATAGTTCTGGGGACTGGAAGGCTGAGACCAGGGTGCCAGCATGGTCCAGGTTGCAGACTGACGACTTCTCGCCACGTGCTCACATAGAGGAAGGCACTGGGAAGCTCTCTGGAGTCTCTTTTATAAGGGGCACTAATCCCATTCATGAGGACTCTACCCCATGACCCAATCACCTCCCAAAGAACCCACCTCCTAACGCCATCACCTTAGGGATTAGGATTTCAACATATGAATTTTGGGGAAACATATCACATTCTCTTTGTCTCTGAAGTTCATAGGTCTTTGCAGCCTAACTTCTAAGACCCTCTGAGGAACTTTCACTTCTTGACAGGGTTGGGGGGGGGAGCAGAAATGTCTCTTAATTCCCATTTCTACCAAAACACATCAAACTCCAAACTCTATTCACTTGCTATTCACCATGCTGGTGCAGGCAGCTGTTCTTTCCTAGGACGTAAGGCACTGGGGGCCTTTGTTCTTAAATCCCCCATATGTGTCTGGAACTCGGGCCCACTTCTTTTTACCCCACTCCACCCCACCCCCAGCTCAGCACAGGACTCTGAGATCCACAGGAAAGTTTACACCTGTTTTTTCACTCTCTGACTTTAATTTCCCCTCAGCCAGTCTAGTCTAGATTGGTAGGGACCCTGGCACTTCGTATATTCTTTTTTATTTGAGGATGTTAACATTTCATGCTCTGTATTCTTTAGGGCTTAGGCTTGCAACTAAAACAACCTAAAGCTTCGCAAATAAAAAGCCATGACTTTTAAGTCTTTGCTACAATTTTTCAAAATTTATTTAGAAGCTCTAAAGCATTACGAGCTTCTTGTTTCTTTGTATTCTGGATAATTCCTCCCAGTGGGTAACACTTGTCACTGACTCAGGAGATGAAGATGAAAAATCTGGTAAGAAAGTGGGAAGGTGGGAGGCTGCAGGAAGAGCTAAACTAATCCCATCAGACAATGAGATACGTATTAATTTTTTTTTTTTTTTTGCTGTGCCTCCCAGCATGCGGGATCTTATTTCACTGACCAGGGATCAAACCCATGCCCCCTGCAGTGGAAGCGAGAAGTCCTAACCACTGGACCACCAGGGAATTCCCATAGTGTATTTCAGTCCATTTTGCTCTGCTGGATACAAATATTCCATGGCAAAGACAACAGAGAATTCATGATCAGTTGTTATTAGCTACTTAATGTGAATTAGTTTCTCTTATTTACAGAGGCTGAGTTCTAAAAGCAGGCTTGACAGGAGACAGTGGACAGGTAGGTTTAGGATAAAGGCAGTGGAAAGACCAGGTGCAGTGGGAAGAAGGAGCAGCCAGGGAGTATTTTATGGGCAGCGGAAGGCTGTGATGGAGGGTTAGGGCTTGGGGAGAGGGAAGAGGGATGGAGCGCCCAAGATGAGCTTCACATATTTCCCAATTATGCCAGAATTGGAGAAACCTGGGGTCAGCACATCCAGGCGGAGGAAGAGAGAGGTCTGTGTTCAGAGCCAGGTCAAGAATTGACTCAATGATTTGTAAAAGTACGTGGGAGACAGACTTCTCAAATTTCCAGGTGACTCAAAGGGATGGAAGTAATTATGAACATGAAAGGGGATGCCCAGGTCCAGTGGGGAGATAGGCTATTCGGGAATATCGGAGAGAAGAACGGCCCTCGTATGACCTGATCCCATTATGGCAGAGTGTTCTAGACTGCGGGATGAACAGCTCTGTGGGGATGGGTGGCGGTTATAATTCTAAAATTAGAGCTTTTACATCTAAAGTGAGACAAAATAGAATCCTTTTATTGCACATGACTGAGAAAAACAGGTGGACACTGTCTTCATGTTCTCTTCAGTTTCCTACATGCTGTTTCCCTACCCTGTTTCTGGAATGCCTCCCAAATCTTTGCTTTGATCCCAAGCATCAGAAAGTGTGACATTGCTTTCTAGGCAGGGGAAAGAAGGATTCAGCTTTTTGCCTTGAAAGCTCCTTGTGTTCTGAGTTTTGGACTCTCTTTTTAGGGATATCGTCATTAAAAACCATTCAATCACAAGATGACAGTAGAGATATAATCTAAATTTATAAGCTAGGATGCATGGATGCATCCCATGGGGGGGAAAACATCTAATTTATGTTCGCGCATAGAGTTTTCTCTGGTTGGTGTTTGTGTTCTAAGTTTCTGGGGGCATCAAACATAGAAAAGCCCTGTAATTCCAGACGGGATTAAGGTAGAGAGTATTTCATTCAGGAAGTGAGACCACAAATAAGAGGAGGTACTTTTAGATGGCCTTTAAATTTTTTGAGATACCACTCAAGTGCCCGCAGAAACCCAAATCAACTTTCTACTTGCATTCTTAATTTTCTCTGCACCTCATTTCTTTCCTGGATAGAGACCATTTTTCAGGCTGGACAGGAGAGAAAGGGCACCCATGAAAGGTGCAGACATTTCCCTTTCACGTTACTTTCACCCTAGCTCTGAATTCTGTTTCCTTCAAAGGAAATTTTCTTGGGTCATAAACAGTGCTAAACAAAGCAACAGGGAAAATATGTAATCCTTTAGGGTGGGTCAAAAACCTTTGTCTGGGAAGATGTATCTATTTTGCCATTCTCCCTGGATATGCCTTTCTCAAGCCACAAAAGGGTTCTGTAGCATCACCCATGTCTTTTTCAATAATGCCAGTTATTCTTCTGAGAGAGATCTCAAATGCTTGTCAGGATTCATTCATTCATCTAACGGACTAATGGTGGCTATTATATATCACACACTAGGGAAATATGACCAGCTCACATTAAGTGACCACTCACCAGGTGTCATAGTACTCTAAGTACTTCACACATATTTTCTTATTTGGTCCTCTCCGCCTTGCCACGAGGCAGTTATCGGCAATATTCCCATTCATGTTACAGATGAGGAAGCTGACGCCCCAGGAGGTAAAGTAACACAATCAGACAGTCAGGGACCTGACCCATGATCAACAACCAGGCAGTCTGACTTTAAAATCCATGCTCTTAACTACTGAGCTGCAGGGGACCAAAGGTTTCTCTACAAGTAGTTTATACTCTAGTAAGAAATGAAAGCTTACACTCTAAGGCACACATGCTGAATCGAGGCGAGATGACACTTTGGTGGCATATTGGATGTGACATATGAAAAAGTGTTAGCACAGAACATGGGTCAATTTATTAAAGGTTTACGGTTTACACAGGGAAAAATTAGGAGATAGGCTATTCTTCCATCTGGAGAGTGAGATGGATATTTCCTTTCCTTACTTCTTCATCCTGGACATTGCAAGGTAATAGGCATGTGAAAATGTTTAGACTCAGAAATTTCGATCGGAGATTCAATCTGGGGGAGGAGGACAGTGGCTATTGGCCTATATTTTTGGAAGTATTTTGGCCTGAGTGCTTTTGTGGGGTTGTTGCTTCTTCACTTTTACTATTTTCCCTGTTTAAATGCCTTCCTCCTGAGAGTCCCCTTTGAATCTGGAAAGCTCAGAGAAGACAAGAAAGCAGGCTACGTAGTTGTGGTACTGAGTTCAAGGGTGAGATGGGAACTTTCAGACCTCCTAGTTTGTTTATCTTGGCTCAGGAAAGGAGGCAGTGATTTGGGGTAGAAGCTCTGTCCAGCGATGGAGAGTATGCATTTATCTGAAACATCTCTTGTGCTATAATTCTCGGGCACCAAGGTGAGGCAGAAGGAATGGATGAACCCAATGCCGATCTTTTCATATGAAAACATATGAAAATTAATTCTTTGCCTGAATAGCAAAGGTGTCACTAAATCATATTCTTAGTACATCCAAAATCCTGTTAACTTTATATTTTCCAATTAAATTTCATGTTAAGAATAACCTGGAGTTGTTTAACTCTTTGTGTCCTAGATAAACCTATTATTTTGGGATAATTTTAGTCTTCTCAGTTTTTGCTTTTCTACATTTTGAAATTTGCATGAGTTAGAAATAAGTTATCTAAAAACACCTGCTTTCTTTGTACTTTTAGAAAGAAGAGATGATTAAGCTCTTTTCTAGTCTACTTTTAACTGTCTGAAGTTTGAGAAAACCATCTTCAGAAGATAGATCATCAAATTGAGGCCATTCTTAGGGAATCATGGCACTAAATGGTTCTAAGAATACTCAAAATGACAAAAATCCAAGGAATAAAAATAATGCTTGACTTTCATTTTACTGTTGAATCATCTGAACTATTAAAAGTGAGAAAATTTATTATAGTGCAACAGTTTATGTTTTCCCATTTCTAAAGAGATAAATAAATACAGAAATGGGGCCATATTTCTTCAAAGATGAATGGCTTAAGACAACAGAGAGACTATTCACTAAAAGCCATAATGAGTAGGGGCTAAAAATATAGCCACTTTACGATGTCTGCAGTAGCTCTTCAGCTATCTGCATTTTATAGGATAGAAGAGAGAGTGCCTTCACTTACCCTGGCTTATACTGTATTCATTGCACTTACTCTATGTCTCAACACCATTTTCTGGTGTCCAATGTATTTCCTTTTAGTTTTACAATGACCAAGAAGCAGTTTGGCTTAGAAGACTAATCTGAGTGTGAGGATGGGGGAAAAGGCAGGACCTGGTGTTATAGTTTTGACCAAAATGTCTATCTGGCCCTAGAAGTGAAACTTTCAGTCATTTGTTCTCATTTTTTAATCTCAATGTCGCCAGGCATCCTTATTAAGAATAAATACAGTAGTTTTATGAAACAGGAAAAGGACTGTGTCCACTAGTAAGATTACTCTCAGGTTGCATTTACATAGTCAGTTAAAGCTCTTTTCCATGGAAGGTGTTGCTGTATGCCTACAGAGAGAAAGCTGTTCACTTTTAGTCTCCCCCTGCCCTGATTCAGAGACTCTTGTAGGGCCTGAGAGTGCTAACAGGATCATTAGCTGACAGGCGTTTAAATGATAAATAAACCTCTGAAGAAGTGGAAAGCAGGAGGTCTCACAGTTCAGAAAGCAGAGGGTCTTCCAATCAGTTTGCTATTCTGCTTATTGAACTCATCAAAATTCAGAGGAAACTAGAATAAATTAGTATAATCGCCTTTCACTACATAAATTCTTTTGGTTGACCCTACATGATTCTCTGTAAAGAAGAAAACCAACCTGGTCAGTTCCGGGCTGGGGTTCATCTCACAAAAGGCCTCTGGGGCATTAGATGTTCTCATTGTAATGGGCCAGCCGAGCCCATGATCCAGTGACTTTTCCCATTTTCCAGGAACTGTTCTCTCCTCCTCATCTACAGGAGTCGGCTTCCAGCTCCATGTTGGTTTGGCATGACTCTTCTCCCTTGGGGAGGACTAACTCTATCAGAAGTTGAAATTTGTCTCTAACTGGGAACATTCTTTTCCAGGATTTGGAATAGGGAGTGGGAGAGGGAGAGAGAGAGAGAATGAGAACAGACTGAAAACATGGGGCTGTGGAGTGGTCGTGGTCCCCTACAGTCAACGGAGAAAAAGCTGAGACAGTCGGTCTGGTGTAAACAGTGAGAAAAAACAGCAACAGCTTTTCACTTTTTTTTTTTTTCTCCTTGGTTTTTGTGAGAATCCCTACATCCCTGTAATATTGCTCCAATGTATTTTACCTAGATCAAATTGGTTTCTGTAACTTGCAATCAAAGGATCCTAACTAAAACAGTTAGTGGGAAGCAGCTGCATAGCACAGGGAGATCAGCTCGGTGCTTTGTGACCACCTAGAGGGGTGGGGAGCTGGGATAGGGAAGGTGGGAGGGAGACACAAGAAGGAGGGGATATGGGGATATATGTATACATATAGCTGATTCACTTTGTTATACAGCAGAAACTAACAGAACATTGTAACACAATTATACTTCAATAAAGATGTTAAAAAATTTGGTGATTTATTTGGCTTGTGGATTCATTTCCAATAATTTAAAATAGAAACCTGAAGAATGGTTTGTATCCAATTTGATATGACGTTAGAACAGGAAAGTCAGGTACAGACTAAATGGGGCATAAAGTATGCTTTGGAATTAAAACAGAACAGATACCAGCCTCTTACCATCTTTAAGAAAGTGGGCATATCATTTAAGCTCTCTGAGCCTTCATTTCCTTAACTTTAAAATGGAAATTATGGGTGTCTTATAAGATTATTGTTAAATTTAATGAGCTACAGTATGTAAGGCAGCTAGCTAGCAAAATGAGGCACTCCCTCCTAGTTATGGAAAGTTTATGTTGGGGAAAATCTATTAATTTGCCTTTTTTTTTTTTTTTTTTGGTCCTGCTTAGTGTTAGTTCAGGAACTGGAGAGGACTGGAGGACTGAATCTAGGCATGGAGGAGTTATAGTGTCTCCAGAGAGATTCTGGATGGGTAGGGGGTGCAGATGGGCTGAGGATTTTTGAAGGGGAGAAGATAAAGGGAATAGAGAGGGGCAAATACAAGCTTCACTTACCCGATAGTTTTGATGATGACCTGGCCAGGCTAAGAGATCCAAAGTGACTGATGAAAAAGCTGCAGTAACTATACTACAGGGTGGCTCCCTTCTCACCAGTCTGTGGTTCTGATGCATTTACATGTGACGCTGAATTTATAGTCAGCACCCATGTTTCACGGAGCCTCTTAAACAAGGGTTTCTCAGTTTCAGTGTTATTGCCATTTGGAGCCCACAGTTCTTTGTTGTGGGGGCTGTTCCATGAATTGTAGGGATGTTTAGCAGCATGTCTGTCCCTTAGCCAATAGCTGTGACAACTAAAATTGTCACAAATGTCTGAAAACATTACCAAATGGCCCTGGGGTGGGGCAAGACCGCCCACGCTTGAGAACCACTACTCTAAACTATCTTTAAAAAAAGAAAAAAAAAACAGATTGGTAACTGTTTTCATCAGGGACTCCAATCAGAAAAAACAATCAGTAGAAATGGGACATTCCATCGCCAACCTCTTATTCCTACAAACTTGGCCCTGATGGCATCATGAACAACTTGTAAGAGGGCTGGATTTGGAACAATAAGACCTGAGTTCAGATCCTCTCACTGCCTCCTGCCTGGTGAGGGACTTGCATGATAGCTAAGTTGGGGAAACCAAATACTCAGCTCTCTGGTTCTGATCGATAACAGAGACATGAAGGGCACCCGCCATACTGTTATCAAAGTCTTGGGTTAATATGCAGGCTATTGCAAAATCACACCTAAATGCCTGGTCATGTGCGTGGGGGAATGTGGCTTAGATGGGGGTTTTCTCCACCCCTCCCCCCTTCCCCCGCAACCCCGGCCCCGGCCCTTTAAGCATTGGGACTCGGTGAGTGGGGAGATCTGCCTAGGAGACTTTGAAACACACTTCCCCAGCCAGCAGTAGGCACTTCTCATACTCCCAATTTTTTTCCGGGGCACATGGAAAGCAGTGGGCCTCTTTCACCCACTGAGAAGAGGCTCCACTTACACATTTAACTGAAATGTTGGACCAAGAAGCCTGCCAGTAGAGTGGCTCTTAACCCACCCACAGATTCCAGCCAAGAACCAGAGATTCAGTTCCACTCTGAGCTTGTGCAGAGGACCTCACCCTGGCACCAACCCCTGGAGCTTCTGCCCAATCAGTGACCACTCTCACTAATTCTAGGAGCCCCTCCCCTGGGAGGCAGGAGTAAGAGGGAGGGAACCTGGACTCTTCTTGCTTTGGGGAGAAGCGAGGGACTCTTGCACAGAAATAGAAGGCAAAGGAGGGCAAGTGTCCCCACCAAGACGATGCATCATTCTCCTTTGTCTTCAGGGTATGTGCAAAGAAAATTAAAACAGAAGAGAAATGTATGGGACTTGGTTATCAGTAGTTATTAGTGCTATTTTAAAGAGGCATTTAGTGGTTTGTCTAGCTAAAAATCACCAGACTTCAAATTCACGGAGGTCCTTCCTTTAATTCACCACTCCCCACCCACATCATGGACTGCAGCAGGAATTATGTTGATTTGGCATCCGAGGCCCAGCAGGAACAACCGGTGATTAGAAAATGAAATGTCCAAGTCTCAGCGCAGGGAGCTTATAAATTAAGCTCACTCCTTTAAGTAGCATTTAAAATATTAACAAAGAAAAACAGACCGTTGGGTAAATCCTTATATAATCTTGTACACTGAGCACTATCTGTTTTGTATTGTTTTGTGTTTGGAATGCTGTAGATGACTCCAGCTGACCCTTGAGTACTCGCAGCACAGCCGCAGTGGGCACAGGCAGACCTGCTTCTGGATTTCTTATGCCTACTTCTCATAGCTGCTTTTGACTGTCATTAGGGGCAGGAGCTCACTATTGTTAGAATTTGTTTATCACAAAATCTTTAGATTTCCTGCTGAAAGTCAAGTATAGGCTAAGATACCAAATGACTAAACTTATTAGAATAGTCTCTAAAATAGGAGTAAACAGACTCTGCAATGAGGGCCTATAGCACATTTCTCTAAGTCATGAGTAGTGTTAGCTAATGGACTTTATAGTATCTTTTTGTAAAAATTTTTATTGGAATATAGTTGATTTATAATGTTAAGTTCAGGTGTACAGCAAAGTGAATCACTTACACATATACATATCTCTACTCTTTTTTAGATTCTTTTCCCATATAGGCCATTACAGAGTATTGAGTAGAGTTCCCTGTGTTATATAGTAGGTCCTTATTAGTTATCTATTTTATATATAGTAGTGTGTATATGTCTATAATATATATTTTGAAAATTTATGACCTCTATCTTTTCTCGCTCTCATTAAAAACAAAGAGATAAACATTATTTTGTTCTGAGTAGCTGACATTTTAAATAACTGACCTTTATTAAACTTAGGTGAGAGAATACATACTGGTACCACCTAAGTTCAAACAATATTAGTCGGAAATAAAAATTTCTAGGAAGGGAATTCATTCTACTATTAGATTTCTTTGTTAGGAACCAAATAATAACTCAGCAGTAAACAAAGAGTTGAGGGAGAGTATATTAATACTGTATTTTGGAAAACAGTTGTTCAAAATATGTGCATATGTCTTTGTCAATTTAACTAAATAAATAGCTTAGCCCAGACAACTTAGTCTAGAAATCATGTACCCAAGACATGCTTCTATGAACAGTGTTTTAAAATTAGCATTGTGTTTTAAAATTAGCACTTTTAAATAATATAAAGCTTCCTTTATCTAAAGCTAAATCTCACTGAAAACACCTACAATGGGGACTACCACAAGTGAGGCAGGCAATTTTGGTATTTTATTGGGAGGGGAGAGAGTTATATCTGGAGAAATGTTTTCAGAAATTCATTTCAGGTTCAGACATCCCCAAAGGCTGATGGAGCCCAAGGTCTGTGCCCTTTACCTATAGGTTGCATTTCTAGTGTCCCTGGAAGAGAAACCTTCCTGAAAATCCATCTGGCCTATCTGGACAACCTCTCTTTTCCGTTTGTCCCTATTGGGATTAGGAGGAATTTTTTAACCTGTAACTTGGGAGAGTCTGGGAAGTCAGCTTCTAACTTTGCTGGGTTGGGATGAAATAAGAGGAACTTTTACCAGTTGTGTTACCTAGGGTGAGATTTTGAGGTAATGCATTTAAAGTGTTAACATAGTGCTGGACACATAGTAAGTACTCAATAAACTATGTAATGTTTTGTAATTTTCAAATTACTCTTTTTGACCACAGTTCTTATTTATTTATGATTTACTAAAACTATCTGACAATTGAAAGTGTGTAGTGTGGGGGTTGGGTGATTTGATGGGGATGCTGTGGCCTTCTGAGGCCTCCTCTCCCTTGTCCCCACACCTGAAGGGTTCACCGAAAGCAGATGAGAGACTTATCAAGTTGAGCCAGTGTGAAGATGATGACCTTTTCATCTATACTTTTCTCAAACACTCTGACTGAGTCTTAGTTGACACCAAGATTGATGTGAGTGGTATTGAAAGGCCTCTTGGTCCCCAAATGCCTCTTCATTTTGTATCAGTGTCTGGGATCCCCACTCTTCTGCCTAACAGCAAGGGAAGTTTTGCAGAAGCAAATACGAGTTTCACTAGTTTGTTCTTCCCTTTTAGAGGTGAGAAAACAGGCAGACTACTGAGCCCTCCTGTGTCCCAGCTCTTGGTACTATCATCAGAGATGGACTCCTGGGCAGGAAGGACCACGGAGAGCTTTTAAGGTTTTTAAGTTTTCTCCTATGTTACATGAGTGATTTCTACAGGAGTAAACAGGTAACATGCAAGCAATTTCTCAATGCCTTCTGTTGAAATCCATGGAATCCCAGAACAATACTGGCCTCAGACTTTGACGGTTCGTATGTCATTCTCCACTTTAGTTGCAGAAGCAGCAGGTGGAGTGAAAAGAGCATGTTTAGTGCAGCCAGATTTTGTTTTGGTTGTCAGCTAAAACAGAAACCCCATCATTCTGGACTTGGCAGCGTGTTAGTAGAAAAGCCACCAGGAAGCTCTGAGTTGGTAATTTAGAGCACAGACTTATTCCCTGATACAGCTGCAGAGCAGCAGGTGGTTAGGACTTAAGCAAACACTAGCTTAAACAGAATAAGGAAATGGAGAACTTTTTTTTTTTTTTTTGCACATATCAATATGGCTAAGGATGTGAGAGTTCATTTCTTGTTCCACTGGATTCTCTTCTTATTAACTGGCTTAGCCACATATAAGAGAGAATATCACTCAGTTCTATTCAACTTAATGAACATTTATTGAGAACCTACTGTGTGCCAGACACAGTGCTAAGTTTTGGGAATCTTCGTTCTCTAGTTTAGATTTTGGTGTGGAGTCAGATATACATATAGATTCATAATAAAGGAACAAAGATATTCCTTCAGAACACTGGACGAGGAGTGATTCTGATCATGAAATGGGAGAAGCCTACTAGGAGAAAGGGAGCAGAAGGTAAAGGGTAAAGAGAGCAGAAATGGATTGGAGAAGAAATTCAAGGCAGAGGGAATTGTCAGAGGAAAATCTGTAGGATAACAGAGTGAGTGTGGGAGGAAATGTAAAAGGGATGTCCATTCTGTGTCTCAGTCTGATGGATATGCTCATATTAAAAAATGCAAAGGGTTCTTTAGATTATCTCAACCAAATCATCTTCTGTGGGAGGCCACAGACCATAGACACCCCAAACTACAAAGATATGCAGGAAAATTTTCTTGTTATATGAAGTATGGGGCGAACAGAAAGACGAATTGTCAAAAGGAGATAGAGACTAAGGGAAGCTATGGAAAGAAATTTAGAGTAAAAAGAGTGTAAAAAGATAAATGAATCTAAAATGAATATAGGAAAATCAATAATTTTTATCTATATATCTAGTACTTCTTCAAAGATATAGTGGGAAAATGTTATCCATAAGAGCAACACAAATGTAAAATACCTAGGATTTACCTTAATCACAAATTTGGTGCAAAGCCTGGATAAAGAAAACTACAGAATGCTATAGAAGTTATTAAAACAGGTTATTAAAAAGATTTGACTAAATGAATGAAAATAAAATGTTCATGAATGGGAACCCTCAATTTGTAAAGATATTGTGGGTTCCCCAATTTTTAAAGGTTTAATGTAATTCCAATTAAATTCCAACAGGATTTTCTTTTTTTTTGAAATGTAGTTCTAAGAGTTCACCCATTAGAATAAATAGCCAAAAAATTAGGGAATTTTGAAAAAAATGAGTGTTACATTACTGGATAGTAAAATGCATTTTAAACCTAAAATACATAATATTTTATAATATTGAAGCAAAATACATATAAATAAATTGAATAGAAAAAAATAACAAAGCCCTGAAACAGATATTTACATATAAGAATTTAGTATATGATTAAAGAGAGATTTTTTAATTTAAAGAAGGATTTGTTAATTTATGGTGCTGGGACAATTAACTATCTATATAGAAAAATTTTCCCGTTCTTATAGCACACAGTATACTAAAATACATTAATGTTAAAGAGTAAATGTAAAGTAATAAATCATATGAACATTTTAAGAAAATACAGGCAATTATTTATGTTTGAGGGAAAAACATTTTTTTTCAACGTCAAAGCAAAGGTATAAATTATCACACAAAATATTTGACTACCATGCTTATAATTTAATACAAAAAAGTAGTGAATAAAATAAGTTAAGTGAAAAATATAGAAAAGTATTTGTTATGTATAATTCAGAGGGTTAGATCTTTAATATATAAAAAAGTTTTAACAGATCAATGTATAACAGCAGGGAAATGACAAAGAATATGGTAGACAATTGGCAAAAGATGGCAAACAAAAGGAATGCTGAAACATTTTTGTTTTGCTTATCAAATCTGTAAAGAATTTTAAAAATACAATATTTGGTATTGATAAAGGTGAGGAAAGTAAAAATGCTCTTTCAGTGTTAATGAGAATTTAAATACTTACATATAAAAAGTGATTTAATAATAGTCATTACAAGCTTTAAAAATGCTATGCTCACTCTGCTATTTTTTTGTAGGAATTTGTCTTAAGGAAATGATCAAAATTGTGTGCAAAGACTTATCGATGAATGTGTTTACCCCAGTGGTTTTACAAATAATAGTCAATAATTAGAAATTACCCAGATTTCTGAAAATGGGAATGTCAAATAAATTTATATGATAGAATAAAATGAGGAGAGTTTAAGTAAGAAATCTGCTTGAGGAATCATACTGAGCCATTTCTTTACTGGAGGGCTGGGCAGAAAAGAATCAAAACACACAACAAAGCAAGGAAGAGAAACTTTGAGCTCCTTTATCACACCAGACATGGCAAATTCCAATGCATAGTTACAAAATGGGAGACCCTAAGACTATAATCGTGAGTACTGTTGGAGTCTGTTTGGTGTTGAATGAAATTATGTAACATGAAGTATTTTGTAATTCTCCCTAAATGCTAGACATTATATATTATTTTAACTATTATGTGGGGAAGCAGTTTCAGGTTGGAGAAATAAACTCTAGGTCATGGGATGTTTAGTGACTGTGTGGCTTCAGTCCTGAAGCCTGAAATCATGAAGACACTTACTATTAAAAATTACAGAGTGGGGAAAAATATAGTCCATAAAAGGCATTTAAGATAAAACATCTTCACTCAGAATGTATTAACTAGACAACATGAAGGGCTTACTGGGGCCATCTTGAAATGTTAGAAAAATAAAAAGAGTAAAAACTAAAAAAAAAAAAAAAAAAAGAAAGAAAAAGTGTAGCCTATAAAAAATCATGTTGTATAAGATTTTAATGACCATGGGAAAATATTCCTCCATTTACTTTACATTGAAGAAGAAAAAAGAGAATAAATTAGAACCATATTTGGGTATGATATCACGATATGAAAAATTTACAGTTGTGTACATATTTACAAATTTAATAACAGAAGCACATAGATCTACATGATAACAGTGATTATTGATGGGTGATGGGATTAGAGATTATTTTAATTTTATTCTTTGTAGTTTTCAAGTCTGCTACCAAGAACTTGAAATTGAAAAATAAAACATATACACTCCATTTTCAACAGCCTAATCTCAGTGCCTGGCACAGAGCATGCTTACTTCCCTGGTGGTGCTGTGGTTAAGAATCCACCCGCCAGGGCTTCCCTGGTGGCGCAGTGGTTGAGAGTCCGCCTGCCGATGCAGGGGACACGTGTTCGTGCCCTGGTCCGGGAAGATCCCACGTGCCGCGGAGCGGCTGGGCCCGTGAGCCACGGCCGCTGAGCCTGCGCGTCCGGAGCCTGTGTTCCGCAACAGGAGAGGCCACAGCAGGGAGAGGCCCGTGTACCGCAAAAAAAAAAAAAAAAAAAGAATCTACCCTCCAAAGCAGGAGACATGGGTTCGAGCTCTGGTCCGGGAGGATCCCACATGCCGTGGAGCAACTAAGCCCCTGTGCCACAACTACTGAGGCTGTGCTCTAGAGCCCGTGCTCTACAATAAGAGAAGCCACTGAAATGAGAACCCCGTGCACAGCAACAAAAAGTAGACCTGCTCGGCGCAACTAGAGAAAGCCCTCGCACAGCAACAGAGATCTAATGCCACCAAAAATATAAATAAATAAGTTAAAAAAAATTTAGTAATTGGAGTGGGAAGTCCAGAAACAAGAATGTCAATGGCAGTGAGGATGGTGCCAGGACTGGGGTCCCCTTGATTCTTGACAGGCTGAAAGACCCAGAGGCCCCATAGGACAGGGAGTGTGAAGAATTTGTAAAATAGTCCAGAAATCACATCCTTCTCCCTGTTCTCTACTCTCCTCAACCCTCCCCACCCACTGTAGGGTTTGTAGGGTAACTAAAGGGCTGGTGAAACACGAATGGGCTGAGCTATGGTGCTGTGCATTTGAGGCCATGCACCTCAGATTGGACTTGAATCCATGTGCCTAGGACTCGAACCCAGCCAAAACCTACATTGGGTTTGAACCCACAGGCTGGGACTTGAACCCAGCTAGAACCCAGTGCCTTTTTCTTTTTTTTAAAAAAAATTTATATTGTTTAACATCTTTATTAGAGTATAACTGCTTTACAATGGTGTGTCAGTTTCTGCTTTATAGAAAAGTGAATCAGTTATACATATACATATGTCCCCATATCTCTTCCCTCTTGTATCTCCTGCCCTCCCACCCTCCCTATCCCACCCCTCTAGGTGGTCACAAAGCACCGAGCTGATCTATGCAGCTGCTTCCCACTAGCTATCTATTTTACATTTGGTAGTGTGTATATGCCCATGCCACTCTCGCACTTTGTCCCAGCTTACGCTTCCCCCTCCCCGTATCCTCAAGTCCATTCTCTAGTAGGTCTGCAACTTTATTCCCATCTTGCCCCTAAGTTCTGACCATTTTCTTTTTTTTTAGATTCAATATATATGTGTTAGCATACAGTATTTGTTTTTCTCTTTCTGACTTACTTCACTCTGTATGACAGACTCTAGCTCCATCCACCTAACTACAAAAAACTCAGTTTCGCTCCTTTTTATGGCTGAGTAATATTCCATTGTATATATGTGCCACATCCTCTTTATCCATTCATTGTCGATGGACACTTAGGTTGCTTCCATGTCCTGGCTATTGTATATAGAGCTGCAATGAACATTTTTGTACATGACTCTTTTTAAATTATGGTTTTCTCAGGGTATATTCCCAGTAGTGGGATTGCTGGGTCATACGGTAGTTCTATTTTTAGTTTTTTAAGGAACCTCCATACTGTTCTCCATAGTGGCTGTATCAATTTACATTCCCACCAACAGTGCAAGAAGGTTCCCTTTTCTCCACACCCTCTCCAGCATTTATTGTTTGTAGAGTTTTTAATGATGGCCATTCTGACCGGTGTGAGATGATATCTCATTATAGTTTTGATTTGCATTTGTCTAATGATTAATGATGTTGAGCATTCTTTCATGTGTCTGTTGGAAATCTGTATATCTTCTTTGGAGAAATGTCCATTTAGGTCTTCTGCCCATTTTTGGATTAGGTTGTTTGTTTTTCTTGATATTGAGCTGCATGAGTTACTTGTATGTTTTGGAGATTAATCCTTTGTCAGTTGCTTCATTTGCAAATATTTTCTCCCATTCTGAGGGTTGTCTTTTTGTCTTGTTTATGCTTTCCTTTGCTGTCCAAAAGCTTTTAAGTATCATTGTGCTCCATTTGTTTATTTTTTGTTTTTATTTCCATTTCTCTAGGAGGTGGGTCAAAAAGGATCTTGCTGTGATTTATGTCGTAGAGTGTTCTGCCTATTTTCTCCTCTAACAGTTTGAGGGTGTCTGCCTTACATTTAGGTCTTTAATCCATTTTGAGTTTATTTTTGTGTATGGTGTTAGGGAGTGTTCTAATTTCATTCTTTTACATGTAGCTGTCCAGTTTTCCAAGCACCACTTACTAGAAGAGGCTGTCTTCACTGTATATTCTTGCCTCCTTTATCAAAGATAAGGTGACCATATGTGTGTGGGTTTATCTCTGGGCTTTCTATCCTGTTCCATTGATCTATATTTCAGTTTTTGTGCCAGTACCATACTGTCTTGATTACTGTAGCTTTGTAGTATAGTCTGATATCAGGCAGCCTGATTCCTCCAGCTCCATATTTCTTTCTCAAGATTGCTTTGGCTATTCAGGGTGTTTTGTGTTTCCCTACAAATTGTGAAATTTTTTGTTCTAGTTCTGTGAAAAATGCCAGTGGTGGTTTGATAGGGTTTGCATTGAATCTGTAGATTGCTTTCAGTAATATAATCATTTTCGCAATGTTGATTTTTCCAACCCAGGAACATGGTATATCTCTCCATCTATTTGTATCATCTTTAATTTCCTTCGTCAGTGTCTTATAGTTTTCTGCATACAGGTATTTTGTCTCCTTAGGTAGGTTTATTCCTAGGTATTTTATTCTTTTTGTTGCATTGGTAAATGGGAGTGTTTTCTTATTTCACTTTCAGATTTTTCATCATTAGTGTATAGGAATGCAGGAGACTTATGTGCATTAATTTTGTATCCTGCTACTTTACCAAATTCATTGATTAGCTCTAGTAGTTTTCTGGTAGCATCTTTAGGATTCTCTATGTATAGTATCATGTCATCTGCAAACAGTGACAGGTTTACTTCTTTTCCAATTTGGATTCCTTTTATTTCTTTTTCTTCTGTGATGCTGTGGCTAAAACTTCGAAAATTTTGTTGAATAATAGTGGTGAGAGTGGGCAACCTTATCTTCTTCCTGATCTTAGTGGAAATGGTTTCATTTTTTCACCATTGAGGACAATGTTGGCTGTGGGTTTGTCATATATGGCCTTTAGTATGTTGAGGAAAATTCCCTGTATGTCTACATTGAGGATTTTTATAATAAGTGGGTGTTGAATTTTATCAAAAACTTTCTCTGCATCTGTTGAGATTATGATATGGTTTTTCTCCTTCAATTTGTTAATATGGTGTATCATGTTGATTGATTTGCATATATAGATGAATTCTTGTATTCCTGGGATAAACCCCACTTGATCATGGTGTATGATCCTTTTAATGTGCTGTTGGATTCTGTTTGCTAGTATTTTGCTGAGGATGTTTGCATCTATGTTCATCAGTGATATTGGCCTGTAGTTTTCTTTCTTTGTGACACCTTTGTCTGGTTTTGGTATCAGAGTGATGGTGGCCTCGTAGAATGAGTTTGGGAGTGTTCCTCCCTCTGCTATATTTTGGAAGATTTTGAGAAGGATAGGTGTTAGCTCTTCTGTAAATGTTTGATAGAATTCGCCTGTGAAGCCATCTGTTCCTGGGCTTTTGTTTGCTGGAAGATTTTTAATCAGAGTTTCAATTTCAGTGCTTGTGATTGGTCTGTTCATATTCTTCGTGATTCAGTCTTGGCAGGTTGTGCATTTCTAAGAATTTGTCTATTTCTTCCAGGTTTTCCATTTTATTGGCATGTAGTTGCTTGTAGTTATCTCTCATGATCCTTTGTATTTCTGCAGTGTCAGTTGTTACTTCTCATTTTTCATTTCTAATTCTATTGATTTGAGTCTTCTCCCTTTTTTTCTTGATAAGTCTGGCTAATGGCTTATCAATTTGTTTATGTTCTCAAAGAACAAGCTTTTAGTTTTATTGATCTTTGCTATCGTTTCCTTCATTTCTTTTTCATTTATATCTGATCTGATCTTTATGACTTCTTTCCTTCCGCTAACTTTTGGATTTTTTGTTCTTCTTTCTCTAATTGCTTTAGGTGTAAGTTTAGGTTGTTTATTTGAGATGTTTCATGTTTCCTAAGGTAGGCTTGTATAGCTATAAACTTCCCTCTTAACACTGCTTTTGTGGCATCCCATAGATTTTGGGTCGTTGTGTTTTCATTTTCATTTGTCTCTAAGTATATTTTGATTTCCTCTTTGATTTCTTCAGTGATCTCTTGGTTATTAAGTAGTGTGTTGTTTAGCCTCCATGTGTTTGTATTTCTTACAGATTTTTTCCTGTAATTCATATCTAGTCTCATAGCATTGTGGTCAGAAAAGATACTTCATACGAATTCAATTAAATTTACCAAGGCTTGATTTGTGACCTAAGATATGATCTATCCTGGAGAATGTTCCATGAGCACTTGAGAAGAATACGTACTCTGTTGTTTTTGGATGGAATGTCCTATAAATATCAATTATCCATCTTGTTTAATGTATCATTTAAAGCTTGTGTTTCCTTATTTATTTTCATTTTGGATGATCTGTCCATGGGTGAAAGTGGGGTGTTAAAGTCCCCTACTGTGATTTTGTTACTGTCGATTTCCCCTTTTATGGCTGTTAGTATTTGCCTTATGTATTGAGGTGCTCCTATGTTGGGTGCATAAATATTTACCATTGTTATATCTTCTTCTTGGATTGATCCCTTGATCATTATGTAGTATCCTTCTCTGTCTCTTCTAATAGTCTTTGTTTTAAAGTCTATTTTGTCTGATATGAGAATTGCTACTCCAGCTTTCTTTTGATGTCCATTTGAATGGAATATCATTTTCCATCCCCTCACTTTCAGTCTGTATGTGTCCCTAGGTCTAAAGTGGGTCTTTTGTAGACAGCATATATACAGGTCTTGTTTTTGTATCCATTCAGCCAGTCTATGTCTTTTGGTTGGAGCATTTAATCTGTTTACATTTAAGTTGTTTATCGATATGTATGTTCTTATTACCATTTTATTAATTATTTTGGGTTTATTATTGTAGGCCTTTACCTTCTCTTGTGTTTCTTGCCTAGAGAAGTTCCTTTAGCATTTGTTGTAAAGCTGGTTTGGTGGTGCTGAGTTCTCTTAGCTTTTGCTTGTCTCGAAAGATTTTAATTTCTCCATCAAATCTGAATGAGATCCCTGCTGGGTACAGTAATCTTGTTTGTAGTTTTTTCTCTTTCATCACTTTAATTATTTCCTGCCACTCCCTCTGGCTTGCAGAGTTTCTGCTGAAAGATGAGCTGTTAACCTTATGGGGATTCCCTTATGTGTAACTTGTTGTTTTTCCCTTGCTGCTTTTAATATTTATTCTTTGTATTTAATTTTTGATAGTTTGATTAATATGTGTCTTGGTGTGTTTCTCCTTGGATATATCCTGTATGGGACTCCCTGTGCTTCCTGGACTTGATTAACTATTTCCTTTCCCATATTAGAAAGTTTCCAACTATAATGTCTTCAAATATTTTTTCAGTCCCTTTCTTTTTCTCTTCTTCTTCTGGGACCCCTATAATTAGAATGTTGGTGCTTTTACTGTTGTCCCAGAGGTCTCTGAGACTGTCCTCAATTCTTTTCAACCTTTTTTCTTTACTCTGCTCTGCAGTTGTTATTTCCAGTATTTTATCTTCCAGGTCACTTATCCGTTCTTATGCCTCAGTTATTCTGCTATTGATCCCTTGTAGAGGATTTTAAATTTCATTTATTGTGTTGTTCATCTCTGTTTGTTTTCTTTTTAGTTCTTCTAGGTCCTTGTTAAACATTTCTTGTATTTTCTCCTTTCTCTTTCCACAATTTTGGATCATCTTTACTATTATTTTTTTAAATTCTTTTTCAGGTAGACTGCCTATTTCCTCTTCATTTGTTAGGTCTGTTGGGTTTTTGCCTTGCTCCTTCATCTGCTGTGTGTTTCTCTGTCTTCTCATTTTGCTTAATTTACTGTGTTTGGGTCTCCTTTTCACAAGCTACAGGTTCGTAGTTTCCATTGTTTTTGCTGCCTGTCCCCAGTGGATAAGGTTGGTTCAGTGGGTTGTGTAGGCTTCCTGGTGGAGGGGACTAGTGCCTGTGTTCTGGTGGATGAGGCTGGATCTTGTATTTCTTGTGGGCAGGTCCATGTCTGGTGGTGTGTTTTGGGGTATTGTGGCCTTATTATGATTTTAGGCAACCTGTTTGCTAATGGATGTGGTTGTGTTCCTGTCTTGCTAGTTGTTTGACATAGGGTTTCCTGCACTGTAGCTTGCTGGTCGTTGAATGGAGCTGGGTCTTGGCATTGAGATGGAGATCTCTGGGAGATTTTCACTGCTTGATATTCCGTGGAGCTGGGAGGTCTCTTGTGGACCAATGTTCTGAACTTGGCTCTCCAACCTCAGTGGCAGAGCCCTGATGCCTGGCTGGAGTGCCAGGAGTCTGTCCTCCACACAGCTCAGAATAAAAGCGAGAAAAGAAAGAAAGAAAGAAGAAGATAAAATAAAATTAAATAAAGTAAAATATAATAAAATAATGTTATTAAAATAAAAAATACTCATTAAGAAAAAAAATATTTTAAAATAATTTAAAAAACCCAAAAAATGGACAGACAGAACCCTAAGACAAATGGTAAAAGCAAAGCTATACAGACAAAATCACACATAGAAGCATACACATACACACTCACAAAAGGAGGAAAAGGGGAAAAGTATATATATATCATTGATCCCAAAGTCCACGTCCTCAATTTGGGATGATTCATTGTCTACTCAGGTATTCCACAGATGCAGGGTACATCAAGTTGATTGTGGAGATTTCATCCGCTGCTCCTGAGGCTGCTGGGAGAAATTTCCCTTTCTCTTCTTTGTTCACACAGCTCCCGGGGTTCAGCTTTGGATTTGGCCCCACCTCTGCGTGTAGGTCACCTGAGGGCGTCTGTTCTTCGCTCAGACAGCACTAGGTTAAAGGAGCAGCTGATTCGGGGGCTCTGGCTCACTCAGGCTGGGGGGAGGGAGGGGTACGGATGTGGGGCGAGCCTGCAGTGGCAGAGACGGATGTGACATTGCACCAGCCTGAGGCACACCGTGTGTTCTCCCAGGGAAGTTGTCCCTGGATCATGGGACCCTGTCGGTGGCAGAATGCACAGGCTCCCAGAAGGGGATGTGTGGATAGTGCCCTGTGCTCGCACACAGGCTTTTTGGTGGCAGCAGCAGCAGCCTTAGCGTCTCATGCCCGTCTTTGGGGTCCGTGCTGATAGCCGCGGATTGTGCCCATCTCTGGAGCTCCTTTACGCCTCGCTCTGAATCCCCTCTCCTCGTGCACCAGGAAACAAAGAGGCAAGAAAAAGTCTCTTGTCTCTGCGGCAGCTCCAGACTTTTTCCTGGTTTCCCTCCTGGCTAGCCGTGGCGCACTAGCCCCCTTCAGGCTGTGTTCACGCTGCCAGTCCTCTCCCTGCAATCCGACGGAAGCCCGAGCCTCAGCTCCCAGCCCCGCCCGCCCCAGCGGGGGAGCAGACAAGCCTCTTGGGCTGGTGAGTGCCGCTCGGAACCGATCCTCTGTGCGGGAATCTCTCCACTTTGCCCTCCACACCCCTGTTGCTTCGATCTCCTCCATGGCCCCGAAACTCCCCAGCTCTGCCACCCACAGTCTCCGCCCGCGAAGGGGCTTCCTAGTGTATGGAAACCTTTCGTCCTTCACGGCTCCCTCCCACTGGTCCTGTCCCTATTCTTTGTCTCTGTTTTTTTCTCTTCTCTTTTGCCCTAGCCAGGTACGTGGGGAGTTTCTTGCCTTTTGGGAGGTCTGAGGTCTTCTGCCAGCGTTCAGTAGGTGTTCTGTAGGAGTTGTTCCACATGTAGATGTATTTCTGATGTATTTGTGGGGAGGAAGGTGATCTCCGCATCTTACTCTTCTGCCATCTTGAAGCTCCTCCCCCACTCTTTTAATTGAGATCACACACCTGGTCTCAGGACTTAATGAAGCTCAGTTTCTTGATGTCTCATTGCAGAAAGAATTCAGTGAGAGACAAAGTGATAGGTAAGAAGTGGATTTATTTAGAGAGAAACACACTCCACAGACAGAATGTGGGCCATCTCACAAGTTGAGAGGCCTTGAAATATGGGGTGGTTAGTTTTTATGGGCTGGGTAATTTCATAGAGTGGGAGGATTATTCCAACTATTTTGGGGAAGGGGCAGAAATTTCAAGGAATCAGGCCACTGTCTACTTTTTGACTTTTTACAGTTAACCTCAGAACTCTCATGATACTGGTGGGTGTGTCATTTAGTATGCTGATGTATTTCAATGAGTGTATAATGAAGCTCAAGGTCCACTGGAAGTTGAATCTTCTGCCATCTTGGACCTAGTTATTTCTAACCAGTTTATGTCATGTCCTATGGCTATGTCATTCTTTTAAAGGTTGTGCCCTGCTCCCTTCCCTCCTGTTTCACATCCATCCACATCTTGTTCTCTGTGCATTCTCCCCAGCTGCTATGACCTCCAGAAGTACCTTCTATGTAAAACAGAAGAAAAGAGCTTTCTTTTTTAAGCAGCTGACTGATTGTAGAATCAGAGGGAATGGCAGTCAACACGGACTGAGGATCTCTTAGCTTCCTTCATCAAAATGAGTCAGCATGATGAATGAGAGTCCCCAGTACCCACAGGAAAATGAGAGGTTGATTGCAAGTGGGCTAGAGCTGATAGTACAACCTGGACAGAACACAGGGGGACTAAAATGAACACTGGGGTAAGACTGGTCACTCACTCCTTCTCTCTCCCTCCTTCTCTCTTCTCCTTGTTTTATTAAGCACCTACTGAATATTGCCATACCCTGGGAGCCTTTGTTCCAAATTTCAAATTGCTCAGAATGTAATGGAGCTACCCTTCTGGGATAGGTTGCACTTTAGGGTCTCTGTAATTGGCTCCTATCCTCTTCCAGGGTTTCCTGGTATCCTGTCCCCCCGACTCCATTACTCCCTGAGGGATGAAGTGAGTGATGATCTGTACACTCTCCCATGATATTAGCTAGACAGTAGGATTTAACACACTTCTCTCTTGCAGGTGGTGATGCTGGGAAGACAGAACAGGATGAGTCCCTAAGTCAGTGGAGTGGGGTTAAGGGGTAGAAGTAAGGGAAGCTTCTTAAAATGCAGATTCCTGAGCCCACATCCAGGTCTTCTGATTGAATGGATCAAGGGTGGGGTCCCTGGTGGATTCTGAAGCAGGCAGTCCTCCACACTTTGAGTCCTTGTCATCTTGATGGACTTTCTGCTTCTCTCAGATTTACCTCCCACTGGTGACAGATGCTGGCTGTGGACCCTGGGAGCTTCTGGAAACAATGGTTAGGTGTCCAACCAGGCAGGAGGTCAGGTCAGCTCCACTTCTTGAGTCTTCTTCCTGCTGAGACCCTTCTCTTGGGCCCTTTCTGCCATTGTACAACTGGGTCAGTCAGTAAGCAGTGTTTCTGAAGGGACTTGTTCAGCTTCGTCTAGGTTTCAGGGAAAGTCCTAGAGAAATTAGCTATTTCCTCAATAGAGTTCCAGAGTGATCTCCTTTAGATCAGTAATAAGGGCAAAAATAGCATGGTAATGAGGCTGATTCTTCAAGAGTAACATTTGGCCTGATCAGTGCAGAATGACCCTCTGACATGTATCTTTCAGGTAGGCGGTTGCAACCTATCCAAGCTACCAATTTCTTTTTCCTACAAGGAAGGAGAGAGAGAGAGCTCTTGAGAATCTTCTTGATTACACCTCTGTCACTTGCCATGTTGTGCTCACCCACCCTTCTATCACCTTCTATTTCAGTGCTGGCTGTGGATCCTTATTCTGGTTGAGTCAGTTCATCTGTGTCTCAGATCTCAGTATTGGCTGATTTCAGGAACTTGATTTGTTACATCTTCAACCCTGACCTTGACCTCCTACCTCTGATCCCAGATATTCTCTGATCCAAGTTCTGAGAATGATAATAAAATGTGGTACACATTGGACCTATGTTTTGATTCACAAAGAGACTAGATTAGGAGCCAGGCACCTCTATCCTCAAGCACTAGCTTTAGAAACACACGGTCAGTGTGCTTGAGGGAGCTTGGCTAGCTTGGCATCTAAGGTTCTACCATGGTGGAAATTCTCAGGTCTCGCCTCTTGAACTTTTTTTTTTTTTTTTTTTTTTTTGCGGTATGTGGGCCTCTCACTGTTGTGGCCTCTCCTGTTGCGGAGCACAGGCTCCGGACGCGCAGGCTCAGCGGCCATGGCTCATGGGCCCAGCCGCTCTGTGGCTTGTGGGATCTTCCTGGACCGGGGCACGAACCCGTGTCCCCTGCATCGGCAGGCAGACTCTCAACCACTGTGCCACCAGGGAAGCCCCTTGCCTCTTGAACTTTTATCAACAAATTACAAAATATGACCTTTTATTAAATTTATACCTTTATGTGTTTTGTTGAAGTAAAAAACCAAAAGGTACATGCTCCTCCGGGAATGGAGAAAGCTGAAGATATTACACTCTGAATCTGAGAGTTGAATATTATTTAACCAAGTTCTGAGAAGCAGTGATAAAAAAACATTTCATTTTGGATCCATGGTGAGGCTTGTGCAATGTGACTGGGAGGGCAGCTGACCCTTAGGAAGGGTAAACAGACTCATGCTGCTTCCGTTCTTGGTGGCACATGTAAGATCAGATCTGGGGAGAAAATGATGAAAGGCCAGTCCTGCATGGGTTGGCAAGACCACTTGACCTTTTTCCTGGTTTTGCCTACTGTTTTTAAGTGTTACTTCTTAGTCACTTCTATAAAAGGTCTCATCCCCTTCAGCAATCATCCTATATAATTCCACGTGATGTTTTTCTGATTTCTTCTTCCTCTGAACTCTTGGAACTTATCCACACTATTCATTTTCAATTGACTATTTCTCATCCTGTCCTGTTTCTGATCACTGCAATTTGTTTTTTAGCCATTTTGAGAGCCTGTTCCACATTATTCTTCCTTGTATTGTGGAGACAAGTTTTCTACTCTTTCCCCCCCTACTTCTGCTCCTCTGCATGTGTTCCTTCCCATTTCCTCTACCCTGCATCCTGATAAAAGACATTTTCACATATTGATGTATGGGGAAGACATCCTGGCTTACACATTAGTTAACTTGAATTTGTTGCTAACTAGAACAGCCTCTTTGTGGCCTATCAAACATGCATTGTACATCTGCTTTAATTATTAAAGAAAAGGGTGCATCGACTAGAAGTAAAGGAAGTCCATGTTAAATAAAGATTAAATGACTCCCTTCCTGGGACACTAATGCTGGTACTCCTTCAATGATAAGACTCCCATCGCAGGTGCCAAGACTATACTGTTTGCTGTAACGTGCAGATCTGTTTTTTATTTATGTATGTTTTTTTTTTTTGAATCCTTGAAGGACTGTATCCTGACTTGTTTAATGTTCTTTGTTCTGATGAGATATAAGACTATGCTGAAAACCATGCTTCTCTGGAGCAGTTCCTCAGAGTTATCTGAGAGGCTGTCCTCTGGGCTGTAGTCCTCAACTTGGCTCAAACTATTCCTATTATAGATTGTTTATTGATGATTTTCATCAACAATCCTGTTCTCAAGAGTAGTGGAGCCACTACTCTGAGCATTCACTAGCTGGGAATCAATTATTAATGAGCACTGTCACTGGGTGTTTTTTTTTTGTTTGTTTGTTTTCCGGTACACGGGCCTCTCACTGTTGTGGCCTCTCCCGTTGCGGAGCACAGGCTCCGGATGCGCAGGCTCAGCGGCCATGGCTCACGGGCCCAGCCGCTCTGCGGCATGTGGGATCTTGCTGGACCGGGGCACGATCCCGCGTCCCCTGCATCGGCAGGCAGACTCTGTCACTGTGCTTTGAAAGTCAACACAGGCTGCAGTACTTACTTTGGTCCTTCTCACCCCTATGTGCTAAGTGTACCCTGATGGGCTGTTTTCTCCTACTTCATATGCTAGTGTTCTCTGGGCCTCTCTCTGTTGAGACCTGAGCATCTCTGGTGCTGGAGGGAGTGAAGTTATTTATGGTAGTTGTGTGTGCATGTGTGTGTGTGTGTGTACGAGTGTTACCGGAGAGTAGGTTCTTGTCTCGTTGCAGAAAGAATTCAGAGATGAGACAGGGAAGTCAAGAAAGCAAAGCAAGCTTTGATTAAGTGACAGTATGCTCTCAAGGGGAGAGGTGAGTAGCTGCACTGAGTTTCTTTGGCAAGCCAGTTATGGAGGGTATGAAAACAAGTGGGTAAAATATTCACTGGGGAAGGAAAGTTTTGGGGGTCGTATTCCCTGATTTTTATCCCAGCTCCACCTTTCCGAGAAGAGGAGGGATTTTTGTCCTTATTCAGTCTTGATCAGAAGCTTCATGGTGTTGGTGCATAATGGGAACTTGTTGTCTGCAAGGCTAATTTTATCATAATGAGAGCAAAATGGGCAAAAGGTTACATTCGGGTGCCAGAGATTCCAACCTTTTCCCACCTTTCTTTGTCTGCCTCCAGGACGCTTGCCCCCCAAAATGTGTGCTTTCCTGTCAGTCTGGAGGTTTCTACTTTTCCTTGTCTGCCCCAGGACCCCGTTGTTTACAAGATGTATGGTTTCCTGCCGTTTGGCCCGTGCCCATGTTTCTCTGCCCATATCTAGTTATCTGCCTGCTCTAACACAGAGATGGACACTTAAGACTGAAACCACATCCCTGTCCTCTAGGTCAGCTGTTACCAAAGACCTCGGCACCTGGTCTTTGGCTTATGTGTAACAGCTAGCGCAGGCCAGACTCCACCATGAAGTCTTAACACAATGCATCTTCCATAGTACTTTCATTCACATTGTGCATGGCCGAATGAGTGAGCAAAAAATGAAGTAATGAAGAGGCAAAAAATGGTGATCTTTAGAGAGACATCTTAAAAAGTGATTTGAGTGTTTGACAGTAATGGAAGAAGACACATTCCCTGTCTCCTGGAAGGGCTGGCCTGAGGCAAAGTTGTCAAGTAGTTAGCCTGGCTGTCAGTGGCCTTCTTTCCTGCTCAGTCATCTAGTTTTCTAATCCTGCCTTCAGGCAGTCCAGATTCTTCATGTTGTTTTTCTTCTATTACTTTTCAGTTTAGTATTTACCCCCACCCCCAGACACATTCCTTGTCCTTTGTTACCGTGAAATAAGTTAAGTGTTTGAACTCTTTGGAGCCAAGACCTAAGGTCCACAGAACCTGCATTTCAGAACAATGTGGGACAGGGGGATTCCACTGGGATTGTTGGTCTGTGAGGTATAGGAGGGAGGGAAGGAATAATTCTACAGTTAAAGGGAACTTGGGATACGTTTCTTTTCTGTTTTTCATAGGTGAGAGTCTTCCCAATGTAGAGCCAGTAAAGTGGCAATGTGCCTAACACACAGGAAGGCTCATTCAGAGGAGAAGCTCAGCCTTCCCTGTGAAAGGCAGTGAAGTCACAAGTGTGGGCCTGAGGGCAGCTGCTCATGTATGATCTGAAGGGTGGCAAAGGTTATGCTGAAAACTCAGCCTCTGTGCCCTAGTAACGAATCAAATCTCGGAGAAAGAGTTTTGGGTGAAGTGGAAAAGAATGGGTTAGCTGGTTCCTCTTCCACCTGCCAACTCAGTCATCCAGGGCCTGCTTCCCTTATGCTGCCATGTGGTTTCCAAAGAGAAGTGTAACATGGAGGAAACAACCACTCTAATTGTCTCCAACAGGGAGAGGTGCATCCTTTTCACTTACATTCCCGTTGGCCAGAACTAAGTCCAGTGGCCCCAACTTAACTACAAATGAAGTGGACAATGCCCAGGGACAGAAAATGGTACAGATATGTGGCATGATCTCTGCCATTATCACTGATAAAGACCTTCATCCCAGATGGTACCTGGTAGAACTGAAAAACTGTGCAGCCCTATGAAATAAGACTGATCTGAGTTTGAATTCCAAGTGTCAGTTCATTCTCTGAAAATGAAGATAAACTCATGGGGTTTTGAGGAGAATTAAAAGATGTGACGTTAATAAAGCTCCCATTTCAGTGTCTGGCTCAGAGAGCACACTCAACAAATGTTATTTCCCATCACTTTCCATGCCTGACTATGTAGGATACAGCATTGTGGACAATGGAAACATTATAACCCAACTTCTTCCTTACGTATTCTGAATAGATCATTTTTTGGAGGGTAAGTGGTAGGAAGCTGCCACGTTTTTTAGGCTAATTCCTTCAATTCACTCCTTTGGTTTATCTTTAGCCTTAACATTTACTAGGATGAACAGGAATATCTCTGACCATCAGAGTGCTGAGCTAGAGAAATTGCATAGTCCTTCTTTCTAATTAATCTGGCTAGCCCCTACAGCTACTTTAACAAGCTATGATATGCAAAGATGAAGAATTCCAATTATTTTTCTATAATGCTATAATGCTTTTACAAGTGCTTTCCTCTAATGTATAATCTCCTAAATCAGACACTAAAGAAGAAATACCAGCTTTGATTTGCCAAGCTTATCCTTCTCACCAAAGTGGGGGAGAAACAACCTACCAAAATCTTGATTCTCTCAACAGCTGTGAACTATTCCCTTTAGAACCAAGTTTTTCCTCTGTTGAGTGCTGAGTACTCCTTCTGTGCTTGTTTCCTGCAGGGCCCACCACTGATGATGGCATTTGGATTCAGTGACTTTTCTTTGCGATGAGGATGAATAAGACATGAAGTGAGCAGAAGCGGGTGTGTGTGGGGGGGGGAAGGGGCAATGATGAGGAAGAAAAATAGGAGGTGGAAACAGTCCAAGGAGCAGTGGAAGAGGAAAGAGAGAGGGGGAAGATGCACAGCAAGTGACCACACTGGGTCTCATCAGCTACCCCCAAAACACAAAACCAGATAGTTGGGGAGGGGAAACCAGCTCAAGATGTAAACAGAAACTCCAAATTTGAGTTTTGTGGGATTTGAGAATGAGTCCCCGATCTACTATTTTCTAGGTGTGTAATTCAAACTGCCAAAATTACTGTTGTAAGATTTAAAAAAAAAAAAAAAGGTGAAAGAACCATGTGATATCGAAGACATCATACAAATGTAAGTTATTTTTAGTTATTTTATAGAGATGTAGTTAGATACATATAGCATTAGACTGAGAAACAGCAGGGGAGGCAAAGCTTATATTTGTTTAGGAAATTTTCTGAATATACATCATATGTGACAAGTTTAGTGAAGAGTCTCACCTCATTGGGGGTATAAACAGGAAGTAGTTTCGCTTTTCTAAACAACTGCTACCAGTTGTGCACTGTCCAACCTTTCTGCCTCATAGCAAAGATTGTTATGGACTCAGTCTGCTTTCCTAATTTCTCAGATACTTTTTGTTAACAAAACAGCCTCAAGTAAATGAGACTCAGTCCTGATTATTTTAAAACTTCATTCTCATGCATAAATCAAAGTCATTCCCTCCTTAGCTCTTGGAGTTGGATCAGAAGATGAAGGAGAGAGTGATGCCAAAATCTCGGCCTCTGTGCACCAGTGACGAATCAAATCTGAAGGATAGAGTTTGGGTGAAGTAGAAAAGAATAGCTTTATTGCTTTTTCAGGCAAAGGGGGACACAACGGGCTCCTGCCCCTCAGAAACTATGTGTCCCAACCTGGGAAGGTTTGGTGAGTTTTATAGCAATGGTTCAAGGGCGGGGTTGCTGATAAGGATCAGGGTGTGCACTGGGCCTACACTTCTTTTTATTTATTTATTATTTTTAAAACATCTTTATTGGAGTATAATGCTTTACAATGGTGTGTTAGTTTCTGCTTTATAAGTGAATCAGCTACACATATACATATATCCCCATATCTCCTCCCTCTTGTGTCTCCCTCCGAACCTCCCTATCCCACCCCTATAGGTGGTCAAATAGCACTGAGCAGATCTCCCTGTGCTATGCTGCTGCTTCCCACTAGCTATCTATTTTATGTTTGGTAGTAGATATAAGCACATGCTACTTCTCACTTCGTCCCAGGTTACACTTCCCCCTCCCCATGTCCATAAGTCCATTCTCTACGTCTGCATATTTATTCCTGTCCTGCCCCTAGGTTCTTCATAACCAATTTTTTTTTTTTTTAGATTCCATATATATGTGTTAGCATACGGTATTTGTGTTTCTCTTTCTGACTTACTTCACTCTGTATGACAGACTCTAAGTCCATCCACTTCACTACAAATAACTCAATTTTGTTTCTTTTTATGGTTGAATAATATTCCATTGTATATATGTTCCACATCTTCTTTATCCATTCATCTGTCGATGGACACTTAGGTTACTTACATGTCCAGGCTATTGTAAATACAGCTGCAATGAACATTGTGGTCCACGACTCTTTTTGAATTATGGTTTTCTCAGGGTATATGCCTAGTAGAGGGATTGCTGGGTCATATAGTAGTTCTATTTTTAGTTTTTAAGGAACCTCCATACTGCTCTCCATAGTGGCTGTATCAATTTATATTCCCACCACGGGTGCAAGAGGTTTCCCTTTTCTCCACACTCTCCCCAGCATTTATTGTTTATAGATTTTTTGATGATGGCCAGTCTGACTGGTGTGAGGTGATACCTCATTGTAGTTTTGATTTGCACCTCTCTAATGATTAGTGATATTGAGCATCCTTTCATGTGTTTGTTGGCAATCTGTATGTCTTCTTTGGAGAAATGTCTATTTAGGTCTTCTTCCCATTTTTGGATTGGGTTGTTTGTTTTCTTGATATCGAGCTGCTTATAAATTTTGGAGATTAATCCTTTGTCAGTAGTTTCATTTGCAAATGTTTTCTCCCATTCTGAGATTGTCTTTATGTCTTGTTTATGATTTCTTTTGCTGTACAAAAGCTTTTAAGTTTCATTAGGTCTCATTTGTATATTTTTGTTTTTATTTCCATTTCTCTAGGAGGTGAGTCAAAATGGATCTTGCTGTGATTTATGTCATAGAGTGTTCTGCCTATACTTTCCTCTAAGAGTTTTATAGTGTCCGGCCTTACATTTTGATCTTTAATCCATTTTGAGTTTATTTTTGTGTATGGTGTTAGGGAGTGTTCTAATTTCATTCTTTTACATGTAGCTGTCCAGTTGCCCCAGCACCACTTATTGAAGAGGCTATCTTTTCTCCATTTTATATTCTTGCCTCCTTTATCAAAAATAAGGTGACCAGGGTTTCCCTGGTGGTGCAGTGGTCGAGAGTCCGCCTACCGATGCAGGGGACACGGGTTTGTGCCCCAGTCCGGGAGGATCCCACATGCTGTGGAGCGGCTGGGTCCGTGAGCCATGGCCGCTGAGCCCGCGCGTCTGGAGACTGTGCTCCGCAATGGGAGAGGCCACAACAGTGAGAGGCCCACGTACTGCAAAAAAAAAAAAAAGGTGACCATATGTACATGGGTTTATCTCTGGGCTTTCTATCCTGTTCCATTGATCTATATTTCTGTTTTTGTGCCAGTACCATACTGTCCTGATTACTGTACTTTGTAGTATAATCTGATGTCAGGCAGCCTGATTCCTCCAGCTCCGTATTTCTTTCTCAAGATTGCTTTGGCTATTCAGGGTCTTTTGTGTTTCCATACAAATTGTGAAATGTTTTGTTCTAGTTCTGTGGAAAATGCCAGTGGTAGTTTGATAGGGATTGCATTGAATGTGTAGATTGCTTTTGGTAGTATAATCATTTTCACAATGTTGATTCTTCCAGTCCAAGAACATGGTATATCTCTCCTTCTGTTAGTATCGTCTTTAATTTCTTTCATCAGTGTCTTACAGTTTTCAGCATACAGGTCTTTTGTCTCCTTAGGTAGGTTTATTCCTAGGTATTTTATTCTTTTTGTTGCATTGGTAAATGGGAGCGTTTCCTTAATTTCTCTTTCAGATTTTTCATCAGTAGTGTATAGGAATGCAAGAGATTTCTGCACATTCATTTTGTTTCCTGCTACCTTACCAAATTCATTGATTAGCTCTAGTAGTTTACTGGTAGAGTCTTTAGGATTCTCTGTGTATAGTATCATGTCATTTGCAAACAGTGACAGCTTTACTTCTTCTTTTCCAATTTGGATTCCTTTTATTTCTTTTTCTTCTGTGATTGCTGTGGCTAAAACTTCCAAAACTATGTTGAATAATAGTGGTGGGAGTTGGCCACCTTGTCTTGTTCCTGATCTTAGTGGAAATGGTTTCGGTCTTTCAACATTGAGAATGATGATGGCTGTGGGTTTGTCATATATGGCCTTTATTACATTGAGGTAAGTTCCTTCTATGGCTACTTTCTAGAGAGTTTTTGTAAAAAATGGGTGTTGAATTTTGTTGAAAGTTTTTTCTGCATCTATTGAGATGATCATATGTATTTTATCCTTCAGTTTTTTAACATGGTGTATCACATTGACTGATTTGCATATATTGAAAAATCCTTGCATTCCTGGGTGTATGCTCCTTTTCATGTGCTCTTGGATTCTGTTTGCTAGTATTTTGTTGAGGATGGTTGCATGTATGTTCATCAGTGATTTTGGCCTGTAGTTTTCTTTCTTTGTGACATCTTTGTCTGGTTTTGGTATCAGGGGGTGGTGGTCTCATAGAAGGAATTTGGGAGTGTTCCTCCCTCTGCTATATTTTGGAAGAGTATGAGAAGCAGAGGTATTAGCTCTTCTCTAAATTTTGATAGAATTCGTCTGTGAAGCCATCTGATCCTGGGCTTTTGTTTGTTGGAAGATTTTTAATTGCAGTCTCAATTTCAGTGCTTGTGATTAGTCTGTTTATATTTTCTATTTCTTCCTGGTTCAGTCTCAGAAGTTTGTGCTTTTCTAAGAATTTGTCCATTTCTTCCAGGTTGTCCATTTTATTTGCATACAGTTGCTTTTAGTAATCCTTTGTATTTCTGCAGTGTCAGTTTTTACTTCTTTTTCATTTCTAATTCTGTTGATTACAGTCTTCTCCCTTTTTTTCTTGATGAGTCTGGCTAATGGTTTATCAATTTTTTTTTCTTCTCAAAGAATGAGCTTTTAGTTTTATTGATCTTTGCTATTATTTCCTTAATTTCTTTTTCCTTTATTTCTGATCTGATCTTGTTGTTTCTTTGAGATTTTTCTTGTTTCTTGAGGTAGGATTATATTGCTATAAACCTCCCTCTTAGAACTGCTTTTGCTGCATCCCATATGTTTTGGGCTGTGTTTTTACTTCATTTGTTTCTAGGTAGTTTTTATTTCCTTGTTGATTTCTTCAGTGATCTCTTGGTTATTTAGTAGTGTATTGTTTAGCTTCTGTGAGTTTGTATAATTTACAGGTTTTTTTCCTATAATTGATATCTAGTCTCATAGCATTGTGATCACAAAAGATTTGACATGATTCCAATTTTCTTAAATTTACCAATCCTTGATTTATGACCCAAGACATGATCTATTCTGGAGAATATTCCATGAGCTATTGAGAAGAAAGTGTATTCTGTTGTTTTTGGATGGAACCCCTATAAATATCAATTAAGTCTATCTTTTTTAATGTAACATTTAAAGCTTGTGTTTCCTTATTTATTTTCATTTTGGATAATCCATCCATTTGTGAAAGTGGGGTGTTAAAATCCCCTACTATGATTATGTTACTGTCAATTTCCCCTTTTATGACTGTTAGCATTTGCCTTATGTATTGAGGTGTTTCTATGTTGGATGCATAAATATTTACCATTGTTATATCTTCTTCTTGGACTGATTCCTTGATCATTATGTAGTGTACTTCTTTGTCTCTTGTAATAGTCTTTATTTTAAAGTCTATTTTGTATGATATGAGAATTGCTACTTCAGCTTCCTTTTGATTTCCATTTCAATGGAATATCTTTTTCCATTCCCTCACTTTCAGTCTGTATATGTCCCTAGGTCTGAAGTGGGTCTCTTTTACACAGCATATATATGGGTCTTGTTTTTGTATGCATTCAGCCAGTCTATGTCTTTTGGTTGGAGAATTTAATCCATTTACACTTAAGGTAATTATTGATATGTATGTTCCTATTACCATTTTCTGAATTGTTTTGCATTTGTTATCGTAGGTCTTTTCCTTCTCTTGTGTTTCTTGCCTCAAGATTTTCCTTTAGCATTTGTTGTAAAGCTGGTTTGGTGGTGCTGAATTCTCTTAGCTTTTGCTTGTCTTTAAAGTTTTAAATTTTACCGTTGAATTTGAATGAGCTTCTTGCTGGGTAGAGTAATCTTGGTTGTAGGTTTTTCCCTTTCATCACTTTCAATATGTCCTGCCACTCCCTTCTGGCTTGCAGACTTTCTGCTGAAAGATAAGCTCTTAACTTTATGAGAATTCCCTTGTGTGTTATTTGTTGTTTTTCCCTTGTTGCTTTTAATGTTTGTCTTTTGTATTTAATTTTTGATACTTTGATTAATATGTGTCTTTGAGTGTTTCTCTTTGGATTTATCCTTTATGGAACTCTCTTCACTTCCTGGACTTGATTATCTATTTCCTTTCCCATATTAGGAAAGTTTTGAACTATAGTCTTTTCAAATATTTTCTCAATCCCTTTCTTTTTCTCTTCGTCTTCTGGGACCCCTATAATTCGAACGTTGGTGTGTTAAATGTTGTCCCAGAGGTCTGAGACTGTCCTCAATTCTTTTCATTATTTTTTTAACATCTTTATTGGAATATAAATGCTTTACAATGGTCTGTTAGCTTCTGCTTAACAACAGTGTGAATCAGATATACATACACATATGTTCCCATATCTCTTCTCTCTTGCATCTCTCTCCCTCCCAACTCCAGATCTCACCCCTCTAGGTGGTCACAAAGCACCGAGCTAACCTCCCCATGTTATGCAGCTGCTTCCCACTAGCTATCAACTTTACATTTGGTAGTGTATATATGTCCATTGTACTCTCTCATTTTGTCGCAACTTACTTTTCCCTCTCACCGTATCCTCAAGTCCATTCTCCAGTAGGTCTGTGTCTTTATTCCCATCTTACCCCTAGATGCAAGGGGCAAAACAATGACCATTGTTTCCTTTCTTTTCTTTTTTTTTTTTAGATTCCATATATATGTGTTAGCCTATGGTATTTGTTTTTCTTTTTCTGACTTACTTCCCTCTGTATGACAGTCTGTAGGTCCATCCACCTCACTACAAATAACTCAGTTTCATTCCTTTTAATGGCTGAGTAATATTCCATTGTATATATGTGCCACATCTTCTTAATCCATTCATCTGTTGATGAACATTTTGGTTGCTTCCATTCCTGGCTATTGTAAATGGAGCTGCAATATTTTGGTACATGACTCTTTCTGAATTATGCTTTTCTCAGGGTATATGCCCAGAAATGGGATCGTGGGGTTGTATGGTAGTTCTATTTTTAGTTTTTTAAGGAACACCATACTTTTCTCCATAGTGGCTATATCAATTTACATTCCCACCAACAGTGTAAGAGCGTTCCCTTTTCTCCACACCCTCTCCAGCATTTATTGTTTTCATATTTTTTGATGATGGCCATTCTGACCAGTGTGAGATGATATCGCATTGTAGTTTTGATTTGCATTTCTCTAATGATGTTGAGCATTCTTTCATATGTCTGTTGGCAATCTGTAAATCATCTTTGGAGAAATGTCTATTTAGGTCTTCTGCCCATTTTTGGATTGGGTTGTTTGTTTTTTAGATATTGAGCTGCATGAGTTGCTTGTATGTTTTGGAGATTAATCCTGTGTTAGTTGCTTCATTTGCCAATACTTTCTCCCATTCTGAGGGTTGTCTTTTCATATTGATTATGGTTTCCTTTGCTGTGCAAAATCTTTTAAGTTTCATTAGGTCCCATTTGTTTATTTTTGTTTTTATTTCCATTTCTCTAGGAGGTGGGTCAAAAAGGATCTTGCTGTGATTTATGTCATACAGTGTTCTGCCTATGTTTTCCTCTAAGAGTTTGATGGTGTCTGACCTTACATTTAGGTCTTTAATCCATTTTGAGTTTACTTTTGTGTATGGTGTTAGGGAGTGTTCTAATTTCATTCTTTTACATGTAGCTGTCTAGTTTTCCAAGCACCACTTATTGAAGAGGTTTTCTTTTCTCCACTGTATATTCTTGTCTCCTTTATCAAAGATAAGGTGACCATATGTGTGTGGGTTTATCTCTGGGCTTTCTATACTGTTCCATTGATCTATATTTCTGTTTCTATGCCAGTACCATACTGTCTTGTTTACTGTAACTTCGTAGTATAGTCTGAAGTCAGGGAGCCTGATTCCTCTAGCTCTGTATTTCTTTCTGAAGATTGCTTAGGCTATTTGGGGTCTTTTGTTTTTCCATACAAATTTTGAAATTTTTTGTTCTAGTTCTGTGAAAAATTCCAGTGGTAGTTTGATAGGGATTGCATTGAATCTGTAGATTGCTTTGGGTAGTATAGTCATTTTCATATTGTTGATTCTTCCAATCCAAGAACATGGTATATATCTCCATCTATTTGTATCATCCTTAATGCCTTTCATCAGTATGTTATAATTTTCTGCATACAGGTTTTTTGTCTCATTAAGTAGGTTTATTCCCAGATATTTTATTCTTTTTGTTGCAATGGTAAATGGGAGTTTTTTCTTAATTTCACTTTCAGATTATTCATCATTAGTGTATAGGAATGCAGGAGATTTCTGTGCATTAATTTGGTATCCTGCTATTTTACCAAATTCATTGATTAGCTCTACTAGTTTTCTGGTAGCATCTTTAGGATTCTGTATGTATAGTATCATGTCATCTGCAAACAATGACAGCATTACTTCTTCTTTTCCAATTTGGATTCCTTTTATTTCTTTTTCTTGTGTGACTGCTGTGGCTAAAACTTCCAAAACTATGTTGAATAATAGTGGTGAGAGTGGGCAACCTTGTCTTCTTCTTGAGCTTAGTGGAAATGGTTTCACTTTTTCACCATTAAGGACGATGTTGGCTGTGAGTTTGTCATATATGGCCTCTATTATGTTGAGGAAATTTCCCTGTATGTCTACATTCTGGAGGGTTTTTATCATAAATTTGTGTTGAATTTAGTCAAAAGGTTTCTCTGTATCTGTTGGATGATCATATGGTTTTTCTCCTTCAATTTGTTAATATGGTTTATCACATTGATTGATTTGCGTATAGTGAAGAATCCTTGCGTTCCTGAGATGAACCCCACTTGATCATGGTGTATGATCCTTTTAATGTGCTGTTGGATTCTGTTTGCTAGTATTTTGTTGAGGATGTTTGCATCTATGTTCATCAGTGATATTGGCCTGTAGTTTTCTTTCTTTGTGACATTTTTTTCTGGTGTTGGTATCAGAGTGATGGTGGCCTTGTAGAACGAGTTTGGGAGTGTTCCTCCCTCTGTTATATTTTGGAAGAGTTTGAGAAGGATAGGTCTTAGCTCTTCTGTATATATTTGTAAGAATTTGCCTGTTAAGCCATCTGTTCCTGGGTTTTTGTTTGTTGGAAATTTTTAATCACAGTTTCAATTTCAGTGCTTGTGATTGGTCTGTTCATATTTTCTATTTCTTCCTGGTTCAGTCTCAGAAGTTTGTGCATTTCTACGAATTTTTCCATTTCTTCCAGGTTGTCCCTTTTATTGGCATATAGTTGATTGTAGTAATCTCTCATGATCCTTTGTATTTCTGCCATGTCCATTGTTACTTCTCCTTTTTCATTTCTAATTCTATTGATTTGAGTCTTCTCCCTTTTTTTCTTGATAAGTCTGGCTAATGGTTTATCAATTTTGTTTATCTTCTCATAGAACCAGCTTTTGGTTTTATTGATCTTTGTTCTCATTTCCTTCATTTCTTTTTCATTTACTTCTGATCTGATCCTTATGAGTCCCTCCCTTCTGCTACCTTCGGGATTTTTTTTCTTCTTTCTCTAATTGCTTTAGGTGTAAGGTTAAGTTGTTTATTTGAGACGTTTCTTGTTTCTTAAGGTAGGATTGTATTGCTATAAACTTCCCTTCTAAGAACTGCTTTTGCTGCATCACATAGGTTTTGGGTCATCGTGTTTTCATTGTTTCTAGTTATTTTTTGATTTCCTCTTTGATTTCTTCATTGATCTCTTGGTTATTAAGTACTGTGTTGTTTAGCCCCCATGTGTTTGTATTTCTTACAGACTTTTTCCTGTAATTGATATGTAGTGTCATAGCATTGTGGTCTGAAAAGATACTTGATACAATTTCAATTTTCTTAAATTTACCAAGGCTTGATTTGTGACCCAAAATATGGTCTATCCTGGAGAATGTTCCATGAGCACTTGAGAAGAATGTGTATTCTGTTGTTTTTGGGTGGAATGTCCTATAAATATCAATTAAGTCCATCTTGTTTAATGTATCATTTAAAGCTTGTGTTTCCTTATTTATTTTCATTTTGGATGATCTGTGCATGGGTGAAAGTGGGGTGTTAAAGTCCCCTACTATGAATGTGTTACTGTCGATTTCCCCTTTTATGGCTGTTAGTATTTGCCTTATGTATTGAGGTGCTCCTATGTTGGGTACATAAATATTTACATTTGTTATATCTTCTTCGATTGATCCCTTGGTCATTATGTAGTGTCCTTCTTTGTCTCTTGTAATAGTTTTTGTTTTAAAGTCTATTTTGTCTGATATGAGAATTGCTACTCCAGCTTTCTTTTGATGTCCATTTGCATGAAATATCTTTTTCCATCCCCTGACTCTCAGTCTGTAGGTGTCCCTAGGTCTGAAGTGAGTCTCTATTTTTTTTTTTTTTTTTGCAGTACGCGGCCCTCTCACTGTTGTTGCCTCTCCTGTTGCGGAGCACAGGATCTGGACACGTAGGCTCAGCAGCCATGGCTCATGGGCCCAGCCGCTCCATGGCATGTGGGATCTTCCCGGGCCGGGGCACAAACCTGTGTCCCCTGCATTGGCAGGCGGACTCTCAATGACTGCGCCACCAGGGAAGCCCTGAAGTGAGTCTCTTGTAGACAATATACATACGAGTCTTGTTTTTGTATCCATTCCGCCAGTCTTTGTCTTGGTTGGAGCATTTAGTCCATTTACATTTAAGGTAATTATTGATATGTATGTTCCTATTACCATTTTTAAAATTGTTTTGGGTTTATTATTGTAGGTCTTTTCCTTCTCTTGTGTTTCCTGCCTAGAGAAGTTCCTTTAGCATTTGTTGTAAAACTGGTTTGTTGGTGCTGAATTCTCTTAGCTTTTGCTTTTCTGTAAAGTTTTTAATTTCTCCATAAAATCTGAATGAGATCCTTGCTGGGTACAGTAATCTTGGCTGTAGGTTTTTCTCCTTCATCACTTTAAATATGTCCTGCCACTCCCTTCTGTCTTGCAGAGTTTCTGCTGAAAGATCAGCTGTTAAGTTTATGGGGATTCCTTTATGTGTTATATTTGTTGTTTTTCCCTTGCTGCTCTTAATATTTGTTCTTTGTATTTAATTTTTGTTAATTTGATTTATATGTGTCTTGGTGTGCTTTTCCTTGGATTTATCTTGTATGGTAGTCCCTGTGCTTTGTGGACTTGATTAACTATTTCCTTTCCCATATTAGGGAAGTTTTCAACTATAATCTCTTCAAATATTTTTTCAGTTACTTTCTTTTTCCCTTCTTCTTCTGGAACCACTACAATTCGAATGTTGGTGTGTTTAATGTTGTCCTAGAGTTTTCTGAGACTGTCCTCAATTGTTTTCATTCTTTTCTCTTTTTTCTTCTCTGCAGTAATTATTTCCATGGCACATCCTGTGTTTTTCCGGGGAATTTGTCCCTGGATCATGGGACCTTGGCAATGGCGGGCTGCACAGGCTCCCAGGAGGGGAGATGTGGATAGTGACCTGTGCTTTCACACAGGCTTCTTGGTGGCTGAAGCAGTGGCCTTAGCATCTCATGCCCATCTCTGGGGTCCATGCTGATAGCCACAGCTCATACCCATCTCTGGAGCTCCTTTAATCAGCGCTCTTAATCTGCTTTCCATATGCACCAGGAAACAAAGAGGCAAGAAAAAGTCTCTTGCCTCTTCAGCAGCTCCAGACTTTTTCACGGACTCCCTCCTGGCTAGCTGTGGTGCACTAGCCCCCTTCAATCTGTTTTCATGCAGTCAACCCCAGTCCTCTCCCTGCATCTGACTGAAGCCCGGGCCTCAACTCCCAGTCCCCACCTGCCCCAGCAGGTGAGCAGACAAGCCTCTCAGCTGGTGAGTGCTGGTTGACACCGATCCTCTGTGGGAATCTCTCCGCTTTGCCCTCTGCACCCCTGTTGTTGCGCTCTCCTCGGTGGCTCTGAAGCTTCCTCCCTCCGCCATCCACAGTCTCCACCCATTAAGGGGCTTCTAGTGTGTGGAAACCTTTCCTCCTTCATGGCTCCCTCCCTCTGGTAGAGGTCCCATCCTTATTGTTTTGTCTCTGTTTATTCTTTTTTCTTTTGCCCTACCCAGGTATGTGGAGAGTGTCTCGCCTTTTGGGAGGTCTGAGGTCTTCTGCCAGCTTTCAGTAGGTGTTTTGTAGGGGTTGTTCCTCATGTAGATGTATTTTTGATGTATTTGTGAGGAGGAAGGTGATCTCCATGTCTTACTCTTCTGCCATCTTGAAGGTCTCCTCCTACACTTTTTAATCTGGCCTCAGGTGGTCTCCTGATGAGCTTCAAGTTTATCAAACTGACCTCCTCTCTGGAACATCTTCCATTCTGTGGGTGTTTTAGTTCTTCAGAAGAGCTTAAAGACATTGTTATGTGTATCCCTTGAGGTGAAATCCTGCCCCTGCCCCAAGGTTACAGTATTGTTTCTTGGCTGCTCCTCCCTTTTCTATGCATCTGCTCCTTTCCTTGATTAGCAACTGTTTGAAAACCTTCCTGCCCAGGAGCCCCACAGTGTCCTGCTTTCAAGAAGAGGCTGAGGTCCTTACTTACACAGCAAGGTCACTCCCCTCTCCTGTGCTCATCCTTAGCGTTAATCTAGTTATTTGTCTGTGGGCTAATGTGACTGGTTGCTGAAAAGTTGTTCACACCCAAATTGCTTCTTGGGCACAGGTGGTCCTTTCTGGGACAGGTCACATCCTCTGATTGACCCTCAGCTAGAGGAGTCCCCCCAAAATCCTCTGCTCAGAGGGCCTGTTTACCCTGTGGCTGAAATTAGCAAGTACTTAGAAGATTCCTGCCCCCCAAAATGGATATATAATAAATTTAGAAGTAGAGAATGTTATTACTATTTTTTCTTAGCTGTATCCTTAGTTATCAAAACTAGGAAAACTGAGGAGAACCTAGTCTCTCTGGAGTTTGTGTATATTGCTATGTAATTATATAATATTAATTAATGAACACAAACTCAAGCAGGATCTATCTATCATTTATCTATATATATGTATGTATGTGTTACCTATCTATTTATCTATCTATCTATCTATCTATCTATCTATCTATCTATCTATCTATCTATCTATCATCTATCTCTCTGTCTTCCATTTTTATCTAAAGCCTAGCACAGAAAATCTTGAAATCGTTTAAGCACAATTCATTTCAAAAATTTTTTTATTAGTGGTAAATATTTCCTCTCATTTTACAGAGAAGATCACTTTCATGATACTATAGCTTCTCTTGTAAATTAAAAATATTTTTTCCAGCTTTATTGAGATACAATTGACCTATAACATGGAGTAGGTTTAAGGTGTACAATGTGATGGTTTTGATTTGCTATACACATATATTGTGCAGTGCTTACCACCATAAGGTGAGTTAACACATTCATCACCTTACACAGTTATAATTTGTGTGTGTGTGTGTGTGGTGAGAATTTTTAAGATTTATTCTCTTAGCAACTTTCAAACATATAATAGAGGTTTGTTAACTATGGTTACCATGTCGTACATTACATTACATCCCCAGAACTTACTCCTCTTATAACTGGAAATTTGTATCCTTTGACCATCTTCACACATTTCTCCCACGCCCACTCTCCACCACCTAGCAACCACCAATCTGTTCTCTGTTTTTATGAGTTCTTTTTTCCCCCCTCCATATATATGGAGATTATATAGTATTTGATTTCTCTGTCTGATGTTTCACTTAGCATAATCTCCTCAAGTTTCATCCATGTTGTCACAAATGGTAGAATTTCCTTCTTTTTATGGCTAAATAATATTCCATTCTGTATGTACACCCCATTTTCTTTATCCATTCATCCATTGATGGACACTTATGTTGTTTTCATGTCTCGGCTATTTTAAATAGTGCTGCAATAAACATGGAAGTGCAGATATCTTTTTGAGATAGTGATTTCATTTCTTTTGGATATATACCCAAAAGTGGAGTTTCTGGATCATATGGTAGTTCTATTTTTAATTTTTTGAGGAAACTCTATACTGTTTTCCACAGTAGGTGCACCAATTTTCATTTCCACCAACAGTACACAAGTGTTCCCTTTCTCCATATGTTTCCCAGCACTTGTTGTCTCTTGTCTTTTTGGTAATAGTCATTCTAACAGGTCTAAAGTGTTATCTCATTATGGTTTTGATTTGCATTTCCATGATGATTAGTAATATTGAGCATCTTTTCATGTATCTGTTGGCCACTTGAATAGTATCTTAGGAAAAATGTCTATTCAGGTCCTTTGACCATTTTAAAATCAGATTATTTGCTTTTTTGCTACATGAATTTCTTATATATTTTAGATATATCAGATGAATTGCTTACAAATGTTTTCTTCCATTCCATTAGTTGCATTTTCATTCTCTTGATTGTTTCTTTTGCCACACAGAAGCTTTTTAGTTGGATGTAGTCCCATTTACTTATTTTTGCTTTTGTTGCTTGTGCTGTTATATCCATAAAATCATTACCAGTACCAATGTCAAGGAGATTTTTTCCCTATGCTTTCTTCTAGGACTTTTATGGTTTCAGGTCTTACATTTAAGTCTTTAATCCATTTTGATTTAATCTTTGTGAGTGGTGAAAAATTCTTGTAAATTTTTGGAATTATGTGGCTATCAAGTGATATTGAAAGTTTCCAAAGATGGACATGATGGAAAATTCTGCATATGAGATGACATGAGATCCAAGATAGACTCTAGCCTGCAAGTTGAGGTTCCCTATATTTGATGAGGAGCATTCTTAACCTTGATGAAATGGGAACTTGTTGTTAAACTTTTTAAGTGAATAATTACAGCTCCTTATTCTTTTCAAATTTATTGTATTGTCAGTTTACCTATTTAGATTTGGGTTTTGTAAATTTAAGACACACTTGTAATGTTTCTTTGATTCTTGGAAATATTTTTGTTGGGTCCATATGACCTTAGAGTCATCTTTTCCTTCAGTACAAGCTTTATGCCAATATTTATTGCTAACCTCACTAGGATGTGTTTTCACAAGCAGAAGCTGGGCATTAAATCCCCTAGGTAAGATTCATCAATTGCTTCCCTTTGATTCTGCAGTTCTGTACACACTGCTATGTTATTTTCTGATGATTAGCCCCAAGGCCATTAGAAAGATATCACTGAGGAATGCTTGATTACAACAGAATCCTAGGAAATGAAAGGAAGCACAGCAGCCATCCCTAAGGAATGGGCTGCAGGGTGGTAACTTCTATTTTTGTATGTGTATAACCAACTTTTTGTCTATTAATACAGTTCCATTATGAAGATCTTGCAGAGACATTCACTCAATAAATTAATGTCATCCCAATTGTAAAATTATAAAATCTCAGAGTTGGAAGAAATCTTGAAAGCCAGGTAGTCCAGTGATCTGCTCTATGTTTAATTCCCCCTCCAATATCCTGAAAATATCTCTCAGCATCTGTTTGAACAGCCCCAGGGATGGGGAAACTACAACCCCAGGGGTCAGTACACTCACTGATATTGAAAGTATATCCTGTGAGGAAACAATAGATCACCTTACCTTTCCACCCTTCAGATCTTGATTATAACCATTTTCTCTCCCATAGATTTCTTCTCCATTTCAGTCATCACCCTCACGCTGCTTCATCACCTCCTCATTTGACAAAAGTTCCAGGCCTCCATCACCTTATTCTGCTCATCATATCTTCTTTAAGTGTCATCTCTAGATTTGAACCCAATATTACAGGTATGGTTTGATCAAGCTCAGAGCAGAGCAGAGGAGAATCACAGCCCTTATTCATTAAAACCTCTAAGTTTTCTTTATCCCCTCTCCCCCTCTTTTTCAGATGCTAAATCATGTTTCCCTTGTACCTGTGCACTTGAATTTTGGATCTAAGGACAAGATCCTGTATTTGTAGACACTAAATTTCATATTGTTAATTTCTTTTAGAAACATTTTCTTATTTATTACATCAAATACCCAGCATGCTTACTTTATACCATTTTTTTTAGAAATAATTCTTGAGCTTTGAAAATAATTTTATTTTTTAATTAATTAATAACACAGATTTAGGTAAAGATTTCTCCTAAGCCTTTGCACCTATTTCTAAAAGTTTGTTCTATGTGAGGATTGGTTTATATTTCTCCTTCTCCCCATCCACCTAAGAGAGACTGTTTTTAGACAGAATAATTTTTGAATTAAAAAAAAATTGTCCATAATACCACATGTCCTTTTTCATGCTTCTGAAAAAATATTATTTGTATTTTTAATTCAAGAATTTAAACATTACTTGTCTGACATCATCTGTATTTCATATGTGTTCTGAAAGTCTTTTAAATAATGATTTCTTCCTTCCCTGTTTAATTTTAAAGAATAATTGTGGTGAAGTTTTCTATTATTTATTTCCTCCATATCTTCTCTTTAACTGTCTTCCAGAATGCTTATGAATTGGTGATTATTTCTCCCTGACCAATTTTCATGGTTCTCTATATAAGGTTTTTAACCCTCATTATTGCCTGAGTCAAGGAGGTAATTTCCTTTTCTCTCTGTTTCTTCTGTGCCTCCTCTTCCAAAAACCTGCTTTCTAGTGTTTCTTTCTGACTGTAAATGGTTTCCAATTTACTATTTATTCCTTTTAATGTCATCTTCTCTCAGTTCTTTTCAACAGACAATCCTCTAAAACTTCCTACTGGAAATGGTGGTAAGTTTTCCAGGTATCTTTTTTTTTTTTTTTTTGAATTTTTGAATTTTATTTAATTTAGTTTTTTATACAACAGTTTCTTACTAGTTATCTATTATACATATTAGTGTATATATGTCAATCCCAATCTCCCAATTCATCCTCCACCCACCCACCACCACTTTCCCCCCTTGGTGTCCATACATTTGTTCTCTACATCTGTGTTTCTATTTCTGCCCTGCAAACCGGTTCATCTGTACCATTTTTCTAGGTTCCACATATATGCATTAATATATGATATTTGTTTTTTTCTTTCTGATCTACTTCATTCTGTATGGCAGTCTCCAGATCCATCCACGTCTCTACAAATGACCTAATTTCGTTCCTTTTTATGGCTGGGTAATATTCTATTGTATATATGTACCACATCTTCTTCATCCATTCGTCTGTTGATGGGCATTTAGGTTGCTTCCATGACCTGGTTATTGTAAATAGTGCTGCAATGAACATTCAGGTGCATGTGTCTTTTTGAATTATGGTTTTCTCTGGGCAGGTATCTTGAAATTAAATGTTTTCTAAGTTTTTTTAAGGAGAAGCCAATGGAATTATCTATTTCTGCCTCTTAACATGCTTTCAGAAGCTTGCCCTTCCAAAATGCAAGCACTGAAGCGCTTGTTCAGAAGATTGTTTCTGATTTTAGGCTTAGCCAACAGTTTTCAAAAAAAAAATATCTAGAAAAACTGCTTTGATTTTCCTAGTCCTTACCAAGGCCCCCATTTTTGTGTACTCTCTCCTGCTGTCTCAGCAATGTCACTTTTTAGTTCAGAGTGCCAGAGACTCCCATTTAGGTGTGTGGCCAAATGTGCCAACAGCTGCCTTCCCTAAATTGGGCTACAGCAGCTGAAAATCTGCCCAGAGAAGAAATGCACAGATTTTTGGCTTCAGGGAAATCCTGGAGCAGCTCACAACTTTGCTTCCCCACATGTCTGCAACAGAAGGTGTATGGAATAGTGATAGAGTGTTGCTTCCTAGGTGATTTTGTACCGTCTGGACCATGATCTGAAAGAGAGGCTTTCATGATGTTTCAAAAATGTACATTGTTCTTAGATTCTTGTAATGAACACCTTTCTGAGGCAAAGGAATATTCCCAGAGGATGAAGAACCATGGCTTCTGGGCTTGGTTCCAAATATAACTGCAGAGACATACAGTAGATACAGCTTCATCATCTTTGGGAACTTTAAATCTGGTCCAACCAGGTAATCTCACCTTCTGACCCTAGGATCAAGCCTCCAGATCTGTTTCTAAATCCCCCTAAAGTTAATGATTTGTGGTCATAGTTACAAAACTCTCAGAGATGATGGAATATTCCATCTCTCTCTGTCCCTTAAGAAGGTAAAATGATGTTTTATTCTTTCTTATTAAGGAATGTAGATACACAGTTCTGAATATAGCACACTTCTGTTAATGGCATCGATTGGTCTCTTTTCTTAAAATGTAATGATATTTTCTTAGGCAGGAATTCAGCACCGGAGATGATTTTCAGCAGCCTCTTCCCTTTGATCATTATAATTGAATAATTATTACATACACTTGAATGTTCTATTTATGCTAATACATTGGTTATAGGGAATGACACAACAGTATTCAGATTATGCTGGTTGCATTAAGAATGGAAAAAAAGGCCACTATGAGGTAATTTCATTTCATTATTTTTGTAATTTTTTCCTCCTCATTAACGTTTTTTGGAATCTTCATATTCAAAGATAGAGTTTATTGAACAAAATTGCTCTCTCTTAGGCTAGGTCATTTTTCGCAAAGCCCACAAGACTGGGGGACATTTAGTATCAATCCTCTTTGTTAGTTTCATCTGTTGAAAAAGGTCATCCAAACTAAGTAAGCTAGAAGTTTATTTTTCTTTGAGCTGGAAGTATGCAGGCATGCAGGCAGTCTAAGTTATGGTGCCTCTGCTCTACAAGTTGTGAGCAAGCCATGCTCCCTCAACTTGTTGATGCACTTTTTTGTGCTTTCTCTTCCTAGTGTCAACCAATGGCCCAAGATGGCTGCCCAACTTCAGCCATCAGGTTTACATTCCAGTCTACAGAAAGGAGGAAATGCTGGGGCAAGGGGTACATATCAACTGGTCTCTAGAGGTGTGACATCATTTTTTTAGGCCTAATCAGGCAGTACTTAGGTCTCTGACCCCATATAATTGCAAAGAAGCCTGAGAAACAGTTGTTTTTGTTTTTTTTTTTTTCTTCCTCTGGGCAGACATGAACTGAGCTTTTTAAAAAAACCCAAAATTCTACTACTATTAGAGAGGAGAGAAAGTTTATTGGTAATCAGCCAGCAGTCTTAGACTCATTGTCCTCCAACCCTTGAATGAACCAGAGAGACATGTGTTGGAACGTCACTGAAGGCAATCTGAATGAGGCTGATAGAGGGCCATTCATATTCTGCTCCTACTGTTGGCCTGATGGGAAGTTCATCTTGGTTCTCTGGGGAAAGACATTTCTTTCTCTTAACCTGCATTTATTATGGAGCCCACTCATGTTCTTTAAGATGTTAAAGCTTTGGATAAAATGCAAATGTTCTTTGAGAATATTAATGGATTAATTAGCATAATGTAGTACAAAGGACATAGATATTAGAATCAGACAAAACTACATTTAATTCTGGCTCTCTCACTTGTTAAATGAGTGAATATGGGAATGAATATGAATATCCTGGCCTCAGTTTTCTCATCTGTAAAATGAGTACCATAATACCTTACATTTATGTGTGTGTATAGTAAATTATTTAATGTTTGCAAAGGGCAAAGTTGGTGATTAAAAATGATCCCTCCTTTGCATTTCCCTACTAACCACACACATATCAGCTCCAATCATATCTTATATCACCACAGCACTGGGCCTCAAGTAGATGTAACCAATGATGGGTGAGTTTTGATAGAGGATGGTGAGAATTATTCTGGAGGAGAGGGAGAGCTTTGTGAAAGATCTGGGTGAGTTACCGTGGTACAAGTTCCCGGTGAGTATTAGGCAAGATTAGAATTCCCAGCTGCATCCAGGAACATGTTTATTTTGACATTTTGTAGGGATAGTTTAATTCAGTCATTTTTAATATGGGAACATTTGGATATACTCTGAAAAACAAACCACTAAACTTTCACCTTTTAAAAGTTGTCAGTCATTGGGCAAAACCAGCATCCATTTGGAGGGAACCTCAGGATGTGTTTGAACAGTGGGTGGGTGTCAAGAATGAGGGTGAGACTCAAAGATGGAGTAAGGATCAGGGATAATTATTAACCACATAGGAGATATGTAGTCTTTTAGAACTTCAGGAAATCATCAGTGAAACTGGGGAGAAAGACAGGACCTGAAGATCCCTTCAGAGGAACTTAGAGCAATCAGCATAGGCATACCCTGGACGTGTGTCACTGTTTATGAGTTGTGATCCTGTGCTTTTGAATTTGTGCCATGGCATGTGCTGTAATCTAGGGTGGAGTTGGCCAGGAGTGGTTTTTACCCACCTAAAGGACTGTTGTGAAGAATTGCTCTCTCCTCCATGGTTTATGGCTACCATCTCCATGCTATATGTGAAAGCACCCAAGCAATAATGCACTAACGGTGCCTTTCAGAGCTGCGTAAATCCTTCCTTTGATAAACTAGGAACATGTGGACAAGATAAATGCCCTAGGACAGAAATGCTATCCAGGATCCTGAAAGAAAAGCACCCTCACATATGTCATAATAGACATGAAGAGAAATTCTGCTCGGAATAGTATTTTTCTAAACCTCAGAATTTTGTGTCATATTATGTTTTTCTAAAGCCCTGTCTGGCAATGCCTATAATTTTAAGAGAAAAAGCAAAATCAATCAAGCAATCAATAAATGTGGCTGTGTATCTTATCTTTGTTATAATGCAATGATGAATGGTGGTAATTTTTGTGTCAGCTTTACTATCCCTAACTAGGGATTTAAGGAGTAGAGTAAGGTGGCCATCATAAGAAGAAATATGGTATATTTAAAAAGTTACTGATACATGACACTTATGGAACTACAACTGAGAAAGCAGTGATGTGAGGGTTTTGGAAAAGAAATAAGTTAAACTGTCAGCTCCTACCTCTGTGTGCTACAAATCGTTCTTGGATAAAATACAACAATTCCAGTGTTGTGTATCATAATGGGAGGTGTAAATAAAGCATTATGGTAAAAAAAAAGTCATGCGACTTTTATGTGGAGAAATAAAAATGACCTATTGTCTCCTATAAAAGGGTGTGCCGCCGTCATATGAGGCGAATGTGAGGCCAAGAAATAAAACATCCATAAAATATGGCCACAGTTTTCTAAGTTTTAAATCTTATGTAGAAGTTGACCTTAAATGAAACCGTGGGTTACGTCCTGAATGCCTGAACTAACCCTATTAATTTGTTGAGTTTATAAATGAACTGTAAATATATACTTTTCCTCCAAAAGGAATAAAACCTATTTGTCTTTTTTGTCTGTTTTAACCAACCAGGGAACCAGTTTGAATGGGACCTGGATTGAAATATATTCAAAATCCAAAGATATAAAACACCTAAAATATATCCTGAATCAAATCAAAATTCCATTTGGTCATCTCTTGAGAGGGTCAAACCATCAAAGTATTATCGTGAACAGATACTATTATCAGCTAGTAGAAGAGAAGTAAAGTGCCCCTCCCGCCCCACTTTTAAACTTTTTTTTTTTGTTTTTTTTTTAGTGTACATGCTTTCTCTTTTGAATTCATCTGCTTCTAGTTCATCTTGCAGCATTTAGATTTTCATTCATTTTCACATGGTGAATTTTGCATTGGAAATATTTGCTTAATACATGACAGGTTTCTCATTTCTCTAATATTTGAGTTCATCTTCAGCTTTCTTGTTGGTTCTTAACTGAAAGCTTCATCGAGTGAATATGTTGGACTCTCCAGTCTAGATTCATCAATTCATGGAGGGAGGGCAGGGCTTTTGTTTGCCCTGTGTTGCTGTGTTTATCTATTGAGATGCTGAGGATTTCGATAGGTGCTCTCACAGAGTGAGGATCTAGGAAGGTAGTTAAGGAGGAGAGAGAAATCTGGAAGCCTCTCTTAATGTTTGCATTTGTTGGAGAAGCTAGGAAGTTTAGATTTTGTTTGTTTTTTTTAAACATGGCCGATGTTCAATTTGGTTTAGATGGAAGAGCCATTAATCACTAAGGTGATCAGCAGTGAGAAACAGTCACTGAGAAATTGTTGGGACTAGGAGGATGGTAAGAGGAGAGACCCCTGCATGTCTTCATGGACACTTTCAAAGCATTGAAACCTTGTCTGAGCCTGCCCCGGTTTTATTCTTGGTGAACATTTCTCAGCATCCCCATTCTCCCCAGGCTCACATTCCCATGTATATTTACAGGCTACTCAATGCTTACATTGATGCGCCTCAGGGTTTGATATTTGATGTTACGTTATTTTTGTTTTATCTTCCCCTTAAAAGCATTGAATTGAATCATAAAATAGTGCTGGTAAGACATAGGCACATACAAAAAAGGAAGGAGTGGGCCTGATGCTGTGAGGCAGGAATTGGGTTTGTCCTGTGTTGGAGCTGGGTGAGTCCCCACGGGCAAGACCAGGCTTCACCCTAAGGGGTTGGGGGAAGCAACTTGCTTACACCTGGCATAAAGGCTGTGGTCATTTTTTAAAACTGGATGAAAGATGTCTAATAAATCTTCCAATTTACTTTTGTTTTTGTTGTTTTCATTTTTGTTTTGTTTTTGGTGCGTATCTCCCCTACATGTTGTGGATACGATCAAGGACAAAGCCAAGCTTGCCCATCACTTTTTCTCCTCTGGTGATACCCACCAGAATCAGAGTGCTGGGCTGATATGACCATGGGCATATCCTAGAGGTAAACTCTGTTGGTCTTTGTTAGAGAAATTGTATTTTGTTAATTCATGTTTTTCTAGAAGGAGACATCCACTTTCCTCCCAGCAGAATGGGGGTGGCATTGGAGTGACATTTCTGTTTCTTCTTGTAAGCTCTTTACTGCATCTTTTGCCCAAGAAGAATGACATTTGATTGGTGAAGTTGGTGGGAGGCTAACTTCTGTTGGACCTCATCACCTAGGCGAGGAGGCTAACGCATTGAAAAGACAATGCTTGCCCATGACTCGTGTTCTTGGCCTCTATTTTGCTGATTAAGCTTGTAAATGGGCTTTACCTTGCACTTCAGGCTTTCATTTATGAGGCTGATGCTTTGATCCCTCATCTTGTCATTAGTTCCTTGTGTTTGTGCCCTGACCCTCCTGTAAGGGAGAGGAGGGGAGCAACTGGTGTTCGAGTGTGCCCACTGCCTAGGTGCTGCCTGATGGCTGCGTAGGGCTCACCACTGTTGAGACCCTTCCAGGACTGACCTGAATTGGATCCTAAACCATACTCATCATTAAACTCCAGAGCTAATGAATCAGCACTTCATTGAGGAGAGTACAAGATTCTGTGTTTTGAATATGTCCTACAGGTGACTGTGATGATCAGCCAAGTTTGAGAAGCATCTTTCAAGACTTTTACCAATATCTTCCTCTACCATTAAAACTTACATTTTCCTTGTCATATTCTTTCAGGTTCCTATTTAGGAACTAATCAATGATCGACTTTGGTGGGGTGATTGGTTTAATATACCACTGCTCCAAAAGAGGGTATTTGTATGTGTTAACAAAGAACTTCTTGGGGCAATGCTAGGATTAAAAGAAAGACACCATTCCAGGTTCTGTGTCATCCTGTGGGGCTGTATGTGAGTTGTCGTGGTGGTGGGGAGCCCTTTAAGCACTGTTCACATCACAGCCTCCTGCAGAACTCACATAGGCCTTTAGAGTGTATTTCAGGGTGACAGTATTTTCTGCCCATGCTGCTGGACTTGGAATGAGAAAGTAGATGAAATGTAAATTCAGACACATTTGGGAATGAGCATTTCCTTCTTTTGAATAGACTGTCATGGAGTCGAAGATACAGGTTACAGGCCAGGGATTGGTGACATTCATAAATTATCAGATCCTAAAATTCACATTCTAACAGGATTATTTTAAAGAGGCTTAGTTCTCTTTGGTTGCATAATGTCTTATTCTTTCATCTTAAGCATTCATGTTTGATAAAAACGATTCCTCATGTAAATTCATTTATTATAATTCAATCCTTCCTAAATTCCCTTGATATAGAGCTACAGAATGTTACTTTTCTTTTTCCTCTTGAGAAAGGTGCTAAAAATGCAATGCTGCCTTATGGTATATGAATTCATCCAAAATTCTTGCTACAAATTCTCCTGCCTTTTTAGAAGCCCTTTCTTTCTATAACTTGATTTTTGCCTGCCTCACATATTACTGTCCACTTTTGAGCATACAAATACTCATTATGAGTACACATAATGAGCATTGGATTCAACCAAAGTTATCCAGTTGATCAATTTACTCCCTTCTTTCCTGAGCAGTCTGCCTTTCACTACTTCTACGCTTTTTAGCCATTTTGTTCCTCCCCATGGGATGAATGCACCTTCAGAATGACCATCCTGGTTATGCCTCATGGTCCTGCCAACCCAGAATTACGGCAGTGAAAAGGGTATCAAGGGATGACTGAAGTGAGATCTGGTCACTGAACTTCCTAATATTGACTTCAAAATTACAGAGGTATGTGGTTTATCTTTCTCTGGCAATTGCAAACTAAAATTAACAATAACATGTCAGTTAGTATTAGTCTTATGAATATTTGGTTTATAGATTAAGGGTTAGGTAAATGTCTGCTAGGCATTGAAAGAGAGAGTAAAAGAGAGGAGTTCTTGCTGCACATGAAAAAGCCAATGGTCCTTATCTGCATGCTAAGTGGTTCTCTGTTCCTGTTGCTCAACTGATATGATTCAGTGCCTTACTTTGTAGATGGTTTACTCCTGGCAAATGGAGATGCTCAGCCATGGAGCCAGTGATGCTGCATCTTCCTAGTCACATGTCTTCAGGAGATGGGCCTACTGAATTAGTATTTGCTATGGGACAGTGAGTGAGGAATTCAGCTGCAAGAAGCCAGCAGAACAGGAAGCCTTGCGTTTGTCCCAAGTAACCTCCACAATGTGATATAGAACCAACAGAGAAATGCTTTGGTGTTTCCAAATCCTAACTTTAGAAATTTATTTATTTGAGATAATATACTATACTTCCAGGAATCCTATGTTAAAATGTAAAGTGTTTATCCTCCCTAGAATGTCAAGTCATTATTATTAGCCCAAACAAATGAATGATGGTCTGTCACCAGATACAACCAGTATCCTGAGGGCTGGGGCAAAGGTTGGAAAAGTTTGAGACTGAGCAAGTGAGGATGGCCAGATGCTTACTCTCTCCCAGGAAATGCCCTTTGGCACATTATCAGTAAGCCACAGTAGGCAGTGTGAGTATAGTTGCCTTGTATCCAACCTAATGAGCAGATACTTAGAATGGAGTCCTGAAAGGTCTAGGGTCTGAGCTGGACTATCCCCATCTACAAGTAGTTCTCTTAGTTCTTGAGAACTCTGTGCTCTCCTCTAATGCAGCCTAGGAAGGGCGTCCCTTGGGAAGGACCCCCAATCCTTGCTGCTTGAAATCATGTTTCCTCCAATGCAGCTTTATTCAAGGATTTTTAATACTCATTTGGAAGTCATAGTAAATTGCCATCTGACCACCCTTATGAATCTGATTTAAATTTAAAGATATTTATATCTATACATTTTTTTTTTACATTGAGTACAGCTATCTCCAGTGTTGCTCCTTAAATCATAATCCTTTTTAAGTAAAGTGGTAGTTTAGCCAAAGAGATTGACTTCCAGGACTGATGGGTTACTGGTTTCTGAAGAAAAATGTATTTGCCCAATCACTTAAACATGGCCAGGAGGTATTTCTTTAGTAACTAATAAACTCCTCCACTCTCTGGTCTCTTGTTTGTGGAAAGGGATGTGAGCTTGCTTTTAGGCATGTGGGATGATGCATGGGTGAATTTTCTACTTATTCTTAACTGCAGATCCTATGTCTGAAGCTCTTGGATTGGGGTTTGCTTAGCCATTTTGCTTAATGTTTTATAATTTCATCATAATTGTGTGAAAGGCAATCAAGTATTTTATCTTTCTTTAATAAGCCTCACTGTAAACAGGAATAATGGATCTATCCCAGAAAAGGAAACAGGACACTGATTTTTTTTTTTTAATCATTCCTATGCTATACCTTAGAAAAAGGCGTAAAAGCTGGGAAGCAGCAAAAAAGAGGCTACTGACAGAATCAGCTTTGATATATACCTGAGAAAAAGCTCTGAAAACTGAGAATGTTTATATCCACAGCATATTGTAAGAAACTCATAAAATGATTCCTTCCCAGAAGTCAATTTTATTGAAATTAACTGCATCTCCACAGTCTGCACCTTAATTTTATAAAATGTAGCCATGTAGATGTTTGCAAATAAAATCATAACAAATTCCCCAAAGCAAAAAGTATAAGGTTAGAATCATTATTTAAAATGCATTCACATTTGAAATAAAAGAGAGCCCTGTCAATTCACCTAAAACAAAACAAAACCTTTGAACATCATACGATTTAAAGATAAATTAAGATGGAATCCATGAGTTGCTTAATACAAAAGAGGACTATATATATATGTGGAATCAAGTCTCAAGTTAAAGTATTATTCAGAGAAAAATTGATAGTTTTAATTCATTTATTAGAACACAAGAAAGACTGAAAATCAGTGAGCTAAGATTTCAGCTCAAGAAGTTAAAACAGCATAAAAAAGTACATCAAAAAATGTAGAGGAGGACTTCCCTTTTGGCGCAGTGGTTGAGAGTCCGCCTGCCGATGCAGGGGACACGGGTTCGTGCCCCGGTCCGGTCCAGGAAGATCCCACATGCCGCGGAGCGGCTGGGCCCGTGAGCCATGGTCGCTGAGCCTGTGTGTCCGGAGCCTGTGCTCCACAACGGGAGAGGCCACAACAGTGAGAGAGGCCTACGTACTGAAAAAAAAAAAAAAATGTAGAAGAAAAATATTGATATAGACATATGCTGAGAGAAATCAGTACAGATGAATGCAGAAATTAACAAAATAGAAAGTAAAAAGTAAAAGATGCTTAGTCAAACTAAAATCTTTTTCTTAGAAATAATCAATAAAATTGTCAAAGCCTTGTCAATATGATCAAACCAGAGAGCAATAAATGAACAATAAAAATGTTTAAGAAGAAAAAAGGGATGTATGTAACAAAAAAAGACAGTAAAAATATAGGACGAGAGGGTCCACTTTTGAAAATACAGCATGAGGAGCTCTACAGACTCATTCCTCAGCAAAATAACCAGAGATGTGAAAACTATTTAAAAAAATGTAAAGTCTTTGTAAATAATCCTTCAGGTATACAAAAACTGAAGAAATAGCATACTCAAGAAAACCCACTAAAATTTTGTAACAACAGTGAGAGTCTGTGGCATTTGATCCATGGCCCTCTTCCTCATTATCTTTATCCCAGCTCAGCTTGACTAAAGCTCTATTCTGGGTGGGTGTAGCCAAGAAGATGGGTCATCCTTTCCCCTCAGCTCTCACTAAAACTTACCTGTCTCACTAAAAAGGGCAGGCAATTACCACTTCTCATCCCCTCCAACTCCAAGTTGAAGAGGTTAAATTCCTGATGAGTGTGGTCATGAGGTCCCTTCCTTCATCTAGCTCCCAACCACAGGGTAGAGGTTCTACCTTGGGAGTAAAGAAATAATACCAGATAATAACTCAAACCCACAGGAACAGATGAAAAGAATGAGAAATGGTAAATAAAAAGGTAAATATAACAAACTTTATAACTATATAATTGTTCCCCTTTCTCTTCTCAATTTCTTTTATAGACATAGAAGTAAAAATTATAAGAAAATATTGATGGGTTTGTAACATCTATAAATGTAATATATATGTAGCAATAATAGTACAAAAAGGGTTAAGAGGGAATAGAGGCATTAGGAGTAAAATTTCTATATCTCACTTGAATTAAGGTAGTATAAATTTGAAGTAGAGTCAGTAAGTAAAAATATATGTTAAAAGCCCTGGAGCAACCACTAAGAAAATTATTTGAAAAAAACCATTCAAGGTAATAAAACATTTCACTAGAAAATATTCACTTCATGAGAAAGAACACAGTAAAGGAGAAACAGAGAACATAAAAGACCTGAGATGTCCAGAAAACAAAAGTAAAATGTCAGATATAAATCAAATTATATCAATAGCAACATTAAATGTGAATGAATTAAACAATATAATCATAAAGAAGAAATTGTCAGCGTGGATAAATAAACAGGATCCATCTGTATCTCATCTACAGCAGAAATACTTTAGATTCAAAGATTGAAAGCAAACGAATGGAAAAAGATATATTATTCAAGAAGAAACCGTAAGAAAGCTGGAGTGGCTATCCTAATAATATAAGACAAAATAGACTTTAAAAATGTTACAAGAGATAAAGAGGGGCATTGTATAATGATAAAAGTTTCAATCCATCAGGAAGTTATAATAACCATAACCATATATGCACCTAAGACAGAATGTTAAAATATGTGAAGTAAAAGCTGATTGCATTGAGTGAAGGAACAGAGAATAATAGAGACTTCAATACCCTACTTCAATAATGAATAATAAAAAGTAGGCAGAAGATCAACAATGAAATAGAAAGTTTGGCAACACTACACACAACATAGTTCTAATAGACATCTCTAGATCACTCCATCCAACAACATTAGAATACACTTTCTTCTCATGTACCCATGGAGCATTCTCCAGGATGATCTATATGCTACACCTTAAAACAAGTCTTAGGACTTACCCCGGTGGTCCAGTGGTTAAGACTCCACGCTTCCACTGCAGGGGGCGTCGTTTCGATCCCTGGTCGGGAACTAAGATCCCACATGCTGTGCTGCATGGCCAAAAAAACCAGAAAAACAAAAAAAAACCCTTAATAAATTTAAAAGGATTGCAATCTTACAAGGTATGTTCTCTGATTGCAATGGATGAAATTGGAAATCAGAAACAGAAAAAAATCCACAAATATGTGGAAATTAAACAAAATATTACTAAAAAAACCCAATGGGTTGAAGGTGAATTAGAAAACACTTTGAGATGAATGAAAATGAAGACACAATACACCAAAACTTATGAGATGCAGCTAAAACAGTGCTTGTAGTGGTACATACCTATATGGTACATACCTATGTCAGAAAAGAAATTTATAGTGGTACATACCTATATCAGAAAAGAAGAAAAACCTCAAAACAGTAACATAAACTTCAATTTTCAGAAGTTAGAAAAAGAAGAGGTAATGAAACTCAAGTAAGCAGGAGAAAGAAAATAAAATCACAACAGAAGCAAATGAAATAGAGACTAGAAAAACAATAGAGAATATTAACTAAAACAAAAGTTAGATTTTAAAAAGAACAATAAAATACATGAATCTTTAGATAGATTGACCAAGTAAAAGGTGAGAGCAGCTAAATTACTAAAGTAAAAACTGAAAGGGAACATTACTACCAAACTTACAGAATCATAAAGAATGATAAGGGAGTAATATGAATGGTTGTATGCCAAAGATTAGGTAACTTAGATGAAATGGACAAATTCATAGAAAGAAAGATACTACCTAAACTGGCCAGGAAGAAATAGAAAGTCTGAAGCTAGAAATTGCAGTATTAATTAAAAAAAACTCCCCACAAAGAAAAACCTGGGACCGGATGAGCTTACTGGTGAATGCTACCAAATATTTAAAGAAGAATTAATACCAATTCTTTACAAACTCTTACAAAAAATAGAGGAGGAAGCAATACTTCCTAACTTATTTTATGAGGCTAGTATTACCCTGATATCAAAACCAGACAAAAACTCTAGAAGAAAGAAAACTACAGACCAATATAGCTTTTGAATCTAGACACAAAAACCCTCAACAGAATACTAGCAACAGACGTTATGCACAATGACCAAGTGGTGTAGAATACGATCTATGCTGGAGAAACAATAAGACTGTCAACCAAGAGTTTTATATCTAGTAAAATGAGTGATCAAAAATGAACAAGAAATTATGATACTAAAAACAACAACAAGAGCTTAGAGAATTTATCAGTGGCAGGCCTGCCTGATAAAAAAATAATAAAGGAAAACTTTCAGGCTGAAATGAAAAAAACACTAGATGGCAACTTAACCCCAAATGAGAAAATAAAGAGTGTATGGTATCATTTGCATTTGGATTCAGATCCCAAGTCAACCATTATTTACTATGCCAGTTGCACATGTGTCTTAACCTCACTCACCTTCTGTCTCTCCGTGGACAAAGTGGGGTTAATCACACGTGAAAACATGGAACATAACACATGGAAAGCTCCTAGCAAAATGCTTGGCACATAGTAGGTGTCCAGTAGCTAGTGGCGGTATCTTGCATTTGTTTTTCTCACTCTTCATTATGTTAGTTGGGGAGTGTGTTTTTCTCGGAGACCTTGCTTTTTCTTTTCTTTCTGCAAGGCAGGAAAACTTTCCAGCCCTTGGGCAGGTGATGTTTAATTTCTTTCTGACTGAGCCCAGGGAGATCCTCTGAGGACTGTGCTCCAGGCAAGCGCCACCAGAGTCCTTCTTTGTCCTCTGCCTGAGACAGGCAGTTTCTGTAGCAGGTGCCTCCTGTCAGTCTCAGCCAAGAAGCTGCGGGTGCTGTTTGACCTGAGAACACCAGGTGGCAGCTGTGGCTGGTCTCCTGCTGCCTCCCATCCAGTCACAGGCCACTTGGCCTCAGGCCCCTGGGAGGGGCTGGGCCAGCCGTTGCTAGCGCAACCAGGTCAGTTCCTTGTCTGTTTTTCCCCATGTCCTTCATCCCCTGCCCATCTCCTGTCCTTCTCCACAGCTCCGGCTCCATGGAGCAATACTGACCGTCTTGAATCAGAAAACACACTTGTCCACAGTGTAGGTGTTTTGGGCCCCTGGGAATTTTGCCTCCATGATTCTGAAGAGGGGAAACATGCCTATTTAGAAACGTTGCTCTTTTAAACTCGTTTCTTCTCTGTTTATCCATACCGTGCTGCTTCTGTCATGGTAAATTTTTACAAAGATTTTATGTCTGAGGCGTTCACACATGGGCAGTGAGTTATGTGATCTCACTCTAGAGTTGAGGTTATCCAGGAATTTGGGGGTAGTTTGGCAAGACAGTAAGAGAGGGCTTCTCCCTGACAAGAGGTTATGAATTGGACCAACAGAAAATGGGAGGGACTCCTGCTATTAACCCTCTACTGCTCCAGGACCCATTAGAAAACATATTTGTATGTGGATTCAGCCTGGAGATGAGAAAATGGGTTTGATGTTTCCTTTCTGTGCCACTGCTCTTCAAATTAACCTAAGCAAAGTAAGGGCACTGAACCCTTTGAAAAATGTTGTTATATAACACTTTGTTTATTGTGTTATTATTTGTTTTCATATTGTTTTCTCCCAGTAGGCTGTGAGCTATTCAAGGTCAGGAGTAACCCTTCATCTGTGTCTTTAGATGAGCTATCCTCGTAAAAGCAAAAACCTTCATTTATACTATTTATACTCTATTCTACTAGGAGGGTCTAATGAAAACTGTGGTTTGCTTTGCTAAAAGCTCAGTTGAAAATCTTTTCATTTTAGTGAATATTGTAGGTGATATGAGGGTTTTCCTGCTTTACTGAATCTAATCTAGTGAAACTGACTGTGAAGGCCTTCAGAGCCATTATTCTGAACCTCACTTCTCCATGCTCAGGTCTCAGGAGGGAGTTAGGGCAGGTATAAGCAGGGCTGGCAAAGAGAGGGCTTGAGTGCCTACTCTGTCAGCCAGTGTTCAAGGCAACTATTAATATAGTATCACAACAGGGCTCTCCCACTGAGCTCAGACAAAGCCTTAGCATTCTTCTGGAGGGGGTGCTCCAGGCAGATGCTACCTACTGATGGGAAGTGGCAGTTGAGATGGAGTCTGTTTGCCAGCTTAGCTTAAATGAGCCACAGAAGTCCTCTAAAACCACCTTTTTGACTAACTTCTTGGTATCTGCTCACTTTTCTTAGATGAACTCCTTTGGCCTAAGCAAGCAGGGGCTTCTCCAAATCTGAGCATAGTCAGCAGATTCTTTTGCTTAAATGCATTTACCTTAGTGTTACTATTGATTTCACTGAATAATTCAACTATTTTACTTCGCATTGGTTGAGTTCAATAATCCTGATCTTGAAGTAGACACATGGTTTATTTTCTTTCTTCTAGGCAGGATCCGCACTCAAGAAATGCCAGACTTGCCCATCTCTAGGAGATACATCCTCGTTGCCTGAAAAACCCCTTCTTTCTTCCAGACTCTGTCAATAGAGAAAAAATTGCACAACCTAAAAGTTGAGAGTTATGTTTTATTTGGCAGACGGCACTGAGGACTTAAGCCCAGGACGCAGCCTCTTAGATACCTCTGAGGGACTGCTCTGAAGAGGTAAGAGGGGAGCCAGGATATAGAGGGGTTTTTGCAACAAAGACCAGGTAGTCGGAACATCAAAAGATTATTGTTAATTAAAGAAAACCACATATCTTAAGGAATTTAGTGCTTTTCTATGTATGGGAATATGCAAGAGTCTGGGCTCATTGAAATCATTCCTTTGATATGCACCTCAGCTATCTAGGGCCAGTATCCTGTGCTTTCTCATCCTGAGTCTCCTCAGGATGCACCACTGTGAGGTGGCTGCAGTGGCTGATGGCTTGATGGTGGGCATCCTGTTTCTATCCTAATTTCCCTCAGGGCTCACCATTGGGTTGGCTGTAATGTGATGGCTTGATGGCTGTAACATCCTTTGTTTACGGATATGACAGGCAGGCAACATTGTTTTCACTGATAACTCTCTATACTGTACATATCCTACAAGACCTAGAAGTTTCAGGTCTCACTCTCGTTTCTTGATTCCTCTCATTACCCCAGTTCTCATGGTTCCCAGTTCTTCCTCCAAAGGAAGCCTGTCAGACCACCTGGCTTCATTGACCTCTCCGAGGGAAAGGACTATATCTTTTAAATCTTCAGATCTCTGTAGTGCCGGGGATGGTATTTGGCATATAGTGAGCTTCCAATAAATGTCTGTGAAGTGAATGGATTTGTATGTACAGAGGTTTACAGTTTATCAAGTTTTCTTTTACACACATTATCTCTCTATTAAATCCTCAAAATGGCTCTGTAAGGCAAATATTATTCCAGAAGAGGACTCAGTAGCTCAGAAAGATTAGGTAATTGTTCTGAAGATGTACAGCAAGCAAGAAGCAAAACTGAGACTCTACCTTACTCTTCTAACTGTAAGTCATTATCCTCCCACCCTCCTATGTCATAGCTTCTTGGTTATGAGCTGTTATGTTTTCATTCACTGCTATATATTCTGGGTTCATATCATCTCTACACCTAGATTATAAACTCCTCAAGGGTAAGGTAAATATCTTGCTCTTATTCTGTCTGCACCTTTTCTCTCATTATTGTAATAGTTTGGTAATTCTGAAAGCATGTATTCTGTATTGTCTGATCACTGAAGGCCACAAATCACTGTAAGATAATTTTTTTTTGTCTTGTTTGCAAAAAATCTGATTTGTCTAACGAGGTCATTAAAAAGAAGCATGAAATATATTCAAAAGTCTGGAATTTTATGCTGTGATGGCAGTATCTGAGCTACCTGAGCACATATAGAAAACCATTAAAGAAGCTGGTATTCTTATTAAATCTTACAAAAAATTTTCCTTTAGTCATTGTAAGTGAAAAGACTTCAGTATAACACTTGCCTACCAAGAATCACAGAGGATCTAGTGGGACAGAGCTTAATAATAAATTCTGGCACTTGGAGATGGGTCCTGGTTCTGTGAAGGTCTCTTGCCCCCTTTTCTGATTAAGAATTTTCCCAGCAGTTTGCCACAGTGTGGGGAAAAAAAAAAGGAGAAAGAGAATTTTCCCAGCAAAGGAATATTGGGTTAAGCAAACTTGGTATGTTCCTTGAACTCATCCCCATTATATATGTTACTGATGCACAGTGAGGCCAAACAAATTGAAATGTCAGAGTTTGGAGGAGGGAAATGTTTATTGAAGGGCCAAGCAAAAAGAATGGGTGGCTTGTGCTCAAAATACCTGGAAATCCCTGAAGGATTTTAGCAAAGCATTTTTAAAAGCCAAGTGAGGGAGAGGGGTCACAGGGTATGAGATCAACTCATGAAAAATTCTCTGATTGGTTGATGTTGGGGTAACAGAGCAGTTAATATTATCAATCCTTAGGCACATATAGGTCAGGGGACTCATGACCATCAAGTAGTTAATTTCTTCCATTTGGTGGTGGTTTTAGCATCTGTAAAACAACTCAGGAAATGTGCATCAGATACTATTATCTAGGTACTTCAGAGAGGAGCTAAAGCAGAGGATATGGGGAAGGGAGTAGGGTCCTGCTTGGTTTTATATATATATATTCTTAAAGTAAAGTTAATAAGACTTTCTGGGTTATACAACAATTCCCATGATATCTAATGCTACCAGTTAGCTAAATTTAGTTGTGGTATGGCCTAATTTTACTCTGTAAATATACGATCTGAAATCATATTCCCATTAAGCAGGAGCTGAGGGTAAAACCATCCAATAGTTAGTTTTTTAATTTAACTTAATTTTTATTTTATATTGGAGTATAGTTGATTTACAATGTTGTGTTAGTTTCAGGGGTACAGCAAAGTGATTCAGTTATACATATACATGTATCCATTCTTTTCCAGATTCTTTTCTCATATAGGTTATTACAGAATATTAAGTAGAGTTCCAATGGTTAGTTATTAAAATATCTTATGTTTAGCCAAAATATTACTCTCTACAACTATAAATCTTTTGATTTTTTTTGTTGCTCTTGGAGAAAGCTAAAGAAGCTCTTTCAAATCTGTAATTAATGAATATGATTGCAGTCCAGGGAGACCTTCATGGTTGCCTATGATGTAGAAGACATCAGACTAGGGACAGAGATACGAGGGTGAGGGACACTTGTTATACCTTCAAACAGCTTAGAATCAAGTATGGAGTGGAGATAAATGTTTTTAAGGTAAACAAGAGATATTAAACCACAGGGCTATGTGAAAAGGAGGGAGAGATTACCACCAGCTTAAACAATTAGGGCAGGCTTCATGGACAAGGTAGAATTTGGACTGAGTCTTAAATGTGGAATTGGATTTTGAATGATGAGAACACTGTGAGTAAAGCCATTCCTTAGGGAACAGTGAAAAATCCAGTGTACCTACTCTCAGTATGTGCAGAGAAGTAGTGGGAAACAAAATTGGAGATGTAGATGGAGTCATGGTATGTGGGGTCATTATTCATAAGGAGGTGAAATTTCTTTGTGTAGGCTGTGGAAGCTTCTACCAGAAGATTTTTAACCAAGGTACTGCCAGCTGTTGGAAGTCTGGGTGAGATCAGAGAAGTTGGTCAAAAAAGGGACAATTTAGAGGCTTATGTGTGAATAAATTTAGTATGAAACTATGTAGAGTTCAAATACTGAAAGAAAACTTTCATGTCTAGTCAACAGTCAAGTTTTGATCCTTCACAGATACTCTCTCTTGACTCCTCAAATTCAGCCTCTACTGTGTGGAGAAAAGGGAACCCTCTTGCACTGTTAGTGGGAATGTAAATTGGTACAGCCACTATGGAGAACAGTATGGAGGTTCCTTAAAAAACTGAAAATAGAGCTACCATATGATCCTGCGATCAAAAAGATACATGCACCACAATGTTCATAGAAGCACTATTTACAGTAGCCAAGACATGGAAACAACCCAGAGGCCATCAACAGATGATTGGTTTAAGAAGATGTTTTATATATATAAAAATATATATATAATATATAAAAAATTATATATAATATAATATCTATACAATATCTATAATATCTATATAAATATATATATAAATAATATATATATATTTTTTTTCATTTCTAATATCCTACTGGTCTTTTTAAAAATTTATTTATTTTAGTTTTTTGGCCGTGCTGGGTCTTCATTGTTTCATGCAGGCTTTCTCTAATTGCAGCGGGCAGGGGCTACTCTTCAATGAGGCACGCAGGCTTCTCATTGCCGTGGCTTCTCTTGGTGCAGAGCACAGGCTCTAGGTGCACGGGCTTCAGTAGTTGTGGTGCACAGGCTCAGTAGTTGTGGCACATGGGCTTAGCTGCTCTGTGGCATGTGGGATCTTCCCAGACCAGGGCTCGAACCCATGTCCCTGCATTGGCAGGTGGATTCTTAACCACTGTGCCACCAGGGAAACCCCAGGGACCATCTAGTTTTTCAACTTGTATACTCGAAACTGAACACAGAGCCTGGCACACGGTAGATATATAACAAGGGCTTATGAAAAACAAGAATGGGAAAACAATGAATATAAAGACAACTACATGTGCTCCTCTATTTAGGATTTGAGTTTCAGTGCACCTAAGAAAGCTGGAAGAGTTTGCAAAAAAAAAAATAAATAAATAAAGCATACCCCTGCATCTTGCCCTTCTGTGTCCATTCTCCCCAGGAGCTTCTGATTCATCAAGACTGGGGTAAAGCACGAAAATGTGAATGTTTGAAAATATGCACTTGTGGTTATGACAGAGGCAAAAGGTAAGAACCATTGATCTGATTTCCTAGGAGCAGGAGGGATGCTGGTAAAATTTGCCTCTGGATTCACAGGCAACTGCAATAAACTTGAGATGTCAGAGGCTTTGCCTCCCTCTGTTTTGTTTTGAGTCAGTGTTTGGGGATCTTGAGGGACTTTTACCCTTCTCAATTTGAAAGCAATCATTTTATAAACACTTGACTGGTGAGTTGGTTGAATGGTTTTGTGTACAGACACATTGAAGAAACTATCATAACAGTGAAATAATTTTTTTTTGGTGAAAATTAAAAATTCTTAAAAGATCATTCAGGATATCAGAAGCTGTCAGGTTAAGATCTTCCATTTTTCTGGGGAAAGATTAAATTTCCCCCCTTAACTGATTGCTTTTTGTGAATTCTTCTCTTTGTGAAGAATTTGCTCCTGAAAGTACCCCCTCCCTCTACATGATTAATTTTCTCATTTTCTGTTGGATCATTTCCAGTATCAAAGATGCTAAAATAATTTACATCTCTTTTTTTTTTAAAAAAACTATAGTCTTCACATTACCCTCCCTCTGAAAGTAATGTTCTATTTTCCTGCTTTTATTTATAGTGAAACTCTATGATAGAAACTTGAAGGACAGTATCTCTGGACTGACAGTGATAGGTTTAGCATTGGGGTCATAAACAAAAAGGCTGGGTTTTGGAAAAAGCTCAAAGAGGGAATGCAAGTACAGTTTACATAGGATAGCAGAGCAGCAGTCTAAAACTACATATCGGACAGGCTCAATGGCCTTAAAGTGAGAGGGGGAGACAGATCTTGCCATCAGTTGATGAGCAAAGGATGAAAGAGAGGCAAGGAAGGAAGATTTATAGTAAGCCTGTGCTTTTTTTCTAATAATTTGCCTATGAAGAGAAAGAAAGAGTTTAACATGCTTAGAGGGACTAGGAGATCAATTTGAAAACCACAGTGCATTAACTAACCTGGATGAGGATTGGACAATTAGACAATTTGGAAGAAAAGGGTGAGATTACTTAATTAAAACTGGCTGTACTTGACTTTGTGAACTGCATTTCTGTCTTCAACTCATCACAGTGATTTACTGATTTTACTATTTAGGAGTTGGAAGTGGGATCATATCCATCACAGAGAGATTCCCCTCCTCTGTTACAAGAATAACATGTAGCAACCCTAAGCCTTTGATGTTGTCAAGTTCAAATGGGCCACCGTAAGAGACACTGAGTAGGCTTGCCATCTGCCATGGTTGATAAAATGACACTGAAAATACGTAATCCCTAAAGTTCAATTCTATCCAATGTCTTCTCCTTCTAATGTGACTACAGTACAAGAAATCCCACCATTAGAGTCAGTTTCAAGAATATGATCTTAGCATATTGAATTGTATCATCTTAGATTTGAAAGAGTCCAACCTGTAATCCAGTTTAGAAATCTATTCCACCATCACCATAAAGTCTTAGTTTGAACTTGCCTTTGAGACCCTTAACAGATTCCTAATGTTTTCTTCATGAGGAGAGCTAGTTGTCATCTGATTTAGCCAGGGTAGCTTGCTGTCACTTAACAAAGGGGAGGGCTCTCAGAAATAGGAATCAGGACAATAGGTCTGAGAATATGGAAAGGTTTCTAGGATGCTGCCCAGGGAAAATCTACCTGAGTGAGTTATAAGACTGAGGGTGGAGGGTATAAGGATATAGCTTTAGTGGTTAAAGCATCATTGAAATAATACAAAAAACACATTTTGGGTATGAATTTCTCCCATCATTTTGCCCAGCTTTGGCTGTGAGTGACAGAGCCCCATGGCTCAGTGCCTAGCAGGGTACCTGGCACAGAGTAGGTGCCCAATAAATATTTGTTGACTAATAAATATCTGTTGACAGCATGCCTACTATTTTTTTTATTTTTTATTGTTTTTGCGGTACGCGGACCTCTCACTGTTGTGGCCTCTCCCGTTGCAGAGCACAGGCTCCGGATGCGCAGGCTCAGCAGCCATGGCTCATGGGCCCAGCCCCTACCGCGGCATGTGGGATCTTCCAGGACTGGGGCACGAACCCATGTCCCCTGCATCGGCAGGCGGACTCTCAACCACTGCGCCACCAGGGAAGCCCAGCATGCCTACTATTTAAGAATATGTTTCTTAGCATTAAAAAATTCTGGATTTGATTGCTGGTTTTACTGTAAACTCGTTGTTCCTGTTACCTCACTGACTCTCAGGTTCTGTTTTGTGAAATGGATGTGCTGGTCATACTAATCTCATTGGACATCTGTAAACATATATAAATACATAAATACACATACACACACTATAGGTATCTTTATCTATGTCCGTCTCTTTCTCTCTCTCTCTCTGAGTAGGCACAGGGAGGTTAAATAACTTGCTCAACCAATAAATAGAAAGCTGTGATTTGAAGTCTGACAAGAGCTCTAGAGTCTGTATTCTCAACCACTGTGTCACCTTTCCAAGGAGATGCATGTACAATTATGTACTATTGTGCCTGGCACAATGTTCCCTTTGCGCCACTATTACTATTATTTTAGTCTCAGGTTAAGCTCTTATTATGGTTCAGAATGCCCCCGAAAACTGAGAGAACCAAGATCTCCAAAGCTGAGAGGCTGGGATAAGATGATCTCCATCACAGAGGACGTAAGTAGTAGCATGCTTTGGTAATAACCTCTGCTTCTCCAGCATTTGTTTGAGTTTTATTAAGTGTGATTCTATGACAGAACCCCCCTAGGGAGAAACCAATTTCCCTGGGTTCTTAGTACAGCATGTAGCGTGGTACATGTACTTGACAGTTTACTTCAAAAGTGATTATCACACTTGTGTTAATCTATCAACCAGCCAATGACCCCCAAAGATTCAGGGAGACTGAACAGTGCAGTGCTAGATCAATATCATATTTCACTTTGTCAACAATGGATATCTGGGATAGCTGAGTAGGATGAGAGGGAAATGAGCTATAGGATTATTGAGAGGGTTCCCTCTGGAGTCATCCTGGTATTCATCAGATATAAACCAGGAGCCGAATTTTTGTTGACCATAGACCCAGAAAGAGATAAAAAGTCTTTTTTTGATAGCTGATAAAGTATAACTTATGGGGCATGATGTAACTAATGAAAAGTTTTCCTGGTGATAAAGGAAAAAAATCCCTTCTATATGGTGGTAGTAATTGATTATATGTTTATACTCTCCTCTAACTTTCCAAAGTTTTTTGCATGCATTATATTTCCATAAATATTCCCCTCTACCTGGGTGTCTCCTCATTTCTTATTCTTCTCAGCATTGTTGGAGAAAAAGTGAATTTTTCTGGATAATTTTTCTCCTCCTTTTATTGTTGGCACTAGATTATGAAGGTCAGTTATTTAACAAATGTTTGTGTATTGTTTCCTCGGGGCCAGGTTCTATGGTCGACAGAGTTGAATGAGGCACATTACCTATTCTCCCAGAGCTTGCAGTTGAACAGGGGAGGGGGAAACCAAAAGAGAAATAACTGAATATCTTGGAGCTGATTCCACTCTATATTATGACTGATGCTTCAAAAAGGGTGAGAAAGGAGTGTGAGAGGTGAAATGACCGAAATTTAAAAATCGGGGGGAGGATGACAGAGGAGGCACTTGTTGCCAAGAAATTAGGGCCCCATGCTATGTTTGTGTGTGTGTGTGTGTGTGTGTGTGTGTGTGTGTGTGTGTGTGTGTGTGTGATGTAGAGTTAGATCTTAGGAGTTCTTTTATTCCATCCAAATGTCTGAGAACTAACTCACGGGCAGATATGGGTAAAGGAGGTAACTTGATATGAGTCAGGATAGGACACACCAACCTACAGTGATAACTCTTAAATCTTAGCTGTTTATTACAGCAAGTGACTTTTCTTGCTTACACTATTTGTCTACTTCAGGTCAGTGATTGCTTCTGTCCAACACTTCCTTCCTTTTGGACCCACACAATTTTGAATGCCGGGAGTTGTTATGTCAGAGGAAAAAGAGAGTGAGTTTCTTGAACTGGCCATTAAATGCTCACAGCTAATTGGCCAGAACTAGTCATGCAGCCTCAAAGAATCAGAGATGTGTTGGAAGTCTAATACCACCTTGTGCCCCCAAAGGTAGAGAGCTGGAAATATTTCATGAACAGCATCCATGACAAACTCAAACTACCATTGAACTTGGAATAGGGAAGCCAGCTGCTAGTAAAAGAGATTTCAGGCTCTTTTCCCAATCCTAGGTAACAGCAATGAGCAGTAGTGAAATGAACAGAGGAATACAAATTAGGACAACTGGATTCTAACCTCAAGCCTGATCAAGAACATGTGTCTAAGTTTCCTTACCAAAGCCAGTTTTATAGAATTTTTCTGAGGATTAAATGATATTAAAGTTTTATGGGTAATAAGAGTGAGGAGATAGGTGAGGAGTCCTGAAGGTTCTCCTGTTTTTCTTTTTCTCCTCTTCCCTGCTGTAGTGTCTTCTCCTGCTGGACCCAGGCAGCTGTGTTTTCTTCTTGGTAAATGAACGGAAACAGCTTGAGTACTTGTCTCAGGAAGTGGGCAGGCCTGCGTCTTCAGGGAGAAGGAAGTATGAAGTTGAGTGAGGGGCAGTTGGAGGCTTTGCCCCCTACCAGATGTGTCTGAACATGTGAAGGGGCATTTTTAAAAGAAATTTTATTGAAGTATAGTTGATTTACAATGTTGTATTAATTTCTGCTGTACAGCAAAGTGATTCTGTTTCATATATATATATATATTTATTTTCATATTCTTTTCTGTTATGGTTTATCACAGGATATTGAATCTAGTTTTTTATGCTATACAGTAAGACCTTATTGTTTATCCATCCTATATATAATAGTTTGCATCTGCTAATCCCAAACTCCTAATCCATACCTCCCCCACCCCCTTCCCCTTGGCAATCACAAGTCTGTTCTCTATATCTGTGACTCTGTTTCTGTTTCATAGATAGGTTCATTTGTGTCATATTTTAGATTCCACGTATAAGTGATATGTGGTATTTGTCTTTCTCTTTCTGACTTACTTCACTTAGTATGGTAATCTCTAGGTCCATCCATGCTGCTGCAAATGGCATTATTTCATTCTTTTTTATGGCTGAGTAATACTCGATTGTATATACGTACCACACCTTCTTTATCCACTCATCTGTCGATGGACATTTAGGTGGTTTCCATGTCTTGGCTATTGTAAACAGTGCTGCTATGAACATAGGGGTGCATGTATCTTTTCGAATTATAGTTTTGTTCGGATATATGCCCAGGAGTGGGATTGCTGGATCATATGGCAACTCTATTTTTGTTTTTTTGAGGAACCTCTGTACTGTTTTCCATAGTGACTGCATCAATTTACCTTCCCACCAACAGTGTAGGAGGGTTCCCTTTTCTCCACACCCCCTCCCACATGGTGGGGGCATTTTGGACATTCAGACTGGAGCGCACAAGTGGCATTTGGCAAGTGTTAGGTAGGGATGCTAATTGTCCTGTGATGCTCAGGACAGTCTTGCATGATAAAGAATTGCATGACTCGGAGTACCAGTAGTTGAGAAACACGTTAGGAAAGAAGCAGCTGTCAATACAGGGTATAGAAGCTCTGTAATTTAAGGTAGATGTAAGCTCCAGAGAGGATTGCGGTGAGGTTGCTAGATTCTTAAGAATGGGGTTTCAGTCTTCTTTTTCTACTTAGACATTGTACATGGTGATCGCTCAATTAAATACATGGTGAGCGAATGCCCCAATTACTGTGTTCCTGGCTCTTTCCTAGCTCTTGTATGACGGTGTTCCTGAAGATAGCTAGAGGCTTCAAAGGAAGGTTTAGGTGACTTCATGGACGGTATTCTAACAAGTTAGAAAAGGCAGATAGGGATATCTGGGACATGTCCCTAAACTCTTCAATTTAACATCAGGGCAGCAGATGATGCTCCCTGCTGCATGTCCCTTGATGCCTTGACCCCATCAGAAATGAGACTTTTTTCCTGAGATACAGAGCTTTGTCCTAAGTCTGGGTTAGTCTTTGGTTCATACACTCCCCCCTGCTTGTCTACCTTTAGCCATCATTCCAAACTTTACTTTTCTTCAATGTCAGGTTCAATTATGCTTCAGAAAGTATACATTCTTCTAGACTGCCTGGTTCTTTTTGTTTGTTTGATTTTTTTTGGAGACATATTAAACAAAATATGAGATTTGTGTTTAGGATAACTTATTCTACAGGTGGAATGGAGGGTGACAATAAGAGATAAGAAGTCAGTTCTGTTATAATGCTTGTTTTGAGAATACAAATTTGTTCCAACATGATTGAAATATTAGAGCATGATTTGAGCACAATGTGAGTTGAGTGTTTGCTTGTGCACAATTTTGTCCACTACAAACACTAAGTGAATGCAGAAACTGCACGTTGCTGAATGGTGACATGGAAGAAGGTACAGAAAGTACACACACACTTACCAGCTCCCTCAGTGCAGCCTGTGCTATGAGCCACATCTCTCCTCATTGGGCTCTTCAACCTTCTGATGTGAGATAACCCTTCTCTACCACTTCACAATAACTCACATCTGCAACTCTTCCAATACCCATGTACCCTGGCAAACTTCAGGTCTTTCTCAAGGTAAAGACCCATATTTATTGTTGTATTTATGCTTTTCTTAACCATGTTAGATGTGTCAAACTGGACTATCATTTTTATTTGTTTCTTAGCTTCTGTTTTTGTGTCACTGATAAAGGTTTTGAATGTTGTGCTCCCAACTCCATTTTCGCCATGAGTCTTATAATTTTTATTGCACAAAATTGCATAGCATGATGATTTTCAGGCACACATAGGTCCTGTTAGAGCATAACTGACTGTACCATTTTGCAATCCAAGTTTTGGGATACTTAGTCAAAATTGCTTGCAGGGAGAAGGTGGGGTACAGCTTTTACCCCACTTATTATCTGAAGAACCCACACAGCATAATAACTAGAAAAGACCTTTATCAAGAGGGAGTAAAAAGGGGAAGCTTTGGGGAAAATAATTATGCATCTTTACATGGAGTGACTAAGAAATTACTCTTTGTTACATGTCCACTCTTGTCTTCATGGGCCTTTTCCCTTGATTCCACATGGCAGGGAAAAGAGAGATGACACTTCCTCAATTTTGTAGGCCTGCCACAAGTTCGTCTATGGAACATTCCTATACTGAGTTACTGATCACTTGTCTTAGTTTATATGCTCAAGACGTATATTTCATAAGTAACAAAATTACAGAACAATAACTGGTGCTTAGAAATTTACTCTGACTGCAAGAAGACAATAAACAATATCTTTAGTTTTGAAATAACACTTAAAACTCATATTTTGCCTTAAATAATAATAATAAATGTGAGTTTGGGAGCAGGCTTCATTTTATACATCAAAAGAAATTGGTTTTCTTTACAGGATAATGGAGAATTCTGAGAGTAAGATGATGGGGTTTATTCAGAGGCTGAGGGAGTCTTTCTTCCACTTCTATATTTCTGCTACTCTTGGATCCTCCTTCTTCTATCTTGAGCATCTCTCATTTGGGCAGTCTGGGCCTTGTCTTCACAGACTGGTCAAAATCCCTGTGATTAAAACAGAAATGGTACCAATCCTTTTAAGGAGTTTGCGATTTATAGATGACTCTCAGAAAACCAAAGAACCTTCAAGGTTCAAATTTCTAATGGTAGAATTCCGGACATTGTAGTGTTTTTGAGCTTTATTTGAGTGCTAAAGTTTTATTTAAATTATAGTTATTAAAGGGACTTCCCTGGTGGTGCAGTGGTTAAGAATCGCCTGCCAGTCCAGGGACACGGGTTCGATCCCTGGTCCGGGAAGATCCCACATGCCGCAGAGCAACTAAGCCCGTGTGCCACAACTACTGAGCCTGTGCTCTAGAGCCTGTGAGCCACAACTACTGAGCCCGCGTGCTGCAACTACTGAAGATCACATGCCTAGAGCCCATGCTCTGCAACAAGAGAAGCCACTGCAATGAGAAGCTCACGCACTGCACCAAAGAGTAGCCCCCGCTCACCACAGCTAGAGAAAAGGCCTGTGCGCAAAAACAAAGACCCGACACAGCCAAAAATAAATAAATAAATTTATAACAAATTATAGTTATTAGAGAAAGATTAATATATGTTTTTAAAAAACTGAAACACATACAAAATGGGCGAATGGTGTTCATAGATTAAAAGGACAAGTGAGGGCTTCCCTGATGGCGCAGTGGTTGAGAGTCCGCCTGCCGATGCAGGGGACACGGGTTCGTGCCCCGGTCCGGGAAGATCCCACATGCTGCGGAGCGGCTAGGCCCGTGAGCCATGGCCGCTGAACCTGCGCATATGGAGCCTGTGCTCCGCAACAGGAGAGGCCACAACAGTGAGAGGCCCGCGTACTGCAAAAAAAAAAATAAAGGACAAGTGAAAACCATCAAGTCCACGCTTTTTGAACTCTGCTGAGGGATTTTCTTGGTGGGGCTGGGTGCAAATGAGTAGAAAGGCAAATAGCCAGGTTTCAACTTAGATCTGCATGCATTTTACGTAGGATTTCTTTTAAGAAAGAGTTAAGCTGCTTAAAAGATGTTTGCAAACCAGAGGTTTAGCCTCCTGTTTGCGTGGCTCCTGGCTCAGTGCTTTCTCCATTAATTGTCCTTTGGAAAAGAAGTTCTTTTTGAATTAGAGAACTGAGCTACTTAGCTTCCAGGTGACACAGAGCTGGCCTTACTCTTGTTGAGTCAGAGGATGAGAAAAGGAACTAAGTTTATTGATTGCTTATGAGAGGCAACACACTGGGCTGCAAATACTTTCCATTTTATTGTTTCAATAAAACGAGAAAGCACCTGTAATCATCCCCATTTTGTAGCTGAGGAAATGGAGGCCCAAAGGTTAAGTCCCACATCCCACGTCACGGGACTTGGCAATTACAAAGCTTTCATGGAGTCCAGGCCATTTGTATGATAAAATAATTTCTTCACCCTTCACACTATGTTGAGTAGGGAAAAGTTCAGGACAAGAGAGATAAAGCGTGTTACAGTGTCTGCTGCCAGCAAGCTGATGTGAGGCAGAGTGTGAGACCAATCAGTTCTAATGTCTATTTGGGGAGGGAGGGTCCCTATTTGAAAGTTCACTTGGCTTTTCCAGCCTCAGGTAACAGCTTATCCCACTGCAGCATTAATGCCTCTTGTTTTCACCCCAACCCACCCCCCAAAACATGTTGGCATCTCAATGTATATGTGTCATTTTCTTTCCCTGTGCAATACTGACCTGCATTATAAGTGAGTCTGACTTGGCTCATGCTTTTCCAACCAAAATCCTTGAGGCTTTCCCTAGTTCTCTACTCCTGGACAACAAGTCCCAGGAGAGATGGAGAAAGCAGATATTAACCCCTAAGAAGAGGAGCTGGATTCTGCTTCATGGTCTCTGCAGTTATGACCACTGTCTTCCTGTCTCTCTTGCTTTCTACATCTGTTCACTGTACCTATAACACCAGCTTCGGCCTCTATTGCTAAAGCTTCAACTTCAGGGTTATAAATAAAAATCTCTTTTCATTTATAGGTAGAATATTTTGCTGTGTTTGTTGTTGCTATTTTAGTATAATTTTAACAAAATGGCCAAGAAGAAAATGGACAAGCGACTAAAATTTACAACTGTATGTTCATACAGAGATGGCCTATCTTAGAGAGTGGTGCCCTGAACCTTTTAGTGGAAGAGGGGTGGTGGCATCACACATGAACTGTTCCCATCTCCTTGTTCATCTTAGAGGAGGAACACTCCTATGAGTCATTTGTGGAAGCTTGGGACTTATGATGGGTTTTGTTTGGGTCTGAGATGTTCGAAGTGAAGACAGGTGGTGTAATAGGGAAGAACAAATGTGACTCCATATTATATCTGTTTCTTTTACTTTAACCTTTGTATCCTATTACCTTTGCTTAGAGTTAAGAATGTTGCCTATAGCCTGAAATATACAGGATAGCCCAATCTCAAGGCTCTGACCTTTAAGAATATAACACTTTCCTATTCATATAGAGCTAAAAAGTTGCAAAACAGAGAATAACATTTGTCTTGTTGGAGGTTTACAGGAACGTCATGACCTGACCTATGTGGACAGCTGTAAGAACAAAGGATTCCCACACTAATAAGTTTGCCACAACTAGCTACGCCCCTCCCTCACCTTGCCTTTAAAAATGCTTTGCTGAAAACCTTTGGGGAGTTTGGAATTTTGGGGGGCACAAACCACCTGTTCTCCTTGCTTGGCCCTGCAATAAACCTTTCTCTGCTCCAAACTCCGACATTTTGGTTTGTTTGGTCTCACTGTGCGCTGGGCACACAACTTGTGTTCGGTAACCATGAGAGTAAAGAGGAAATTACTATAGGATAATGGGTCTAAAATGTAGGGGTTAGTTTCCCTCTTTCTATCCATAGCACAAAGATTCCTTTTATTACAGAGCCCTTCCTCCTGGCCAGGGAGTGAAGGAAGCCTTTTGTATGAGATTCTTCACTGATTAGCATTTCTGGTAATTAGGTCCATAAAACATGTCCATGTTCTCTACCTGGTAAGGATAACTTCCCTTTTATCTTACCACACTTTTATAGTTTCATTTTGTGTTAGTTGTTTGGAGATGGTATCTTTCCTTTCCCCCCATTTGGTAAGGAAATTGTTTTCCTGTGGCTTATCTAAATTGGATGTGCAGCTACCAGGCCATGGAGAGCCCACACATAGAGGTAAGTGATACATTACATGCTGAGATGTTGAGGCTGACAGAATACATATAGGGACTGTCAACAGTGCTCACCTGGCAAGTGCTATTTATTGCAAACTGATAAGAATCTACAAGATGCAAATGGAGTCTGTCCAGAAAGAAATATCAAAACCTACCCCCAATTTACCACTTTTGATAAAGGTGCTTATGATTTCTTCTGGATCATGGGTGGCGCTGTTTACAGCAGGTAGCTAACCTATGAGAGGACTGAAAAGAAGTAGTCATATTGAAGGAAGTGTAGCTCATGAAACTTTCAAGCAACATCAGTGTCATCACATTTCCTGCTCCCAGGGTATGGCAAGAGCATCATGAGGCCAATTAAGTATCCTGATTCCCAGGCCAGACTGCACCAGAGTCCACTGTTCCATACTAAGAGAGGGACCCTGGAGCAGTAACACCAAGGATCATTGTACAGAAAAGGACCTCAGGGCCATCAGTCCCCCAGTGTGAAGGAGTTTCCTTGCCCACAAGTCATCTATTCACTCAGCTAACTTTTATGCGTACCTATTTTTTACCATGTAGACAGGAAGAGAAGAGCTCTGGAGGTCTCATTACACATGCAAGCATCAATGCATATATGTTTTAGGAACTTGGACAACTGCCAGATGTGTGGGAAAAAACAACAACCTGGAAAATAGTAAACCTGGGATTAGATCTTTTGGGGGCCATGGGTGAAAAGATCCACAGTGCTGTCATGTCTTCCACCCCACAGATGATGATCATGGCGTGCAGGACAGTGAGGGTCTCCCCTAGTTTCTCTTTGCCTCATCTTACTGGGCTCTAAGTTCTGTGGGCCTCCAGGTGAGAAGAGGGGCTTCTAGAAAGAGCCGAGATGCATGGGACATTGTCCCACTTGCCAAGATGAGGTTTATTCTGGAGATTAGCCAATCTTAAAGGGAAAAGGAAGGGCTTCCCTGGTGGCGCAGTGGTTAAGAATCCATCTGCCAATGAAGAGGACACGGGTTCGAGCTCTGGTCCAGGAAGACCCACATACCACGGAGCAACTAAGCCCGCGCACCACAACTACTGAGGCCCGCGTGCCAGAACTACTGAAGCCTGCGTGCCTAGAGCCTGTGATCTGCAACGAGAGAGGCCACCACAATGAGCCCGCACACTGCAACTAAAGAAAGCTCACGTGCTGCAACGAAGACCCAACACAGCCAAAAATAATAAATAAATAAAATAAATAAATTTATTTAAAAAAAGGGGAAAGGCGAAAAGAGAGACGGAGAGGGCAGGGAGCATGTGAGCACAATTAGTGAAATTCATATTGGCAATTCTGTGGGGATTCCCAGGGACTACTTGGACAGGAATCTCTAGGTTCCCAGGCAAAACCCTCTGGCTGTCTGGCACATCTGGTGGCAGCCTTGTCACATTGAATCAGCTTTAGGGGCCTGGAGAGTTTTCCACCAAAGACATCTGGCTGACAGAAACACAGTGGAGATGGTGGGCCCTGAGGTGGCCCCTGGCAGTCATGTGAGATGTGCCTGAATTGTCCCCGTGCTTCATGTGACTGGACTCCAGACAGCTTCACTTTTTCTTCACTATTACAAGATGCTAAGAGTCTATAAAACACTAGTTGAGGCTCTGCAGAGAGAGACATTCAAAATTCCCCTTTCTAGCTCCAATAATGGTTCTAGCAAACACTATGGGTGTGGGCTTTTTGATGAGATTGTTGAATCTACCAACAGTAGGCCAAAACATGAGTTGCATAAGCACCAAGAATTTCTAGGACCCTGCAGTCTGCTGGTTCCCTGTCACAACCTTGGGCCTCCTTGGGGTCATCTGAGAACAACTGGGACCCACTCTCAGTCCTCCACATGCCTCTCTCTGCCATTGCTGCTCTGCCTCTCCCACCCCACGTTGGACTGAACAGCTGCCAAAGGCAAAAGAGGACATCCCCCTTGCTATGTCCAGGAGGTGGAGGAAGCATCCTCAGTGTTCACAGATTCCCTCCTGATCTGGAGGTTGTTACTCCTGGAGCCTCTAAGTGCAAGGAGAGAGTGAGGACACTGCTGACATTTCACTTTTGTGGGTCCTTCTGGAACTCTCTACCACCTTCCCCCAGAAGTGAAGGGGTTCTCCCCTGTGCTGAGTAGCTGGGCTGCCTGTCCTTAACCCTCTCCACCCATGACTCTGTCCCTATGCTCAAGGTTTGCTCTTGATATGGAGAGGGAAGCTTTTGGAGTTTGGAAAGCCATTTTATCCTTCCTTTGAGGACTACCACTTCACTCCTGATTCAAAAACCCCAATTTGAAAACTCAGCATTGGGCAAGGACACCTTTATTTTAGGCTGGATCCTTCCTCCCCTGATTAAATATGGTGGGAAATGACAAGGCAATGCTATTCACAGGGGATGGAAGACATTTCAGTTTACTGTCTCAGTATATTATTACTGAAATTAAGTTTATGAAATACCCAGATTATAATTGGTTACCTCTCAGACTCCTGAGAGGATCCATAGGCTCCTCTGAATACTGGGGCATCTGGCCCTCCCAAAAAGCTGGATGCAGTGTTTCTCAGGCTGGGGTAATGTGCAACATGTTTTGACTTGCTTCTAACAACAGAATACAGCAAAGAGCATGGGATGTCACTTCTGTGACTTAGGTTACAAAAGTTTGTGACTTCATGTTGCTAGCAAACTCCCGCTATTGCTTTTTTGGTTTGCTTACTTTGTTGAAGCAAGAGTCCGTATCAGAGAGGTCCACATGGCAAGGAAATGAGAGGTGGCCTCCAGCCACCTGCCAGCTAGGAACTGAGGTCCTTGGTACCAAGTCCAAGCTAGTATTTTTTGCTGTACAACAGGCCAATAAATCGAGGTGCTGGGACAAGGAATAGTGACTTTATTGGGAAAGCTATCAGACCAAGAAGGTGGCTGACTAGTGTACCAGAGAACCATCTTACTTGAGTTGGAATTCAGGCTTCTTTTATATCAAAAAGTGGAGAAGGTGTAGCTGGTTGTTGCAGATTTCTTGGCTTTGGAATCATTTGTTCTTGCAGTTGTCCAAATAGGTTGGCCACAATGTTCCTATAAACATCCAATAAGACAATTTCTGTTCTGCAACTTTTTATCATATTATACCTTTACAGGTCAAGCCTGGGAGGCAGAGTCTTGAGAAGGGGCTATTATGTATATTTCAGGTTATAGGCAACATTCTTTTACAAAGGAGCAGAACCAGCATGACTAAGTACAGGCAACAGAGCACAAAGTTTAGAGCTGAAGGAAGAGATCTAACACGGAGTCAGGTTTATTCTTCTCTGTTGCATCCTCTTTCCAATAGCCCAATGAAAAATTGAGTCTTGCCAACAACTATATGACCTTGAAAGTGGATCCTTCCCCTGTTGAGCCTTTTAAATTATTATTATTACAGTTAGGCTTTCCTGTACTCCTCTGTGTGGTATACTTAAGCTTTTCTGGACTTCTATCATTTTCTCCAAGTAAGTGGGGACTCAAAAGGGAGGCTGGCACCTCTGTCCATATTGTAGTATTTTCTAATCCCACATCAGGGGCTGGAAAATTGATCTTGATATTTCCTTCCCTGTAAATGTTTCAGGTTTATGTGGACCAAGAGCAGCATGCACAAGGATGTTGCAGAGCCTCCATGACATACTAAAGAGTGACACTACTAACATACCACTGGTAGGGAGATGCTTAATGTGTTACCCAGAAAATGTCTTGGTATCCATATTTCTATTCAAAAGGACCTTCTGCTTTCAGTTTAGAAATCTTTGGGGGAAGTTCTCATCACCTAAGATTGACAGAATACGTACAATGCATAGAAGAAAGTAGGAAACATAACACTCATATGTAGAAAGAGAGATATCTTTAGAATATAAAATGTCGGGAACATCACAGGAACTTAATTCATATTTGTCAAATTAATGAATAATAATTAAAGGAGATATGTGAAACAAACCATCCTTAACAACATATTCAATAAAAGATCTGAAAATCAAAATTTAAACAGTTACATAAGAAGAAATAGAGAATTACCAAAAGCAATATGCCATAGACTAACATAAGATAGTAATTGTGTGGGGCTAGGATCAGAAGAATCTGTATTTTAGGAAAAGAGGAATCTTAGCCTGGTAACTATCTATCTTGGGTTACCCATGACTGTCCTGGTATATAAATACACCTGTTGTTCTGACATAATCATTTATAGCATCCTATTTTATTCTTAAAGTGTCCTGGTTTCAATGATAAATTATATAGTCATTCTACTCTTAGCAAATATTCCTAGAGACTATTTATTATGGAACCTTTAGGGAACTATTTGTAATGAATATCAAAATCCCCACTTAGAATAGCACTGTAGAAATAAAACACAAGTCATGTAAATAATTTTAAATGTCCTATTAGCCACATTAAAAAAAGAGATAGGGGACACTGATTTTCATAATATATTATATGTAACCCAATATACCCCAAATATTGTCATTTCAACATGTAGTCAACATATTAATGAGACATTCTACATCCATTTTTTTTCACACTAAGGCTTTGAAATTCAGCGTGCTTTTACACTTGCAGTTCATCTCGATTTGGACTAGCCACCTGTGCTCAGTAGCCACATATGGTTAATAACAACTGCATTGAACAACACAGGTATGGAATATATAGTTTGTTGAATATAGTTCTATTATGTTATCTGTATAATGAAATACATGTAATTCCCATTCCATTCTTGAGTCATCTGTTGTCATGATAAAATTAAGTTAAAGAATCTCTCACCATTAGGACTCTTTCTTCATCTTTGGATCTGTTTCATTCTACTTTGATTTAATTTTCAATCAGCTTCTTTCTTCCCACAGGTAATATGACCACTAAGCATTCTAGACTTATTTTTCACCAAATTGAAAGTGACTTACTCTTTCTCAATAGTTACAGCAAGTGTCCAGGGATTGAGTCTGATTTGACCAACCTGGGTCACATGCCCATCCCTGATGTGGTCACTGGCCCAGGGTGAAAAATTCTGACTGGTCACACACCTATCCCTGGAGCTCTGAGGACATGGGGGTTAAATTCCATCCAAACATGATGAACTGTGAATGAGGAAGGGCTTTCCCAGTAGAATCTAGGTGCTATTACTAAAAGGGAAATGATAATCCAGGGGCAGCCTTGAGTAGTTCTGTAAGAGAAGACACCTTCCCTCAACTGCCAGAAGCTTATTAAAGGCCACCAATGAAATCTCCTCTCCATACATCTCTGGCAATCATTCTCAGTTATTCATATGGTAAGTGACATGGTATCTAAAAGATCCAGTGTCAACCTCCATTGGGAAGATTGCGATGAATGTGTTCATTTGGCTCCCAAACCAGGGCTTCAGCCTCTCTGGGGCTAAAAGGAAAAACATCCATTTTATCTAGATTTCTTTGGGATTTCTCTTACATTCAGTGTAGACATGAGTGTCCCAGAAAGGGCCAAGCCATGTATAGCTAGTTAAGGACCCATATCTTTAGGAATGCATCCTAGAAGCATGCCTAGAGCCTAAAGGGCACATTGACCCCACTAGCAACAACATTTTGATGGGCTTTAGGGGTTATGACAAGTGGACCCTGACCATGCTTTGGGGGTGCTGGAGGGCAAAACCTGCAGTTCAGAGCAGGTGGGGGATGCCAGAGCATCATGGTAGTGCAGGGGCTAGGAAGAACTGTAAGAGGGAAAGGATGAGCCTGGGCTAAGGAAGAAATCAGCAGAGGGGTAACATGGTCCCTACATGCTGTATCTAACAAAGCCTTGGGAACTCCACTGCTAGGGTGTTACCCAAAGCCTCAGGCAGTGAATGCTGCTCTGTGAGTGGTAGTCCTGAAGAGCCAGGTCCCCCCAAGCCCACTGTCAGCAAGAAATCACTACGCCCTCTGCTGGGACCAGTGACTGGACAAAACTCTCCCCTTCATGGAGGTCAGTAGAGTTCCGAGCTTTGTAGGCATCCTTCTGGAGCATGCCCCACTGACGGTGTTGTTTTGTGACATGTATACTCGTAATTGCCACATCCATGCAAAACTCCCTGATAAGTGAGTAGAGTGGACAGAACATGTGTCTGGGAAGCAGAAAGTCCAGGACTGAATTCTGGCCCTGCTTCCTATTAGCTGTGTGACTCTGAGCAAGTCCCTAAAACATTCTGTACCTCAGTTGCTTCATCTGAGAAATGGACAGTTATAATGCCTGTCTTACATCACCATTCTTGGATTAGTTCATTTATTCATTTGTAACACTAAATATTCATAAAAGGTCTGCTTTGTGCGTAGCACTGACTTAGGTATTGTTTATAACACAAAAATAGTTCCTGCCCTAATGGAGAGGATCGAATAAGATACTTGATTTAAAATTACCCCTTAAACTTTAAAGTATAATAAACATGTAAATGGTGATGATGATCATGTTATATTAATAATGCAACTTACTTTCTCATGCAGCTGCTTCTCTCCCAGCCCCTCCTCATAAGCATGTTGAATATACATCAGCAATTTCCTTCTCTTGGAGCAGAGATTTCGTTTTCTCTGTCAGTCTAGGCAAGCAGTGCTTATATTTATAATTGCCCCTACACAGGCTCCGGGGGCACCCCAGGGCCAGGCATGCCAAAGTCGTTAAGATGTAGCCTCCTCTGCTCTCTGTCACCATGCAAATATTGGCCCACAGAGCCACACAGGCAAATGTGTCATTGATGGGTAATTAATGAAGAGGGAGTCAGGGGCCCAGCGTTGACACCCACAAGTCAAGGCCTCGTCAGGCATGGGGGCGTCAATGGGACTTTTGTTCTTTTAGCAATATTTACTGTTACAAAATGCTGCACAGTCGAGTTGGGAAGGGGGGTGCCTTTTTGGCATTGGTGATGTGCCTGTTTTCAGGAGCCACAGGGACAGACATCCTCTAGATTCTCTGATGAATTCAAGACGTCATAGGCTGAAGTGGATGAGGGAGCTGGAGGCAACATTCTTCTGTTTAAAATGTATGTTTAGATTCCCTCTGATTGTGGGCTGCTCTTGGTTTCTACAAGCCCAGGGGCTTTGAAGGACTTCTGTTCATCCCAACTTATTGAGCATTCCCTATGCGTAGGTGATAAAACAGGACATGACCCATGAGTTCAGGTTTTTTGCATTTAGTTGATGGGGAACGGGGGTCCTTGCAGGTCAATCGGAGATGGAAGGAATCTTAGAGCCTGTATTGCCTGACACTCTGGGCAGGAATCCTTTCTATGTACTTCTAAGTGCTTACCCATATTTTCCTGACTATGGTTAGACTGACAGAGCAATGGTTCACAGCACCTAATCCCAACTCCTCACTTTTTGGGAGAAGACAGAGGGGGCAAAGATCAAATGAAGAGGAAAAATGTCATCCTTCCTCTTCTCTAAAGGCTCAAGGAAAACCCAAAGCATGATGATAATTGGGAAATCCAAAGCAGACCTATACTGAATCCAGGCTTTAATACTTGGACCACATATGTTGGGTTGTTTAGTTCTGGGACATTGACAGTCCCCTCCCAAAGCCAAGTCTCAGTCCTTGTCATCCCTTAGAACTGATCTGTATCTAAAATTTTATGCACAGCTTTCCCCATCTCTGAGCAAACATTTCTGTCTCTCCAGCCCTCTTGCTTCTTTTCTCTTATCACACATACTCTACAACCTTATCTCTACTCCTTCCTCTGTCCCTTTTTCTGTCTTTGCTGGGTCATAGTGTATCATTTTGGTCACTCTCTTGCCAAGAACATACCAATTATCTTACTCCATGGTCCTTATGCTGCAACTTTCCTACACATTCCCGAACACTTTTGATCAATTTGACCATCTGCTTCTCTGCTCCAACTTCCAGATGGCTGGATGCTGTAGGTAGGGGAAAAGCACATGACTGTACAGGTGTGGTTTCCAACTTTAGCTAGATTCTCAGTGCTGCTCTGCAATCTTCCTACATGGTCCCAGTTGGTATCGTCATCTGTTCCTCAAAACACTTATGCAACTCCAGCCACTCCTCAAATTTATTCTGCAAAGATGGCTTTGTTTCGTATTATCACAGCGAAAGTTAAGGCCCTTAGACATGAACTCTCCCCATCTTTCTTCTCCTAATGCTACAGATTTATTGATTTAACTCATGTTACAAGATATCTTTCCAAATCAGTTTCTGAGACAAGGATTCTTGTGTGTAGTTTATTTGGGAGATGACCCCAGGAAACTTCAGTAGGAAATGGAACGCATACAAGGAAGGGAAGGCAGCCAGTGGGGGTTGTGTTATAGAGTGAGTTTCCTGTGTAAGTAACTGGGGCTTAATCCTGCTGGCAATTCTGAGAGTCAGCAGAGAACACGTGTGAGAGTTGCTCTACCCACCCCCCCCACCAAGGGATGAAGGATAGTTACACACCATCTCCCATTTAATTTGTGACCAAAGGCTGCTGCAGGGGCCACTATGTTACTGACCAGAGTTCTTGGCTCCCTTAATCTATAAAAATTGATCAGAGGCCAGACAAGAAATTCAGGCAAGGCTTTATTGGGGCCCCTGCTGCAGCAAATGGGGGCAAGAACAAGCAACAGTTTCCCTTGCTTGCCTGCTCACTCCCTGAGCAGGGGTTGGGGGGGTTAGGGGGGGAGCTGGTTCCTTATATGGGATGAAGGTAGTGGTGGGCCCAGGGGTCAGGCCGGAGGGGTGGCTTAGGTAGTTTGCCCACCGCTTTGGTGCTATTGTGTGTAGGGGGCATGTACCCTGTTTTTGCTCCTGGCTTTTCAGAAATGGCAGTTGGGTTTTTGGTCTCTTTGTATTTTGTTGTCCTTAATTTGCCCCAACTGTGCATGCACACAGTTATTTTTAGTCCCTCATAGTTTCTTTCTATTTTGTTGCTTGAGGAGATGTTTGTCCAGGTCAAACACTGCAGCAAAGGGTCCCAGGTCCCAGCCTTTCTCAATTATTCTCCAAAATTCTTGGCCTGGTGCAGTCACATTCTCTTGGAAGGGTAAGACCTTGTTCCAGCTGGTAAAACTTGTGAAACTTTTGGGTGGGACCTACCTGGCTCTTACATATTCTGCATTCTCTTTCCAATAAATTATTTATCTAGAAATGCTAGGCTTTTTCCATGAGATGACAGTTATTTAGTATTTAAGTCAAGATTTTTAGAATAACAAAAATATTGCCCTCCATCAAGCACCTGGCTCCTGCATCTGAAAATCATGGTTTTCAAGAGATATTTTGTGTGTGTGTGCATGTGTGTGTGTGTTTGCACATACTATAGGTTTACAAAAGACTACCTACAGCCTTTTCTTGTTGCATATTATCTTCTCTGAGGTAATTAGTCACATACTTTCACTCTATATTTAATATTGGAGGAAGCCAAATGATGATGATGGTGATAATAAAATAATCCCTGAGAAAAAATAAATTGGGATATATTTAAAAATATTATCTTCTAATCTTATCTGACAGTGTCTCCCCTGTTTGGCTGATGATGTGACAGACCATAATGCTGATGCTGGCAAAGATGCATGCTGGACTCCAAGTTCTGAAGCTGATGCCCACCAGAGTCCTAACTGATGCCCAGAATTCATGTCTGTCTAAATTCTTGGCTGCTGAACCTGTTGGCCCTAAAGCTGCTCTAGTTCCGAGTTCTCCATGTCTCTCAAGACTTTAGCAGAACCGTGCTTTACTTTTGTTCCTATCATATGTTTCCAGCTTTCTGCACTAAGAATTAGGCATAAACTCTTGGGGTCTATACCTGCCTCTGAACCTTACCCCTTTGGTTTCCTTAACATTTCTAAAATATATCTCGTCATCCCCATATCCAGTGGAGGTCCTGGCCCATGGTATGTGTTCACCTATTGTTTACCAACTAAACTGAGTCTCATTAGTTTTCCTCCAGCTCTCCCACTTTTTCTACAGCCTGCTTGAGAATAATTTCTCCAAAAGGCTAAATAAATAATATGTAAACCTTCCCATAGATTAAAGAACCAACTCCTGAGCAGCACGCCCAAGACTGTAACAGGGAACAAATCTGACTCTGTATTGGATCTGTTTCTTTTACTTTAACCTTTGTATTCTATTGCTTTTGCTACAAGTTAATCACTAAAGGGATGTTGCTATAGCATAAAGAATACATAATGGCCCATCTCCAGGAACCCTGCCTCCCATGCCTGAGTGTTAAGTTAAAATACCTTTGTTTAGCTCACAGGAAACATCCTGTGAATGGCTGCAGGAAAGAAGAAATTAACACATCCCCTCCAGAGTCTGGTGGAACAAGGAAATATTTGCAACAACTTATCATCTTTTTTACTTTACCTGCTCACCTACCCACTTTGTTCTATAAAGAAAATTAACATTTAAACCCAGGAAAGATGGTTCTTTGGGACACGAGTCCACCATCTTCTTTGTCTGCTGGTTTTCCGAATAAAGTCACTATTCCTTGCCCCAGCAACTCATCTCTCGATTTATTGGCCTGTTGTGCAGTGAGCAGTATGAGTTCTGGGAGCAGTTGGAGTTGGTAACAAACCTCCCATGGTTGACTTTTGTCTTTCACTTCACCCTCACCTATTGCTGCAACCTCCTTTTTGCCTGTTGTCTGAACACATTGATGCACTTGGACATCTGAACACATGTGAGCACTGTGACCTCATTGTGCCCTTCTTCCCTTTGCTCCTTCTGTTCTGCATACCCTTTCCCCTGCCATGTGCCGGGGGACTCCAAATGTTTTAAAAACTCAGCTCAGTCACCTCTTCTCTGGAGCTCATATATGCTCCCAGCAGAGATGCTCATTGACTTCTATTGGGACCGCATATATAAAAGGTAGATGAGGAGAGTATCTACCACAACAGTGGCTGTGGGGTTTTAATGGTATAAAATGATATAAAGCATGGAAATCTTCCTGGTGCAGAATCAATACTTAATGCATGTTAACTGTGTTAGTTCTTTAGACACCTTTACTATGAAGATCATCGCAATCTGTGGTGTCATTTATGTGCACATTTCCCAGTGCCCATGGGATGGAGCTGTGTCTTATTCATCTTGTGTCTCCAATATTTAGTATTATGTTAAATAAATGGATGAAGGAAACCCATCTCTGCGACACTTGTCTGACACTTACCTGGAGTTTTATAGGCCAAAAAAATACCCCTTCATTATTTCACTTCATTCTTAAATTTTTTTCATGAACAGCCAATTTTTTAGGACAGTGAAACTATTCTGTATGATACCATAAGGACAGATTTATGACATTAAACATTTGTCAAAACCCATAACTGTGCAACACAAAGTGAATCTTAATGTAAACTGTTATTATTAGTTAATAACAATGTATCAATATTGATTCATCAATTGTCACAAATGTTCCACATGAATGAAAGATGTTAATCATAGGAGAAACTGAGAGCATGGAAGAGGGAGGGGTATATGGCAGTTCTCTGTACTTTCTGTTCAATTTTTTTGTAAACCTAAAATTGCTCTAGAAAATAGAGTTTAAAAAAGTTAGTTAAAAACGTAGGTTCCTGAAGCTGTGAGGAATAGTGGGTGGTATTACCTGAAAATTAGAGACGTGGTATAGTTGGCCCAATGACACACAATTAAAACAGAAACAAGATTTACATTTTCTTATGCTGCACTTTCTGTAGTTAGTACAGGATGAACATAGAATCTCCACTTAACTTTTTGTGAGGGATAAGACAACCTCATCCTTGACATTTTCCTTCCAGCACTTTGGAAAGTAAATCTTAGGTGGAGTAGAGTTTATTAGGGACTGGATGAGAATACCCTTCACAAGACTAATTTAGAGTCTTTATGACTCAGTAGAGGCTGTCAGTCCTAAGTTATTTGACATTTAATTCCTGCTGATATAAATTTTATATGACAAATAGTTTCATTTAATTGTGTCACCTCTGGCTTATATACACCATAAAAGGTTTCCGTTTTAACAGCCAGCAACAAAAGAGTATCGGCTGAGAGGAATAATGTTGAGAAAACTTGCAAAAGCACGGATGGCTTTCTGGGGGAGAAGATCTCTGGAGGGAGGTGAGGTGGCTTTGGGCCCAAGTACACCTGCACCTGCGCTTGTGCTGAGTGCCTGGACTGGCAAGGGCACTACTTCCTCTTGGGACCTTGATTGATACTCTTTTCTTCTAGCAATGAGTCCACATGTCTGCCCCTCCTCTGGCTTATCCTTTCCACTGATGGGTTTTATGCAAAAAGAACTTACTTCATAACATGCTCTGGCATGCACTAATAATTTCATAATAATTTCACGAAGATTCTCTAATTTTGTATCTTTGTTTCTTTAAGTAAAACCACTGTATTTAGGGATGGTGGCATGACTAAATCCCATTAAATATTTGGAAAGTACTGACTTGTATTTATGTATCAACAAACTATTTACTGAGCAACTAGTATATGCCAGGCTGTATCATAGACACTATGGAGAATGAGTGGTCTCTGTCCCCAAAAGGTTTTCAGTCTACTGGAAAGAGCTGACATACCTATATAATGAGACAACAATAAAAGGCATATGTGTGCAGCACTTTATAATGTATTAAGGACTTTCATGTGTCGATTACAACAACAGTCTTGGGGGGAGAAGAGTGTATTGTATTTCTCCCATTTTATTGGTGACAACTCTGAAGTCCATGGTGTGACATGGAGCCTGATTGCTGATAGGAGATTAGTAATAACGGTTGCGCCTCAGAATGACATTTGTCCTCAGGGTAGGAAGTAGCCTACGAATGCGGTAGCTATAACTGTGAATAGTAGTATTACTCCAATATTTCATGTTTCTTGGAAGGCATGGGAACCATAGTATAGGCCACATCCTACATGGGCGTAAAGGCAGATGAAGACTATAGAAGCTCCGTTTGCATGTAAGTATCGAATAATTCAGCCGTAATTAACGTCTCGGCAGATATGTGTGACAGATGAGAAGGCGGTTGTCATGTCTGGTGTGTAGTGTATTGCTAGGAATAGGCCTGTTAGGATTTGTATGATTAGGCAGTGGCCAAGTATGGAGCCATCATGAAGAGATGTTTGATGGGGTGGGGAGATCAATAAATGTGTAATTGAGGGTTTTTATTAATGGGTGTTTTTCGAATGTTGGTCATTGATGTTCTTGTAGTTGAATAACAATGATGATTTTTCATGTCATTGGTCATGGTTGAAGTCCATGTGAGAATAATGATGACATACATTGTTTTTATTATAAGCATTATTTTTGTAATTAGTCTTGTGGGGGTTTCTTCAAAGCCTTCGCCTATTTATGAGGGTTTAGGGTTGATTGTGGGTGGCGGTGTTGGGTGTGGGATTGTCTTTAGCTTTGGTGGTTCATTTTTAGGTTTAATAGTATTTTTGATTTATTTGGGGGGAATGTTGGTTGTGTTTGCTTACATGACAGCTATGGCTACTGAGCAATATCCTGAGGTTTGGGTTTCTAACAAAGTTGTGTTAGGAGCATTTCTTTTAGGTTTAGTGGCAGAGGTTTTAGTAGTGTTATATGTTTTAGAGAGTGAGAAGGTGGATATTGTGTTTGAGTTTAATGGGTTGGGGGATTGGGTTATTTATGATACAGGAGATTTTGGGTTTTTTTAGTGAGGAAGCTATGGGAATTGCTGCTTTATATAGTTATGGTACTTGATTTGTTATTGTTACAGGTTGGTCATTGTTTATTGGTGTTGTAGTTATTATGGAGATTACTCGGGGTAACTAAATAAGAGTATACCAAGTATACCAAGAGTATATTTGGTATACCAAGAGTATACCAAATAAGGAAAGATAAAAAATAAAGTTTGATAAGGCCTTGTTGGTTTGAGTTTACTATGGAAGCCTTTAGTTGAATAAAGGCTGTAGTTTCTGGTAAGATGATTTCTATTCAGGTTAGGTCTAGTAAGGAGGTTGCTAGTTTTTGGCTTATTAATAGGTTTAGGTGAGGGGGTAGCCGATGTATAATTGTGGGGAAATACCCTAATAGAGTGGAGAATTTAGTGGAGTTTGATGGGTATACGTATTTTAAGTTTTGTGAGTAGATGTTAATTTCGAATGCGAGAATAAAGCCTAAGGTTGTTATTGCGAGAGCTGTTAGTTTTAGGTGCAAGGGTATGGTTATTAAAGGAGTGGTTATTGGAGGAATACCGTTGGACAGAATAAATCCGGCGAAGATACTTCCGATTAATAGGCATTTGATAGGGTTAATTAATAGGGGATTATTTTCATTAATGTTTGTGAAGGGAGGGAAGTGAGGTTGTCCTAGTAGTGTAAGGAAGATAATGCGAGTGCTATAAATAGCTGTGAGGGAGGTAGCGGTTAGAGTTAATAATAGGGCTCAGGCGTTGGTATAAGACGAAGTGGTGGCTTCGATGATGAGGTCTTTAGAGTAGAGTCCGGTGAGGAATGGTATTCCTGTTAGTGCGAGGCAGCCAATAATAAGGGCAGTTGTGAAGGGAAGGGTTTTGTATAGTCCTCCTATTTTTCGAATGTCTTGTTCATTGTTTAGGTTATGAATGATAGAGCTGGAGCATAAGAATAATATGGCCTTGAAGAAGGCGTGTGTGCAAATGTGTAGAAATGCCAGGTAAGGCTGGTTGAGACCAATTGTTACTATTATTAGGCCCAGTTGGCTGGAGGTGGAGAAAGCAATAATGTTTTTGATATCGTTTTGGGTGAGGGCACAAATGGCTGTGAATAATGTGGTGAGGGCACCTAGAGAAAGAGTTATTGTTTGAATGAGTTTATTATTTTCTATTAGAGGGTGGAAGCGGATGAGTAGGAAAATCCCTGCTACAACTATTGTGCTTGAGTGGAGTAGGGCTGAGACTGGGGTGGGGCCTTCTATTGCTGAAGGGAGTCAGGGGTGAAGTCCAAAATGGGCTGATTTTCCAGCTGCGGCTAGTACGAGTCCTGCAAGAGGAAGATTTGAGGAGTTTTGGTTGAGTGTGAAGATTTGTTGTAAATCTCATGCGTTTAGGTTAAATAAAGATCATGCTATTGACATGAGGAATCCGATATCTCCGATGTGATTGTATAAGATTGCTTGAAGGGCAGCTGTATTTGTGTCTGTCCGTCCAAATCATCAGCTGATGAGTAAGAAGGATATAATGCCTACTCCTTCTCATCCAGTGAAGAGTTGAAAGAAATTATTAGCTGTAACGAGGATAAGTATAGTGATAAGGAAGATGAGTAGGTATTTGAAGAATTGGTTGATGTGGGGGTCAGAGTGCATATATCATATTGAGAACTCTATGATAGATCATGTGATGAACAGTGCCACGGGTATAAATATGAGTGAAAAATAGTCTATTTTGAAGCTAAGTGTTAGTTTAAGGGTTTGGATGGTAATTCAGTGTCAGTTTGAAATGAGTGCTTCTTGGTTTGTGTGAAGAAATATTATTGTTGGGATTAGGCTAGTGATGAAGGCAGAAAGGATAATATTTTTTACATAGTGTTGGTACTTGTTGCTCTTGTAGAGGTTTGTGTTGGATATTATGATTGGGGCAGTTAATATTAGTACTGTGAGTAAAGCAGAGGAAATGAATAGGTTTATTACTTTTATTTGGAGTTGCACCAATTTTTTGGTTCCTAAGACCAATGGATAACTGTTATCCTTTAAAAGTTTGCAAAAGCCACATTGTTAGGTGTGAGGGCATGAGTTAGCAGTTCTTGCAATACGTTTTCGGTAGATAAGAAGCTTTGATCTTCTGTTACTAGTTTCACAAACTAGTGTTTTCTTTAAATTATATTTACAGTAAAGGGGGCCTAGGATAATTTTGAGGTTTAGTGATAGAAGTAATAGGGGAATGATGTGTAGGGCTATTAAGGCATGTTCTCACGTAAACGAGGGGGTGAGGTTGTTGATATGGTGAGTGTGTTTGCCACGTTGTGTTGTGATTAACATATATAGGGAGTAGAGGGCTGTAATTACAATATTTGTTCCTATTAGGATAATAGTGAGGTTTGATTATGAGAAGGCTGATATAACTACGAGTAGTTCTCCGAACAGGTTGATGGTGGGGGGTAGAGTGAGGTTTGTTAGGCTTGCTAGTAGTCATCAGGTCGTTATTAGTAGGAGAAAGATTTGTAGGCCCCGCGCTAGGATTATGGTTTGGCTGTGAATTCGTTCATAGTTCGAGTTTGCTAGGCAGAATAGTATAGAGGCTGTGAAGCCATGGGCGATTATTAGAGCGGTAGCTCCTATGTAACTTCAGGGGGGTTGGATAAGGATGGCTGCGATAATGTGTGCTATCTGGCTGACTGAGGAGTATGCGATGAGTGACTTCAGGTCTGTTTGACGTAAGCAGATAGAGCTGGTTGTGATTATTCCTCACAAGGAAAGCATGAGGAAAGGGTAGGCCATATGTTCTGTTAAAGGGTTAAGAATTGATGTAATTCGTAGTATGCCGTAGCCTCCAAGTTTTAGTCGTACAGCTACAAGGACTATTGAACCTGTGATAGGGGCTTCTACATGTGCTTTGGGTAGTCAAAGCTGTAGTCCGTAGAGGGGTATTTTTACTAGGAAAGCTATTATACAGGCTAGTCATGAGGATATTGGATCAGGAAGTGGATAGCGGTTGGATTCAGTGTTATAGTAATAGAAAATTTAGAGATCCTGTTGTATTTTGTAGGTATGTTAATGCTACTAATAAGGGAAGGGACCCTATTAATGTGTAGAATAGGAAGTAGAGTCCTGCATTGAGTCGTTCTGTTTGGTTACCTCAGCGGGTAATAACGATGAGAGTGGGGATTAGTGTGTTTTCAAATATGATGTAGAATAGGATTAGTTCTGTGGCGGTGAATGTTATAATTAGGAGTATTTATAATGTAATCAGTATTGTAATGTAAAGCTTTTTTCAGATGAGTGGTTCTTTGAGAAGGTGGGATTGGCTTGCTATTAGTATTAAGGGAAGGAGTCATATTGTTAGGATTAGGAGTGGTGTGGAGAGGGGGTCGGAGAAGAATGTTAGGGAGTAATTGAGGCTGTTGTCGTTGAGTTGATTAAGGAGGTGGGTAGGCTATGAGTTGTGGTATTAATTCAGATAGAGTTGTTTTTTGATAATCAGGTTAGAAGTATTAGTATGATAGTAGGAGTGATGAATTTTAGCATTGGAGGAGATTGAGATTTTGTACGTAGTCAGTGCTGTATGTGTTGGAGATTATGACTAGTAGGGCTAGTCCGATGGCTGCTTCACAGGCTGTGAATACCAGGAGAATGATTGGCATCATGCTGGCTAGGGTGAAGTGTGAGTTTAGGATTGTGAGAGCTGCTAGAATGAACAATGATAATATTATACCCTCTAAGCAGAGTAGCGTGGATATTAGGTGGGATTGGTATATTAATAGGCCCGTAAGGGATATGGTGAAGGCTATTAGGATGTTTATATGGATTAGAGAAACTTGATATTTGTGAGTTTGAATCACAGTCTAATGGGTCGAAATCACTTGTTTTATTTTAAACTAAGTACCATATTTGTCTCATTCTAAGCCCTTTTGGGTTCATTCGTAGGCTAAGCTGGCTGCTAGTAGGGAGATTAAGAATAAGGTTATAGTAAGTATTGTTCCTAGGTTATTTGTTTGGGTTGCTCAAGGGAGGGGAAGTAGGAGGGAGATTTCTAAATCAAAGAGAAGAAAGGTAATTGCTACTAGAAAGAATTTTATGGAGAAAGGTAGACGAGCAGATCCTACGGGGTCGAAACCGCATTCATGGGGCTTGCTTTTTCCGCGTATATGTTTAGTTGAGGGAGTCAAAAAGCGATAAATACGAGTAGTAAGGCTAGTGTTGTATTTGTTAGTAGTGTTAATAGGAGATTTATTGTTCTTTTTCGGGGTGCACCAAAACTGATTGGAAGTCAGTTGTACTTATTAATACTAAAAGGACTATGAGCCTCATCAATAGATAGATACGTAGAGAAATAGTCATACAACGTCTACGAAATGTCAGTATCAAGCAGCAGCTTCGAAACCAAAGTGATGGCTTGATGTGAAGTGGAATTTTATTTGGCGAATAAAACAAATAATGAAGAAAGTGGATCCGATGATGACGTGTAGTCCATGGAAGCCTGTGGCCACAAATAAGGTGGATCCGTAGATTCCGTCTGAGATTGTGAATGGAGCCTCATAGTATTCTGATGCTTGGAGTAGGGTAAAATAAAGGCTGAGCATGATTACGATGAAAAGGGCGTGAAGTATATGTTTGCAGTTCCCTTCTATGAGACTGTGATGGGCTCAAGTGGTAGATACGCCAGAGGCTAGTAATACAGAGGTATTAAGGAGTGGGACTTCTAAAGGATTTAGGGGGTGGATGCCCCACAGGAATCAGTTGCTCTTCTACTTCCAAGATCTGGTGCTCTGTCCTCACTATGATTTGTGTCCATGCTTCTATTCCCTATACACTACAGAATCCCCCAATAAAATATGAACTCTTCCAAGATGCTAATATGACAAAATATGTGTTACTCTTGTGTATGCCATTGTTAACAATGCTTTGGTTCTGGTGGTGGGTATTTTGTACATTTCTAATTATAAGAAAATCAAATATTATTATTATTACATAATAATAATAATACTTGTTAATATCCAACTATCCATAACCAAATGTGTATGGATTTTATTAGCACACCCTATATCTTAGACATTTCTCATCTTGAATCTAATATTCCTTCCTGGTACCGACTTTGTGCATTTAAAAGTTCTATCCTCCATGCGAAAGATGTGATACTTGACAAATCTTTGAGGATGACTCTCACTATTTGTGCTGGATATCTCTTACTCCACTTAATCCATTTTTCATACCTCTCTGTACTTTCCTACCCTGCTCTCTGCCTGCAGAGGCTGACCTGCGTGAATTATATCAGTGGTCTGTGCCCACAGGAAGAGGTATCCTATTGGATTTGACCAGTTGGGATCCCTCGCAGGAAATCAGAGGGAGGGAAGAGAGTGAGGCCAGGATATTTATTCTCCAGGCTCTCCCTCTATGAGGTCATCTTGGGCTGACTCTACTGCTCCTCACAAAGTGGACTTCTCTCCTTCCTGCATCTTCTCCTTCTACTTGTCTCCTCACATCTGGGAGAAGTAACAACTGTTTACCAAAAAAACTTATTTACAAAAGAGACACTTTATTTGCAAACAATTCCTTTGTTCAGTCGTCTTTATCCTAATCTGAGTGAGCCTTTTGTTTCTTATCAGGACCTATTTTTCTATTGACACCTTTAAAGAGTCCAGGTACCTTGAAAGGTTCATGCTCCATGCACCAGCCTCTGTCCTAGCTTATCCTTTCTACGAATAGACCTTTTGTAAAGTGAAAATAAGTAAAATGACCTCAGAAGGAAAACTGAGTCAAAATGAGAAGTATAAAAAGTTAATATGATGTCAATGTTGGGGTGGGAGTGGAGGTGGGCAGAGCTAGAGATAAAAGAAAGGGCACCCTCCTAACAGGAAGTCTTCTGTTTCTCATCTTTGAGTTACTTATAGTGGCATTTGGGTATTTTGAGATACACAGAAAAAACTTCCCCTAGGAATGTCTATTTCTAAAACACACACATATGTACATTAGGAAAATAGCATAGTGCAATGGGAAGGGATCTGGGAATAAATTTTTGATCTACTACTTACTAGTTTTATCATCTGTTAACTTCTCTGAGGTTTGATAGCCTATAGGAAAAGTGTAGATAATATAGCCATAGACCTTTAATAAATGATGGGTATTCCTATTTGTCTTTGGGGTTTAATTATATTCTAGGTATGTAGAAATATAATTTTCTAAGTAAAATTTTTTTAGGGGTCGGAACCTTATTTTTGTATCATACATAAGAGGAAATATAGATCATTGTTTACCCTGAAAATTAAATTCTTCCCCAAATATTCACCAGTCAAAGCCAGACTATCCACAGTTGAGAGAATCTCAGTTGATTCATGTTTACCATGTTTACCATGTTACCATGTTTCTCAGTTTACCATGATAGAACCTTTTGGAATAAGGGTTCTGGGACTGATGACACCACTTTGTATTCTTAAATGAATCTCTAAGGAAAAAGTTTATTAAGTAACTGTTGCATTTTTGTGAGGACTTATGTTAGGTTCTTCATATATAAAAAATAAGTAAACCAATGTCCTTGCCTTCAAGGATACCTCAGCTTGGTTAGGGAGAAGGATAAGGGCTGATCTATCAAGGTCATAGGTCATATCATATTATCCTTTGTCTCCCCAGTGTTAATATACCTCCCAGTCCATTGTGAGTATGTAGCATAAAAGCTTGTTGAATCTGAATAAATTGATAGCCAGCAATGCCAGGCATGGGAAGCAGAGACACCGAGTACATTAGCTATTCAAAGAAGAGAGAGCTTTTTGTGGCCTTAAAATTTCATGGAGGTGGAGAAAATTGCTCTGGGTCTTGATAAGTGTGTAGATTTGGGTAGATTTAGAGGGGCACAGACACCACTTTGGGGGACTAATTATTTACTTAGTATAGATTTATAGAAACCAAATTACCAAGTAAAGTGGTATGAATTTTAATAAGAAATTATTTAGACACAAATTTACATAGTCTTGACTTTAAAAGGACTCGATTTACATATACCTTCCAGAAGAGTGTGTTGATTTTTTTTATCACAACCAGCAATATGTGAAAGTGCTATTTCACCATAACTGTATTAGCATAGTGTGTTATATTTGAAAAATATTTATTTGCTTTGTGATAGATGACACCATATCTCAATTAATAATGCATTAGTGAAAATTTTAATTAATTGAGCAAGCACAGGGTGGAATAAAGATGCTGTGATTGCACCAGGTTAAGAGGAGCAAGAGGAATTGAGGCACAGGAACGGGGTGAGAGTGAGAACCATGACTGAATGTAAGCCTTGTTAGGTTGGCTCTCCATGGTGTAGTCAGCAGGGGATCAATAGGTTGTGGGAAGTGAGCAAAGTACAATATGCAGGAATTGTGATGGGAAGGGCGTGTACAGCAGGAATAGCTATGGTGAATGGAAACACATCTGTTATCCAGAGGGAAGGCTGCCAGATGGGAACCTTGGAGGTGGGGCAATTATGAGTGAGGAAAAGGTGTGACGTTGGCTTGAGTCTGCAGGTAGGGATCGGTGCAAGCAAGGAGGATAGGAACTGGGAGGTTGGGGGTCAAATGCATTAGCAGTACTTTTTTGATGTATCTGAGGATGAGGTCCAGGATTGTGGGGTAACTGGGCATCTCTTACCATCAATAAATAGCAGGAGTGCTCAAAGAAATGTCCTAGGATATTGGGGGAGAAGGGGAACATTGGGAGAAAGTGGAATATTGGATAGAGGAAGTGTGGCTTCAAGAAAGAGGTTTTCAGGGCAGGTTAATACTGGGATCAGCTTGTATAGGTATCAGGAGCCAGTAGAGCTTATTAGCTATAGTAGGGCTGGCTCTTCCATTAGTCAGTCATTTGATGTGGGCAAGGCCCTTTAAATTTTGGGTGTCTCAGTTCCCTCACTTGCCAAGTACATCTTTTAAAAATGAGTTTAAATGAGATGTTACATTTCACATGAGCAGAATGGTGTCTGGCACATAGTAAGTGCTCCTAAGTGTCAGTCACTTTTGTTGGCTGTAGTGTTGTATTGCTGAGGTCGGAGGTGGTGTGTTTCCTGGTTGCTATTTTGTATGTTGTTGGAGGAAAGGTGTTTGTGTGTTGTTATATCAGGGATCTGAGGGATGGAACTGAGGGGAAGGCTGAAGGCCAGTATTTTCAGGAAGGGTATATGGGACTGGCCTCTAATTCCTTCCAACAACTGTAGCATTGAAATTGCTAAGTGGCGTCTTGGGTGTGCGGGTGTTCTGAGAAGCTCTGGTTCTTTATGTCTCAGTGTAGAAAGAATTCAGCTAGAGGCAAAGTGACAGATAAGAAGTGATTTATTAGAATAGGATGCTTGTGAGCCTTACAAGTGGGCAGGCGAGAGGGTGCCACACCCGAGAACCTAGTGGACTACAGTTTTATAATCAAAGGAAAAGTGGGGAGGGGGAGAAGACCACATTCTTCCTCATTCTTGAGTAGACATCGAGCTTCCATCATCAGTTCCTCCTCCATGTCCGATGAGGAAGTTTTCTTATCTCTGCATGGTCAAGCCGGCACTGTCATGGTGCAATGGAAATGAGCAAAAAAATGGTAACATATTTTGGTAACAAAATATGGTAAATCATCTCAGCTTTCAATATAATGTCACCCTTTCCTATAATTTTGCTTCTAGTGTGTGCAGAGGAGCGTGTTCTAGGAATCATTAACTTACTGACCTCACTGGGCAGGATGTGGGTCTCATTTTACCATTGTTTTATTGTTTTGGGGCATGTCTCATGCTTCTGTTGCATGGTTTTGTTGCAAAGAAAGCCTGCTTTCTTGAATGATCATTAACTTACAGGGGTCTCCCATACTCTTTTATTTACTTACAACCCCTTAGTGGAATTAACTATTTAATCACCTACTTTGTCCCTTTCCCGTATCCTTATCAGAATGCTCCAGGGGATGCTGGAAGAATCCTTCAGTGCCCTTTATGGGCATGTCATCCAATTAGCATCCTCCTAGATCTCCTCAGTCTTTGGACTTCAGAGTCCTTTTATATACAAAGTCACACTCAGAAAAGGAGCAAGGCAGGAATTGGGGTAAATAGTCAACCTTTGTTGCAGAGTTTCTTTCTCATTGGAAGGAGAGGAAAAGTCTGGACTGACTTTTTGACTTAGCCCCAAATATGCCTCTTTCTTGTAGGCAGCTGGGGACACCAGTCTGACTACTGCCTATCATGAAACCCAGGGGTCCCTAAGTGCACATTTGCAGTCTTGGCTTAATCTTGGTTTTTTGCGTCTTTATGTGGGGGTGTATATGGGTGTCATCTGTTTTGATGGGCTTTGTTCCGTAAGGTGAGCTTATGAGCTTTGCAAAAATAGCCTCTGTTTTTAGCACTCTTTAGCTCCTTAGTTTGTCATTCTTGTTTACCTGTTTAGACTGTGATCTTTATTTTCTTTTTGGTGTGGCCTGACAAGTTTTTGCCCAGAGTTTATAGCTTCTACCACGTGTATTATTATTCTACACTTGTCTAAAGCCACAGCAGTGTGAGAGGCCTATTTCTCACAATGATTTGAATACTAGTTGAAAAACTTCTACCCTTTGTGTTCCCAGAAACCTAAGGGCCCAAACAACCTGAGTGCAGACTTAAGGTATGTGTTTCAGTTGGGGGATTGGAAGAGAGCTTCCCAACTTTGAGTTCTGGATAAAAGGCCCTTCCATCTTAGATGAAACTAAGGTGAAGAATACATCAAACCATTATTTGGCCATAACAACCTTGGTCACAAATTAGTTTAGAAAATTCATTCTTTTGTAGGCTTTTTTAGTAGGACAGGTCACTTCTGACAGAGGGACAGGAACTAGGAAAGGTCCAAGGCCTACCTAGGAAGGTATATCACCACAAATGGGGCTCTGGAGAACTGAAGAAAGTGTCTGCAACACACTTTGTGTTTGCTTCTGTTGATAGTGGTGGTGGTGGAAAGAAGTGGCTTGTAAAAGGGAAAAGGAGATTGGAAAAATCACAGGTCCTTGCTGACAATCTCGATCTTACAGTACAATCTTGGGTCATTCAAGGGCATCAGCCAATCAAGGTAAGAGGTCTTATCACACTTCACCTGATTGGGAAGAAACTCGGTGAGAAAGGGGCAGAGCTGAGATTTCCAGAAAGTGTTTTTTTTTTCCATTACCAGCCCATCTGAGGGGATGGGGTTCCAGTACAAAAGAGTAACTTAGGGCGTACAAGATAATACAATGAATCTTCCTTTCACAGAACAAAAATTATTCTCCCCCCATGTTTCCATTACTAAGTGAGCTGCCTCCTGTGTTGGTTTATAAATTGTTAGCTACTTTGTGGGTTCAGTGGGGCTAGGGGTGGGGTAAAAACTTATCTTCCAGTGTAGAGGCATAAAGCATTGCATATCCAAAGAAGAGGAAAAAAAGAGATATAATTGCTTTTTATATATCTACTCCAACTAGACTAAGCTACTCAGAGTCCTCAGAGCATACTTTATACACCTGATTCCTAACCTTTCTTTCCCAGTGTTTTTCTCTCCGGCTCAATCTCACAAATCCAGTTTACATTTGGCCTTCTTTACCTTTGCTTCCTATACACATACAAATGGATGTTCCTTCAGCTCTAATTATCTGTTTCTGAGTAGGATGTTCTAATTTGTTGATTTCCTTCTTGAAATGTGATGCTCAAATTTAAAGACAGTACATCAGATGTGATCAAATAAATGTTAACTAAAAATAAAACAACAATTATTTCCCAGGTTCTATTGGTGTCATTGAAGATGGCAGCCACAACCCACTAAGATTCTTTGTCTCCTAAAACTTCTGGGCCTTTTCTCCTTAGTTGCTGCTGGGCCATATTCGTACCACAGGTACTTTGTGCAGTTGGCTGTTTAGACCTAAGTGTAGGAATTTACATTCATCTTTGTAAAAATGACATCTTGTAAGATTCAGCTCATCACTCTAGCCTATTAAGATCTATTTGAAACTGAATTATAGGAGATTAAGTTTCTTTTCCGCCTAACATCATCCATATGGTTGATGCACGAGGCCAGGATCTCATAAAAATATTGAAAAAGACATAACAGAAGAAACCCTCAAGTTCAGGGGACCCTGTGCTAAAGCTGATAGGAGCCCGAGAACCGCCAAGTTCCAGCCTGCTCCAAACATTAGCTTCCAGTGCCTCCTCCCTGCCTGAGTCCTCTGCTCTCCATTCCGACCCTCTTTGCTGTCCTTTTCTGACCCTGTGCTCATGTAAAGGGTTGGAATAACTCTTTTCTAAGCTGTACCTTCCCTTTGTGAATGGCCACATGACTCAAGCCCATATTAATGTCTCCCATTTCTGGACCACTCCTTTTGGCCCTGGGTATATACTTCTCATTAATAAAATAATTATTACACTGACATGAATTGATATTGCTTGAGCCCTTAATATGTATCTGACCCTATACTGAGTGTATTGTATAAATTATCTGATTTATCTTCATAGTACTGCTCTGTGCTGGTTGTCCTGTTTTATAAATGAAGAATTCGAGGCTTAGAGAGTTTAAGTCACCCATTCAAGCTCATCTGGATATATCAAGGCTTGAAAACAGGTCTTTCTGAACTTCACAACCTTTTGGGTTGTAAAGACTTTGAGGGTGGAGACTGGTTTTATTTATTTATTTTAACGTCTTTATTGGAGTATAATTGTTTTACAATGTTGTGTTAGTTTCTGCTGTATAACAAAGTGAATCAGCTATACATATACATATATCTCCATATCTCCTCCCTCTTGCGTGTCCCTCCCACCCTCCCTATACCACCTCTCTAGGTGGTCAAAAAGCACCGAGCTGATCTCCCTGTGCTATGTGGTTGCTTCTTACTAGCTATCTATTTTACATTTGGTAGTGTATATATGACCATGCCACTCATTCACTTTGTCCCAGCTTACCCTTCTTCCTCCCCATGTCCTCAAGTCCATTCTCTACAGCTTCATCTTTATTCCTGTCCTGCCCCTAGGTTCTTCAGAACCATTTTTCTTTTATTTTCTTAGATTCCATATATATGTGTTAGCGTACGTATATATTCTTCTCCTTCTGACTTACTTCACTCTGTATGACAGATTCTAGGTCCATACACCTCACTACAGATAACTCAGTTTCATTTCTTTTTATGGTTGATTAATATTCCATTGTATATATGTGCCACATCTTCTTTAACCATTCATCTGTCGATGGACACTTAGGTTGCTTCCACGTCCTGGCTATTATAAATAGAACTGCAATGAACATTGTGGTACATGATTCTTTTTGAATTATGGTTTTCTCAGGGTATACGCCCAATAGTGGGATTGCTGGGTCATATGGTTGTTCTATTTTTAGTTTTTTAAGGAACCTCCATACTGTTCTCCATAGTGGCTGTATCAATTTATATTCCCACCAGCAGTGCAAGAGGGTTCCCTTTTCTCCAAACCCCTCCAGCATTTATTGTTTCTAGATTTTTTGATGATGGCCATTCTGACTGGTGTGAGGTGATACCATATTGTAGTTTTAATTTGCATTTCTCTAATGATTAGTGATGTTGAGCATCCTTTCATGGGTTTGTTGGCAATCTGTATATCTTCATTGGAGAAATGTCTATTTAGATCTTCTGCTTATTTTTGGGTTGGGTTGTTTGTTTTTGTGGTATTGAGCTGCATGAGCAGCTTGTATATTTTGGAGATTAATCCTTTGCCAGTTGCTTCATTTGCAAATATTTTCTCTCATTCTGAGGGTTGTCTTTTCATCTTGTTTATGGCTTCCTTTGCTGTGCAAAAGCTTTTAAATTTCATTAGGTCCCATTTGTTCATTTTTATTTCAATTACTCTAGGAGGTGGGTCAAAAAGGATCTTGCTGTGATTTATGTCATAGAGTGTTCTGCCTATGTTTTTCTCTAAGTGTTTTATAGTATCTAGCCTTACATTTAGGTGTTTAATGCATTCTGAGTTTTTTTTTTGTGTATGGTGTTAGGGAGTGTTCTAATTTCATTCTTTTCCATGTAGCTGTCCAGTTTTCCCAGCACTACTTATTGAAGAGGCTGTCTTTTCTCCATTGTATATTCTTGTCTCCTTTATCAAAAATAAGGTGACCATAGGTGCATGGGTTTATCTCTGGGCTTTCTATCCTGTTCCATTGATCTATATTTCTGTTTTTGTGATGATACCATAGTGTCTTGATTGCTGTAGCTTTGTAGTATAGTCTGAAGTCGGGGAGCCTGATTCCTCCAGCTCTGGTTTTCTTTCTCAAGATGGTCTTGGATATTCAGGGTCTTTTGTGTTTCCATACATATTGTGGGATCTTTTGTTCTAGCTCTGTGAAAAATGCCAGTGGTAGTTTGATAAGTATTGCACTGAATCTGTAGATTGTTTTTGGTAGTATAATCATATTCACAATGTTGATTCTTCCAATCCAAGAACATGGTATATCTCTCCATCTGTTTGTATCATCTTTAATTTCTTTCATCAGTGTCTTGTAGTTTTCTGCATACAGGTCTTTTGTCTCCTTAGGTAGGTTTATTCCTAGGTATTTTATTCTTTAGTTGCAATGGTAAATAGGAATATTTCCTTAATTTCTCTTTCAGATTTTTCATCATTAGGGTATAGGAATGCCAGAGATTTCTGTGCATTAATTTTATATCCTGCTACTTTACCAAATTCACTGATTAGCTCTAGTAGTGTTCTGGTAGCATCTTTAGGATTCCCTATGTAGTATCTTGTCATCTGCAAACAGTGACAGCTTTACTTCTTCTTTTCCAATTTGAATTCCTTTTATTTCTTTTTCTTCTCTGATTGCTCTGGCTAAAACTTCCAAAACTATGTTCAATAGTGGTGAGATGGGCAACCTTGTCTCGTTCCTGATCTTAGTGGAAATGGTTTCAGGTTTTCACCATTGAGAATGATGTTGGCTCTGGATTTGTCATATATGGCCTTTATTATGTTGAGGTAAGTTCCCTCTATGCCTACTTTCTGGAGGGTTTTTTTCATAATTGGGTGTTGAATTTTGTTAGAAGCTTTTTCTGCATCTATTGAGATGATCATATGGTTTTTATCCTTCAATTTGTTTACATGGTGTATCACAATGTTTTGTGTATATTGAAGAATCCTTGCATTCCTGGGACAAACCACACTTGACCATGGTGTATGACCCTTTTCATGTGCTGTTGGATTCTGTTTGTTAGTATTTTCTTGAAGATTTTTGCATCTATGTTCATCAGTGATATCAGCCTGTATTATTCTTTTTTTGTGGCACTTTTTTTCTGGTTTTGGTGTCACGGTGATGGTGGCCTTGTAGAATGAGTTTGGGAGTGTCCCTCTCTCTGCTATATTTTGGAAGATTTTGAGAACTATAGGTGTTAGCTCTTCTCTAAATGTTTGATAGAATTTGCCTGTGAAGCCATCTTGTCCTGGGCTTTTGTTTGTTGGAAGATTTTTAATCAGAGTTTCAATTTCAGTGATTGTGATTTGTCTGTCTATATTTTCTATTTCTTCCTGGGTCAGTACTGGAATGTTGTGCTTTTCTAAGCATTTGTCCATTTCTTCCAGATTGTCCATTTTATTGGCATAGAGTTACTTGTAGTAATCTCTCATGATCCTATGTATTTCTGCAGTGTCAGTTGTTACTTCTCCTTTTTCATTTCTAATTCTGTTGACTTGAGTCTTCTCCCCTTTTTCTGGCTAAATGTTTATCAATTTTGTTTATCTCCTCAAAGAACCAGCTTTTAGTTTTATTGCTCTTTGCTACCGTTTCCTTCTTTTCTTTCTCATTTATTTCTGATCTGATCTCTATGATTTCTTTCCTTCTGCTAATGTTGTGGGTTTTCTTGGTTGTTGTTGTTGTTGTTCTTTCTCTAATTGCTTTAGGTATAAGGTTAGGTTGTTTATTTGAGATTTTTCTTGTTTCTTGAAGTAGGATTATATTGCTATAAACTTCCCTCTTAGAGGTCCTTTTGCTGCATCCCATAAGTTTTGGGTCATCATGTTTTCATTGTTTCATTGTTTCTAGGTATTTTTTGATTTCCTCTTTGATTTCTTCAGTGACCTCTTGGTTATTTAGTAGTGTATTGTTTAGCCTCTATGTGTTTGTAATTTTTACAGGTTTTGTTTTCCTGTAATTGATATTTAATCTCATAGTGTTGTGGTTGGAAAGATACTTGATATGATTTCAATTTTCTTAAATTTACCAAGGTTTGATTTGTGACCCAAGATATGATCTATCCTGGAGAATGTTCCCTGAGCATTTGAGAAGAAAGTGTATCCTGTTGTTTTTGGATGGGATGTCCTATAAATATCAATTAAGCTCATTTTGCTTAATGTACCATTTAAAGCTTGTGCTTCCTTATTTATTTTAATTTTGGATGATCTGTCCATTGGTGAAAGTGGGGTGTTACAGTCCCCTACTCTTATTGTGTTACTGTTGATTTCTCCTTCTATGGCTGTTAGACTTTGCCTTATGTTTTCAGATGTTCCTATGTTGGGTGCATAAATATTTACCATTGTTATATCTTCTTCTTGGATTGATCCTTCGATCATTGTGTAGTGTTCTTCTTTGTCTCTGAAATAGTCTTTATCTTAAAGTCTATTTTGTCTGATATGAGAATTGCTACTCCAGCTTTCTTTTGATTTCCATTTGCATGGAATATCTTTTTCCATCCCCTCACTTTCAGTATGTGTCTGTAGATCTGAAGTGGGCCTCTTGTAGACAGCATATATAGAGGTCATTTTTTGTATCCATTCAGCCAGTCTATGTCTTTTGGTTGGAGCATTTACTTAATTTACATTTAAGTTAATTATCGATATGTATGTTCCTATTACCATTTTCTTAATTGTTTTTTGTTTGTTATTGTAGGTCTTTTCCTTCTCTTGTGTTTACTGCCTAGAGAAGTTCCTTTAGCATTTGTTGTAGAGCTGGTTTGGTTGTGCTGCATTCTCTTAGCTTTTGCTTCTCTGAAAAGGTTTTAATTTCTCCGTCACATCTGAATGAGATCCTTGTGCTGAGTAGAGTAATCTTGGTTGTAGCTTTTTCCCTTTCACCGCTTTAAGTATGTCCTGCCACTCCCTTGGTTTTCAGAATTTCTGATGAAAGATCAGCTGTTAACCTTATGGAGATTCCAGTGTGTGTTATTTTTTGCTTTTCCCTTGCTGCTTTTAATATTTTTTCTTTGTGTTTAATTTTTGATAGTTTTATTAGTATGTGCCTCGTCGTGCTTCTCCTTGGATTTAACCTTTATGTGACTCTCTGTGTTTCCTGGATTTGATTGACTATTTCCTTTTCCATGTTAGGGAAGTTTTCAATTATAGTCTTTTCAAATATTTTCTCAGACCCTTTGTTTTTCTCTTCTTCTTCTGGGACCCATATAATTCGAAAGTTGGTGCATTTACTGTCATCCCAGAAGTCTCTGTGACTGTCCTCAATTCTTTTCATTCCTTTTTCCTTATTCTGCTCTGCGGTAGTTATTTCCACTATTGTATCTTCCAGGTCACTTATCCGTTCTTCTGCCTCGGATATTCTGCTATTGATTCTATCTAGAGAATTTTAAATTTCATTTATTTTGTTGTTCATCATTGTTTGTTTGCTCCTTAGTTCTTCTAGGTCTTTGTTAAACTTTTCTTGTAGTTTCTCCATTCTATTTCCAAGATTTTGGATCATCTTTACTACCATTTCTCAGAATTCTTTTTCAGTTAGACTGCCTATTTACTCTTCAGTTGTTTGTTCTGGTCATTTTTCCCTTGTTCCTTCATCTGCTGCATATTTCTCTGTCTTCTCATTTTGTTTAACTTACTGTATTTTGTACCTCCATTTTTCAGGCTGCAGGTTTGTAGTTACCATTGTTTTTGGTGTCTGCCCCAGTGGGTGAGGTTGGTTCAGTGAGTTGAGTAGGCTTCTTGGTGGAGGGGACTTGTGCCTGTGCTCTGGTGGGTGAGGCTGGATTTTGTCTTTCTAGTGGGCAGGCCTGTGTCTTGTGGTGTGTTTTGGGATGTCTGTGAACTTAGTATTATTTTAGGCATCCTCTCTGCTAATGTGTGATATTGTGTTCCTGTTTGCTAGTTGTTTGGTATTGGGCATGCAGCATTGGAACTTGCTGGCCATTTGGTGGAGCTGGGTCTTAGCACTGAGATGGAGATCTCTCAGCGAGCTTTCACCAAATGATAGTAGGTGGGGCCAGGAAGTCTGTAGTTGTCCAGTGATTTGAACTCAGCTCTCCCACCTTAGATGCTCAGGCCTGACACCTGGCTGGAGCACAAAGACCCTGTCAGCCACACGGTTTCTCGTTTTGTTAGATAAAGTCTTCAAGCCTGCTTGTAGGTTTTGACATCTCTCCATTGGTGGGAGGGAGTTCTCATTCAGATATGTGCTGTTCCTGGTGCAAGGTGGCCAGGTGACTGAGCTCCTGAATGTCCTCAGTAAGGCAGGGGTGCCGTGGGTGGCTTCCCTGCTTTCCTCCACCAAGAACCTGCCCCTGAGTGGCTGCATGCTCTTCCCCAAAGCCCATGCAACACACCCATGTGGACCACACCTGTCTCTGCACCCCTGTGGATGAAAGTGAGGGCTCAGAGAGGTGGAAGAGGAGGGAGGAAAGGGCCCACTTCAAAACTTTGAAAATGGAGTAGTCCTGGAGACTGGCTTTATATTTCTCTGTCTTCCTACCTAACAGAGATACCTCACAGTGTACTGACATGAGCATACTGTGGTGCTTAATATATATGTGTCGAATTAAAGAGTAGATTAATTAATGAAATAGGTGTTGTACAACATTCTTTTTCTTTCTGATACTATGTAAACATCTGGAGACATTTTTCAAGGTAAGAGAGATGATAATATATACGTGCCTGGAATACTACTTGTATTAATATGCTAGGGCTACGATAAAGTACCACAAACTGGGTGGCTTAAACAACAGAAATTTATTTTCTTATGATTCTGGAGGCTAGAATTCCAAAATCCAAGTGTTCGTTGTGTCGATTTTCTCTTAGGTCTCTCTCCTTGGTTTGTAGATGGCCATCTTCATCCTGTGTCTTCACATGGTCTTCCCTTTGTGTGTGTCTATGTCCTAATCTCCTCTTCTTATAAGAATTGCAGCCATATTGGATTAGGTTCCACCCAATGACCTCATTTAATTTTAATCACCTCTTTAACAACCATTACAACTCATTAACAACCAACATTGTCACATTCTGAGGTTCTGGGGATTAGGACTTCAACATATATATTTTGGGGAGATGCAATTGAGCCCATTACACTGGAAAGTAGACTCCAATGAACATCATGAAGTTTCCAGAATGTATATCTTTCTTGGAATCTTTCACTGAGTTAGTGCTAATACATTTGTTATAGACTAGGGGAAAAAAATCAATCTTCCCTTTAAGCATAGTTTTCTCAGCAGTTTGATATTTCCTTTTAATTAAGTCAAAGGTATTTTTGATATTTGGGGGTCTTTGTTCCTTTTCTAAAAGAAAAATCAATGAAGTTATAGGGTGAAATAGGGTGAATAGTCTATTGAATGAGAAGAATCTAATTACAAGTCTATTTTTTTCATGCATTTTGCCTCCCTCATTTGGCTCTTTCTGCATATTTTACTTAAAAAACATTTAAAGTTAACATTTGACATAGCTGACATCTAAGATGCTGAAAACTGATCTTAGGATACGGTGTGCCTAGATTCTTATTGTTACTCTATTATCACTGCCAGGTTGAACCTTATTTCTTCTTAATTTGTCATTTGCCTATGTCACTCATATATTCAGGGCCAGCACAGGCACAAGGTTTTGTGATTTTAAGGGTGCCTGGGAAAATGACAGCTGCTATCCTACTCTTAAACTGCAATCTTTTAGCTTAACTTTGATTCCAGTTAAAGCACAAATTCCCTGGGAGGGTTATGCTAAGTTGTTTACAGTTTAACCTGACTGAAACCTCTAATTAGGGGAAGGAAATAGAACAGCATGAGAATCACCAAAAATGGGAAAGGGGGGGGCAAAAAGGAAAGCTCGGGGTACAACAAACTCACCTACATTATAATATTGACCAGAGTCAGCTTTTCCTTAGGGATGTTTAGGAAAAGTCTGTAATTTAAGAACTGTCATGTTCCTTTCTGATGGGGAATGATGGCTCCTTGAATTAATTAACTATTGCTTGTATCAAATTACTAAAAACTTAGGGACTAAAAAGAATGCCCATTCATTATTTCAGAGTTCTGTAGCTCAGCAGTTGAGGAGCTCTTGACTGGGTTCTCTGCTTATGGTCTTATGAGGTGCTAAAGTCAAGGTGTTGGCTGGGCTGGGTTCTTGTCTGGAGGCCCAGGGAAGGATCCACTTCCAAGTTCCATCAGATTGTTTGTAAAATCATCTCCTTGCAGTTGTAGTCCTGAAGTTCCTGTTTCTTTGCTGGCTGTCAGCTGGAGTTTACCCTCATTTCTTAGAGACCATTCACATCACTCTCATGGCTCTGTCCTTCTTCAAATCGGTAATGGTCATAGAGTCCTTCTCACATCTGGAATCTCTCTGATTTTCCCTCTGCCTTCCTTTTCACTAAGCAGTTGGAGACAGCTTTATGCTTTCAAAGACTAATGTGATCAGATTAGTACTATCCAGATTTTTTTTATATTTTAAGGTCAACTAGGGACTTTAATTACAATTATAAAATATTTTCACAGCAGTGCCAAGATTAGTTTGATTGAATAATATCAGGACAGAAATTTTCTTGGTGGAGGGGATCTTTAGAATTTTTCCTATCACACTCCTCTTAAACACTTCTTGGCCCAGCAAACAACATCCTAACCTCCGCCTTGTGCCTGCATTCCCCAAGGAAATAGAGGGTTAATCTTAGGGGTTTCATAAGCTCTAGAATCTAGTTAATTGCCCTTCTCATTATTTCTTCACAGCTCACTTTGTGAATAATCTGTTCATAGACCACTTAATTTTCCCTTTTAAGACAGTTACAGAGCACTTTGAATTTTTTAGTGCCTCAGGACCATCCTGTTGACCAGGATTGGTCCGGTGCATGGAAGGAGCTGGAGTTGCTTCATGGTATATTTGGAAGCCTCCTTTGCATCTCTCTGACTTGCATCTAGGACTGTCCAGCCCCTCCCCAGAGAATTTCTGACAAATGGCAATTCAGACTTTTTTCTTGAGTTTCCCGCTTCTGTAAAGGAAGCCTTCCCACTCCTGTCAGCTGCAGCCATTACAATATTCTTAAACTGAACCCAAATCTGCTTCCCACTGGTCTCAGTTCTGGCCCTATATAGGATAGACCATTCTGACAGCTCTTTTTTGGTCTCATTCTATTTTCTGTTTTTCTATTTTCCCTTTGCTGGGAAGCAGCATATGTCTCAGTCAGCTGAGATTCAGACCCTGACCTCTCTCTCAAACAAAAATAAATACTGTCCTCCTTAGACTTTTTCCTCCTTCACACCTGCCCTTGACATTCTTTTAATGCATATTTCAGATGGTGGGCTGCACGGGCTTTGTGTTCTAAAATGTGACAAGTGATGCAGATCACAAATACCTGGAAACCTGCTCGGTGTACCGGGGAGAGTGTATTCTGCTGAGCTGGATGGGTTTTCTGCTCATCTGTTGGAACTGGAGGATGCTGTGGTTTGAGGGGAGGCTGTGAGGAGTATACCTGGGAGTGTGTCCAGGGTGGGCCTTAATCAGAAGTATTGTGGGATAGCAGAAAACCAGAGATCTTTATCATGAAGAAGCACATACTTCCATTTTTGTGTAGAATGACGTGAATGGTTAACAGTGAACCAGAGGATGAAGTGACCTGAGAAATTTCAGTGCTCACCTGCATTACAAACAGGCCTTGAAGTGTATGCATACATAGCATTTTGTGTACTCTAACCTTATTGTACTTGGCATTCAGGACAGCAGGGCAGGGCAAATACGTCATTCAAGGATATGCCATGTGCAAGCAGTTGTCAGCTGCTGCCACTCTGAGCTTTGAGATGTGAGTAAAACTGTTTTAACACCCCATTGAACATCCTGTGGGAAATTCAATGTCCACCCCAAGATTTCTGTGCATTTCTGGGAGTTTCCTTCTCATGGGCACTTCTGAATCAGAGCACCTGTCTCCCCAACCCTCAGTCTCCTTCAATCTCATTTTCTTGTTCCGTTCCTTCTGCTCTATGTTTATCCACCTCTAGAACTCAGCATTTCCCCTTGCTTTTCTCCTAAACCAGTCACACAAAGCATTTACAAATGTCACAGAGTTTATGGAAGCATAGAGGAGGAGAGAAGGTGATTTGTAGTAACATAAATAATTTAAATTGATATATTAAATATCCCTATTATTAAAAGTCCTTTGATTACCCTTGTCATTGAGATTTTCTGACTGGTCACTTTCATGTGGAGCCAAACTTTTGCAATATTTATTTGCCTTTCTCTCTTCCCTTCCCATCCCACCACCCCCCTCTTCAAGTTCCACTGTTTCTGTTCCTTTCTCATATAAAACTATTTAGCTGTCATTTTGACCCACTGTCATCTTCTGAATCATGGTCTCACCTACTATACTCAAAGGGACTTTCCTAAGCACAGTTCTGGCACTCTATAGGATGAACCTAAAATAGATAATTCCTTTATGGGGAACTCTTTAAATAAATCTATTGTCATCCATTACACTAAATTCCTAAAAGGAATTTATTGTAAAATTATGTGGCTACCAGTGTTGCAGTTGTTGATATATTAGTCTCTTCCTAGACTAGGAGCTCTTTTAAGGCTGAGATCTTTTGTGTCATTTCCATGTCATTATCTGTGCATGTGTAGCTCCCCAGCACAAAAGAGATGCTCAGAATATATCAAAACTGTCTTGGCCAATGTTCTCCTTCTGGATCTTCATGGTGGTTATGTGTGTGTGTTCACTTTGCGATGATTAACTGAGTTGAGCACTTACCATTTGTTCAGTCTTCTGTGTATGTGCTATATTTCAAAAAATATGCTTTGTAAGTAGCAGCTTGCACAAGATGACACAGTGATTAAGTGACAGGCTACGGTCTGGTACTCCCAGCGAGGAGCGTCCTCCTCAAACTGAGCTGCTTCTCCAAAGGCTATGGTGGGTTGACTGCCTTCTCCAGGGACGTGGGACTCTGTGTCAAACAAATGAAGTTAATGTTGCTTACACCTCTCCTCTCTGTGCACTCATGTCACCTCTTCAGAGCCCCAGAATCAGGTATATTCTTTTCTACCAGAAACTTTGTTCACATCCAATTCTCTTTCAGTGAGTAGTATTCATTTGATTCCTTCTCTCAAGAGCATTTGTTTTTGGTGGGGGGTTTACTCACTCCCACGTTATGGCAGGATGGGCTTAGATTCTCTGGTTAGGGTTATCAGGGGTTGGAGGAGAGGATGCCATTTCCAGAGGCTGCTGTCTGCCCCAGCTAAGACAGAGGTTCTCAACCTTGGTTGCACTTGAATCACCCAGGCAGCTTTAGAAAATACTGGGCCCTGAGCCCTAACTCTCCCCCCCACTAGAGACCCCATTGTAATTGGTCTGGGCATACAGATTTTAAATCTCCCTAGGCGATGCTAATGTATGTCCAGCCACTGATTATGTTGGCACAATGTTGGCAGCCACTGATTCTAATTTAATCTCTTGGCAGGACCTGCTAAATGCCTCAGTTAGAAATGGGGAGCAAGATCCTGAGATGTAGCATCTGATTTTTAGCTCTACCTGGGACAGTCTTCCTGTGGAGCCTGCTAGAGAATCAGAGTCTTACTGTATCATGTAATAATTAGTCTCCACATCTGATTGAATCCCCACCTATGGTCCAAATTAGGCTGAGTAGCTTATAGGAGAGAAGGCTTCTTAAGATGTACAAATTGTTTCTCTCTCTGTTTCTTTTGCTACTTTGGCTTAAGCAACTTTTAGCCACATTTTGGTTAGTCACAGATGTATGCTGGGCAGGAAACTCAGTCTCACTGAGCTGGGTGGGAAAGAAAGGATGTGAAGATGCGTGAGACAAGGATGCTGAAGGAAGGCAATTCAGCTGCACAGGAAGGTTGTGTTTGAAACAGCTCCTCACAAGACCAGGGCCTACCTCCTGTTGAATGGTGCCAGCAGGGCTATAGGAGCTGGAGTAGCACCAAAAAGTGACAGAAGTTCTGGCTGAGGCTTCTGGATGTGGGAGCTCAGACCAAGTCCTGAATTTCACCAGCTCTCCCACCTGGACTGAGTGGGCTCCTTTCTTCGTTCTTTTACCTGGTTTCCTAGTTGATACATGGTCCACTTGGTATCTGGAGGCTTGACTGCCTTTTGGGCAGTGATGTCTGTCTGCAGTGTCAGAAACGTAATTCCTCTGCTCATCACATACATGGCAGGTGTCAAACTTTATAAGCGCTCGCTCTGCCCTCGGAGTCATTGCAGACTTGTAAGGGAAAGATTGAAGATTGTCTGTGGATTTCTCTAGTAAGTTTTTAGACTTATCTACTGACCTGCCTGCTCCTAAAGTCTTCGCTCAGCCATGAGTGCAGCCACCTACCCAACCCCACACCCCCGCCACTCTCCACCCCCATCATGTCTCCTGGTAATCCATGGGGACTTTTTCTCTTTTCTCCTTACCATCCCACCTCCAAATTGTTATTCATACTGTGGAAGAACTATGCTTTTTCTTCTAAGACCAGCCTATAAATACTGTTTCCAAGAAGTCATTCCCTATTATCCCCATGGAAATTGCTGTTTTCTCCTACGCATTCCTGGCACAAACTGTTGGTAGCTTCATCATCCTACTTATTACAGACTGCTCTGAGGCCACTGTTTAGGAAGCATGTACAGTGTTAGTCATGAAACTATTAGTAGAATTGATACTACAATGTTACTAACGGTCGCATTATGCTAAACTAGTTTTTACCTATTTATCTAATTCATGTCCTTCAACAATTCCATCAGGTGGGTTATTAGCCCTACTTTACAGATGAGGACACTGAGATTAAATGGATGCCGACATGTAGGTATCAACCCACACAGTGTTCACTTGTCTATCTCACCAGTCTGAGAGGTCATAAAATACAGAAATGTATTTTTATAAGATGCACAAATACCTTTTAACATCCACTAGAGTGCATAGTATTGCTATTTTTGCATGGCACTGTAACTTTGTTTCTGAATATGCATAATGTTTATTGGATTGTTTTCTTTGACTTATGTAAAAAAAACCCATGCAGACTTAGGGAAATATAGTGATCAATAGCTCCAGTAAAAACGTTTGCTTGTTTAAAGTTAAAATATACAGTTTTTATCATTGGAAACAAGGCCACCTTTAAGGTGTAATGGGGCCAAGCAAAAAGTTTTGGGGGGTTCCTGTCTAGAGAAACAATTTGATTCACCCCAAATCAGCATGTCAGCTCCATTCTGGCAACCCAATCTTGTGCAATTCCATTAAAGGAAAATCACCCTGGATAGCAGCAATATTCTGGTCCAAATGGGAACTGGAGGTGACACAGGACCCAGGTGGGCTCAGAGTTCCCCATCTAACTGCCCTGATCCAGCCCTCATAGTCCCAGCCACTGGAAGGTGCTCAAAAACATGAGGCAGCCTGAGGTGGGGGTCAGGCAGAATTCTGCTTACCTGAGTCTAAAGTGTGGTGCTGGATGGAAACATACCATAGGCAAAGAACGGTTAAGATACTTGAAATAAAAGGCTTGATAGTCATATACCAATCTTTGTGCTTGGTAGGTGTAATAAATCTCAAGGTATCTTGGCTTTGTATTGTACAAATTATTCTTGGGCTCTAAGCTCATAAACAATTTCTTCCTTTCTTACTTACAAGCTCTTATTGCACAAGCAATTAAGTTCTTTGAACCTGTTTCCTCATGCATATAATGGACAGTGATGGCACCCTACCAGGGTCATGTGCAAAAGTGCTGTTATAATTATAATAGCCTGTGTTTATTGAATTCTTATTGTGTTCCAGGTACTATTCTCAGTGCACCACATGGATTATCTCATTTACCCCTCACAATAGCCCTTTGAGGTGGGTTCTTAATTCTCCTTTTATAGATGAAAAAATGAGGCATGGAGAGACACCTCATTTGGACCTTCGAGACCAATGTCAGAGTCTAAGCATATAACCATCACGCACATGGCCTGACTTAGGTCTTTTCAACCCTGCTTGCATGGTAGAATCATTGGAAGAAATTTTAAAAGGTACCACTGACCAAGCACTACCCACCCCACCTCTGAAATTCTAATTTGATTGGCCTGAAGCGAAGCATAGGCATTGATCCTTTTTATATCTCCCCAGGAGGTTCGTGGGGCAGCCAGGGCTGAGTAGTAATAGGCAGCAAACATGCAGTGAACTTATGTTGAATCTCAATCAGGGTGACTCAACCTTGACAACACCAAATTAGTAAATGTGCCCAAATGCATTTCAAAACTAAGTCCTCCACACATATAAGAAATTCTATTTGCTATTTGTTAAGCTAGTACTTATCCAGGGTCTTCATTGTTCATACCACTGACTAGAGAAACAATTATGTATGGCATCTCTCTTAAGCAGGAACAGGGGTGGGAAGGTTGGGGTAGATGATGGGATGGTGGAAGTGGCAGTGGGGAGGGTGGTTCATCACTGGTTGTGTTTAGAAGCGCCGGGGCATGGTGATAATAAAAATCAGGCTGACTTTTGGTTGGTTTTATTATTATTCTAAAATTCTCAGGACTTCCCTGGTAGCACAGTGGTTAAGAATCTGCCTGCCAATGCAGGGGACACAGGTTTGATCCTTGGTCCGGAAGATTCCACATGCCATGGAACAACTACTGAGCTTGCTCTCTAGAGCCTGTGAGACATAACTACTGAAGCCTGTGCCCCTAGAGCCTGTGCTCCACAACAAGAGAAGCCACCGCAATGAGAAGCCCACACACCGCAATGAAGAGTAGCCCCTGTTCGCTACAACTAGAGAAAGCCTGAGTGCAGCAACAAAGACACAATGCAGCCAAAAAAAAAAAAAAACAAAAACAAAACTCTATACTCCCACCCTGCCCCATCCCCATGCTACCACTTGGTATGTCGCTGCTGCTGCTTTTAAGTAAATCATCCAAATTATAAAGTAAGTGTGTATGTAAATAAAATTATTTACCATCAGTATATACGAATACTATGTATTATATAATAGGTTAAATTATATTTATATGTAAATTATACATATATTTATACTAAATACATAAATATATGAATAAAGTTATATAAATAAAAATGTTTATCATAACATTTTGAAAAAAGCATCATTACCCCCAGTTTACAAATGAGGTGCTTGAAACAGAGAACTTGGGTCACTTGCCCAATGCTAGAAAGCTAGTAATAAGTAGAAAACGCTTGTTGTACATTTGCTGTGTGGTTTACCTCTATTATTTCTTTTCATTCTTTCAACAATCTTATGACGAGATACTATAATTAGTCCTTTTTTTTTTTTTTTTTTTTTTTTTGTGGTACGTGGGCCTCTCCCATTGTGGAGCACAGGCTCCGGACGCGCAGGCTCAGCGGCCATGGCTCACAGGACCAGCCGCTCCGCGACATGTGGGATCCTCCCGGACCGGGGCATGAACCCACGTCCCCTGCATCGGCAGGCAGACGCTCAACCACTGCGCCACCAGGGAAGCCCCAGTCCTTTTTTTTTTTTTTTTTAAAGTAAAGGGCATGGGAGAAAGGCAAAAGGAGTCCAAGGCACAGGATGTCAAAGTAATTTTTCTAGCTTCTCCCATCTAGGAAGTAATTGAGCCAGAACTTTGCCCAAGGTGGCCTTCATTGGACACCGTATTCCTTAGCTTATGTCCTGCTGCCTCTGATGTAAGGTAGTAGGAGGTGAACCCAGATATTTTTTCTCAGTGTACTGGTCCCTCTTATTTACCCTCTATACTTTCCTCTTTGATTCTTCCTACCTTGCCTTCAACTTCCAGATCTCTATCAATTGAAGGGCACTAGACTATGTCACTCCAAAATATGGCACTTTGGCATAAAGACTATATTGAATATGTAATTGACAATTGAGAGGAAGCAGATCAAAGAAAATCTGCTTGCCCATCCCCTATTTGCCTAAAAAAGAAGAACTTACATTTTCAAAGGTGTCCTTCCTCCCTTTCCGTCAGGAAGGGCAAAAGTTAATTACCAGGGGAGACAATTTTAGACTCTGATCAATCTGGAGATGGCACCAGAGGATGCTACATAAACAACTTTACTAACTAGCCTTTATCTACCATCAGTTTCCCATATGTTTACTTTCTCACAGTTTCCCATTCTTGGAAGCCCAAAAACTCCTTCCTCTGTCTTGCCTTTTGTCTACAAGTTTATTTACTTATTTATTTATTATTCAGGCTAACAAGCTTGAATTCTAGACCACCTCTTTGAGTTACTCTTTCCTGAGTCCCTCCCAATTATATATGATATATACATACTAATAAGCTTGTTTGTTTTTCTCTTGTTAATCTGTCTTTTATTACAGAGACACAACCAAGAACCTAGGATGGGTAGAGGAAACATTCATTCCTCCCCTACACAAAATAATGCACACAGCTCATTGTGTTTCCCTTTAACCCTGTGACTTGAGTACTTCCTGGTTCAACAATGGATACCTCACTCAACATGTCTGAAATTGGACTCTTCCACATGCCCTCACATCTGCATTTCCTTTTGTGCCAGGGGCCTGGTTAACTGCAGCAGCATCCCCCAGTGTCCCAAACTAGACTCCCACTTCCCATCTGAGACTTGTTTCCTCAGGCAGAAGCATGGTTACAGGGCATATATAGCTAACATCCAAGCTCTCTCTCACAACCTCTCTCTCTCTCTCCTGAGTGCTTTTTTGCTTCTATCACAGTCCTAACTTCTGCCAAAAAGGATTACAGTTCTAAGAAGAATCTGAAACTAAATTTGGTGATTGTGGGACCTTGGAGAGGTTAGCAAATCTCCCTTCTTGATCCTTTCATCTGTTAAATGGAGATAATGTTAAGACTCTGAAGGAAGGCATGAGGTGTAAAAGTAGAGTAGACAAAAAATCATCATCACAGAGGATACACTTCCTTGCAGGAGGGAGAGGGTGTGTTTATTCTGCCTATCTTTCTAGGTTCAGTTTGTGATGGATGTCCGGAGTTTGTAGATCTCTTTCATTTCATCTGTGTTTGGAATTAAAAAATAATATAATCACTACTCTGGTCTGAATTGTGTCTCCCCAAATTTGTATGTTGCAACCCTAAACCCTCAATATGACTGTACATGGAGAAAGAGCTATTAAAGAGGTTAATAAGGTTAAATGAGGTCATAAAAATGGGGATCTAATCCAGTATGATCAGTCTCCTTAAGAAGATGGTGAAACACCAGGAATGCCTGTACAGAGGACAGGCCATGTGGGGAAACATCCAGAAGGTGGCAATCTGTAAGTCTCAGGAGAAAGAAAACCTGCTGATCCCTTAATCTTGAACTTCCAGCCCCTAGAACTGTGAAAAAATAAATCTCTGTTTTTTAAGCCACCCAGTCTGTGGCATGTTGTTACAGCGGCCTTAGCAAATGAATACACTCACCTTTGCACTATAAATCTATTCAAAGGTGATTGCTTTCAATGTGTTCATTCCATCACAGCCTGGTGGCAGCATGTAAATAAAGAACATTCAAGTCTGGCCTTGGCCATCCCCAAAGTGACTCTCATCTCTTTATTGCAGGAAAGAAATTATCACTTTAATTTTCACGCAGAGAATTTTATTGCTAATGACCCAAGCTGCATAAACAGCTTTCATCTTTTTGGAAGGAAAAAAAGTCAGATTTCTCTTTGTACAGATCTTCTGGTCTTTTGTGTCTTATAAAGGGCCTGACCCTTTAAACAGACTTTGATATTTGTCTCATTTTCATTTCTATTATTAGACCCCTCTCCCTGGAAGGGATACTCAGTGGAGTCTCATGCCATCCTCTCCCTCTTAATTGGACCTGGTGTTGAGTGACAGATAAACGATCTTGAATTAATAACAATGACAAATTACCCTCGGATGGTACTTGTACATAAAAGGAAATACTTCCATTAAACAAATGTTATATCATTAAGAAACACATTAATAGCCCTGCCAGTGATCATAACTGTGTAATTTTTCTCATCAATGTTAATAACCAGCAAAGTTATAATTGCATATGGAAATTAATTAAAATATTTTATCCTATTAATGAGTGTCCATGCTTCAGATCTTCCGTCAAATGGTCTGCAAAACTTAGACCACGTTTCTTGAGGTCCAGGTTCTTGAGAAGGTATGGACAAAAATGAGGCTGGATTATAAAATCTCAGTATGCTGCAATTACTAGTCATTGAGTATTAAAGATGGAATTAGCCTTGTACACCATTTAAGCTAATTCCAGTATTTTAGGATGATATTTTAAAATTTTACATATTTGTGGCTCTTAAATGCAAGGTAATATAAATAATAAAGAAAAATTGCCTATCTCTTAAGTAAATAAACCTTTTACTTATCAAGTAAACTTGGCTGTTTAGTAAATTTACTCTTTCCCTTTTTATATCCTCTTACTATCCATTCATATACATATTGTGACACAGACTGGCCAGATGCTCACCATACCCACCCTCTTTTCTTCCTGAGTACTGACTATATCATGTCTTCCAGCCCCCTTCTTCTAGGTTTGACCAGGGCCCATGTGACTTTTTCTTGCTAGTGTCCTTGAGTGGAAGCCATGCTAGTCACTTTCAAGAAGAGGTAGTTAAGAGCAGGTAAGCCTTCTTCACGTCTCATTTCCTCCACCTGCCCTCCAACTGAAAAGGATCCAGGGAATGAGGCACCAGCAAGTGGTGGAACTATTAGTTACAAGAATCCTGTGATCCTAACTTACTGCATGGAGCAGAGAACACCCACCATTCCCTGCCGACATAAATCAGACTGTGATGTGAATGAGAAATTAAGCTTTATTAGTTTCAGCTACTGAGATTTTGAGATTATTTTTACAGCACTTGGCTTACCTTGATACATATATTTTACCTAATTTCATAGCTAGTTATAATTTTTTATTCTACTTTAAAAATTTTGATGTTACTGGATATAGAGTTTCTACATACTATGCAGTCTTGCATGTGATACAGAATTATGATTTTAATTCCTGAAGAATAGTCCATGTTAAGTGATGTGTCAAAGTAACATCACCATTTTTCAAATATTACATAGGACATTTCTTGTGTTTTTCTTCTTAGGGAATATCTTTTTTGCATACAATATATTTCCTTAGAATTATGTTGATAAATTATTTTTCTATAGTCATGTATCAGTTTATATTGCCCCTAGCCATTTCAAGAGTATAAGTTATAATCCACCTTTCTAAAATTGAGAATTTTTGCCCTTTTAAAATTTACTTGACATTATATGATACTTTATACATAAATACACTATCTATAAATTATATATTTATAAACATTATATTTAAACTTTATAAATAAAATATAAAGTATATATCAATATATATAATATACATGCACACTATATAATCACCATATGTGTACACTTATACAAACATAGTTTTTACTTTTAATAACTGGTGAGTTTGACATTTTCCATGTATGTTTGCTTACACAAACATATTATATATTAGCTCGTTTCACATGGAGCATTTAATCCTATCCATTGGGGAGCAAACAACCCTTCATTTTAACAGATGACACAACTGAGAGTTGAGGTGATTAGTGAGAGGAGGCAGTGTTAAGATAATGGCTGAGCATCAGAATACAGATCTGATAATTTAAATACAGTGATTTTTCTATTATAACAAAACTTCTATGTTTATCAAATATGGCATGTCATTCTGGTCCTTATGATTGTCACCTTGGAAAGAATGATCATGACATAAACAAAACATTCATCTCACCATATATCATTCTTTGTCACTTAATAGACAAAGTGAATTCAATAAAGGCCTCGGGGCTCTCAGTTGTGTGTAGCCTTGGAAGCTCAGAATCATGGATAAGCTCAGCTCTGACACGGATAGAACCAAGCAAAACAATGTATTTCCCAGTCTAGCTTCCTAGGTTTTGTCTATATGACATAGGGATGAATGAATTCTAGAAGAGTGATTTAGTATTAGTTATTGAATGATTGACTATTAGAAATGGCAGGAAGAAGGACAGAGACATATGACATTTGAGGTCATCCTGAGCAGTGTTTACCTAGAAGAGAAGCAGGAGATAATGCTGGAAAGACAAGTTAGGGCTGGTATAACTCAATTCAATGAGCAAGTTCCTACTATGTGCCAGGCACTGCCATAGGTACTGGGTTGATGAAAGGCAAATCAGTTAAAGGTCTTGACTGATCTTTAAATCAAATAAGGGAGAGTATAATCTAGCGAAGGAATCAGGAGGCTTTGTAAGTAGACTGGAGTTCGAGGCTCAACTCTGAATTTTGTAAGCTCAGACATGCTACCTCAGTGTAATTTCCTCACCTGTAAATTGGGATATCTATAGTACATAGGTTGTCTGGAAGCAAGCTGGGATTATACCTGCAAAGATTTTAGTGCACTGCCTGGCACAGAGTGTGCCCCTTAAAATACTAGTTGTTATCTTTAAAGTTTTATTAACTGGGAAGACCAACTATCAAAACAGTTACATCATGACTAAATGTAACATAGAAACATCTACAAGATACAACATTAATATAGAAGAGAATTAGAGATATAGTGAATCTGAAAGTAGATTGAATTACTGATACCAATTCTTTTTTAAAAATCAAAGTATAGTTGATTTACAATATTGTGTTAATTTCAGGTGTACAGCATAGTGATTCAGTATTTTTGAAGATTATACTCCATTATTGTTTATTACAAGACAATGGGTCTAATTTCCTGTGCTGTATAGTATGTCCTTGTTGCTTAACTATTTTATATACAGTAGTTTGTTAATCCCACACCCCTAATATGTCCCTCCCCACTTTCCTCTCCTCTTTGGTAATGACAAGTTTGTTTTCTATATCTGTGAGTCTGTTTCTGTTTTGCATATGCATTCATTTGTATTATTTTTTAGATTCCACATGTAAGTGATATCATACAGTATTGTCTCTCTGACTTACTTCACTAAACATAATATTCTCTAGGTCCATCCACGTTGCAACAAATGGCAGTATTTCATTCTTTTTTGTGACTGCGTAATATTCCATTGTGTGTGTATGTTTAACATATATGTATTATATATATATGCCACATCTTCTTAATCCAACTGTCTATTAATGGGCACTTGGGTGGCTTCCATGTCTTGGCTATTGTAAATAGTGCTGCTGTGAGCATCCAGGTGCATGTATTGATATCAATTCTTGACCCCCTCTGTGTCCATGACCTTTGACATATAATTTACACAGTTCTTTCCATCTCTATAGGAAAATTATACTTTCTTGTACCTTAACTTTGGTCAACCATGCTATTTGCCTTGACCAACAATGTCAGCAAACATAAGGCAGAGGCTTAAATAGTGCTTGTGGAACTGTGCACTTTTGCTTAGCTAAGAGAAGAGCATGTCCTGCTCAGCTGATTGTCTCAGCAGGAAGGTGTATAGACACATAGACACAGGGAGCTGAGCCAGATCCACAGATCTGAAGCTTGAAGTAGAAGTTACCTCTTTTAAACAAGCTTAGAACAGTTGACCCCCATACTTGTGAGTAAGAAGTAAATCCTCCTTGTCTGCCAATTAGATATGGAATTGTTGTTCCACGACAATGCTTACTGATACAGGGTTGATGTTCAAGCATGACCTTTTTGGAAAAGTGACTTATAAATTGGATTTTGACCAAAGAATAGGAATTTTCTAGGAGGAAAAATGGAGTAAGTGTATTCCAGAAGAAAGAATATCAAATACAACAATTCAGAAGTGTGAAATACCATAACTTAGCATTTCAGTATCTGGGCCCTGATTGGAGCAAAGAAGGTTAATAAAGGAATCAGAAGAATGATCATAGGCATAAGAAAGAGTGCCCTGTATGCACAAAAGACATCTAAGAAGAAATTTTAAAGTGTTTATTTTTTCCTGAAAGAAGCAAATCCATTGTAGCAATAATTAAAATGATAGATTTTTTTTTCAAGTTTTCTGTGTGTTCTCATTTATTCTACTCTGCTCTCTTAGGAGAGGTAGTTTCTCAAACTGATATCAAGCCATGACTTTTTTTTTTAATTGGGGTGTAGTTGTTTTATAATACTGTGTTAGTTTCTACTGTACAACAAAGTGAATTAGTATTCCCTGTGCTATACAGCATGTTCTTATTAGTTATCTATTATATATATTAGTGTATATATGTCAATCCCAATCTCCCAATTCATCCCACCCCCTATGCTCCACCCTACTTTCCCCCTTTCATGTCCATACATTTGTTCTCTATGTCTGTGTCTCTATTTCTGCCTTGCAAACAGGTTCATCTGTACTATTGTTTTAGATTCCACATATATGCGTTAATATACAATATTAGTTTTTCTCTTTCTGACTTATTTCACTCTGTATGACAGTCTCAAGGTCCATCCACATCTCTACAAATGACCCAATTTTGTTCCTTTCTATGGCTGAGTAATATTCCATTGTATATATGTACCACATCTTCTTTATCCATTCATCTGTCAATGGACATTTAGGTTGCTTCCATGACTTAGTTATTGTAAATAGTGTTGTAATGAACATTGGGGTGCATGTGTCTTTTTAAATTATGGTTTTCTCTGGGTTTTATGAAAGTGAAAAAAAATCACAAAATGGAGATAATTCTCATTAATTTCATGTCAAAATTATTTTTAAGCAGGTGAATTGTTCAATACCTAGACTTTTTGCCTCTTACCTATAAAAATCCCTCCTATGACCAATCTCTTCTCATCACAAAGGTTCCCTTTCCATGTTATTCTGGATATAGTCAATGAGATCCTCTCTTTAGATCTCTTAGGGCTCCTAAACAGATCTTCTCTCTTCCTAATTTAAGTTATAGTGGAAAGATTATTGGACTGGGAATCAGAAGTTCCTGGCTACTATCCTGCTAAGACAATGATTTGTTTAAGTCCTTGGACAATCTCTTTTATTGCTTTGGGCATCACATACTCATCTGTGAAATCAGAGGTTTTGATTCGATAGATTTTAACATCCCATCCAGCAATAATATCCATATATTCATGTGTCTATCCATCCAACAGATATTCTTTGAGTCTCTACTACATGTCTGACAATGTCCTAGATGTTGTTCTCCTTTGGAGGTAAAAGACAGTCAATAAATAAACTGATAAATATGAACAATGTGTGATGCCGATGAGGGTTCTTCAGAAAAATTAAAATGTGATGGGATATGATAGTGATTTGGTGACTGATTTACACTGAGTAGATAGTAAGACATGGTTTCCCTCAGGAAGTGACATTTCAGTTGAGAAGCAAACTACAAAAAGAGGCCAGTCTTGTTAAGATGGGGGAAAAGTATGTCTATCCTGAGTGATAATTCTCAAGAACTTATTGAATAAATATGGGGGATGGTAGGACTGGGCTATGTGGGGCCGTCGCCAAATTGTCAAATAGCTTCTATTACTGCACTGATTGGTTAGTTCTACACTGACCGCTCAAAAGACCAAACTGCTTGTAGTGGGAAGGAGGCATAGGGTACGTAGACTAGCAGCACAATAAGTCAAATTACAGAGAGAGTGGGCCCTGAGATATGGATGGAAGGAAGTAAACCATGAGGGTGCAGCTTAATCACTTGGGAATATAATAGGACCATTAGAGAGCATCTGGGCAGCCCCTCCTCTCAGACAGGGAAATTGAGGCCCACAGAGGGAGAGTAATTTGCCTAAAGGCACAAGGTTCTACCCTGCATGTCATGTATTTAATCCCTAAGAATCACTAACTTAAGTAAATCATGAATCGAGCCTCTGATAGGATTTGCAGATTTGAGGTGGGGGAGGGAGAGTATGCTCCAATATTACTATGGCTGGCTGGAGGGTAGTTACCTGTTATTACCAAATTCCATTACTTCTCCATATTCAGGTCCCATTTGGATACACCAGGACAATTGCAACACTGACACTCACATACATCAATTGAAAGCTTTAAAAAAAAAAAGAAAAAAAATAATTCTGGCCTGCTTACTCTATAGCACAGTCTAATTCCCATTGGGCTTATTTTAGAGATCTGAGTCCTAGACTTGACAAAGGAAGTCTTACGTAGTAGCAGGAAAATGCCAAAATCCTGGAATCACAGTCCGAAGCTCTGTGTTCTTTCCCTTTGTCTGCCCTTTAACCTTTCATTCCCCAGCCTGGAAAATGACCATCTCACTTGCCTAGCCTACCACATGTGGTTATCAAGAGTTAAGTAGGGACCTCAGGATAGCATTTTGTATATTAAGCAATAAATGGGAAAGGTGATTGGATTACTTACTAACTTAAATTATTAATTAGCTGGGTTGCTTCACTTTTCTGGGTCACAGTGGTCTCATTTTTTTTACAAAAGAGGAAATTAGATAAATAAACTCTAAGAACCCTTCCAGCTCAAACAGCCTATGATCTGACAAAATGGTAGCCTTAAATCCTTGGAAAAGTATCCTCTATGCCTTTCTTTTTTGCTATGGTGTTTGCCACTGGCAACCTAATAAATCCTGTGCTAGTGGAGGGAGGATTTCATCACTAGAAAGTTGCTGGTCTTGCTTCACACATATGCAAAACTCTAAGGGCATTTGAATTGAAGCTGAAAAGGGTGTTTGACCCCACAGCACCCTTTTCTAAAGTTAGCTGACATAGAACCACAATTTCTCAAGTTTATGCTTGAAAAATAGCTAGATATTTCTATGATGCCTCTTGCTAGGTTTTCAAATGACCACTTGATGAACCACAAATCTAGCTGGATTTACACAACAGGAGTAGAGCCATTTATGAGTTCATGGTCATAGATAGCCTATTCTCATTCAGGTTCTCAGGGCAGGATTTTGTAGATTGTTGGATTGGATAAATGCTCCCTGAATAGTAAAGTAAACTCATTAGGAGACCATGAAAAATTAACTCTCACTCTGAATCAGGAGATGAATTGACCAATTCCCTAGATATTTCTGAAGATAATGGGCGCCATGTTGGATAGCAGCTCTCAAACTTCTTTGTCAGAAGTTCACGTTTGCTACATGAAGTAAAACACAAAAAATGAAAACCACCTTTCTCATTTGCTCTGTTTCAAAAGGAGGAAAAAATTCACCTTTGTTTAATTGCAGAAGAAGTGTTACTGTACAAGCAGATTTGGGGAAATTACATAGCTATCTCTTAGCAGTGGGGCCTGGTGATATGTAATTTTTTACTTGAAAATATAACTTAAAGCCTGGTTATTTGAAAATAATCAGTCAAAAATCCTGATAAACATGTATACCACTTTGCATGGTAGATTTACAAAAAAAACCAAACAAACAAACAAAAAAGAAAACTAAAACCAAACATAATTGATAATGATAAAATAAAACTCATAATATTTCAACACTGAGAAATAAGAATGTCAGCAAATGGAAACCATGGCCTACTGAAGAGAGCACTGATAATATATTGACAACTCTTTTGCTTTGTTACTGATGATCTTCATGTATAAAACCCACAGGATCACCAAGAATTGTAGAGCAGAAAGGCTTAGCAGAATACTGAATTATATATAGTCTCCAGTAAACTCTTGTAATACGCTAGTTTTCAAGTTCTATTAACCCTTGATAACTACCATAGGAGGTCAGTAGTTCTAAGTCATCTTCATCATTGCAAACCTGAGTCTACTACAGAATGGCTTATCGTTCACCTTACAACTGAAGAAAGTTTGTAGACTAGGAGAGAGATGTCAAGGTTCCTATTGTGGACTAATTGTCTGAAGGTTAATAGTACTTAAATGCTTTTTACGTGGAAGCTTTTGTGTTCCATATGAGACTATATTTTAGTGTAAAATGAATCATATTCTCTCTCAGTGGATCACTTAATTCCAAGAAATGGGGACTTAATCAAGTACTTACCAAAGATTATGATTTCAATTTAGTAACTACCTGAGAGAGAGAGAGGAAGGGAATATTACTAATTTCTCACTAAATATCAGGAATTTTGCTAATGTTTTACATATGTCACATTTTTTAATCTTTTAAGCAATCCCATGAGATATTTACTATTTGTATTGATTTATAGACTGGGAAGCAGAGACTCAGAATGTTACTTAATTTGCTCAAATTCATACAACTAGTAAGTCTTGGACCCGGGATTTGAAGCAGTATCTTTCAGTTTCAAAAGTCTGTTCTTTTCATATTATTGATCCTACAAAGGTGACAGATATCTTTCCCCAACATTTAGCACACATACTTTTCAACATTCTTACCATCGTTAGAATAGATTTGTCCATAATCTTCCTCATGGTCTGGAGACTACTGCAGCCGTGAATGGCCAGCATTCAGGTTTAGCACATGGTGTGAGTTCCTTGAGACCTTTTTTAAAAAAATAGAATATACCAATTCCAGAATTTCCACAAAACAACACAAGGAAAAAAATTTTTTTTTCTATCTTCTTTTTAAGAATCAAAGGAGTGGAGAACTTGGTAAGTGTCATCAACTAATCATTTGAAAAGACCAATGAGAGGAACATTTAGTTTCCTGGGCTTGTGATGAAATTTCAAAGCCAGCAACATCACATTTCATCTCCCCAAATCCCATAGATCTACCCCACCCAAGAATGCCACTGGAGGATTCGGATGCTTTTGAGAGCAGAATATCAAAGAACAGACAATGAATAAGTTATAAAAGTGGGGAGAGTCTTTAGCCACTTTCCTTTTGGAGTATGGTGTTCCAGAGACAACTCTACAGTGAAGACAGGTGAAGGTAAACATCTCACTACTGTGAGCATAGCACCAGGAGCCCTGCCAGATAATTTATGTGCATAAGTGTCTATAATTACACATGTTCATACATATTCATTCCCATGCTCCTAATTTTAGAGAAGGGAGAAGTGAATAAATTGAGTAGTAATTTGATTGTATTTGATTCACCTGGCTCTCCAAGTGCCTTATAAAGGTCCCAGAGTAAGTTTCCACTAATAGAGAATTCAGTTCAGCCTGAGACCTTGGGGAGTAGTAGATAGACTGATGATGGAGTGATTGAGTCATTCATTTACTCAAATGTTTTATTTATTTATTCACTCATTCAACAATTATACCTGATTCTGCCCAGGCACAATGCTGGGTATAGAAGACATCCAGGTTGATAAGTGATTGGACCAGTAATGTGTCTATTCTTGGTGGGAAGCTGGTCTGGTCATGAAGGCATTGATTACAGGACAATGTGGCCAAGTGCTAAAGTAATCCAACACGGGCTTGAGTTTTAATAATGATTTCCTAGAGATGGAGAAATCTGAGCTGCTTTTTGAAGGAGGGTTAAGAGCTATCTGGATGATGAAGCATGGAGGGCATTCCAGATGCAGACACAGCAGAAGTAAGGTCCTTTAGATTTTCAACAATTTTGTACCATGAGAAGGAAATGGGGAGAATGGTTGAAAAAGGGGTCCCAAGTCAGATGGTTACCTCACCTAAAAACTAGGATGGGGCCTGGAAGGGTTTTAAGCTGGGGTAATATACTAGATTCATCTCTGAAAGATCACTCAGGCTCCTGTGCAGAGAGGGAGGATTGGATTTGTATAAACTCTGGACAGAGTGTCGAGCTAGAAAGCTACGGGAGAAATTCACACAAGGAATGATGAAACTCAGAACTTAATTCATAAGAATAGAGACTGTAGGAAGGAGGGGGAGTTTGATAGATATAAGAAAGGTAAAAATTATACAACTTGGGGATATTATGGTAAAGGAGAGAAGATAGGATGGTAAACAATGTTCCTATTTAGGTAATTGGAGGATTAGGATTTTATTCTTGAGATCACAATGGAAAGAACAGTTTTGGGGAGGAATGTACATCAAATTAGCTTAAGAACATGGTAAGTTGAAGAAGAGAAGTCACAGAATTCATGCTGAGCTGAGGCTTGGCCGCACTATTGAACTAGGACTATTTTCAGACCCCTGGGAAGCCTAGAGCATTAGCCAGCTGTGTCTGCCTATTTTACATAGAAGAGATGCCATCTTGGGGCTTTAACTCTGATCCCAACCTGTTTACTTGGTGATCCTCAAATGTGTCTACTTTTTTTTGTTCCTTGGCCTCATGGCTAAGGTTTGTTTCTCATAATTCATTACATCATCCTACACTCAATGCAATGAACTTATTTTCTCTTATTTCAATAACTGCTTCAGCCTGGCTCTCTTAATGTGCTTTTTACCTTCCTATCTTTGCCTGGATGTCCTTAAGACTCTCACACTTTCCCAGACTATAAAAATTGCTCTTGGAACTCTATTCTTGACTTCAGCATGAGTGTCTCCTGTCTTCCTGATCCTAAGTTGTCTCATCTTTCCCTAAGCACACCCTGGACAAGGCTGTTCCCAGGGCTCTGTCAGATGGCACTGACCTCTATTTGCACTAGGACGATTTCTCTTCCTGTTTGCTTCCCACTCCTGCAGGAGCCTCCAGCGGGCTGAGCAGCCAGTGTCAACACTAAGCTCTTTTCCTTAGATATACAATTTCCACCATTTGTTGTTGACGCATTTACTACCCTGGAGTTTGTGGAATGAAGGGATAAAGAGAGATCACAGAGATTTGTTCTACGAGGGAGCCAGGGAAGGCAGGTCTGTCACTTCCTTCTTCCCAAGCCATGCTGGGCAGAAGCCAGAAGCCAGGCCATTTAGTTTAGGGGAGAAATAAAGAACATCCAAATGACTGGCAAAGGCTCTGGAATTGTACTGCCAAGACCTAGTGACCTGGGCATCAGGAAGAGGAAGTGTGTTAAGACAATAGGGAAGTGGAGAAATCAGCTGAGCCTGAAACAACACAGAGGAGGGCATATCCAGAGGGACAGACATGTGGGTTAACCTTACTTGAGATGTGTTTGCCAAGACCATACTGGGAATCACAGCATCACAGAGTCACAGACCCTTGGAGTTAGGATGATTGTGAGATCATATTGGAAAGCCCATGGAGGGAACGTGTGTGGCCTAAATGAGTGAGTAAGTAGGGATGATGGCAGATGGTGAGTGATAACCCTGCACACAGACAATAGATTACAGACAATATGCAGCAAGTTGTCCTGGTGTTGCAAGACCTTCACATTTTTCAAGAAAAGCCAGAAATCTGGATTTTATGTAAACTTTTATGACTTCTAAATGCTGTCAAATAATTAAAATTGCTTTCAAATCCAGCAAAATACAAAACACATCTGTGAGCTGGATGTAGCTGCCAATTTAAATGGTTCCTATATATTTAAGGTGATAATAGCTGAGGCCCAGCAAAATAAGTGGATTTCTCCAAGGTCCGGTAATTGTAGAAGGGCAAGTAGGTGATGGTTTAGCATACTGTTTTCCTTCCCTCCCTCTTTCCAATCCAACACTCTGTGGAGACATGGGAACATAAAGTATTCTACCTTCTTCCCAAAGGAAAGTGATGGGATGGGGCAAAAGACCCTGCCTCTTGACTTTCTATTGGCTTGGCCCCTCCTCTATGAGGGTGGCTACTGTTCAGTACAGTGAAAATGGAAAGAGACCTGGATAGCATTCTAGCACAGGCTTAGCCATTAATCTTGCATCCTTGGAAAATTCTCTTCTCCTCTTTGGACCTCATTGTCTTCATAGATTTAATGAGGCTCTCAGCCTTATAACTTCCAAGTTCCCTAATAAGTCTAATCCAAGTGAACCTTTTACTGAACACAAGTTCATGTACCTGATGCACAGTAAAGCCAAACGAACCAAAACATCAGAGTTTGGAGCAGAGAAAGGTTTATTGTAGGGCCATGTAAGGAGATGGGTGGCTCAGGCTCAAAAAAACCCCAAACTCCCCAAAGGGTTTCAGCAGAGCACTTCTAAAGGCAAGGAGAGAGAGGGGCTTTGTTAGTTGTTGCAAACTTCTTGGTGTCGGAATACTTTGCTCTTACAGCTATTCGTGTAGGTCAGGTCATGATGTTCCTGTAAAACTCCAACAAGACAAATGTTATTCTCTGTTCTGCAACTTTTTATCTCTAGATGAATGGACTCTCAGAACCCTGAGAATAGGCAATCCTGTATATTTCAGGCTATAGGCAACATTCTTTTACAAAAGGTGCAGAGCCAGCATGACTAAGAACAGGCAACAAAGAACAAGGGTTAAAGTAAAAGGAACAGATCTAATATGGAGTCAGATTTGCTTTTACCTATTACAATTACAAGCTTGCTTTAAATATCTAAGTCCTTATGTCAGGACCTTTGTTAGCATTCCCTTCTGCTGGATTCTTCCCACCCCTCATTCCCTGCCCCCATCTGCACTCCTATTCTGACTACCTGGTGTTCCTGTGCTGCTCCCCAAAGCCTGGAGTTCTGTTGGTATGTACCACTGGAATCCACCCTTCATTGCCTATAAGATCCATTTCAAATCCTTTTTACCATCAAAACTCACCTATCCAGGTAGAGAACTAGCATGCCTAAATATTAGAAATGGGTAAATAAATTTCTCAGCATATGAATATTAAACTGAAAAACTTAGGAAAAATATTAGAGCTAATGAGAGTTGAGTAAAATGGCCATTAAAAAATAAATACACAAAAGTATGTATTTTTTCTCTAGATTAGCCATAGCCAGTTAGACACACACACATCCCTCTCTTACAAAAGATCTTAAAAAGAAATTTACAGAACCTACATGAGGAAAACTGCAAACCTTTACCATGGTGCATAAAAGAAGATGGGAATAAATGTCTATGCAGGAGAAACCATATTGTAACAGATGTGCCCCCAAGTTAATCTATAAATTCAGTGAATTCCTTCGAATTCAGTACATTAATAGAATATCAATAAAATTTTAATCACATTTTAGATGTAGTGTAGAGGTAGTTATAAAATGATTCTCAGCTTTATTAGAGAAATGAAGTACTACCTACCAAATATATTCAGACTCCAATCATGTTTCTTTCCATCTCTTTTGGTCCAAGTCATCAGCATTCCTCATGTGGATCACTGTCATAGTCTTGTAACAAGCTTGTGCTCCAACCCCTTCCCCTTTCAGTCTGCTCTCAATCCTGTTTCCGGTAAAGTCCTGTTAAAATGTTAGTTAGATCATGTTACCTTCCTGATCAAAATCTTCTGATGGCTTCACAGATATTTGAGAGTAAAAATAAAATTATCCCAATAGCCTGTAGTGAACTACATGATCTGATCCCTGTTATGGACATGTTTCAAATTCTACTCCTCCCACTGCCCACTCTGCCCAGGAATACTGGTCTCCTGGGCGTTCCTCAAAGGCACCCTAAATGTAAAATTGTACAATGGTGCAGCTGCTTGGAAAATAAATTGGTTGTTCCTCAAAATGCCAAACATAGAGTTACCATATGACCCAGTGATTCTACTGCTAAGTATGCACTCAAGAGAAATTAAAACATAAGTCTACACAAGACGTACACAGATATTCATAGCAACATTATTCATAATAGCCAAAAGTACAAGCAGCCCAAATGTCCATCAACACATGAGTGGCTAGAGAATGTGGTATATCCCTGAAAGGAATATTATTTGTTGATAAATTAGCTAAGAATGAAGTACTGGTTCATGCTAAAACATGGCTGAACCTTGAAAACTATGCTAAATGAAAGGATCTAGTCACAGAAGACCGCTTACTGTATGAAGTTATTTATGTGAAAAGTTCATAATAGGAAAATCTGTAGAGACAGAAAGTAGATTAGTGGTTGCCTAGGGCTGTGGTGGTGGTGGTGGTGGTGGTGGTGGTGGTGTGTTTGTATGTGTGTGGGGGTGTGTGTATGTGTGTGGTGAGGGAAGGAAATGGGAGAATGACTGCTAATCATTACAAGGCACCTTTTTTAGGTGATAAAAATCTTCTAAAATTGTTCATGGTGATGGTGGTATAACTCTGTGAATATACTAAAAACTATTAAACTGCATAATTTAAATGGGTCAATTGTATATGTGAATGAATAAACAAAGCTGTTAAAAAGGTAAAATGATTGTTTATGAAGGGCTTTTTACATATACGATCTCATCCTTTCCTCGAATGACCAGGAGAGTGTGTGCTATGGCCATGGGGTCACCTCCATTGTGCAGAGGAGAAACCCAAGTCTCAGGTTAACCACTCCACTAGTAAGTGAATCATCTAAAAATGAGGGTTTCTGGCTTCACATTTCATGTTAGCCCCTCCTCCCACTTCTTCTTACTTCTTTGCCCCTCTGATTTCTAGTTTTAGACCTGGGCTCTGAGCCACTTCTGATGAGTGCTTTGTTCTCCATTTGTATTTTCTTCACCATGACCAGCATCTTATTCATTAATTCATTTATTTGTTCATTGTAAAACATGAAGACTATTCTCTAAGCAGACTGCCAGAAATCTGAATTACTTCACAATCAAGGGTTTTGAAGATTCTGAAAGCGATGGTCCTTCATGAGAAATACCTTCTGGGCTCCTTATTGATTATGGAGTCAGGCTACAGTTCTGTAAGATGATCTATCTGCCAGGAGAGTTAACCTCATGTAGCCTTGTCTTGACATACTCATTTCATTTCATGGCTTCTTTCCTAAAGTTTTACCTCAATGACACTCTCTAAGCTGGTTATTCTGACTGTCTGTCATCCATATATCTCTAATACTCTAAAAACTATACTTTTTCTTTCTTTCTATCTTTTTCTGTATTTCTTTTAATTTTTCTAACACCTATTTGAGGAAGGAATAAATAAATGAGTGCCTGGCACATAGGATTTTAAGAAAGGGACTGGCAAATCCAACTTTTTCATTCAGGGGATTATCTCTAGTGGCAGAGGGGAGGATATACTGGGTGGAGAAGAGATTGGATACTGAAAACCAGCTAGTGGATCCTTATTATTTTTGCCAGTCAGCTGTGGTTGTTTATTTTGATGATCAAAAGTCTTTCAAGGTACCAAAGTGACATTCAGGGCATCAGAAATTTAATTAAGTTTTTTGTGACTTGAGTTCTAAGATCACTAATCTAGAAACTGGCACTAAATCACCCAGTCCCAGATCATACTAGATTCACTTGTTTATTTATTTGTTCAGCAAATCCTTGCATAGCATCTACTCTGTTCTTGGCATTATGAAACTGGGTGTGCAGCAGGGGACAAAACAGGCATAGTTCTGATACTACAGTCCAGTGACAGACAACAGACAAACCAGCAAGTAAATATGAAAGTGGATACATGAATGAACTATACTTATGTGGACTGGAACTGAATTTCTGGATAAGGAGTAATGGAGAAATGAAATTAGTGAGATTAGGAAGAGCAGACAAAGCAAGACAAGGCTTAAATGCCAAATTGGGCCAATGGTGAGGATGACAATAACAATGATGATGACGATGATACTAATGTTAGCAATAATGCTTTGTTATCAGGCCATGCTGTTACTTTTACAAAATGTTTTCATAACTGTTTAATTCTTGCTCTTGTCTAAATGAAATGTGAGCTGCACAAAGAAGTAAAGTGAGTCATTTGTAGTTACAGAATTTCTAGTGGCAGAGGTGGTGGTAGAACCATCTCTTGTGATTCTCTTTCTAAACAAGTGTCATTGCAGTAACATTTGTCAACACAGAATCTTACCTGGAAGTCCACCCTTCATCCTGATTTATATGCATACTTCCTTTTACTCTCTTCTGCTCCCCGCCGAGGGCATGGCTGAGTCTCCAAGGAACACTTTGGAAATCCTTGCTAAATGTCGTGCTCTCTGCTGTGGAGACACTTCACTAGATACTGGGAAATGGATTTGTCATGTAATTCTAGCAAAGACATTGACTACTCTGGACTATATTAAACCTCATACTTTCCATCTAACCATTGCTAAAGAAATAACCTCATGAGCTGAATACCGTTTGATCCCTATTGTATTGTCCTGTCTGGCTGGTCCCAAGGGAGGAGAAATCTGAGGATACCTGTCAGCACCTTTCTCTGAGCTTAGTGAGATGTCCTCACCTGCTCCAGTGACACTATCCTTGGCCAGGCCTTGGCATGGGGCAGCTTTCCCATTGTGCTCAGTGACACTTCTTTGTTCTGGTTGCTGCATCTTAGCTTATATATAGTTCAACATTTCAAAGTCAAAGTATTTTATCCTAAGTCCAAGGACATTTATACTCTGCAGCTCTTCTGAGAACTGGACTTCCCACTTCAGTCTCTGACAGAGGGTCCCCCAGACTATTCCACAGTTTCCCACGGACAGATGGTGACTTTCCTGGCTAGACTTAACCTAGAAAAGCAGTCTTTTCTACACCTCTTCAGATTTGCATTCCCTCCTGACTGCCTCCTTGTTTGACTCTAGGAACATTGTTTCTTCCTGTCTTTTATAAAAGTGATTTCACAACATCATTTCTATTTAGGTCCCATTCAACACTCAGACCACTTTAGATGAACTCTCCCAAAGATACCAAGCTTTTTCTACCTTTCTACACTGAGAACTCCCACCAACCAGCAGCTCCTGATCCAGCTGCTACCCTCCTATCCTCTAATGGCCACAGATCTTTATGATATCTTTGGAATAGACATGAAGCTAACAGTGTGTAGAGTGGACTTTAAAATGGGGACTAGGTTGCTGTTGGCCCACATGCTGTGGTCAGAGGGCCATGTCCTCCACCCCAGTATGCCTTCTGGGAATCTATAAACTTTCAGGACTTAATTCAAATGTTCTCTGTACTAGGTTGAATAGTGTCCCCATGAAACCTCAGAATGTGACCTTATTTGGAAACAGAGTCTTTGTAGATGTAATTAGTCAGATTAAGATGAGGTCACGCTGGATAAGGGTGGACCCTAAATTCAATGACTGGTGTTTTATAAGAAGTTCATGTGAAGACAGAGACACACACAGGAAAAAAGGCCATGTGACAAGTGAGGCAGAGATTGGAGTGATGCATCTGCATGCCAAGGAATGCCAAGTTTTGCAGGCAACCATCAGAAGCTAGGAAAAGACAAGGAAGCGTTCTTACCTAAGAGTCTTTAGAGGTAGCATGGCTCTGCTGACATCTTGATTTCAGACTTTTAACCTCTTGACCTGTGAGAGAACAAAATTCTCTTGTTTTAAAGCATGCAGTTGGTGGTAATTTGTTACAGCAGCCCTGGGAAACTAATATTCTTTTCCTCTGAGGCCTTTTTGACCATTCCAAGTGGAGGAAAGACTTTCCTTCTGGGAGTTCTGTGCTGGTTATTTTACATCTGCCCCCATTATTTTCTGCACTTCTATGCCCTGGTCCATTCCCTGAGATCTATGAATAGTATCATCCAACTCCCTTGCTTTCTGGCTGCCACTTGGGTTGGTTGATGAGAAACCTGGTAGGATATCTGAGAGGAGAAGAGAAAGATGATGAGATATATATTCCTCTGGCTTCCTTCCTGCTTTGTTGAAGTTTTGACTACAGTTGCCACTTCTACAACGTAGCATTTGTCAATTAACACTTCTTCCTTGGATCTAGCTCTCAATTGAGCTCCAGTTATACTGTTTCCTTCCCTTGACTCTCTAAACCTATGATGGTAACTGTTGTTAGCTCTGGGTCCCTCAACATCACTTGCAGATGTCCTTAACCCTGCCCATAACTCTGCAATAGTTCCATCATTAAAAGACCTTTTCAAATAACATCTTGCAGAAATGTGCTTAGACAGGACCCTCTTCTGCCCTCTGTCTAGTGCCTGCAGGACCTTAGAGTACTTACCTGTGCTTATGTCTGTTTCCCTCTCATAGAATGTAGGCCTCCATGCACAGGCATCCTTTAACACTCATCCTTTAACTTCTCAGCATTTTTCACAGAGACTGTCCCATAGTAGGTGCTTAGTAAATGAATCAGTAAATGAACACAAGAGAATGGAGACCTGTTCACATTCTGAAGGTGCTTGATTTAGAAGTTCAACTCATAGAATCCCAAGAATGGCAGGCTGGGTTTTAGAAATACATGATAGAATATATTGTCTAGATTATTAAAATAATTATTGCAGTCCATTGCATTTACAAAGATCTTGTGTGTATATCATGGCATTTGACCTTTCCCACAACCTTATGAGAGATAGAAAAAAGCCAGATACTATCTCAGTTCCCAAAACAGGCCCAGAGAAATTACATAACATGCTCAAGACTGTGATCTCTGATTAATTAATGTATCTTAAACATTTTCAGTATAAAGAGAGATCTACAAACAAAAGCATTTTGTTCTGAAAAAAATATTGTTCTGTAGCTAACAAAAAAAGACAACTATCCTTGAAAGCAGCTGTTAAGGCTCCATCATCCATTTACCTTCTAGTCACTGGGCACACAGCCTTTGCCCCTGTGCTGGGCCCATGGAAGCAGAGGGTAAGAAAATAGATAAGGTTTCTTCCCTGTGGAACTCATGCTCTTATGGGGGAAACAACAATCACTAGAGTAACTACACAAGTAGAACTACACTTACAAAGTGGGGGAAGTGTGAGGAAGGAAAGGAACAGGCCATTCTGAGATGCAGAGCAGGAGCCTTGACGCAGGAATCATCTCGGAGAAAATGACATTTACGCTGAGAACTGAAGAAGAAGTTATTAAGTGAGGAGATTGAGAACTGTGGTGAAGAACATTCTAGGTGGAAGAACTAGCTCCTTCCAAAGCTGAAACAGAGATTAACCTATCTGAGGAACTGAAATAAGCCTAGCGAGGCAAATTTAGATGAAGGAAGTGGAGAGACATGGCCTTGAGGTTCTCAGAGGTGCCATTCTACTTGGAAGCTCCTAGGCTCCCAGCATGAAGTGGAACAGAGATGATTATCCTCCTTTCTGCCTGGAGTCTATGCAATGAACTGTCAATAAATATATGTATACATATACCTGATTCACTTTGTTATACAGCAGAAACTACCACAACAATGTAAAGCAATAATACTCCAATAAAGATGTTAAAAAAAAAAAAGCTAGATCTTCAAAAAAAGAAAAAAAAAATGAAACTGGACAGAATTTCCAGTAGGGGAAAAGAAAGTCTTCAAATTCTCAATGATAGAGCGTTAGTTTTTATTATGTTGTTGACTCTTTGGGTCCTCAAAAATAGTATCAAGGAACTACACTGAAAATACTGAAAAATTAATTATGGCTGACTGCACTTTTCAGAAATAATTTTCATGAACAAAGTGGAATTAGCATCCTAAATGAAAAGGTTTCTGTATCCTGTCAAAAAATCAATAGTATTATAATGAGAATTTAATTATCTGAGACATATATGTGATGTAGTAGTATCTGTGTGTCCAAAGTGAAATGGAGATTAGCAGTTGTAGTAGTCAGGGTCCTGGTGGGAGACAGAGGGCCCACCTGAAAGGCTAACTGAAGAATTTAATGAAAGAACTATTTATAAAGGCATGCACACAGGATTAAGGGAAACCACAAGAGGTGGGGAGATGGTGACATGCCTAAGGACTGGTGGGAAACTGGTGTCACCCATAGACCTTAAGAGACATGGCTTATTGACTGTATCTTCTTATTTTGTGTATTCTTGGTTCTCTGGCATTTGGGGCTTTGATCCTGGAAAGACTGTCCCTCTAAGGGCTAGCTAATAACTAGAGATAGCAAAAGACCCTACTGGAGCATGACTTTGATATGCAAACCAACTTATCCAGAGCCCACACCCAACCATATCCTTTACCAAACTCTCACACACCAAGCCAATATTTCCCCCACCTGACATCACCCCAAATCCAGGTAATGAGCAACCAGGGGCCACCCTTACAACAGAGAGCTTGCTGGCTGAAATGATTTAAAATCTCCAGTCTTATATTTATTCAGCATAGCTACCCTTGCCTTACCTATGCCTTCCTGTGAAAACCCCAATAAATGTTCTGGGCCATGCTCTGCCCTCGCTCTTCTCTGCCTACTGATTAACCGTGTTCCTTTCCCCATGCAGCCCTGTGTGGTATGCAATGCCTCCTGTTTCTAGGGATCTGTGAGTATAAACTTCTTTCACGATAGTCATTTTTATGTCCATGTGTCTTACCATATCTGATTAAAACAAGTCCTGGGTATATATTTTGAATAAGCAGTAAGGAGCTGTTCTTGGAAACTATCGAGTTGTAGCCACAGAAGAGGGACCACATAACAGAAACTATGAATTTAAGGAGGGAAATGCAGCTGCTGCCACAGACAGTCTGAGAAAGAGTCAGGAGAATAAATACCCCAACTCTCTCTTCCCACTCTCTGATCTCCTGGCTGGGCCTCTTACAGACAAAAGTCAAATGAAAGCTAGGGCTCATTGACGTCCAGGTGAAATAGACTATAGAGGTCTTCTCCCCACAGTATGGAGCAGGACAGTGAGTGTGGAGAATGGGTCAAGAGGCAGAACGTGGGTGAAGAACTTGCTCAGTCATCTCATGAATTTCAGCTATGAATCTGCTGTTACCAAGTCCAAGCTTGTACTGCTCACTACATGATGGTACGAGCTTGGACTCTGTAACAGAACCTTCATGTTTGCCTTGTTGGGGCAGGAAATAGCAACTTTATTCAGAAGGCCAGCAGACTGTGAAGATGGTGGACTAGTATCCCAAGGAACCATCTTACCTGAGTTAGAATTCAGGTTCCTTGTATACTGAAAGGGAAGGGGGTGTGGTTGGTTGTTGCAACTTCTTGGTGTCAGAATCCTTTGTTCTTGAATTGTCCATGTAGGTCAGGTCACGACATTCCTATAAACCTCCAACAAGACAAATGTTATTCTCTGTTCTGCAACTTTTTATCTCTGTCTGAATGGAAAATTATTATACCTTTAAAGGTCAGGACCTTAAGAATATGCTATCCTGTATATTTCAGGCTATAGGCAATATTCCTAATTTGTAGCAAAGAAATACAATGCAAAAGTTAAAGTAAAAGAAACAGATCCAATATGGAGTCAGACTTGCTCTTCCCTATTATAGCTCTTCCTGTTATAATAGCACCAAAGGGATATAGACTACAGCATAGATTTAGCGCATGGAATTGAGAAGAATGAAACTCATTGTCAAATTCGATGATCCCTTATGCTCACTAGATGTCCACTGAAAAGCTAGCTACGTTTTGGAAAATAGTTGGGTGCCCCAACTTTTAAACCAGTATTTCCATCTCCCATTTCTTATGTTTCCAATCCGCCTTTGATCCTTCAGCCAGTTACCTTTCTAGAACATAGATCAGATGATGACACTCACTTTTCAAAACCTGCGAGAAATCCTCTTACCTTTAGAAGCAGGACCACTGAGACTCTCCACGTGACCTGGACACACATTCAAGCCTTGAGTTTAGCTTTTCCTTCCTCTCCCATTCATTTTCAGTGTCCTTGTACATTAAAATTTTCTTTATTCCTTTGGCATGTTGGAATATACCTAAACATATTCTTTTTTTTTTTTTTTTTTTTTTTTGCGGTACACGGGCCTCTCACTGTTGTGGCCTCTCCTGTTGTGGAGCACAGGCTCCGGACGCGCAGGCTCAGTGGCCATGGCTCACGGGCCCAGCCGCTCTGCGGCATGTGGGATCTTCCTAGACCGGGGCACGAACCCGTGTCCCCTGCATCAGCAGGCGGACTCTCAACCACTGCGTCACCAGGGAAGCCCCCCCTAAACATATTCTTTAAGCAATTTATTTCAAATGGCAAAATTCTGAAACTTTGTAGATGCTGTGCCTACAATTTAACTTATCTTTTCCAGTCTTTGCCTGAAAAATTCTTTTAATAACTCAACTCAAATACTACTTCCCTTAAAGCAGCCCTACTTCCTTCCTTTCCACAACAAGCAGAGTTATGCCCGCTCTCGTCTTTCTTCTATAGTACAATACTTTGCTCAAACATCTATTATAACAGCACATACAGCCTAGGGTTATTTAATTAATAAGTTTTCCCTCAGGGTTTCCCATTTGTGAGGAGCTTTAAGCTTATGTCATTATACCCAAAAGTGTCATAGGGGCTCAAGACTTGTTTATTTGAATGAATAGACAAGTGAATTAATAAATGAGTGATTAAATTCACACCTAAGTATGAATTAGTTCAGTTCTGCTGAAGAAATTAGAGTTAATTGGGGATTTGGAGGTCAGGAAGGAGGGAAAGGAGACAGTAATTGTTAAACTTTAAATATTTCTGAAAAAGTGTCAGCTAATGGTAGATTGCCAACCCTCAACACCCACGTGTTGAAAGGTAATAGGGATTGAGGAAAGGACAGTCCAGGGATAGGAATGAGGCTTTCTGGCTTTCTCTCTAAGCCAGAAGTCAATAGGCTTGCCTGGAAACCTTATCACCACTGATAACCTGGTTTCTACAGTAAAATGCATTCCACATGCCTAGCAGCAGTTTCCTAAGGAATGTTTTGGAAAAAAGAAGAGTCAGAAGATAACTTTTGGGTCCTACCTTTTAGATCTAGAGCAAGTCCTTTGCGTTTCATGCGTTAAGGAAAATTTGTGCATTAATTTAATTTGTGAAATGTGCATAATAATAACCATCCAATTATATTCGCAAAACCACATCAGCAAGTGTATCTTAAGGGCTATACAAATTGTGTTGGGTGTGCATGAAGTAGCAGGCAAGATATAGGAAATATTGTTTGTTAGTTTTGGATTGCTGATTTAAGTGACTGGAAATTATGTACTTTCCCTATTTATTTATTTTACTTATTTATTTTTGAATATTAAATGTATATAGTTAGGGACAGTACCCATCTTCCAGATGTGATAGTTATTAACATTTTATATTTGCTGAAGATTTGTTTTTTAAGAACCAGATAAAGCTCCCTTTGTATTCAGCCTAACCACATTTTTTTCTCTCTTGCCAGATAAATTTTTATACCTTGGCTACTTACATTTTAAGCCATAAACATTTAGACTGTATTGATTTGTGTGTTTTTAAAACTTAAATAAATAGTATATATTATTTTCCTACCTGCTTTCTTCATTCAAAATTTTGCTTTTGAAATTTGCCTGTATTATCTATTGTCTATCTGTCATCTATTATGTGTTACATATTATTCTCTGTGCAAATGTACCATATTATTTATCTTCTCTCCACAGTGGAATCCTCTCCACCCCATTCTTCACTATGACTTGCAATACATAGTGTATATCTAGAATATCACTATTCTATTTATTTCTAAGTGGAATTGCTAAATCATAGGATATGTGTCTTTAACTTTATCAGATATTGCCAAATTGTTTTCCAGTTATAGCTGTCTATGCTTTCAAGAGGGATATGTCCAATGGTGGAATTTTAAATAGCTGGGAAGTAAAGGAGGAAGTCACTGATGGCCAGATGAATTTATATGACACGGGCATTCCTCTAATCCTCCTTTATCTTACATTGAGCATCTTTTTTCATTGGTATGGTGTTCTTACTGCCATTCTGCCATGTGGCACCCAGCACACTTTACAATGCCCATTTCTCCTTCAGCCATTCTTATCTCTTATATCTTCCCTCTCTCTAATATTTTAACTAACATAAGGTTCCTGCTTTGCTTCTCTTCACATGGTTACAGGTGCACTGAATTCCCCAACAGCAGCTCTCCCTGATGAAGACTTTTGGAATAATAGGAATGGTTAAATTCCATAGCTGAATAACCAATCATGGAACCTGTTAGCCTTAGGAACCTGTTGGCTAACCTGGTATCAACCTTACTCTGCAAATATGGGAGCTCATGTTTGGGGCTTCCCCGGTGGCACAGTGGTTGAGAATCTGCCTGCCAATGCAGGGGACATGAGTTCAAGCCCTGGTCTGGGAAGATCCCATATGCTGTGGAGCAAGCAACTAGGTCCGTGAGCCACAACTACTGAGCCTGTGTGTCTGGAGCCTGTGCTCTGCAACAAGAGAGGCAGCAATAGTGAAAGGCCTGTGCACCATGATGAAGAGTGGTCCCCGCTTGCCACAACTAGAGAAAGCCCTCATACAGAAACAAAGACCCAACACAGCCAAAAAAAAAAAAAAAAAAAAAACGGGAGTCCACGTATTTTCTGCAGGGCTCTCCAACCAAAGAAGCTACTGTAATAGGGAAGAACAAATCTGAGTCCATATTAGATCTGTTCCTTTTCCCGTGTTTAGTCAGGCTGGCTCTGCATATTTTGTAAAAGAATGTTGCCTATAGCCTGATATATACAGAATATTCTACTCTCAGGGCTCTGGCTTTTAAGGGTCCATTCATTTAGAAATAAAAAGTTGCAGAACAGAGAATAACATTTGTTTTGTTGGAAGTTTACAGGAGCATCATGCCCTGTCCTATGTGGACAGCTGCAAGAACAAAGGATTACGACACCAAGAAGTTTGCAACAACACAACATGTCCCTCCCTCACCTTGCCTTTAAAAATGCTTTTTTGAAACCCTCGAGGTTTTTTGGGCACAAGCCACCTGTCTCCTAGCATGGTCCTGCAATAAACCTTTCTCTGCTCCAAACTCTGACATTTTGGGTTGTTTGGTCTCACTGTGCATCGGGCACAAGAACCTGTGTTCAGTAACACTACCTGTACTTATTGCTCTATAGGGAAAAATTTTTCACTGTCAGAATAACAAAATGCATTTAGTACTCAGAATCAGAATTGTTCCCCACTCTCCTGCCCCTGCTCCCATTTCACTTAATGGTAATAGTCAAGATTTTCATGGAAACTTTTATCTTTGCTCCACTTTAGTACTATTCAATCTTGGCTGCACGTTAGAATCACTTTGGGAGATTTAGCAAGTATATACTTATGGCCAAGACCCACTAAGGGAGATTCTGATTTAATTAGTTTGGTTTATGGCCTGGGCATTGGGAGTTTTAACGAGTGTCCTGGGTGATTCAAATGGGAAAGCAGGGTTGAGAACCACTTTTTTTAGATCTTCACATTTCTCTTTCTCCTTCAATTCACTTCTATATCCTTATCTCTCTCACAATATCTTCCAAAATATTTTGAATTCTCTTACTTTGTTTCTTATAATGAAGCTCTATATTTCACATGGGTTTCTCTACTCTTTCCAACAAAATGACAACGTAACGTCTTTGAATTCTCTTTAGTTCCCATTCCAGTTCTGTGCAAGTAGTAGGGACTTAATAAGTGTCCGCTGGAGATATGGAGATCACAGAGTGGCGTACAGTCCCTTTTTCCTCTTGGTTGGAGGCAGCCTCCCATTCCAGAGGAAGCGGCACCAGAAGGTCAAGAAGATAAATTGGTTTTGAGAATGTGAACATGAAAAATGAGAAAACTACTTTTAACAGTTGGAAACCTATTTAAACTCCTAATCCTTTTATTAAACCTTTTTAAAGAAAGCCTGGAGAAACCAATGCTAGAGATGCTTCCATTTACCATCCAGATGTACAAAATAAACAATGGAATTTGAATCAGCTGGAGAAGCTGCTGAGCCCTAACACTTGATGAGAGCCTGTTATTTTTCCCCTGGGAACACTAATTACAGCAAACTATTTCATCAAACTGTCCTGTGGAGTGGTTGTACCTGGTAGTGCCACTCTTGGAGAGAAGGAATTCGCTTGATAAAAGGATATCTCAATTCTGCTACATTAAGGTAACAGAAACCAATTGCGTGTGTGTGTGTGTGTGTGTGTGTGTGTGTGTGTGTGTGTGTGTGACGTCATATGGGCTGTTGTTATAAATGAGCCTGCAGGAGAAGGAAATATAGCTATTTGGAGAACCACTGACTCAAAAGTATTGTGTTTATAATTGTAAACAACAGGCCCACTGACTCAAAAGTATTGTGTTTATAATTGTAAACAACAGGCCCCTTTATTTCTATACTTGACACTAGGTTGGCAGGTTTAATATGTGTGTATACATATATTTGTTTACTTTTCACAGTAATGTTAAAAGTCAGGAAACAGTAACCCTTTTTACAAATAAAGAAACTAAGACAAGTTCTTGCTCAAAGTTGCACAGGTGTTCAGTGTCAGAATAGACATAAGAATTCAGCAAATTTAACTTCTATTTTCCAAGTTTCCTCTTATTATAGTGAAAAAAAAGCCCACAGTTACTTAGGAATACAGTATACATATAAATTTTGTTCTTTTGAGACAAAGGAAGGTAGAGATTGGATTAAGACCCCGGAATAAAGGTAGTGAATCAAATGAGCATCACCCTGGGGTGTGGGCGAGGAAAGGGCTTTTGTAACTAGTGCTTTTGTTTTCCCTTTGGGACTGGACTGACATACTGATGAAAGGAGATCTTATTTCTACTGGGTAATGTCGTTGAAACTAATCAATAAACAATCAATAATAAGAATAGAAAAGAGTTTTATCTAAGCCAAACTGAGGACTATAGCCCGGAAGCTAGCTTCCCAGATTATTCTGAGAAACTACTCTGGAGAAGTGTGGTTTCCAGCACAGTTTTATATCTTGCAGAACAAAGAACATTAAAGTCAGTGATACATTTCTTCAAGGTTTCAAAGCAAACAACAAAACAAAAAAACAAACCAGCACGTACACAGTGAGTCAGTATGGCTTTGGCACCTGGGTAGGGAGTCTTATCAAAGGAGGCCCAGCATTGGCATCCAAGGAAGGGAGGCATTTAATCTTTATTTTTAACATGGAAATTCTTTACTTCTGGTCAATGTATCCTTTTCTTTAATAACTAAGACATATGCACAACGTTTGTTTGATAGGCCACAAACAGGCTGTTCTAGTTAGCATAAAACTCAAATTAATCCATGTTTAAGCCAGAACGATTTCCCCATACCTCAATATGTGAAAATTTCTTTTATCAATACTAACCTAGGTACTGCACTTGATTCTACTCCCGGTGTTTAAAATAACTGTAACATGACTCTAGTTTGTCCTGGTCATGGCTGCTTCAAAGTGCCTGTTGCATTTTGTCACCATCTTCAGTCTTTTTCTTTATCCTTGTCACTTCACACCTGGATTATAGCATTGGCCTTCATGTTGGGATCCTTGATTTAATTTTCCCTCTTCTTCTCCATCCTCGTGCCAGGGCCTTCTTTCTTTAATGCCATTGTCTTTCTGGGTCACTTGCTTGCAAACCTGCACTGGCTCCAATCACATCTAACTCCTTGGACTTACTTTCAGGTTTCTTTTCTTCTTTGTACCTAGTATCTTATCACCCTCTGTTACTCCTTCAGGTGTGCCCTCTGTTCCACTCTCAGATTCACAGACTTTCTCTGCCTTCATTCATTCCTTCCCACCTCCCCCTTCATTTCTGAAGTCCCCTTCTCATCTCTTTTTCCTCCACACAGTCCTACATATTTCCAAAGTCTCGTAACACAAAGGTTCCTTTGCTGGTCCATCCTGCACTGAGCTAGGCTCTCTCTTAGAATTTGTTCCTGATGATTCTGTGTTTATTGTTCTCATTTGTGTTTTAGGCATGTTTCCCATGGTTCTGAACAATCAGTAGATATTCATCAAACTTGCAGTACTCATTGGGAAAAGAAGCGAGAGAGGGTGAAGTAAAATGTGTTGTAAAACCTTGAGATTTCCACATTTTCCCCTCTTCCTTCAACTCAGGAAAGAAAAAAAGACAAAGAGGATAATTACCTCTGGAATCGTTTTATTCTGCCAATCAGTGCTGCAGAAAATGGTCCTCTTCAAGGAGAGCTAATCATTCCAAAGACAGATGACAGAAGATGCTGACCTATCTATTCACTTGGTCAGTCATCCATGCTCCTTTGTCTTCTGGAATATGAGGGCAATTGGCTGAACATTTCTTAAATAATTCATCATTTCCACACTGATTTTAAATAACCCCTTTATCATACACTAACATCTCATTTGTCTGAGTATTATCTTTCTGAGTTCAATAGCTTTCTGACTGAGTTTAAAATCTGATAGAGAAAGTTTCTTTCTTATTTTTAAGAATATTCTTGGCTATTCACCTATTAATTTTCCAGATAAAAATGTAAATTTACTATGGCAAGCTAAAATATTCCATTATAATTTTGATTGGAATTTTATTAAAACTATATTATTTGAGGAAGAATTAACATTATCACTACACATCTTCTTCAAGAACTCAGTGTGCTTCAGCGTTTACTCGAGATTTCTTTTCCATTTTCTGACACAAAAGTGTTTGTTTCCTCATTTGTAAATAGAGTCTGTTTCATAAGGTTATTGTAAAGATTAATTGAGATGACACTTATAGAGCCCTAATATGCTTGCACAGAGTAAGGATTCAAAAAGTGTGAACTTTCATGATGATGATGGGAGTGGGGTGAAGTCTTAGTAAAGAATGGTCATTGACATGCATCAAGGGTACCTGTATATTTCTTGTTTACCCTATATGTTTTATATTCCATTGAGAGTACACCATTTATTTTTCACATGATGATTTATATTGCTGGTTATTACTAGCATAGAGGGAAACATTTTACTTTATCATAAATTTATTTTTATCTGGACATCTTATTAAACTCTGATTGGTTCCATAAGTTTTTGGTGGAAGCATCTGGATTTTCTAGGCAAAGAACTGCAACAGCAGCAAAAAAAAAAAAAAAGAAAAAAGTTATACTTCGAGTAGTTATATATCTTAACCAATTTTTTACATTTTATTTCATTGACTAGAACTTGCAGATTGATGTTAAATGATCATAGTAACGAGGTTAGGGACTCTTACATTATTTACCCTGCCAAGAAAATGCTATTTGTTCCACAAACCAGTGCACATTGTACAGTGTGTGGGTGGAATCTTAAAAGCTTTGAATGAGGGAGGGGGAGAGTGTTCCATGTTCAGATAAGTTAGAAAAATTTACCAAATTTAAGCAGTTTTATTGACTACAAAATTTTTTAGTGTGGTAGGCATTGTGAACTTAAGGGTAAGAGTATAGTTTGCAGAATTTCTCAAATGCATTTGACACGTTTGGCATTTTTTTCAGTCCACATCTATTAATATCTCCCCAAGAAGTGTCTTGTGGCATACCAGTTTAGAAATTATTGTTCTGGTGATTAGCTCATAGGGGGTTGAGCATTGCATTGAGATAGATAAGCTTTATAATTGTTATGATGAGCCTTACTACTAAGGTTAAAAAAGAAGTGGATGGCTTCCCTGGTGATGCAGTGGTTGAGAGTCTGCCTGCCGATGCAGGGGACGCGGGTTCGTGCCCCGGTCCGGGAGGGTCCCACATGCTGCGGAGTGGCTGGGCCCGTGAGCCATGGCTGCTGAGCCTGTGCGTCAAGGGCCTGTGCTCCGCAACGGGAGAGGCCACAACAGTGAGAGGCCCGCGTACCGCAAAAAAAAAAAAAAAAAAAAAAAAAAAAAAATAAGTGGATGTGGAACTTTAACAAATGGCTGAGTTACTTGACTTCTTACAGCTTCCTCATCTGTAGAACAGGGACTATAATTGTACTTGCTTCATAGATTTGCAATGAGGATCAAATGAGCTAATGAATAAGGTCTGAATATAGTTAGAACTATATTATTATTTATTAAACATTACATAAAAATAAAATAATGTGTGTAGCCCCACTGGAGGATGTCCTTAGGTATTTCCCCATAATGATGAGTGACTCAGAACTCCCATGTCCTCTGTTCATCTCGTCCTTCCACCACCATCTTCATCTCAAGAGAGAAGGAGTTGGAAAATGAATAATATGCTGAGTTCCTCTTAAACTCCTAGAATTGCTGTATAAATTATCTCCACGATTCTGAAACCTCCTTTCCTGAAAACGATGCTATGAATCCCTAATGTGGATCACCTGACAGAAATAAAACACATTTCTGTATGATCCAAGGTCATTCTTTATGAATGTTCTCTCTTCAGGCAACGGGTCCTACCAGAATAAGAGACTTTGCATTTCTTTTTGTAATTCTGAGTCTTTGTCTTTTCTCTTTATTTTATTTGATTTGACATTCTAGAGCTCTATCTATTTTGGGGAGATTTTGTTTTAAAAAAAGCAGCCACTTCATTTATTTATCTGTTCTACTAGTTTTCTGGGCTTTATATTTGTATTTCTGCTTGTATTCTTCTTAATTCTTTTCTCTTGATTTCTTTAGGATTTTGTCCTTTTTCTTTTTCTAATTTGAGTTCAAGGCATAGTTTAATTTATTCTCCTTGTTTGTGGTTTATTAACAAAACAGTTTGAGTTTATGATATAGCCTCTGAACATGACTTTACTGCCTGTCTCATGAGAATTGAGATATAGAGTTCTTTATATCTAATAATCTGTAACTTCAGTGTTGATATCTTAGAGAGTTATTATTTAGGATGGTAAAGATTTTTGTTTATTTTATTATTAGTTTTTTCCTTTAATATCCATGTAGTCATTTATTTTTATTTAATTTTTTGTTTTTATTTTATTGAATTGCTGTCAGAGACCATGTCTTGTGCATGCCTGATTAGGAGAATTCGTTGAGATTTCCTTAGTGACTGAATACATGATACATTTTTATAAATGTTCCACTAACTCTTCAATAAAATGTTTCTTTTTCCTGGAGACATTTGCAATATTTCCCTTTCCAACATCACTCAAATCCAATTTATTACCGAACTCTGTCAAATCTACCAAAATTTATTTTACATCAACCTCTTTGTCTTCAACTCCACTGCTTCCACTTCCCTCCAAGCAGTCAGCAACTCTCTCTTGTTCCACTAGACTTGCCCTTTCATTCCTGATTTGATTCTTGCTCTTTTCAAAGCTATTTTCTACCTGTCAGTCATGTGACTCAAATAAGTTAATCTGTTTTCATCCCTCCCCTTAACATGGCAAAATGCTCTCTATTTTCTGCATCTGCTCCTGGGACAGAATCAAGACCTGTAGATTTTGCACTGCAGATTTGGCTGCCTTTCCTCTTGCTTCCTGTGATCTATCCACAGAAGCACCTGTCTTCTTTTGATCCTTGAACATACCAAGCTCTTTCCCACCTCAGATCCATGGCCGATGGTGCCCCTCCACTGGGCATAGTCTCTGTGTGCTTGCCTGGTTAGCTCCATCTCCTGCCACAAGACTTGTTCTTCTGAGAGGTTTTCTCAGGCCATCTGATCTAAAGGCAATCTATCGTTCTCACTGTATATTCTCTTTCCTTGCACCCCATACTTTTATAGCATTTATTGCAATTTGCAATTTGTATGGCAAAATGTAATTGTAACAATTGTCTTTATTATATGTTCAAAGGCTATCTTTTCCACCAGACTGAAGGCTCCATATGCGCAGGATTTTTATTTATGATCCAAAGAAAACCTACTTCTTAACACAATTCTGAACTATAATATTCTCTCAAAAATATACTGAATGGAAGAACGATTTGTGTAGAGTATCAAGTGTGATTTTTTCCCAAAATTTAACCTTATTATTTTTAGAACATATATCTTTATTTATTTAGAACATATATCAGAACATATATCCTTATTTATTTGTTCTTCTTCATCAGTCAAGTGCAGAGCAATAAGTACTAAAGTTCCACTACAATAGTGTTTCTGTCAACTTCTCATATTTCTGGAATATTTTGCTTTATGTATGTCAAAGCAATGTTGTTCAGAGGATAAGTGGTTTTTGACTGTTGTAATTTTGTGTGATTTAGGACTCCGTCAGTTGTAACCAGTAGAATCCAATGTGAGCTTGCTGCAGCCAACCAAAAAGGAGGAGGTTTATAAGGTTTCAGGGGCAGGAATGTAGCAAGGCCTCAATATGTCCCAATTTGTGTGTGTGTGTGTTTTGTATATATTTCTTTTTGCTAACCTTTGATTTTAAGTCTATGTAGGCCTAGGACTTGCTCAGAAACAACGTCTGTAGATTTTCCTTTGTTTTTCTCACTGACTACCAAATGGCTTGGACTCTTCCTATACCATAAACAGAAACCTAGTGAATATGACCATCCGGTAGGGGATTTGGTCTCCACACTGTCTTGTCTTTGTTTGGTGAAGCAGCCTCTCTGTGGTCTAATTCTCTATACCTGACCTTCTGTCTGGCTAGATTTCCAGATGTCACTAAGCCAAAGACCAGTGGAGCCTGGTATAGTGTCTTACCTGCTCTTCCTTGCTGCCATGATTGGGCAAACTCCTAGTTGGCTTTCTGCAATAAACTATTATTCATTCCCAATATTGTTGAACTACAGTAGCAAACAGACACCAAAGAGCTTGACCTTCATCTGTTCCACAAGCCATTCCCACCTCTGCTCATCAACCCCAATGTGACTGTGCAGTAATGGGAATATGTTCCTCCCCTTTCCCCCAATCAAGGCCATGCCCTATGCATCCTACTGACTTTCTGCTCAATTTAGCACCTATTCAACCCAACCCCCCCAGGTTGTGTCTCCATTAAAATGCTTCTTCACAAATAAGGGTTTTGAGAGAGTTATCTACACACTCTGTATTTTCTTATCTTGTCAAATAAAAATACAAACCTGGATTTAGTAAGGAGAGACTTTTTTTGGAAAGATGATTGCAACAGGGAGGCCCTGTGGTCATAAGATCTGCAAGCTTCTCATAGTTTAGGCAAAAAGTGTTTTTCTTCTACAGAGAGGAGTGAACAAGGCTAGAAAGAACCAGATGTGGGAAATGGGATGAGAAGGTGGCATGATGGAATGTTTTACCCCAAGGCCAAGTTATCTTCCTGGAGGGGACTTTAAGGAGGACCTGCATGCTGGCTCAGTCTGAAGGTAGATCAAACATCTGAGAACTAAGGGAAGGAAAGAATCTTAAAGTGTGATTAACAAGTATTTTGTTCTGTTTAATAAATGAGGACAAGCAGTTTAGGTAATCATTTATGAGACAAAGAATGGGAATTTGGAGGAGCTGTGCCTAGCCTTACAGACAAACAAGGGGCATCTATGAGGCTTATATGGTGAAGGGTGGTTCTTTGCAGTAAGTGCTTTCTGGAGCACAAAGCGTATGGGAATTTCTTAACCTGTGCTCTTTGCCAGGATCACAGAGCTCAGCAACATTCAATCATGGTACCTTCTATTCATCTTTAACACACACCCATCTGGCTTCTGCACTGCAGCTTCTCTCTTTTTATACCAGCATGACCTCCACATTGTCACATTCAATGGACTCTTCCCAGCCCTAATAGCCCCTTCCTGTCAATAGAGGGGGACAGTTGGCCACTTCCTCCTTTTTTCTTGGAATGTTAACAGCTCTTGGCCTTCACGAAACCACACTTCATTGTGTTTGTTTCTACTCCTCTGGCAGTGACTTTTCTGTCTCCTTTGTTCTCTGTCCCAATGCCTAATGGTGGTGTTTTGTAGATTTGGGACCTGTTCTCACGCTTTATACTTTCTTGAGGTAATATTCATTTCTATACCTTTAAATATTATGTCTTTGTCTGTGACTCTCCAATTTTTATTGCCACCCTACATGTCTTTCCTGAACCCCAGATCCATCTGATACTTGAAATCTGTTTTGTCTGTCTAAAAAGATTTTCAAACTTAAAATACTTTAAAAGTGAACTGATTTTTATTTTCAGTGTGTGTTTCCAAACGTCTCTCATTCACTCCATCCACTTTGTTGTGAAATCTGCAAATCCGCATAACCCTCTTTCGTCATCCCTCTGTTCAAGTCCATTGCCCAGCCCTCATCATTTCAGGACATATCCTGAGTCTGTCCACTTTTCTCTATCTGCCACTGTCACATCCTAGTTGAAACCACCATTATTATCATGGAAACTGCTGCTGTAGCCTCCAACTGACTTTCCTATCATGTTGCCATCCAGTCAGTTTCTCACACAATGGTCAAAATAATCTTAAAATCCCCTGTTGAAAACATACGAATGGTGTCCCCAGCATTTGGGTTAGAAGCCATAATCTACAGCAGAAGTTTTTCAGTCACACTACTGACATTTTGGCCTGAATAGTTCTTTGCTGTAGGGGACTGTCCTGTGCATTGTAAGAAGTTTAACAGCACCCCTGGCTTCTACTCACTAGATGCCAGTAGCATCCATGTTCTCACTCCTACCCTCCATCTAGTGGTGACAACAAAAATGTCTTTAAACATTGCCAAATGTTCCGTGGGGGCCAAAGTCATCCCTGACTGAGAACCACTGATCTACACCATGTGTAAGACTCTGAATAATGTAGCCCTTCCTCCTCTGATAGCTTCTGATGTTTTTCTTCATGGAATGGCTTGTCATTGTCTTTCACACCTTCTTCTTCTATTAAATTCTGCTCAAAGTCTATCACATGTCACCTCCTTCATGGATCCTTTCTGAGATTTCTCAACACCCAAAACTATCTCCCAGAAAAATAAATTATTCCCTCCCCTGTCCTCCAATAGCCGTGTGTTTATACCCCATCACTTATCATTTTATACATCATTTATCATTTTGTGCTCATCACAATTAATTAGATATATCTTTTTCTTCCTCATTTGAATGAAATACCCAGCATAATATCTGAAACATTTGGAACATAATAAATTTTAGTGAATTGAATCATTTTATCATGTTCTTACAAAAAAGCTGCATCCTTTGCATCAATCTTGCCATTCTCTTTTCTTGCATACAGAGAGGCACTTACGCTGCCTTCTCTTTTGAACCATCTCTTTTCATGGTGGGTCTTTCTCTTCTATCCTCTTTTAATTTACTGCCTCCCCCAAAGATGTTTCAGTTACCAGGGTTTCTCCTTTGAACACCAGTCCTCATATCTACTTGTCTGGCTCTTCTGCAGAGTAGAAAAGCCACCAGAATGCTGGTGGTCCAGGGTCACTTGGCTTGACTGAGGCAAAGCCAGCACTTGAATACAGTCTGCAAATCCATGCTTCCTACACTGCCTTCCTAACAGATGGTCTATTCGAAAGGGCAACTGAACCAAAAATAGATCTGTAATGGCTTATTAAGAGGTATTTAGGGAGAAAGAGAGAACACACTTCACAATGTCCAACAATGATATAAAAGCAGTAACTTGCAGTTGCATGAAATTTTTGAAAACATTTTATCTATATGGCTGTTGCACAAAATATTCCTTATGGCCAAGGCTCTCCTTCTGATGCAGTGGAAATATGCCTACTGCTGTGATATCGTTTCTGAGGTTTTGAGAGGACCTCTGTGTTTTCAAAATTCCTTTCCTTCCTGATCTGCAGACGCTAGATGGTGCTTTTCTGTCAAGTGCTTTTCTGTACTCTGTAGCTAGACAGGGGCATTGGCCGTACTTCAAATGTAAAAAGTCCCTGCAGGGCTTCCCTGGTGGCGCCGTGGTTGAGAGTCCGCCTGCTGATGCAGGGGACGCGAGTTCGTGCCCCTGTCCGGGAAGATCCCACATGTCACGGAGTAGCTGGACTCGTGAGCCATGGCCGCTGAGGCTGCGCGTCCGGAGCCTGTGCTCCGCAACGGGAGAGGCCACAACAGTGAGAGGCCCACGTACCACAAAAAAAAAAAAAAAAAAAAAAAAAAAAAAGTCCCTGCAGGAAGTCTTGATATATGTTTGCATAATTTAAAGGAATTAATTAATACATTTGAAGCCCCTTTTAAATGAAGTTTATTATTATTTTTTTTTATCAAGAACAGGTTTTGCAAGGAGATTTAGTAATAAATGAGAGTAACTCAAGTCAGAATTTAGAGGAGAGGTAACAGTTCAAGAGGAGAGTGTGAGGACTCAAATATCTCACTAATACAGATGAGAGACCCTTGGTCGCCCTGAGGATAATGTAACCAAATGTAGGTTCGGCAGCTTACTGCTTGCCAGCCAATAAAACGAGGGGCAAGTGTCAGTAGACAGGAAAGATGCTTTATTCAGAAAAGCCGGCAATCTGGGGAGAAGGTGGACTTGTGTCCAGACACCAACTCTGAAGATTCTGCTCAGCCAAGACAATTTTTAAGGGAAAAAGGGGAAACAATCTCAGTTAATCATTTAGGCAGGAGGTCAGATTCTTTGTCATTTTTCCATTGCGTGCAGACCTTCTGACTTCTCCCGATCTTCCTTGGGATGCTGTCTTGCTCACGTGGTCCACCTGCAATTGGACGTTCTCTTGTCCATGTGGTCTGCCTGCATCCACAGGGTCCACCTGCAAATTTACTAAGGGAAGCTAGGGGTAAAGGGTCAGTTATTCTTTAACTACTTATCTCTTCATTCTTACTCCTTCTAATTCAGGAAAGGAATCAACAGATAAGGAAAGGCTTTGTGTATATTTTGTAAAGCAAAAATCAGGAGCTAGGTTAAATGTTGCCTAGTGATCTCATCTTTATGATTAAGTTCTAAGGAAAACAGGGATGAAGAAACAGAAAAGGGACAAAGGAGCTGCTTACAACAGGATGTAAGTCCTTGAGACCCAGTGAAGGTGAAAAGGAAATAAGAAACCACCATTCACAGTCTGGTTCCAGTTTGAACCTAGATACATGAGATCCTATGAAACGTGGAAATGCCAGCTCAGCCAGACACCTATCCCAGCCCCTTGATGAACTGTTACTGTTTCATTCATAAACAAGTATCTTTGATGAATATCTTGGAGTCTGGGGCCAGAATTTTATATTTGTTAAATCATCACACACAAATAAGAAATGGGTATTTGAAAGCACTCCATTATTTTGATACACTTATCTGTACACATTTAGCTTCCTCTTTATTTATCATAATATGAAAAGATATATTATTATTTGCCAGTGGATAGAGTTCACCATATATTTATCACCGGCAATATTATTCTCAACATCTGCACATGTAATTAAAGAGATGAAAAAAATAAGTTTCATTTCTTCATAGATGGAAAAGATGGAGAGAGAGGAATTATTTTTGGAATTGATGAGATGATGTTTGTTAATGGTTTGGAAAATAAAATAGGATTAGAAATGAAGATAGCTACAAATTTATTCTAGTCTTGGCCTATTAAATTGTTGTTGGGAAATATATGCCAAGGCAGAAATTTTATGGCTTTCTGGCCTCACAGAAACTTAAAAGTTAACTTATTAGCAAGTTAAAAGTTTAACTACACACACACACACATTTCATCTCAATAAATACCTTAGGCACCAGAATCAGAGACTTATAAATCACTGAAAAAGGATATACAGAGCAATAAAAAGATTTTTCCTAGGTCACACAGCACCTCCATTGATCTCTAATCTTTTCATTCCTCCTACCACTGGGGTTCTGCTCATCCCTTTAGGCTTGTGATGACTGAAGAAGGACTGGGTAAAGGAAAGAGAGGGGAAAAGATAGCCTGAGAGGTCCTGGGATAAAGAGCAAAGTCTCTACATCCTGCCAAGGCCCCAAGTCAATTCCACTGGGCTCTTTCAGTTAAATGATCCCTGAGGCAGAATGAGACTCAGCAGTCTCTGAGCGGGATCTGTGGTTGGCACTACATGAGGTTAATCCAGAACTGAACATTGAAAACAGTGCTGGACCTGTTAAAGAATACTTGACTACCCAGTGGGCCACTGAAAAAACAAGAATGAGGGACTTCCCTGGTGGTCTAGTGATTAAGACTCCGTGCTTTCACTGCAGGGGGTGAGGGTTTGACCCCTGGTTGGGGAAGTACCGACATGCCTCAGGGAGTGTCCGAAAAATAAAATTGAAAAACAAGAATGATTCACTATTGGAAATCTACACAGATTCCACATCCATGAAGAAGTTTTAATGAGATGGCATCTTTTGGTGTGGTAACGTTAAAGAGCAGAATAAAAAACTGCCCAAGGGAGTGCATGGTAAATACCCAGAAGTGGAATTGCTGGATCATATGCTTGATAATATGGTGATCATGTCACCATCAATTCCCTAGTGGTGCAGTGGTTAAGAATATGCCTGCCAATGCAGGGGACACGGGTTCCATCCCTGGTCTAGGAAGATCCCACATGCCACGGAGCAGCTAATCCCATGCACCACAGCTACTGAGCCCTTGTGCCACAGCTACTGAAGCCCACACGGCTAGAGCCCGTGCTCTGCAACAAAGAGAAGCTACGGCAATGAGAAGCCCCTGCACTGCAACGAAGAGTAGCCCCCACTCACTAGAGAAAGCCCTTGCACAGCAACAAAGACCCAACATGGCCAAAAATAAATAAATAAAAATAAATAAATTTTAAAAAATCAAATTCTAATAATGCTTAGAAAAATAAAGTTCAAGGAAGCATAGGAGATATTAGGGCATGGTCAAACAAATTCTCAATCTTTATAGAGTTTAGATATAGAAACTCCAGAATTCCCACATGAATTATCTTTTGTTGCATTTCAAGAATCCCTCACTATGGATCTATTTGTTTTCTGAGTTTGGATAGCACAGAACACTGTGTTAACCTAATCTATTTGACTTGTGTGTTTCAGAAAGTGACTCCAGGCATACTGCAGAGATATTGTGGGTTTGGTTAAGAACCACCACAATAAAGTGAATATTGCAATAAATTTTTTGGTTTCCCAGTGCATATGAAAGTTATGTTTGTACTATACTGAAGTCTATGTGTACACTATACTGTAATCTATTAAGTGTGCAATAGTGTTGTCTAAACGAAGTACATACCTTAATTTTAAAATACTTTATTCTTCAAAAATGCTAACCATCATTGGAGTCATCAGTGAGTTGTAGTAGTAACATCAAAGACCACTAATCACAGATCACCGTAACAAATATAATAATGAAGAAGTTTGAAATATTGTGAGAATTACCAAAATGTGACAGAGACACAAAGTGAACAAATGTTGTTGGAAAAATTGTGTTGATAGACTTGCTTAATACAGGGTTGCCACAAACCTCAAATTGGTAAAAAATGCAATACCTGAGAAATGTAATAAAGCAAAGTGTAATAAAACAAACAAACAAATGAAAAAAAAAAAACAGTGCTGGATCTGGAAGTCATCTGGAGTTTCTGCTCTATCTTCTAGGAAATATACTGAGGACAAATGAAGCATTGTTTGGGATAGCTACTTTCTGAGGGACAAGTCTTCTGCTGTCCTGCTCAAAGGGAGTCATATTATTATATTATTGTGTCTCCTTTTACGCCATCTCCTGTTACTGATTTCTCTCCCAGTACCCAGTCTTGGTACCTTTTTTATGAGCCCCAATTTCATTTAAGTATCTGGATCGCTTGACTTCCTTTCATCACACACAACATTGGGTAGAACAGAAGTCCCAACAGATAAAAATCTTCTGTCACAATATTTTTCTGTCATTCCATCACCTTTTCTACTTTTACTCTAACCCTCTCTCCATCTTTATCTACCTTATATATTCCTTGTGTTCCCACAGAAACCTCTTTTAAAGATATTGGTGTTAGTTGAAGATGTTGGGCTAATATATATAGTAGGACTTTTAATTTTGTAAGATAATATTCACCAAGGACTTCTTAAGGATAGGCAATCCATTCATTTCTCTAAGCCTGAGCCTCCTGACCAGGAATGTGCCTCAGGATCCTCAAGAGAGCTTTTAAAAACCACATATTCCCAGTGTCTCCAAATCTACTAAATTCGGCTTTGAGGAATAAAAACCAAATGGATTTTGGAAAATGCCTAGAACTTTTTTAGATCACCTGAATTTTACTCCAAGACCAAATCAACTTGTTGGAAAACTGGTTGCTTGGACTACATTCTTTAGGTCCTAATAGAATTGTATTTATGAAATTGTCTTTGGCCTTATTTTCTTAGGTTGAATTGAGTCTTATAAAAATTGCTAATTTAAAGTAAATTAGGTATTAAGGATATTGTATACAACTTCACATACCACTTCACATTTGCATCCTGGGTAAAAATTTCTCTTAGTCTTAAGTGCTGCAGTTGAGGTGGAGGTTGTCAGAGGAGGCAAAAACAACAATTTTTCCTGAGAAACTTCTATTTTGGGGGATTTGTATTTTGTAACTAATCAAGTTTCTCTCTTTGTAGTCTACAACAAAGTATTTTTCCAAATTGGATCTTCCTTTGGGCTTCATTTCTTATTCTGCTTCCATTATTTCAAATTTATCATTAGAAATTGCATCATTTTTTTTATGGAATGACTAATAATAAAGCACATACACACATAATAGCAGTTGTATTTTTTTTTCCTTTTAAGAAGTTCATAATTAGACTGGTAAAAAATACTATAGTTTTTTGGTGGGACTAATGACAGACTCCAGGAGGTCTCATACTAAGGAGTATATCCCAGAACTTCTGCTGCCAGTGTCCTTGTCCCTGCAGTGAGTCACAGCGACCTCTTGACTCTGCAAGAGACCCTTCACCACTAGCAGCAACTCAGTTTTGGAGAGGTTAAGAAATCTGCCCACAGAGAATCAAGAAGAAATACAAATCTGTAGCCTGTGGAACAAAAACCACATTCACAGAAAGATAGACAACATGAAAAGGCAGAGGGCTATGTACCAGAGGAAGGAACAAGATAAAACTGCAGAAAAACAACTAAATGAAGTGGAGATAGGCAACCTTCCAGAAAAAGAATTCAGAATAACGACAGTGAAGATGATCCAGGACCTTGGAAAAAAAACGGAGTCAAAGATCAAGAAGATGCAAGAAATGTTTAACAAAGACCTAGAAGAATTAAAGAACAAACAAACATAGATGAACAATACAATAACTGAAATGTAACCTCATTTACACCAATGGACAGATCATCCAAACAGAAAATTAATAAGGAAACACAAGCTTTAAATGACACAATAGACAAGATAGATTTAATTGATATTTATAGGACATTCTATCCAAAAACAGCAGATTACACTGTCTTCTCAAGTGTGCATGGAACATTCTCAAAGATAGATCATATCCTGGGTCACAAGTCAAGCCTCAGGAAATTTAAGAAAGCTGAAATTATATCAAGCATCTTTTCTGACCACAATGTTATGAGATTAGATATCAATTACAGGAGAAAAAAGTAAAAAACACATACACATGGAAGCTAAAAAATACTTACTAAATAACCAAGTGATTATGAAGATATCAAAGAGGAAATAAAAAATTACCTAGAGACAAATGACAATGAAAAACGATGATCCAAAACCGATGGGATGCAGCAAAAGCAGTTCTAAAAGGGACGTTTATAGCTATACAATCCTACCTCAAGAAACAAGAAAAATCTCAAACAAACAATCTAATCTTACACCTAAAGGAACTAGAGAAATAAGAATTAAAAAAAACCCCATAGTTAGCAGAAGGAAAGAAATCATAAAGATCAGAGCAGAAATAAATGAAATAGAAACAAAGAAAACAGTAGCAAAGATCAATAAAACTAAAAGCTGGTTCCTTTAGAAGATAAACAAAAGTGATAAACCATTAGCCAGACTCATCAAAAAAAAGAGAGAGAGAGGACTCAAATCAATAAAATTAAAAATGAAAAAGGAGAAGTTACAACAGACACTGCAGAAATACAGAGCATCCTGAGACTACTACAAGCAACTCTATGCCAATAAAATGGACAACCTGGAAGAAATGGACAAATTCTTAGAAAGGTATGAACTTCCAAGACTGAATCAGGGAGAAATAGAAAATATGAACAGACCAATCACAAATAACGAAATTGAAACTGTGATTAAAAATCTTACAACAAAAAAAGTCCAGGACCAGATGGCTTAACAGATGAATTCCACCAAACATTTAGAGAAGAGCTAACACCCATCATTCTCAAAGTCTTTCAAATAACTGCAGAGAAAGAAACAGTCCCAAACTCATTCTATGAGGCCACCATCACCCTGATACCAAAACAAGACAAAGGTACTACAAAAAAAGAAAACTACAGACCAATATCACTGATCAATATAGATGCAAAAATCCTCAACAAATTGCTAGCAAAGAGAATCCAACAACACATTAAAAGGATCATACAGCATGATCAAGTGGGATTTATCCCAGAGATGTAAGGATTCTTCAATATATGGAAATCAATCAATCTGATACACCATATTAACAAATTGAAGAAGAAAAACCATATGATCATCTCAATAGATGCAAAAAAACCTTTTGACAAAATTCAACACCAATTTATGATAAAAACTCTCCAGAAAGTGGGCATAGAGGGAACCTACCTCAACATAATAAAGGCCATATAGGAAAAACTCACAGCAAACATCATCCTCAATGGTGAAAAACTGGAAGCATTTCCTCTAAGATCAGGAATAAGACAAGTATGTCCACTCTCACCACTATTATTCAATATAGTTTTGGAAGTCCTAGCCATGGCAATCAGAGAAGAAAAAGAAATAAAAGGAATACAAATTGGAAAAGAAGAAGTAAAACTGTCACTGTTTGCAGATGACATGATAATATACATAGAGAATCCTAATGATGTCACCAGAAAACTGCTAGAGCTAATCAATGAATTTGGTAAAGTTGCAGGATAAAAAATTAATGCACAGAAATCTCTTGCATTCCTCTACACTAATGGTGAAAAATCTGCAATAGAAATTAAGGGAACACTCCATTTACCATTGCAACAAAAAGAATAAAATACCTAGGAATAAACCTACCTAGTGAGACAAAAGACCTGTATGCAGAAAACTATAAGACACTTATGAAAGAAATTAAAGATGATATCAACAGTTGGAGAGATATACCATGTTCTTGGATTGGAAGAATCAATATTGTGAAAATGACTATACTATGCAAAGCAATCTACAGATTCAATGTAATCCCTATCAAATTACCAATGACATTTTTTACGGAGCTAGAACAAAAAAAATCTTAAAATTTGTATGGAGACACAAACGACCCTGAATAGCCAAAGCAATCTTGAGTGAAAAAAATGGAGCAGGAGGAATCAGACTCCCTGACTTCAGACTATACTACAAAGCTACAGTAATCAAGCCAATATGGTACTGGCACAAAACAGAAATATAGATCAGTGGAACAGGATACAAAGCTCAGAGATAAACCCACACACCTATGCTCAACTAACGTATGACAAAGGAGGCAAGGATATACAATGGAGAAAAGACAGTCTCTTCAATAAGTGGTGCTGGGAAAATTGGACAGCTACATGTAAAAGAACAAAATTAGAACACTCCTTAACACCATACACAGAAATAAACTCCAAATGGATTGGATACCTAAATATAAGACCAGACACTATAACACTCTTAGAGGAAAACATAGGAAGAACACTCTTTGACATAAATCATAGCAAGATCTTTTTTGATCCACCTCCTAGAGTAATGGAATAAAAACAAAAATAAACAAATGGGACCTAATGAAACTTAAAAGCTTTTGCACAACAAAGGAAACTATGAACAAGACGAAAAGACAGCCCTCAGAATGGGAGAAAGTATTTGCAAATGAATCAATGGACAATGGATTAATCTCTAAAATATTTAAACAGCTCATGCAGCTCAATATTAAAGAAACAAACAACCCAATCCAAAAATGGGCAGAAGACCTAAATAGACATTTCTCCAAAGAAGACATACAGATGGCCAAGAAGCACATGAAAAGCCGCTCAACATCACTAATTATTAGAGAAATGCAAGTCAAAACTACAATGAGATATCTCCTCACACCAGTTAGAATGGGCATCATCAGAAATTCTACAAACAACAAATGCTGGAGAGCGTATGGAGAAAAGGGAACCCTCTTGCTCTGTTAGTGGGAATGTAAATTGATACAGTCAGTATGGAGAACAGTATGGAGGTTCCTTAAAAAACTAAAAATAGAATTACCATATTACCCAGCAGTCCCACTACTGGGCATATACCCAGAGAAAATAATAATTCAAAAAGACACATGCACCCCAATGTTCATTGCAGCACTATTTACAATAGCTAGGTCATGGAAGCAACCTACCTAAATGCTCATTGACAGACAAAAGGATAAAGAAGATGTGGCACATATATACAATGGAATATTACTCAGCCATAAAAAGGAATGAAATTTGGTCATTTGTAGAGACATGGATGAATCTAGAGACTGTCATACAGAGTGAAGTAAGTCAGAAAGAGAAAAACAAATATCGTATATTAATGCATATATGTAGAACCTAGAAAAATGGTACAGATAAACTGGTTTGCAGGGCAGAAATTGAGACACAGATGTAGAGAACAAATGTATGGATACCAACGGGTGAAAGCAGTGGGGGGTGGGGGGGTGGTGGTGTGATGAATTGGGAGATTGGGATTGTCATATATACACTAAATGTATTAAATGGATAACTAATAAGAAAAAACTATAGACTCTAGGGTTTGAAAAAGTATAACAGGTGACAGATGAAGAAACTTGAAAATAGAAATAGCACTTTTATAAAATCTTTCATTAATGAATATTGTCAATCATTAACACTATCTTTTAAATCCAGTTATTACATTTACATGGTATTGTGACTTTTTTCCTGATCATTTTTACACTCATTATCTGGTTTCCTTTCACAACTATTCTAACTACCATTATAATTACTTTCCTCATCTTAAAGTTGCAAAAATAATGTACCTTTGTCAAAGATTTTATAATGTTCACAAAAGTATACACACACACATATATATATATATATATATACACACATACACTCAGAAGTATATTCCAATATATTTGAGGCATTCAGAAAGTCCTGGTTTGGTTTTGCTGTTGATCATTTAAGATTAACTCTGTCTACAAAATTTATTTAATATTATTAAGTGCATGCAGTATGAATGGCATTGTTCCAGAGACTATGGTAAATATATAGAGAATAACATAGCCTCTGATCTCAAGACTTATATAACTTAATTGGAGAGAAAGTCATATGAATATGTGATTTTAAGGACAGACTAAACAAAATAAGTAGCATAATAAAATATTAGTCCAAAATTAACAATTATAGGGAAATTAAAATGATGTTATCTTATTAGTTACCTATCAAATACATCATGTTCAAAGATGTTAAGGGAGCAGTGATCTGAATATATCTTAATATACTTTTGGATTATATATTTTTTGCAAATATGCTGGAAGACAATTTGTTAATATATGTTAAAAATCTCATATATGTTCATATCCCTGGACCCAATAGTTCTACTTCTATGAGTTTAACCTGAAGAAATAATGGAAGACATAATCAAAGATTGATTTATGAGACTGTTAAGGGCTGAAGTATTTCTAAGACTCTGCACTTGCAATCGTAGAAAAAAAAAGGGAGAAACAAGTCAAATTATTAGCAATGTTTATCTTTGAATTTAAATATTTTATACTTATTGAAATATTCCAAATTTTTATAGGACAGGGTATTACCTTTATAACATGAAAAAACCTGACAATAAATGTAATTTAAAAATTCTCATCCGAGAAACCATTTACTGAATCCTGTGTAAAGTCAGGTGTCCATATATTTAGAAATATCTAATTGGTAGTATCCAATTTTAACTCTAGTTCATTGCAGAAGGAAGAGTGAGAAGCTAGGTTGGAATTTATATCCACAAACCCCCAGTGCAGCTAAAGCAGTTAGGGAAATGAGCTGTTTCAAGGAGAAACCTTTTAAGGGCAGCTAATGTGCATCACCTTCTATGACATGGAATGGACTTAGATCTGCTCCTTTTGCCAGAGTCACATGAGCTGACACAGCCTACATGGGGAAGAGGGACACTATATTCTGAGTATGGCTGTCACACCACAGCTGCTCTTGCCATCTGTTCTGCCTTTGATTCATATTGTTTGTCATTTCCCTTGTGCATTTTTTGTAGGCTGCTGTCCAGTGCTCATTTTTAAGTGACTTCTCTGAGACCATGGGATTGAGGGTCATAACAGTGTGATTTCAACTCTATTTTACTTGGAGGACTTCAGTTTCAGAAAAAGAAATTCAAGTAATATATCAGCAATCCATGTGGGGCATTAAAAGTTCACATCAAGAAGTTAATCAAGTTTTTGTGATCCCTTTGTTCTGATGACCTAGTTAAGTAACTCAAAGATGCTAGAGGGGATATATTTGGGTTGAATGTAGACTGAAGGATAGAGACATGGTTTAAGATGGTACATAAACCCAAAGTGACAGTTAAGAAGCAGCTCTTTTCTGTTAAATGTCAACCATATTTTTTGTGTCTTAATTTCGCTAAACCTAATGGTTTATTTGATTGATGGTTTTGGTCTTTTTCAGAGCCTCAAAGAATGAAAAGAAGTTTTAAATAAAATAATCAACAATTTTCATTCATTCATTTGTTCAAACACCTGGGAACCTGCTTTGAGCCTGGCTCAGTACAGGATTGGAAGTATAGAGATGAGTAAGGGGCATTTTTCTTCCCTTGAAACAGTGAATAGAGACAACTATGAATTTGTTTCTTTGCCAGGCTAAACAAACAAGGTGAGGAGGTTCAGCCACTGTCTCATTGAGGCAATAGGTGCGAATACTCAGTGGGAGAAAAACATTGAGAGATTTATTATAGAAGGAGGGAGTGTAAATGAAAAGGGACAGGTGAAGAACTTAGAACCATGGAATCCTAAAATAGAAAACTATATGTGGTAGCACAGTTTTGGCATCTGTAAGGGAAAAAAAGTGACCATTCCCTTGCTTTTAGGTCATCCACAAGGTAGTTTATCTTTCATGTCCTGGAGACCTCTGTGGAAGATGTTTTGAGACATTCCTATAACTGCCCATTTAGGTGTCTCATTTCCCCCTCTGGCAAAACATCCTTCTCCATGTCCAACTCAGCTTCTGCTATGCAGGACCACCATGGTGTCTGCTATGCAAGACACACTTCTTATTCTGCAAGGAGTTGATAAGAGCAACATTTGCAAATAATATCTGCAAACATTCAGTGTAAATGAATGTTTGCAGATATTACAAAGTGTTTTGTGTAAAAAGTGTTTTTCATTTTTGACGTTTTAAATTCTTACAACAAGCCTGAGAGGCCAGTGTTTTATTATCATCATTTAACAGATGAGGCAATTCAGACCCACAGGATTAATAAACTTGGGAAATATCACTAAGCAGTTGGGGCATATTTGGTTCAGGCTAATCTGACTCAAGAGTCATGGTTTAACTCAAAAAGTAAAAAATAGAACTACCATAAGACCCAGTAATTCCACTCCTGATTATAAAGCTGAAAAAAAAAACATTAATTTGAAAAGATACACACACCTCAATGTTTATAGAAGCATTATTTACAATATCCAAGACACGGAAAAACCTACGTGTCCATCAACAGGTGAATGGATAGAGAAGATGTATGTATATATATACACACACAATGGAATACTACTCAGCAATAAAAAAGAACAAAATTTTACCATTTAAAAGCAACATGGATGGACTTGGAGGGCATTATGCTAAGAGGAAAAAGTCACACAGAGAAAGATGAATACTGTATGATATCGCTTGTATGTGAAATCTAAAAAATACAACAAACTAGTGAGTATAACATAAAAGAAGCAGACTCACAGATATAGAGAACAAACTAATGGTTACCAGTGGGGAGGGTGGGGGGTGCAATATACAACTGGAGGAGTTGGAGGTACAAACTATTGGGTGTAAGATAGGCTCAAGGATGTATTACATAATATTGGGAATAAAGCCAATATTTTATAACTGTTACTGAAAATTAACCTTTGAAAGTTGTATACAAATAAAAAAATTTTAAAAAGAGTCATGGTTTAAAACAGATTATTTTAAGAATATGAGAAATAACTCTGATTATCATTCGTACCTTTTGCCAAATATTTCTGGTTCTCTCTCTTTTCAAGAAACTGCCAGGATTAGGTTTCCTGGCTCCCTTGTGGTGCAGTAGGAACACACAACTAGGTTAGCCCATTAGTTGAGTGTGCAAGGTAATTGCTGTGAGATTCTCCAGAATTTCTTCCTCTCGGATGAAAGCTGTCAATGTTCAAGTTGATGGATACTCACTTAGCATGGGTCTCTGAGTGACTGTGAACAACAGAGTCCCCACTGACTCACAATGATCAAAAGCAAGAAACAAGTGATTTCTGTTTTAATCCATTTCGATTTTAGGAGTTGTTGCTGCAGCATAAATTAACATGTCCTGACCAGCACAAACGTTAATCTCTTGCACTTCTAGATGAGAAGATACTTTATTGTGCTTCTTTCTCTTCTGTTCTTTCTGAGCACAGGGATCATGATTGAAAAAGTAACCTGAGCTTTGCTCTTCTGAGCTTTTATTAAGACCATAAATAGATAATTTGAAATGACCATATCCAAATCATGAAATGAACTTTATATGTTTATTGAACAGTAAAGGTGTGTATTTATTACAATTTCCCATTGGGAAACCCAGTGGTTATTATGGAAATGTCTCTTTGATTGGATCAGAGCAGAGGTGAAACAACTCTCCTTCTATGTGAGCCTTGAAATTATAAAATCACTGTGGAGACTTGGGTTATTAGACGTTTTCCTAGGCAGACTGTTGTTAAATGTCAATGGCTAAGAATGTTCTAAGATATGATTCCCAAATCTGGATATACTCAAAATCACATGGGGAACTTTTGTAGATCCAGGTTTCTGGACCCCACCCCTATAGTCTAAGTCAGAGTGTTTCAGCAGAGCCCAGGGTAACCGTACTTTAAAAGAACAAAAACCTTAACTCCAGAAATCATCCTAGGATACTGCTGACCAAAGCCAAGTTTGGCTGTTTTAAAATATCCTTCCTTTCTTGAACCCTCCCTGCAAACACACACTTTGAGGCATTTGGGTGAGTTTTGGTTGGCTGAGACAGGGTTATGTCTCAAAGTTTTCAAAACAGGAATTCCTTGGGATCCCAGGGAAACAAGCATGAGGTAACTGGGCAGGAAATGAAGACCAGGAGGTACTGTCAGCTCCATTCATCTCCTGTGTCCAAGAGGAGCCCACTGAGGAAAAATAGGCTTCCTTGCACAGCCTTTTATCTTTATACTGTCAGAAACATACAATCAAAGCCTATGTGTCCTAAGCAGGAGTTTGAATCAAACAACCAGTTTTATTTTTTGGAGGATGGAGGCATCTATTTAATTGATTCCCATATTTTAAACACTAAGAAAGACCAGACTTGGAGTTAATAGGACCATCTGGAAGGCAGATTTTGTCCTGGCAGTACTTACGTACAAGTCTGAGTGACATACCGCTGTACACTTGCAATGCTCCTCAGAGACAAGAGGTAGCCCCCGGTCAGTTCCCAAGTTCTATTCCCAGGTCATATTTTACACAGACACAGGTCTCCCTCTTCCTCATTTCACTTCCAAATATCTTTGCCATCACCTGATTTTTTTTTTTATATTTATTCCACAAAAATGCAACTTTTCTTTTAAAAAAGAATTTGAAGTGCACACATTTGAATATATTTCATCAAAATATTAATTAAATGAAAATAGAAACATTAGAGTATTTCTTGTATTTTAAAAAAGTTGTTTCTAAGCTATTTAAAAATTTTAAAGTTAAAAGGCAAAATAGAAATTAAAATTAATTATCAAACAGTAAAATTATTGTTTTAAAATATATAATTATGTTTCATAATTTTGTTGTTGTTTTTGTTTTGTTTTTTTTTTGCAGTACGCAGGCCTCTCACTGCTGTGGCCTCTCTCGTTGTGGAGCACAGGCTCCGGACGTGCAGGCTCAGTGGCCATGGCTCATGGGCCCAGCCGCTCCACAGCATGTGGGATCTTCCCGGACCAGGGCACAAACCCGTGTCCCCTGCATCGGCAGGTGGACTCTCAACCACTGCGCCACCAGGGAAGCCCTCCATAAACAATTTTTTTAACATCTTTATTGGAGTATAATTGTTTTACAATGGTGTGTTAGTTTCTGCTTTATAACAAAGTGAATCAGCTATACATATACATATATCCCCATATCTCTTCCCTTTTGCGTCTCCCTCTCACCCTCCCTATCCCACCGCTCTAGCTGGTCACAAATCAGGGAGCTGATCTCCCTGCACTATGTGGCTGCTTCCCACTAGCTATCTATTTTACATTTGGTTGTGTATATATGTCCATGACACTCCCTCACTTCGTCCCAGCTTACACTTCCCCCCTCCCTGTGTCCTTAAGTGCATTCTCTACGTCTGCGTCTTGATTCCTGTCTTGCCCTTAGGTTCTTCAGAACTTGTTTTTTTTTTTAGTTTCCATATATATGTGCTGGCGTACGTATTTGTCTTTCTCTTTCTGACTTACTTCACTCTGTATTACAGACACTAGGTCCATCCACCTCACTAGAGGTAACTCAATTTCATTTTTTTATGGCTGAGAAATATTCCATTGTATATATGTGCCACATCTTCTTTATCCATTCATCTGTCAATGAACACTTAGGTTGCTTCCATGTCCTGGCTATTACAAATAGAGCTGCACTGAACACTGTGATACATGACTCTTTTTGAATTATGGTTTTCTCATGGTATATGTCCAGTAGTAGAATTTCTGGGTTGTATGGTAGTTCTATTTTTAGTTTTTTAAGAACCCTCCATACTGTTCTCCATAGTGGCTCTATCAATTTACATTCCCACCAACAGTGCAAGAGGGTTTCCTTTTCTCCACACCCCCTCCATCATTTATTGCTTGTAGATTTTTTGATGATGGCCATTCCGACCTGTGTGAGGTGATAGCTGATTGTAGTTTTGATTTGCATTGCCTAATGATTAGTGATGTTGAGCATCCTTTCATGAGTTCATTGGTAATCTGTATATCTTCTTTGGAGAAATGTCTATTTAGGTCTTCTGCCCATTTTTGGATTAGGTTGTTTGTTTTTTTGATATTGAGCTGCATGAGCTGCTTGTAAATTTTAGAGATTAATCTTTTGTCAGTTGCTTCAGTTGCAAATATTTTCTCCAATTCTGAGGGTTGTCTTTTCACCTTGTTTATGTTTTCCTCTGCTATGCAAAAGCTTTTAAGCTTCATTTGGTCCCATTTTGTTATTTTTGTATTTATTTCCATTTCTCTAGGAGGTGGGTCAAAAAGGATCTTGCTGCAATTTATGTCATAGAGTGTGTCTGCCTATGTTTTCCTCTAAGAATTTTATAGTGTATGGCCTTACATTTAGGTCATTAATCCATTTTGAGTTTATTTTTGTGTATGGTGTTAGGGAGTGTTCTAATTTCATTCTTTTACATGTAGCTGTACAGTTTTCCCAGCAGAGTTTTTGAAGGGGTTGTCTTTTCTCTATTGTATATTCTTGCCTCCTTTACCAAAAATAAGGTGACCATATGTGTGGGGGTTTATTTCTGGGCTTTCTTTCCTGTTCCGTTGATCTATGTTTATGTATTTGTGCCAGTACCATACTGTATTAATTACTGTAACTTTGTAGTAGAGTCTGAAGTCAGGGAGCCTGATTCTTCCAGCTTCGTTTTTCTTTCTCAAGATTGTCTTGGTTATTCAGGGTCTTTTGTATTTCCATACAAATTGTGAAATTTTTTGTCCTAGTTCTGTGAAAAATGCAATTGGTAGTTTGATAGGGATTGAATTGAACCTGTAGATTGCTTTGGGTAGTATAGTTATTTTCATATTGTTGATCTTTGCAATCCAAGAACATGGTATATCTCTCCATCTGTTTGTATTATCTTTAATTACTTTCATCAGTGTCTTATAGTTTTCTGCATACAGGTCTTTTGTCTCCCTAGGTAGGTTTATTCCTAGGTATTTTATTCTTTTTGTTGCAATGGTAAATGGGAGTGTTTCCTTAATTTCTCTTTCAGATTTTTCATCATTAGCATATAGGAATGCAGGAGATTTCTGTGCATTACTTTTGTATCTGCTACTTTATCAAATTCGTTGATTAGCTCTAGGAGTTTTCTGATAGCATCTTTAGGATTTCCTATGTATAGTATCATGTCATGTGCAAACAGTGACAGCATTACTTCTTCTTTTCTGATTTGGATTCCTTTTATTTCTTTTTCTTCCCTGATTGCTGTGGCTAAAACTTCCAAAATTATGTTGAATACTAGTGGTCCTGTTCCTGGTCTTAGAGGAAATGGTTTCAGTTTTTTACCATTGGGGACGGTTTTGGCTGTGGGTTTGTCATATATGGCCTTTATTATGTTGAGGTAAGTTCCCTCTATGACTACTTTCTGCAGGGTTTTTTATCATAAATGGTTGTGAAATTTTGTCAAATTGTTTTCTGAATCTATTGAGATGATCATATGGTTTTTCTCCTTCAAGTTGTTAATATGGTGTATCACATTGATTGATTTGTGTATATTGAAAAATCCTTGCATTCCTGGGATAAACCGCACTTGATCAACGTGTATGATCCTTTTAATGTGCTGTTGGAATCTGTTTGTTAGTATTTTGTTGAGGATTTTGCATCTATGTTCATCAGTGATATTGGCCTGTAGTTTTCTTTCTTTGTGACATCTTTGTCTGGTTTTGGTATCAGAATGATTGTGGCCTCATAGAATGAGTTTGGGAGTGTTCCTCACTCTGCTTTATTTTGGAAGAGTTTGAGAAGGATAGGTGTTATCTCTTCTCTAAATTTTTGATAGAATTCACCTGTGAAGCTATATGGTCCTGGGATTTTGTTTGTTGGAAGATTTTTAGTCATAATTTCAATTTCAGTGCTTGTGATTCATCCGTTTATATTTTCTATTTTTTCCTGGTTCAATCTCGGAAGGTTGTGCTTTCCTAAGAATTTGTCCGTTTCCAGGTTGTCCAATTTATTGGCATATAATTGCTTGTAGTAATCTCTCATGATCCTTTATATTGCTGCAGTGTCAGTTGTTACTTCTCCTTTTCCATTACTGATTCTATTGATTTGAATCTTCTCCCTTTTTTTCCTTGATGAGTCTGGCTAATGATTTATCAATTTTGTTTATCTTCTTCAAGAATCAGCTTTTAATTTTATTGATCTTTGCTATTGTTTCCTTCATTTCCTTTTCATTTATTTCTGATCTTATCTTTATGATTTCTTTCCTTCTGCTAACTTTGGGAGTTTTTTGTTCTTCATTCTCTAATTGCTTTAGGTGTAAGGTTAGGTTGTTTTGAGATGTTTCTTGTTTCTTGAGGTAAGATTTTATTGCTATAAACTTCCCTCTTAGAATAGCTCTTGCTGCATCCCATAGGGTTTCGGTAGTCATGTTTTCTTTGTCATTTGTTTCTAGGTGTTCTTTGATTTCCTCTTTGATTTTTTCAGTGATCTTTTGGTTATTTAGTAGTGTATTGTTTAACCTCCATGTATTTGTATTTTTTCCAGCTTTTTTTCATAATTGATATCTAGTCTCAGAGCACTGCTGTAGGAAAATATACTTGATATGATTTCAATTTTCTTAAATTTACCAAGTCTTGCTTTGTGACTCAAGATATGATCTATCCTGGAGAATAGCACTTGAGGAGGAAGTACATTTTGTTGTTTTTGGATGGAATGCCCTATAAATATAAATTAAGTCCATGTTGTTTAATGTATCATTTAAAGCTTGTGTTTACTTATTTATTTTCATTTTGGATGATCTTTCCATTAGTGAAAGTGGGGTGTTGAAGTCCCCTACTAAGATTGTATTATTGTTGATTTCCCATTTTATGGCTGGTAGCATTTGTCTTATGTATTGAGGTGCTCCTATTTTGGGTACATCAATATTTAAAATTGTTATATCTTATTCTTGGATTGATCCCTTGATCATTAGGAAAAGAGATCATTGATCTATTTTGTCTGATATAAGAATTGCTACTCCAGCTATCTTTTGATTTCCATTTGCATGGAATATCTTTTCCCATCCTCTCACTTTCAGTCTGTATGTGTCCCTAGGTCTGAAGTGGCTCTCTTGTAGACAGCATATATATGGATCTTGTTCTTTATACATTCAGCCAGCCTCTGTCTTTTGTTTGGAACATTCAATCCATTTCCATTTAAGGTAATTATCAATATGTATGTTCCTATTGCCATTTTCTTAATTGTTTTGGGTTTGTTATTGTAGCTTTTTTCCTTCTCTTGTGTTTCCTGCCTAGATAAGTTCCTTTAGCATTTGTTGTAAAGCTGGTTTGGTGGTGCTGAATTCTCTTAGCTTTTGCTTGTCTGTAAAGGTTTTAATTTCTCTGTCGAATCTGAATGAGATCCTTGCTGGATAGAATAATCTTGCTTCTAGATGTTTCCCTTTCATCATTTAAGTATGTCCTGCCACTCCCTTCTGGCTTGCAGAGTTTCTGCTGAAAGATCAGTTGTTAACCTTATGGGGATTCTCTTGTATATTTTTTGTTGTTTTTCCCTTGCTGCTTTAGTATTTTTTCTTTCTATTTAATTTTTGATAGTTTGATTAATAGTTTGATAGTTTGATTAATTGATTAATATGTGTCTTGGCATGTTTCTCCTTGGATATATTATGTATGGGACTTTGTGCTTCCTGGACTTGATTGACTATTTCCTTTCCCGTATTAGGGAAGTTTTCAACTATAATCTCTTCCAATATTTTCTCAGACCCTTTCTTTTTCTCTTCTGCTTCTGGGAACCGTATAATTTGAATGTTGGTGCATTTAATCTTGTCCCCGAGGTCTTTGAGACTGTCCTCAATTCTTGTTAGCTTTTTTCTTTTCTGCTCTGCAATAGTTATTTCCACTATTTTATCTTCCAGGTCACTTATCTGTTCTTCTGCCTCAGTTGTTCTGCAATTGATTACTTCTAGTGAATTTTAAATTTCACTTATTGTATTGTTCATCATTGTTTTTTTGCCTTTTAGTTCTTCTAGTTCCTTGTTAAACATTTCTTGTATTTTGTCCATTCCATTTCCAAGATTTGGGGTCATCTTTACTATCATTACTCTGAATTATTTTTCATGTAGACTGCCTATTTCTTCTTCATTTGTTTGGTCTGTTGGGTTTTTACCTTGCTCTTTCATCTGCTGTGTGTTTCTCTGTCTTCTCATTTTGCTTAACTTACTGTGTTTGGGGTCTCCTTTTTGCAGGCTGCAGGTTCGTATTTCCTGTTGTTTTTGGTATCTGCCTCCAGTGGCTACAGTTGTTTCAGTAGGTTGTGTAGGCTTCCTGGTGGAGGGGATTGGTGCCTGTGTTCTGGTAGATGTGGCTGGATCTTGTCTTTCTGGTGGGCAGGACCACCTCTGGTAGTGTGTTTTGGGGTGTCTGTGACCTTATTTTGATTTTAGGCAGCCTCTCTGCTAATGGGTGGGGGTGTGTTCCTGTCTTGCTAGTTGTTTCACATAGGGTGTCCAGCACTGTAGTTTGCTGGTTGTTGAGTGGAGCTGGGTCTTAGCATTGAGCTAAGCTTTCACCATTTGATATTACATGGAGCCCGGAGATCTCTGGTGGACCAAAGTCTTGAACTTGGATCTCCCACCACAGAGGCACAGGCTTGACACCAAGACCCTCTCAGCCACATGGCTCAGAAGAAAAGGGAGAAAAAAGAAAGAAAGAAAAAAAAAGTAAAATAAAATAAAGTTATTAAAATAATAAATTAAAAACTTATTAAATATAAAAAATTAAAAAGTAATAAAAAATTAAAAAAGAAAGAAAAAGAACAGAGAGCAACCAAACCAGAAAACAAAGCCAGAAATGATAACACATGCTGCAAAAAAAAAAAAAAAAAAAGGACAGACAGAACCCTAGGATAAATTGCTAAAGCAAAGCTATATAGACAAAATCACACAAAGAAGCATCCCCATACACACTCACAAAAAGAGAAAAAGGAAAACAAAAAATCTATATATATATATAAAAAGGGAAGAGAGCAACCAAATCAATAAACAAATCTACCAATGATAATAAACTCTAAATACTAGAGTTAGATAAACATAAAACCAGAAACAAATTAGATGCAGAAAGCACACCCCTAGTCTACAGTTTCTTCCAAAATCCACCACCTCAGTTTTGGGATTATTCATTGTCTATTCAGGTATTCCACAGATGCAGGATACATCAAGTTGATCATGGAGATTTAATCCACTTCTCCTGAGGCTGCTAGGAAATATTTCCCTTTCTCTTCTTTGTTTGCACAGCTCCTGGGCTTCAACTTTGGATTTGGCCCCTCCTCTGCATGTAGGTCACCTGAGGGCGTCCGTTCCCACTCAGACAGGAAGGGGTTAAAGGAGCAGCTGATTTGGGGGCTCTGGCTCACTCAGGACAGGGATAGGGAGAGGTACAGAGTGCGGGGCGAGCCTGCAACGGCAGAGGCCAGCGTGATGTTGCAACAGCCTGAGGCTGTGTGTTCTCCCAGGGAAGTTGTCCCTGGATCTGGGGACCCTGGCAGTGGCAGGTTGCTCAGGCTCCCGGGAGGGGAGGTGTGGATAGTGACCTGTGCTTGCGCACAGGCTTCTTGTTGGCTGCAGTAGCAACCCTAGCGTTTCATGCCTGTCTCTGGTGTCTACGCTGATAGCCACGGCTTGCGCCTGTCTCTCGAGCTTGTTTAGGCAGTGCTCTGAGTCCCATCTCCTCACGTACCCCGAAACAATGGTCTCTTGCCTCTTAGGCAGTTCCAGACTTTTTCCCGGACTCCCTCCCGGCTAGCTGTAGTGCATTAGCCCTCTTCAGGCTGTGTTCACACAGCCAACCCCAGTCCTCTCCCTGGGATCTGACCTCTGAAGCTGGAGCCTCAGCTGCCAGCCCCAACCAGCCCCAGCGGGTGAGCAGACAAACCTTTCATGCTGGTGAGTGCTTGTTGGCACTGATCTTCTGTGTAGGAATCTCTCTGCTTTGCCCTCTGCAACCCTTTTGCTGTGCTCTCCTCTGTGGCTCCGAAGCTTCTCCCCCACCATCCCCTGTCTCCGCCAGTGAAAGTTCTTCTTAGTGTGTGGAAACTTTTCCTCCTTCACAGCTCCCTCCCAGAGATGCAGGTCCTGTCCCTATTTTTTTGTCTCTGTTTTTTTCTTTTGCCCTACCCAGGTACCTGCGGAGTTTCTTGCCTTTTGGGAAGTCTGAGGTCTTCTGCCAGCTTTCAGTAGGTGTTCTGTAGGAGTTGTTCCGCATGTAGATGTATTTCTGATGTATTTGTGGAGAGGAAGATGATCTCCACCTCTTATTCTTCTCCCATCTTGAAGGACTCCCCATCACCTGATTTTTTGATTCCCAACTAAAGACCCCTGGTGTCAGGATTCCACACCCTACCTTACCTGAGCACGTAGTTATGGAGCTGGTTCACCATTGTCTCTGAAAATACTCTCTATTGTTTCTTAAAGATTCTCAGTCTTAGTTATTTATAAATTTATATACAGAACTAAATGATGATTAATGACAAATATCATTTGGGTTTATGGATCCTTATATTTTTTCCTTTTCTTTAGGAATTCTCAACTTAATGGAAAGTAGTCTTATTAAAGTTTTGTATATTTGTAAGTTTATAAGAGTTTAGAGGTATAGAATGGAGTGGGGAGGGGGATCGTTTTCTCATGGTCATCTCTAGTTGGTGAACCAAATTAGCTCAGTGTACCTATCTATCACCCTCACATTGTTCCTAGTCTGTTTCACATTGTTCTCGGTATGGAATTTTTTTCTTTTCCTTCATTTTCATAAAACTGAAAAAAACAAAACCAACAATCATAAAAGCAGCATTCACAGAACATATTGGTGTGTGTAGAAACTTCATTAAAGGTTTGGAGGAAATGGACAGATTGACATAACAGAAAGACAAACAACTAGAATTTTAATGCCAGTTCTCTTATTCCTAAAAGTACCTTTCTGTTCCATAGCTCAAGCTTCAGTTGTCTCTGTGTTACCCCACCCTTCTCCTTCCGTTCTGCATCTTTTTTTTCTTACTATCCCACAAGTTCATGTTCTTTTCCAGACAGAGCAGTTTACCTATTATGTTTGTGCCTTAGATCCTAAAGACCAAATCCTCAGCTTCTCATTTTCTATTTTCAAGAAGGTGATAAAAGTATATTTCTAAAAAGATACAATTTCTTACTTAACAGCTGAGAGCAGCTGTTAAGAATGTGTGAATATATATTGCCCTCTACAGAATGATAAAGCATAAAATTGTGAAGAAAACCTGAAGCTAAGCTTTGTCAACATTAATCTCAGGAAGAGGAACTGGTCACTGTTCAGATTGGATGGGAACATGTACTTAAAAGGCAGAAGTAAGAATTGGTGATTAAAAAAGAAATCAAAACATGACATCACAAAGATATTTACTTCAATTTCTTAATAAATGTTACTATGTGAACCGATATATACCCTAAGATACATATAATTTCGTATCTAACACCTGACTATTCTGTAGTTTTTTCTCACCCTAGACAAACCCAGACTTGAAATCTGAACTTGGTAACTTTCTTTGAAACAATGCTTCTTCAGTTAGAGCTCTCACTTTTAGCTCATGTCATAAATTGCTGGGCTTTGCTCCAAAGTGCCCTTGCAATGAGAAGGAAGACACTTGGACCTCAGAGGATCTGAACTTGCTATAGAACTAATCAGAAAGTGCTGTAGCCTCCCTGATATTGGCAGACGTGAATGTCCAGTGAGCTCCAATGTGGTGGCTGGGGCTCAGCTACAGTGGTATTACATGAATGACAGTGTTCAGCCTCAGGCAGATGGCAGTGTAGATCTATTTAGAGAAAGGACAAAACTAGTAAACTGTCCCTCTGAAAGAGGAGCCTGGAAACAGTTAAAGTGAGAGCACTTCAGTTTGTGTGCTAGGTTTAGGGAAAGGTTTCTATACTAAAAGTTGGAGAATCAAAATCAGGGAAAGGGCAACAGAAGCCCAGCAAAGTAGATGTTAAGTGAAGGCTGTGATTCAAGAGCTACAGATGCCCTGAGCCTAGTCCCTGTGCACATTGCACATGGCTCATCCCCTACCCAGTCTACAGTGTTGGGACTGAAGGGCTTACAAGTGAAGTGCTTAGGGACCACATGTAAGCAGAGCTGGGGAAGGCAAGAGGTGATAGTGCCCTGAACTTATTCAAGACACAGTCTTTGTTGGTTGGTGGTTGTTGTTGTTTCCCATTAACCTAGAGTTCTGTGTTGCCTGGCTTCCTCTCAGCAATATGATTACATTAATCATGCACACTCATATCTTGCCTGTAGAAGCTCACCCCACTTATATTTATATTTCATTAACCTGTTCTGTAGTTTCTTTGTTTCTTAATTTGAAGACTCTTTTCCAAATTCCTATAATTTGACTCATGCTATTCAATTTGCCTGGAATGATATTATTCTCTTCCTCTGCCTCCTTTTTTTTTTTGAAGAATTCTAACCATTCTCCAAAGCTCAGCGCAGTGTTACCCCTTCCTTGCTGGAAGCTAGATCAGAGCCTCTCAGATTGGGGATCTGTTCCTCTTTTGCTTCTGTGATCACCATAACATATCAGCACTCTCTTAGCACTTAACATATTATATTAAAATTATTCTGATTACCTTCTTGTCTCCTCCAGTGATGGAAACTGTTCATTTTGATACCCTCAGCCCCCAACACAGTGCATCAGACATATGTTGTGTTCAGTTAATAGTTGCTAAATCAAATAAACTACACGGTTATAAAGAAATGTTTTGTTAGGAAATTGGCAAGTGACCCTTTGAATGTCTGTACACACAATTCTTGAAAAATAATAATTCTATTTGGTTTTTATAAAAATGATCATTTTTATAATGAAAATATTTTAAATAATAAAAAACAGAAAAAATATGAAAAGTAAATATATATATATATATATATATATATATATATATATATATTAGCACACATTCCATTAACCAGAAAGAAACTAAGGTTAATATTAAGGGAAAGGGCTTCCCTGGTGGTGCAGTGGTTGAGAGTCCACCTGCCGATGCAGGGGACACGGGTTCGTGCCCCGGTCCGGGAAGATTCCACATGCTGCAGAGCGGCTGGGCCCGTGAGCCATTGCCTCTGAGCCTGCGTGTCTGGAGCCTGTTGCTCCACAACGGGAGAGGCCACAACAGTGAGAGGCCCGCTTATTGCAAGAAAAAAAAAATAGGGGAAAGTTATATTGACATCTCTCTGTGCCTATATCCAGAAAGATGACAATCATTGTATAAATATTGGACATGATATTTTGATTATAATTTTTAAATTTAATTTTATTTGAATTTATCAAAAGACAAGAAAGCGAAATGAAACTAAAATATTGGATTTTAGATAAACGTTTCTTCATCATGGGAAATAGTCACCTCTAATAAAACTTCCCTCTAAGGTGAAGACAAAACATTAGGTGGAATATTAAGAGTTTAGAATCATTGTGCTTTTTCTTATTATGGATTTCAATTTTATATAGTATAGACTCCCTGCTATAACAGAAAAAGAAAATGACACTCTCACATCTCCCTACTTTTTCTCCCACCACCTCTGCATTAATGTTAGTCATATTTTAATTTTTATTTTGTCAGGCACTGTCTTATTTCTATATATTTGGAATTAAACACCCTAAGAAGTGTATTAGTGTCAATTATTCCATAATAGTTTATTTATTTTTTTAACACATGATCTTTCAATCTGGAGGTTCAGATGTTTCTTTATTTCAGAGAAAAATATTTTCCAACATATTTCTGAATACTTCTTATTCCATTTGATGGCTTTTCAATCCTAAGACCTCAATTATTCTTTTTTTTTTATTCAAACAGAAAGTCACAAAAATTATAATCATCCTCATCAGTTCACTCAGTCCCATGTAATTAATTTTTTTCATCTTGATCTTTTGTTAGCACTTTTATGAATTCATCAGTTTTCCATTAGAGTTCTGAAAATGCTTATTCATTCAGTTTAGCAGCAGAGTCAGTTACCAGAAACCTGTGCTTGTCAGAGTCTTTTCCATGAATTCCTTGAAGATGAAACCCTTTTATAGGAACACTTTTGCAAAACCATCAGAGTACACCCAGAACTGTCTGTAAATGACAAAAGACTTAAAAATGACCACAGTTAGGGCTTCCCTGGTGGTGCAGTGGTTGAGAGTCCGCCTGCTGATGCAGGGGACACGGGTTCTTGCCCTGGTCTGGGAAGATCCAACATGTTGTGGAGCAGCTAGGCCCATGAGCCATGGTCGCTGAGCCTGCACGTCCGGAGCCTGTGCTCCATAACAGGAGAGGCCACAACAGTGAGAGGCCTGCATACCACAAAAAGAAAAAAAAAAAAATGACCACAGTTAAAGATTTGATGAAAGTTCATAAAAATGCAATTGACAAGGAAATTTAGTTATTTCTGAGATATACATTTAAAAATAATAACTAGAATTATGATTCATAACATTATACCAGAACATATAAGATTTTTAGGAATTTCATGTAATGTCTGAATCATTTATATTAACATATTTCCATACAAAGAACCCAAGGAAGTTAAGTATTAGTTGTTTTTTGTTTCCTTTTTCTTAATTTTTTAATTTTATTTTATTCATTTTTTTATACAGCAGGTTCTTATTAGTCATCAATTTTACACACATGAGTGTATACATGTCAATACCAATCGCCCAATTCATCACACCATCATCCCCACCCCCACCCCCCGTGGCTTTTCCCCCTTGGTGCCCATATGTTTGTTCTCTACATCTGTGTCTCAACTTCTGCCCTGAAAACAGGTTCATCTGTACCATTTTTTTAGGTTCCACATACATGTGTTAATATATGGTATTTGTTTTTCTCTTTCTGACTTACTTCACTCTGTATGGCAGTCTCTAGATCCATCCATGTCTCAACAAATGACCCAATTTCGTTCCTTATTATGGCTGAGTAATATTCCATTGTATATATGTACCACAACTTCTTTATCCATTCGTCTGTTGATGGGCATTTAGCTTGCTTCCATGAGCTGGCTATTGTAAATAGTGCTGCAATGAACATTGGGGTGCATGTGTCTTTTTGAATTATTATTTTCTCTGGGTATATGCCCAGTAGTGGGATTGCTGAATCATATGGTAATTTTATTTTTAGATTCTTAAGGAACCTCCATACTGTTTTCCATAGTGGCTGTATCAATTTAACTTCCCACCAACAGTGCAAGAGGGTTCCCTTTTCTCCACACCCTCTCCAGCATTTGTTGTTTGTAGATTTTCTGATGATGCCCATTCTAACTGGTGTGAGGAGATACCTCATTGTAGTTTTGACTTGCATTTCTCTAATAATTAGTGATGTTGAGCAGCTTTTCATGTGCTTCTTGGTCATCTGTATGTCTTCTTCAGAGAAATGTCTATATAGGTCTTCTGCTCATTTATGGATTGGGTTGTTTCTTTAATACTGAGCTGCATGAGCTGTTTATATATTTTGGAGATTACTCCTTTGTCCGTTGATTCATTTGCAAATATTTTCTCCCATTCTGAGGGTTTTCTTTTCGTCTTGTTTATACTTTCCTTTGCTGTGCAAGAGCTTTTAAGTTTCATTAGGTCCTGTTTGTTTATTTTTGTTTTAATTTCCATTTCTCTAGAGGTGGGTCAAAAAAGATCTTGCTGTGATTTATGTCAAAGAGTGTTCTTCCTATGCTTTCCTCTAAGAGATTTATAGTGTCCGGTCTTACATTTAGGTCTCGAATCCATTTTGAGTTTATTTTTGTGTATTGTCTTAGGGAGTGTTCTAATTTCATTCTTTTATATGTAGCTGTCCAGTTTTCCCAGGACCACTTATTGAAGAGACTGTCTTTTCTCCATTGTATATTCTTGCCTCCTTTGTCATACATTAGTTGAGCACAGGTGTGTGGGTTTATCTCTGGGCTTTCTATCATGTTCATTGATCTGTATTTCTGTTTTTGTGCCAGTACCATACTGTCTTGATTACTGTAACTTTGTAGTATAGTCTGAAGTCAGGGAGTCTGATTCCTCCCGCTCCATTATTTTTTCCCTCAAGATTGCTTTGGCTATTTGGGGTTGTTTGTGTCTCCATATAAATTTTAAGATTTTTTATACTAGGTCGGTAAAACATGCCATTGGTAATTTGATAGGGATTGCATTGAATCTGTAGATTGCTTTGCGTAGTATAGTCATTTTCACAATATTGATTTTTCCAATCCAAGAACATGGTATATCTCTCCATCTGTTGGTATGGTATCATCTTTAATTTCTTTCATCAGTGTCTTATAGTTTTCTGCATACAGGTCTTTTGTCTCCCTAGGTAGGTTTATTCCTAGGTATTTTACTTTATTTGTTGCAATGGTAAGTGGGAGTGTTTCCTTAATTTCTCTTGCAGATTTTCACCATTAGTGTATAGTAATGCAAGAGATTTCTGTGCATTAATTTTTTATCCTGCAACTCTACCAAATTCGTTGATTAACTCTAGCAGTTTTCTGGTGGTGTCTTTAGGATTCTCTCTGTATAGTATCATGTCATCTGCAAACAGTGACAATTTTACTTTGTCTTTTCCAATTTGTATTCCTTTTATTTCTTTTTCTTCTCTGATTGCCATGGCTAGGACTTCCAAAACTATTTTGAATAATAGTGGTGAGAGTGGACATCCTTGTCTTGTTCCTGATCTTAGAAGAAATGATTTCAGTTTTTCACCATTGAGAATGATGTTTGCTGTGGGTTTGTCATGTATGGCCTTTATTATGTTGAGGTAGGTTCCCTCTATGCCCACTTTCTGAAGAGTTTTAATCATAAATGGGTGTTGAATTTTCTTAAAAGTTTTTTCTGCATCTATTGAGATGATCATATAGTTTTTAATCATCAATTTGTTAATATGGTGTATCAGATTGATTGATTTGCCTATATTGAGGAATCCTTGCATCCCTGGGATAAATCCCTCTTGATCATGGTGTATGATCCTTTTAATGTGTTATTGGATTCTGTTTGCTAGTATTTTGTTGAGGATTTTTGCATCTACATTCATCAGTGATATTGGTCTGTAATTTTCTTTTTTTGTAGTATCTGTCTGGTTTTGGTATCAGGGTGATGGTGGTATCATAGAATGAGTTTGGGAGTGTTCCTTCCTCTGCAATTTTTTGGAAGAGTTTAAGAAGGAGGGGTGTTAGCTCTTCTCTAAATGTTTGATAGAATTCACCTGTGAAACCATCTGTCCTGGACTTTTGTCTGTTGGAAGATTTTTAATCACAGTTTCAATTTCATTACTTGTGATTGGTCTGTTCATATTTTCTGTTTCTTCCTTGTTCCATCTTGGAAGGTTATACCATTCTAAGAATTTATCCATTTCTTCCGGGTTGTCCATTTTATTGGCATAGAGTTGCTTGTAGTAGTCTCTTAGGATGCTTTGTATTTCTGCGGTGTCTGTTGTAACTTCTTTTTCATTTCTAATTTTATTGATTTGAGTCCTCTCCCTCTTTTTCTTGATGAGTCTGGCTAGTGGTTTATCAATTTTCTTTATCTTCTCAAAGAACCAGATTTCAGTTTTATTGATCTTTGCTATTGTTTTCTTTGTTTCTATTTCATTTATTTCTGCTCTGATCTTTATGATTTCTTTCCTTCTACTAACACTGTGTTTTGTTTGTTCTTTCTCTAGATCCTATAGGTGTAAGTTTAGATTGTTTATTTGAGATTTTTCTTGTTTTTTGATGTAAGCTTGTATAGCTATACACTTCCCTCTTAAAACTGCTTTTGCTGCATCCCATCGGTTTTGGATCATCATGTTTTCATTGTCATTTGTCTCTAGGTATTTTTTGATTTCCTCTGTGATTACTTCAGTGATCTCTTGATTTTTCAGAAATGTATTGTTCAGCCTCCATGTGTTTGTGTTTTTTACGTTTTGTTTCCCTGTAATTTATTTCTAATCATAGTGTTGTGGTCAGAATAGATATTTGATATGATTTCAATTTTCTTAAATTTGCTGAGGCTTGATTTGTGACCCAAGATGTGATCTTTCCTGGAGAATGTTCCGTGCGCACTTGAAAAGAAAGTGTAATCTGCTGTTTTTGGATGGAATGTCCTATAAATATCAATGAAATCTATCTGGTCTATTGTGTCATTTAAAGATCCTGTTTCCTTTTTTATTTTCATTTTCGATGATCTGTCCATTGGTGTAAGTGAGGTGTTAAAGTCCCCCACTATTTTTGTGTTACTGTTGATTTCCTCTTTTATAGCTGTTAACAGTTGCCTTATTTATTGAGGTGTTCCTATGTTGGGTGCATATATATTTTTAATTTTTATATCTTCTTGTTCAATTGATCCCTTGATCATTATGTAGTGTCCTTCCTTGTCTCTTGTAACATTCTTTATTTTAAAGTCAATTTTATCGGGTATGAGTATTGCTACTTCAGCTTTCTTTTGACTTCCATTTGCATGGAATATCTTTTTCCGTCCCCTCACTTTCAGTCTGTATGTGTCCCTAGGTCTGAAATGGGTCTCTTATAGACAGCATATATATGGAGCTTGTTTTTGTATCCATTCAGCAAGCCTGTGTCTTTTGGTTGGAACATTTAATCCATTCACGTTTAAGGTAATTATCAATATGTATGTTCCTATGACCATTTTCTTAATTGTTTTGGTTTTGTTTTTGTAGGTCCTTTTCTTCTCTTGTGTTTCCCACTTAGAGAAGTTCCTTTAGCATTTGTTGTAGAGCTGGTTTGGTGGTGCTGAATTCTCTTTGCTTTTGCTTGTCTGTAAGGCTTTTGATTTTTCCATCGAATCTGAATGAGATCCTTGCTGTGTAGAGTAATCTTGGTTGTAGGTTCTTCTCTTTCATCACTCTAAATATATCATGCCACTCCCTTCTGGCTTGTAGAGTTTCTGCTGAGAAAGCAGCTATTAACCTTTTGGGAGTTCCCTTGTATTTTATTTGTCATTTTTCCCTTGCTGCTTTCAATAATTTTTCTGTGTCTTATTTTTTTGTCAATTTGGTTACTATGTGTCTCAGCGTGTTTCTCCTTGGGTTTATCCTGTATGGGACTCACTGCACCTCCTGGACTTGGGTGGCCATTTCCTTTCCCATGTTAGGGAAGTTTTTGACTATAATATCTTCAAATATTTTCTCAGGTCCTTTCTCTCTCTCTTCTCCTTCTGGGACACTTATAATGCAACTGTTGCTGTTTTTAATGTTGTCCCAGAAGTCTCTTAGGCTGTCTTCATTTCTTTTCATTCTTTTTTCTTTATTCTGTTCTTCAGCAGTGAATTCCTCCATTCTGTCTTCCTGGTCACTTATCTGTTCTTCTGACTCAGTTATTCTCCTATTGATTCCTTCTAGTGTAGTTTTCATTTCAGTTATTGTATTGTTCATCTCTGTTTGTTTGTTCTTTAATTCTTCTAGGTCTTTTTTAAACATATCTTGCATCTTCTCGATCTTTGCCTCCATTCTTTTTCTGAGGTCCTGGATCATCTTCACTATCATTATTCTGAATTCTTTTTCTGGAAGGTTGCTTATCTCTATTTCATTTAGTTGCTTTTCTGTGTTTTATCTTGTTCCTTCATCTGGTACATAGCTCTCTGCCTTTTCATCTTGTCTATCTCTCAATTATTCTTATTTGGATAATTTTTGATGTTCCTAACTATTATCATCTCTTGAGTTAATTTAATCTCTCTTCCTTTCCCTCCACATTCATTCTGTTACAATGCATCTTGCCAGGAAATGTCTTTCTGAAAGAACACATCTGTATCTATAGAAGTTCTGTGGTAACATCTGAGCATGACAGAGTCTGGGGTGGCGCTGGAGGAATTTATGAGATTTACAGGTAAAAGGGATATATATTACTAGTCCATTAATTATCTTAGCTGGTTGTTGTCAGACAGTGGACCCAGGTGAGAATTCCAATGTGAACTTGATTGTGTTACTTTTGTCTTGTGGAGACCTCATTTCCTTATTTGTAAATTGGAGTTCATAGCAAATGCTTTATTGTGCTATTATCAGCCAAATTAAGATAGTGTGATGTGGCTGACACTTCATAGGTCTTCAATGTATATTAAAGCAAAACTCTAAAACAACTTAAATTTGAATAGTTGAACAGTACCAGGCAGTAATTTGATTTTTCTAGAAGCAAATTTGTGTGTTACACTTAAGGATCAATTCAGTGAAAAGTGACAAAAACTGGGTGGTATACGTAGTTAATTTTGGAGTGAGCTAAGTGACTGACTTAATAATGTAATTAGCAGGAGCTAGATAATTAAAGAGGGGTGAAGAAGAGTTCCTGAAAAGGTCCAAATTTGTCCCAGACATTGGCATCAATAAGAAAATGGATGTGAAAGTGTTCCATAAAATGTGAAGTTCAATAGAAATATTTGCACTTTTTTTCTTATTTTGAGAGATGTCATGATTCTAGAAGAACAAAAGGGCTTTGGAATTAGGCAGCCTGAAATTTGTATGTCACACTTGCCATTTAATAACTGTCATATTGAATATTTTAAACCTTATCTCTATCTCATTTCCTTTTAGGGAGAATTGGAAAGTTAATTCCAACTTTGCAAGACTGTTAGAATTAGCATGTGAAATAACTTCACATAGTTGCTTTCTGGTAGATTGCATTATTGATCTCAATTTCTTCTCTTTCTCTCTATGTTTGCTGCATGAATTTGCAGTTTATCCTTCTAGAGGTGGGTCTCCTCCCTTTGACTTGAGTATGGACTTCTATCCTGAATTGGCAGAAGATACGACACAAGTGGAGGCTGGAAATGTACTTGCATGATTCTACTTGCCCTCTTGTGCCTCTTCCATTACCATCAGAGGAGCTTCCTGTGATTTGCTGATGACCCTTCGAGCTGGCACCCAGAATGAAGACATATGTGGGAGACCAGAGCCTAACCCACAGTGAGGAATCAAACTTGGACCCATGGTTTGAAGCAGAGATCCCCACTTAAATTGGCTGATCCACTTGAGAGAAAGAACGCTCACAGAGTTCCAGTAAGATTGTTACACAGTGCTATAGTGAGGATAGATGACTGATTATCTGACGCATACCATGTGCTTTAAATAAGTGTATATGATAATTTATATGATTATTAGTGGCAATGGTATGACCATCTTTGAAAAGGAAGTTGAGCAAAGCAAGAGCATAAATAATTAAATAAAGAGTTTTTTATTTTTGAGCAGATTACTCTTGTGGCATTTTTAAAGATCACAAAGGATGGGAGACACAGATATTCATGTTTCCCCGGTTCCCAGAAATAACTTTATACATTGTCTAAACTGAATCCCATAAGCATGGATTAGAATGAATAAAATGGATAACGAAATACAAATCAACAAGTATGATTGTTGTGTTGTAGCCAATCTGAAGTGCAGAGAAAGTGCTATTAGAAAATTCTGTAAATAATACAAACCTTGCTCTGGGTTTACACTTTTGATGAATAGGAGTAACCCATGCCAGGGAGCTCTGCACTGTAGAGATCCCATGCTCACTATCAATCAGACCTGAGTTCAAATCTTATCTCTTCCCTTTCCTAGCTAGGTGGCTTGATCCAAAGAAATAGGCACTCTGTGTCTTATCTCAACTGTAACATCTTAATTAAATGTGTGAATTAAACAAGATTATAATGGTGCTTGACACATTGCTTATCTAAGGGTGAGCAGTAAAGCACGGTCAACTGTGTAATTCAGAAGACTCCAGCTTAGCACCCCTTAGCAAAGTGTGAGGATAGAATGTCAACATTGACCATTCAGATCCAGAGTCACAGCCATAATCTTCTGTAGCCAGCCCTTGTTTTCCTAACTGGGGTCTCCAGTGGGCTTCTTACAGTAAGTCCATTTTCTTTCCACTTGAAGCCTCTAGTGTCACAATTTAAACCCAGCAGCTCCTCAGAGTATGCACAGTTTGGTGCCCTGTTGCCTTCTGCCTCGAAAATCCGAATGCATGTGGACACCACAGGTGGCTGTCTTTGGAGTCAGTTTTTTTTTTTTTTTTTTTTTTGCTGTATGCGGGCCTCTCCCGTGCGGAGCACAGGCTCCGGACGCGCAGGCTCAGCGGCCATGGCTCACGGGCCCAGCCGCTCCGCGGCATGTGGGATCTTCCCGGACCGGGGCACGAACCCGCGTCCCCTGCATCGGCAGGCGGACTCTCAACCACTGCGCCACCAGGGACGCCCTGGAATCAGTTTCTTTTCTACAGCTTTCTGCCCTCAAGCATTTCTTTGTTTTAGAGAAACTAGATTTTCAAAATGGATCCATACCCAGAGAGTTTACACATCTTCATAAAAAGTATCATGTACTAAATAATGAAATGTATTTGTGAATGCCAAAAACACTGTAAGCAAATTACATAGCAACCCGCTCTGTAATGAATCAGAGTATTTTTCTTCCATTTAAATGCATTAAAAGAGCAATTTCCTGATCCTTCAAGGGTAAGTGAAAATTCTAACCATTTATTTTTATAATTGAGTCTGTCATTTGGTATGCACTTAAAAAAATACTGTACATGTTCTTTTGGCCATTTCTAAAAGGGGCATCATCCATTACCTAACCTGCATAATATGAGGGAGAACAACTGAAATGTACAGCTTGGAAAATGGAATTTAGGCAAGATATATAAAGCATGGACAGAATTACGCACCAAGGTGCTGGTAAGCCTGAATACACTAAATGTTTTTGTTTTGTTTTTTTTTCCCTTGGATACCATTCAACCCTATCTTTTTGGTTTTAGAATTAAATGAAAGTAGAAATATACTAATGAAGCCTCTTAATGCCAAAAGCAATGGAATTGTATTGAGCCATTAAAAGAAAAATTGGTAAGACGTTACTGAGTATGAAGACATTACAGGTATATTCTTTGAATTTTATTCCAAACTTATTCTCCTTGGTGGCTATTAATAGCACCTCATAATTTGCTCATTTTTTTTTCTCAAAAAGAAAAATTTCCCCAAAGAGAGGCAGATCACCATTATTTGTATGGCTTCAGTACATTTCTAGTACTCCCTTTAATTGAGAATATTGCCAAAGTCATACTTACTGGGAAATTAAAGAGTGCTTTGCATAAATAAGGGTGTTCAAAAATGGTATTTTATGGTTCTTTTGAGGATACCATCTTCAAATGTTGAAATGAAAGGATAAACCTTTTCCCAGAACTCTTAAAACCAGTGATAATGGCATAACAACATGGCTCTTTCTTTTGCTATGGCTGATTTCCACTGGAGGGACTCTCCCTTGTCTGAGGTTCTAGGTTAATCTGAGCTCAGTTCTGTTGTCTCTGCTGCAAGTTCCAGATCAGACTTCTTCTAAGCTGCCTGTCTTATGTGCTAGGCAATCTTTGTAGGTCTATTTCCCACCCTGTATTTTCACTTCTATGTGTCCCTCTTCTCCTCTCTCTCCCATGATACTGTTTGTCATTCTTTGTAAGCATGAAATCATACTAGAAGTTTAATGAACAGAAAATACTATAAAGCACGTAGAGCAAATATTAAAATGTCTGGATTGTGAATGGATATTGACAGTGCAAACACAACCTCAGGTCACTTGCCTTATTTTCTTATCTTTAATCCAACTACCACCTCCCTTCTCAGGGCTTGGAAATACAGCCTTGTGGGGGTAAACTTCTTTGCCTGAGCCTACACAGTTCCTGGATTCCTAGAACAATCTCTGTTGTAATGGTTTGGGGATCCTTCAGTATCCTAGTTGTGTACTTCTCAATGTTCATTCTTCTCCAGGGTTGGATTAGAGGGCAGATGGGAAACAACTTACTCAGATTCACATCAGAAGAACATTCTTCTCTGCCCCTAAAACTTAGGACCTTTTCCCCAAATATATTTCTCCTTCTCCTATTTATAAATACCCCAAAAGGTAGCCCTCTACCCACCTGCACAAGAATCATCCAGGGGTGCTTTTAAAAATATTCAAATTCTTGGGCTCCTCTCTATAAATCTACTGAGCCAGAATTTTAGGAAGTGGGCCAGGGAATTGAAATAGTTAAAAACTCTCCAGGTGATTTCTAGACACATTAGAATGTGTGGACTGCCACAATAAATGGCACCATTAGCCACTCAATTGTTCATGCCAAACTCTGACAGTCAATCCCGATGATTTTATGACTTTCACCCTCCCCACGTTTAATCAATAACCTAATCTACAAATTTAGCTCTTAGGGATGTCATGATTATAAAAGATACCGTCTGAGACAGTGATTTATAATCTGATTAGGTAGGACACTGAAGCATTAAATTAATTAATTCCTATGTGCAATTTTCACAAAACTTAAAGATAAATACTCCTTAGGGAATAAGATGCTGAGTCATTGAACAAGATGCTAAATCAAAGCATGAGTGAAGTCTAATCTACCAGATTCCCTCATCCCTGCCGGGTTCCTAGCTCCTCTTGTTTATTATTTCCCAATTACCTTTCCAAATCTCAAAATAGACACTGTAACCTTCCTTAATTCCTGTTTTTGGTCAAAAAGCACAATGTATTTTACTTTAGTACCTTAAGGATCATTGTGTTAAATCATGTGTTCTGCTTCCACGTGATAGGAACTAATTTTCCAGAAACTTAAATAGCCCAGAGCATTTTATTTTTATTACAAAGTAAGACAGAGAATAGAAACTTGAGGCTGATTTTGCTTGTAACTGTGTCTTATATTGCCATTTGCTTGAATTGCTTCCTGGCAGAATCCTTTCATAATGACCATAGATACAGCTAATGCTTCTGAATGTATTTCTTGGTTTCTCTAGTGTCTGTTTTGTTACTTAAAATCTTAATTTAGGGCTTCCCTGGTGGTGCAGTGGTTGAGAATCTGCCTGCTAATGCAGGGGACATGGGTTCGAGCCCTGGTCTGGGAAGATCCCACATGCCGCGGAGCGGCTGGGCCCGTGAGCCACAACTGCTGAGCCTGCACGTCTGGAGCCTGTGCTCCGCAACGGGAGAGGCCGTGATAGTGGGAGGCCTGCGCACCGCAATGAAGAGTGGCCCCCACTTGCCACAACTAGAGAAAGCCCTCACACAGAAACGAAGACCCAACACAGCAAAATTAATAAATTAATTAAAACTCCTACCCCCAACATCTTCTTAAAAAAAAAAAAAGAAAGAAAACATTTAAAATCTTAATTTAATACCATGTTTTTGCTTATCTAAATGTCCAAAATTTATTTATAACTTCTTAAAATTAGCACTTACCTTTTCCTGATTGCGATGATGACTAATGGATATATTTTGTAAAACAAAGGAAAGTATAAGGGCAAAAAGAAAATCAACTATAATTCTACAAAGCATGTATCGCTACATAAAATAGGGCTTAAAGAGGAGTCTGTGAACCTCTAAGCATTTACTAAGCTCATAGCTCCCTTTTTAGGAAAAGTGGAAATAAATGTCTATTAAGCACATACTTTGTGCCAGGCAAGTGCTGAGAGCTAAGCACTTAGTAGTGAATGATTCAGATACAGATGCTCTAGATGCTCTCATGGAGAGTGCAGTTCTGAATTTTATTTTATTTTCTATTTTTTGTTTTGGCGGAAGTTGCTGTGGGCATTCCATTAAGTAAATGATATCCTATTCTAACCCAATTCACTGGTTCAGCAATCATTTACTGAGTACTATTTTAGTCATCATAAGTAATGCTAGCTGCTTTAAGGAAAAAGCTTAAAATCTCAGTGGCTTAAAATAAGATGACCTCCTTTCTGGTTCATATTTCAATCTGATGGGGATTGGACTCCTCTCCAAGCAGTACACTGGGGATTCTTACAACTTCTATGTCACAAATGCCACCATTTTTAGCACAGACCTTCTTGGAAGAATGTGGATTATCACACGAGATTGTTACAAGGACCAGAGGTGAAGTGGCTTATATTGATACTACATACAGTCACATTCCTTTGGTCAGACTTAAGTCACATGCCCCCCAACCTAACTGCAAATGAGGGAGAGGCGAGTGAAAGGGGATTCTGTGAATACTTAGGTTTGTCTCTGCCACAGCTCACCAAATGTCCCTCTCAGTATTTTCCCACACATAGAACACTCCCTACTCCCATTTTTTCCCTAAGGAATACAACCACAAATCACATCTAGTCAAGGTCCCGTGTCACTGGATAATGTGCAGTCCATTCTGTCACATTTTTTTGGCCCTCCTTTTGGCTTGATGGTATAGAGAATAAAGAGATAAATGTTCTACTGCCCCAAACTTGTATACAAATGTGGAACAGGGACGGTCTAACAGCAGTAAACACAGGCAGAAGATAAGAACGGGGACACCCCACAGTCCCTGCACTGCAGTAATCTGCAATCCCAGTGAACAGATACTGAGGAGGCTTCCTGCCTTAGAGGTAATAAAAGGGGGAAAATGCCCTAATTAGTCAGAGGAAGAACTTATCTCTGAAAATAATTTTCAATAAGACATAGAAGTAAAATTTAAAAGACATCAAAAATATCAAGCATATGTGGGTTGTTGGAAAGGGGATATCATCCGTAAAATGTCTGGAACAATGTCTGTCATATAATTAACATTTATTTAACATAAGTTAACAGGATCAGTTGTATATTTTGGCTGCAGGTAATAAAAGATTAATTCAAACTGGCTTTAAAAATCAGGAAATTTATTATCTCATAAATGCTGAAATTCAGACACACTGCAGACTTCAAAGCTGGGTTACTTAATGGCCCTGCTTTCTTTTCTTATTTTTGCTCTGTTGCAGGGATCCTCATAAGGGGACTAGCCAGCTCCAATAGGGGCAGCACACTTTCTTGATCATGTATTGTGTGATAAAAGCAAAAGACTTTGCCTTAACTCTGGGATGAGTTTCTTCCCTTCAGCCTGAGTCTATCAACTTAGGTCGCACTCTCATTCTGGACCAATAAAAATCCCCAGTGTAGTATCACATACTGATCGATTTGACCTTAGAATCCACCCCAAGAGCTGAAATGGGCTCCGCATCCTCTGAGTTACATGGGCCATATGAGGTTGAGCAGATACCTGGGTAAGGCAGGAGTCATGACCAGGCAGACAACCATGAGTGTCCATGTCACTTACTATGTGTCAAGTGTTGTGCCAATTGCTGGATATCTTAAGATATGTGTGCCACAAGTTAAAACAAAACAAAACAAACCTATCTACTCCTGGCTGAGGAAAGCTCAGGGTATTTGGGGAGTGCATGTAAAAGACACACAGTTTGGAGGAGGTAAGTCAGGAAGGGCACAATAGAGGAACAGTGACCACAATGGGTTAGGCTGTGAAGGGGGATGGAGGGAATTCCAGAGGTAGCAGTTTATGGAAAATTCCAGAAAAAAGTAAGCATGGGGAAGACCGGAGAAAATGCAAGTGTCTTAGACCTGCACTGTCTGGTATGGTAGCTACTACCTGTATGTGGTTATTGAGCACTTGAAATGTGGCTAATGCCTCACATTTGAATGATGACTTTTTGAATTGAGATATAATTGGCATATAACATTGTGAAAGTTTAAGGTGTAAAACGTGTTGATTTGATATATGTATATATTGCAATACGATTACCACTGCAGTGTTATCTAACACCTCTGTCACATCACATAATTACCATTTCTTTTTCGTAGTGGGAACAATTAGGATATATCTTTTGTCAGCTTTGGAGTTTATAATGCAGTGTTATTGTCTGTAATCATATGCTGTGCATTAGATCTCCGGGACTTATTTAACTACTAGTTGCAAATGTCTACCTTTAAACAATATCTCCGTAATTCCCCTACCCACCCCCCCCAAGCTCCTGGAAACCACCATTCTACTTTTTTGTTTTTACGAGTCTGGCTTTTTTAGATTCCATGTTTCAGTGAGATCATAAAGTATTTGTCTTTCTCTATGTGACTTATCTCATTTAGCATAATGCCCCCAAGGTCCATCCATGTTGTCACAAATGGCAGGATTTTCTTCTTTCTCATGGCTGAATGGTATTCCATTGTGTATATATATATATATATATATATATATATATATATATATATGTATACACATACATATACCACATCTTCTTTATCTGGAATTAAGAATGCCAGCTATTGGGTTAAATAGAGTATTTTATTAAAACTCACTTTACCTGTCTCTTTTTTACTTTTAAAGTGTGGCTTACATTATATTTCTATTGGGCAGTGCTGGCTTAGACAGACTGAAATGAAAAGTATGAGGAGGGATATGGAAAGAGGCAAGGTTGGGGCATTCAGCAGAGGCTGACTATACTGGGTCTTGAATGGTATGCTGTGGCATTTAAATGTTATCATTTTATCATTGTGGAGTCACTGAAGTTCTGATGTGCATTTCAGCAAGTTCACTGTCTGCTTTTGGAGAAGGGAATAAAAGGGGGTAAAGCAACTGGCAGGGAGCCCAGAAGACAGTCGCAGTAATTCAGGCAAGTAGTGAAGATGCCTGAAAAAGCAGTAGGGATGATGAATGAACAGTATGTAAGGTGATAGAATCAGCAGAATTTCATGATTGATGAGATGCTTGGGCAGGGCTGAAGGAGAATGTAGTAGGACTCCTGGGTTTCTGGCTTAGGTACCTGGGCTTTTGTTTTCATTAATATAGGAAACACATAAGAGGGAGAAGGTTTAAAGTAAAAGTTTACAAAAAGGCCACGTGGTGGGAGAGGGAGAAAACAAAGAAACCAACCAAGCAAGCAACCAACAAAAAACATGACTGGTTGTAGGGATTGGAGAGAATTGTTTCTGCCATGCCCTCACCAATATAGCCTCTTTGGAGTATAGGATCAATGAGGCTATTCTTGATGTTTATTTTTTTAAATCCTTTTGTTTTGGGGTGTTATTCTTCTGAGTTATTTTCTTTCCTGGTGTTAGGCACAAAGCATGTTTTTATTCCCACTGTTTCTCTAAGTTCACTTATTCTCTAACTCTTATTAATGAGTAAAGAATCTAAGTGTCTGAGAGTATCTCAGTGTGTCTCATTAGTATTAGTGGGCAGGTAATTTGGGTTTTTGCTCATATCAGGAACTAAATCATCTCTGTGACTTTCAGCATTTTCACTGTGGTTTTGGCTTGTCACAGCAGAATGTTCAGCCTGTTTCAATTTTCTTTTCAGTTGCTAGGCTCAGAATGGAAGGAGTTTTGGAATCTAAATTGTTTTGTGGATTTTTCTTGCCCTATATCCTACACTATATTATGCTCTACTATACAGCTACCTGTGTTTGAATATATAAATATGATTTTATTTTCCTGGAGAGATATTGAAAGACAGGAAGACTTTTATGTCCTTTTTGGTGTTTGGATTCATTGGCGAAACTGATGTGGCTGAAGCATCCTTCAGGAGACAGAATGCATATGGCTGACAGAGGCTGCTTTCGTGAGTTTGAGGAAGGGAAGTCTTTTGATTATAATGGCACATTTTCCTGAATCACTTTGATAAGGCTTTTGTTATATTTTAAACCAATATTTCACCAGAGCAGAGATGAAAAGCCTAATTTTTTCTTTCAGGATTTTGGATAGTGTCAGGTCAATAATATACACAAGTATATGTGGGATTTTCAGGGATAAACAGTTTTATTGATGAGGGACCATTAATAAGCCCTCTTTCTGAGGCTAACCTAAATCCAGCAAATTATTTTGTGGCCCTTTATTCTGAAATTAGTCTATTTTCTCCTTCAACACTCATATTAATAAACTCATAATAACCACGAGAGCTTCTGTGGGTTGAGCATCTACCATGTGTCAACCACTTTATATGTATGTTTCTCTGATTTGTAAAGCAACAGTACCAATTAGGCATTTTTATCCCCATTTTATTATTTTTATTGGACTTCAGAAACAAATAATTGGATTTGATAAAATCTCTAGTTCTGGATATATTCTCATTGTTGGTAAATGAAGTCTCCTTTGCTTATTTGTTTTGTATAATATTATAAATGCTCATGAACCTACCATCAAACAATGAAACTAGGACTTTGATGGCAACTGACATCTCCTGTGTAACATTTTTTCTTTCCTCTGGTTCCTCTCATCTGAGGGAACCTCTATGCTAAAACTAAAACTAAATCTATATCTAAATCTGCTTAACAAATGGTTAAGCAAATACAAATACATGTGCGTGCGTGTGCGCACCCTCCCTACAAATGAACTGAGACCCTTATCTCACACCATACACAAATATTAACTCAAAATGGACCATAGACCTAAATGTAAGAGCTAAAACTGTAAACTTCCAGAAGAAAACATAGATAAAATCTTTGTGACTTTGGGTTAGGCAAAGGGTTCTTAGCTATGGCACCAAAAGCACAGCTGTAAAAGAAAAAAATCGGTACATTGGAATTCGCTAAAATAAAAAAAATGCTGTAATTAAATAAAAATCATTTCAAAAAGGAAAAGACAAACGTAAAATGTTTTCAAATAAAAAATGTAATAAAAGACTTGTATCCAGAATACAAGAACTCTTTAAAGTCAATAATGGGCAAACAAACAATTCAATTAAAATTTGATCAAAAGACTTGAAAAGACATTTCAGGAAAGTAGATACACAAAAGACTAATAAACATATGGTAAATATGATCAAAAGCAATAGTTATTAGAGAAATGAGAATTACAACCACAATTAGATACTACTTCATACCCGCTAGGATGACTATAAACAAAAAGGTAATACCAAGTTTGGTGAAGATGTGGAAAAACAGGAACCTCATAAATCAATGGTGGGACTTTAAAATGATTCAGACATTTTGGAAAAATGTTTCAAAGTTAAAAATAAACTGATCATATAGCTCAATAATTTTATTAGTAAGAATCCTCTGAAGAGAAATGAAAACATTGGTCTACACAGTAAGTCCCCTACATACGAACCTTTAAGTTGTGAACTTTCAAAGATGCCTTCGCATGTCCAATCACATGTTAGTTCACGTGTTTGGCATACATTGTCACGTGTGTGCATCCTCTACAAGTGGTTGTGCTCTTGTGTACTTTACTGTACAGTTCTATATAGAGTACAGTAGTACAGTATCTTTATTTCAAGCCCAGGATGTCCCGAAGCAAGCATCAAAGCAGCAGTATATAGCCGATTGTGCTGGTTGGGTACCTAGGTTAACTTTGTTGGACTTACGAACAAATTGGATTTACGAATGCCCTCAGAACAGACCTGGTTTGTATGTAGGGGACTTACTGTATTCTTTCGGCATGTACTTTTGTTTGCTCAATACTATCTTATTAAGATTAATTCTTTTGTTTGTGTAGCTGTAATTCATACAATTTTACTATTGTGTAATAATCTATTGCAAAAAAATTTACTTAATTATACTCCTATTAATGATTTTTGCTATTATGAAAAATACCGTCATGTTCATTCTTACATCTCCTAATATACATTTGTGATTTTTCTTTTGCATATATAAGAATTTCAGGACATTTTGATGTTTGTTACCAGACACTTGGTGTTCCTTGATACTGTTGTGAATGATATATTTTTAATAGTCCATAATATACATTAGAGATCACTCTTTGTGTTGTATAATTTTATGGGTTTTAACAAATGTAGAATGTCATATATCCATCATTACAATATCACACAAAATACTTTCATTCCCTAAAAATCCCCTGTACTCCATTTATTCAACCCTCTCTCTACCTTTGCTTGAATCCCTGGCAACCACTGACATTTTTACTGTCCCTATAGTTTTGCCTTTTCCAAAATGCCATATAAATGGAAACATATAGTGTGTAGTTTTTTTGGACTGGCCATTCAAAATGTTTTTATTTTTTCTTTTCCTCTTTTTCTCTCGATTAATATTGCCAGAATTTAGTCTATTTTCTTAGCATTTTCAAAGGTCTAATTTTTAGCTTTATTGATCTCAAAACTTCATCAATTTCTGGTCTTATATTATCTCTTTCCTTCTAATTTCTTTGGGTTTATTTTGTTGTTTATTTTAACTTCTTAAGTTGGACCCTTAACTATTAATGTTTAGATTGTATTATTTTCTTATACAAGTACATAATGCTACAAAATTTCCTCAATTTACAATGTGTCAACTCTAACAATTTAGGTGTAGTCCACAAGTTTTGATACATAGTGTGTCATTATTAAGCAGTTCTAGATAATTATATCTTCTCATGAGTTATTTAGATACATTTTTGTTTGGATTTTAAAATGTGTGGAAATTTTTTATTTTTTGTAATTTTTAACTAATTTACATTATGATCAAGAAATAGTCTGTTTTATACCTATTCTTTTTTTATATATATAAATTTATTTATTTATTTTTGGCTGTGTTGGGTCTTCGTTTCTGTGTGAGGGCTTTCTCTAGTTGCGGCTAGTGGGGGCCACTCTTCATTGTGGTGCGCGGGCCTCTCACTATCGCGGCCTCTGTTGTTGCGGAGCACAGGCTCCAGATACACAGGCTCAGCAGTTGTGGCTCATGGGCCTAGTTGCTCCGCGGCATGTGGGATCTTCCCAGACCAGGGCTGTTCCCTGCATTGGCGGGCAGATTCTCAACCACTGCGCCACCAGGGAAGCCCCTATACCTATTCTTTGAAATTTATGGAGGCTTGCTCTATATTATTTTTTTAATTTAAAAAAAATATTTATTTATTTATTTATAATTTTTATTGAAGTATAGTTGATTTATAATGTTGTATTAGTTTCAGGTGTACAGCAAGTGAATCAGTTATACATATACATATATCCTTGACAAGCAGATTTTTTTCTCAAGTGTTTAAGTTCAGCATTACACATATATCTATGTAGAAGTCAAGTATCATAATTGTGTTTAGATCATATATATGCTTATTTATGTGCTATCTGATTGATCTATTAATAAATGAGAAAGTCACATTGAAATTTCCCACTCTGATGATGGATTTATCTATTTATAAATGTTACTCTATCATTTTATTTTATAATATACATGAAACCACTTTTTTAGTTGTACATATGTTTAAAATTTTATATCTTCCATTATGGTGAATGGAAACTTCAGCAATAAGAAACTTCTCTATTCCTAGTAAAGATTTTTAAATTTAAAGCCCATTTTGTCTAATATTAAAGTAGCTGTACTAGCATTTGTTTTTTCTTTAGAACTTGGTTATCTCTTTTTGCATCCTTTTAATTTCAACCTTTTAAATTTTTTTTTGGTTTAAGTGTGTTTCTTCCGTACAGATTAAAAAATAAACAAACCTGCCAATCTCTGTCTTTTACTTGGTGAGTTTATTCTTCTTCTATTTATTGAAATTCTTAATATAATATTTGGAATTATTTCTATTATCTTTATTTATTGTTCAATTGCCCTACCTTTTGTTTGTTTCTTATAATTACTGTTTTGTAAGAATTGATGTACATGTCTTTGCCCTCAGACACAAATTTTTGCGTGCTATTTATTTCCCCTTTTCTCAAATTCTAGACTATTAATATAATACAGAATTTTAATTATGTGTTATTATGTAAATACTTTTTTGGTATTTTAATTTTTTTGAGAAATACAAACAATTGTTCTCTCTATATTAGTAATATGTAATATATAGAGATTTCTCTTACATCATCTTCTTTGCTTCTCCTCTTTTAACATTTCCTCCAAAATGTTTCCAATGAAGTAACTATGTGTCAAATCTTCTGAAGTCTTTATCTAAGAGGTTTATCTACCCTGTTAACACACACACAAACACACAACACAAACATAAATAAATATATATATTCTCTCATTTGAACAGCAATTTGGCAAGATATAAAATTCTAGATTCAAAATTATTTGCATTTAGTGGAGAGGGATAAATTGGGAATTGGGATTAACAGATATACACTACTATATATAAAATAGATAGCCAACAAGGACCTATTATATAGCACAGGGAATTATATTCAGTGTCTTGTAATAACCTATAATGGAAAAGAATCTGAAAAAGAGAATATATATATATATATATATGTATGTCACATTGATGTATACCTGAAATATTGTAAATCAACTATACTTCAACAAAACAAACAAAATTATTTACCTTTAATTCTTTAAAAATATTCTTTTATTGATTTCTCAACTCCAGTGTTGCAGTTAAGAAGACTGAGGTCAATATGATCTTTCCCTTTGAATATGATGTTCTCTTTTTTTGTTTTTCTGGAGATTTTAGAATCTTCTATTTATCTTTTATTTTCTTAAATTTTCCTATAAAATGACTTTTCATGTCTCTTTTGACATTCTATAGAGTTTTCCAGTCAGATGTTTCCTTCCTTCCTTCCTGTTATTCTGGGGAATTTAATTCAATTATTCCTCCAAATATTTTCTTCTATTGGATGTTTTTTCCTTCTGTGATTCCTATTATTCAGACACTGGCACTTAAAATTTTTATCAGTTTTTTGCCTTTCCTCCTTTTTTCTGGAATAACTCTTTAACACGATGTTACCACCCGGTAATTTGTTCTTTTGCTGTATTCACTTTTTTTCTTTACCAGTGTATTTACTCATAGGTAGCCCAACTGCAAGATTAAGGGCATAGTCCTCCAGACTGCCAAGTCAGCCCAGGATTTCTGACACTAGCTGCAGGTTTATGTGTCCCCAGGGATACCCTCACTTCACACTACCTAGTTATAAATTCAAGGGTCACCATGGACTTCCCCAGATTCAATAATTTGCTAGAATGACTTACAAAACTCAGGAAAGTGTTGTAGTTATGATTATAGTTATATCATAGCAAAAATATAACAAATCAGAACTGGACAAAGGAAGAGATGCAGAAGGTGGAATCTGGGACTAGGAGGCTCCGAAATGTAAAACTTCTGTGTCCTTAGGGCTCATTACCCTTTTGACTTTGGTATGTGGCCATACGCAGAGTACTCCCAGCCTAGGAAGCTCAGCCCAGTGTAAGTGTCCAAAGTATTTATTGAGGCTTCATTACATAACCATTATTGATTGAGTTATTGCCCATACAATTGAACTCAATCTCCAGCCGCCGCACCCCCCACCCCCCAACAACCAACCGTCTAATTGCAAGGTTGGTCTTTCTGCTCTCGGCAGCCCCCACCCTGAGTCATCTTATTAGCATAAACTTTCAGTTTCAAGGGGACCATCAGGAATAACAAAGACACTTCCATCATTTGGGGAATTCCATGCATTTACAGGTTATTTCCCAAAGACCAAATATCTCTTTGGGTAAAGTTAATTTTTTGCTGTGCAGTGTTGGTTCATTTTGAAAATTGTCTTTCCATACCCAATATTTCTAACTAGATATCTTAAATTATTTTTTAAAATGTTTCATATCAATATTATAGATATTATATATATATATGTATATACATATATATATATATATATATTTTTTTTTTTTTTACGCAGGCCTCTCACTGTTGTGGCCTCTCCCGTTGCGGAGCACAGGCTCCAGACGCGCAGGCTCAGCGGCCATGGCTCACGGGCCCAGCTACTCTGCAGCATGCGGGATCCTCCCGGACCGGGGCACGGACCCACGTCCCCTGCATCGGTAGGTGGACTCTCAACCACTGCGCCACCAGGGAAGCCCCTATAGATATTATATTTACTATAAAATTTCTTGTTCTGTTATTTTTATTTTGTTTTATTTTCATTTCTCTAGAGGTGGATCAAAAAAGATCTTGTGGTGATTCATGTCAAAGAGTGTTCTTCCTATGTTTTCCCCTAAGAGTTTTATAGTGTCCAGGCTTACATTTAGGTCTTTAATCCATTTTGAGTTTATTTTCATTTATGGTGTTAGGGAATGTTCTAATTTCATTCTTTTACATGTAGCTGTCCAGTTTTCCCAGCATCACTTATTGAAGAGGCTGTCTTTTCTCCACTGTATATCCTTGCCTCCTTTGTCATAGATTAGCTGACCATAGGTGTGTGGGTCTGTTTTGTTTAATATCTCTGCCTGTGATGGTATCTATTATATAGTTCATTGTTTCTTTTGTTTTTTCAGCTTTATTGAGGTATAACTGGTATACAAAAAACTGCACATAATTAATTTATACAATTTGGTGGGTTTGGACAGATGAATACACTCACAGTACCACTACCACAATCAAGGGAATAAACCTATCCATCACCTCCAAAAGCTTCCTTGTATCCCCACCCCACCCCCTTTTTTGGTAAGAATACTTAATGTGAGATCTACAGTTAATGAATATTGGGATACAGAATGCCTTACTATTAATTGTAGGCACTGTGCTGTACAGCTGATCTCTGGAGCTTACATCACTGTTTTCTTCTGAAGTGGTTGTACTTCTTTGTTGTCAAGGTCCTTGTTAAGATAAAGGGATGAACATCAGAACCCTTTTTTGTAACAATCCAGGTGAGTTCAAAGGAGAAGAGAGAGAGCTTTCATGTGAAGAACTACAGAAAAGCACAGGTCATCACTCTTCCTCTGCACTGAACAGCTCTTCAGTGAGTATTTTATTCTCGGTTGCTTCTCCTCACCCCTATGTTGGGGAGGAGACTTTCCCCACTGAGGTTTGAGAAGGAAGGGGCAGGGGACTGAATACCTGGGCTACTTTCACTGCTCCTCTCTGAGAGCTTCTGTGCAGCCATGCTGAGTTTTAAGGAGTGGGCATTGATGGTCTCAAGGCAACAGCTGGACTCAAAGGGCTTTTCCTATTTTTTTTCTCCTTTTTTTTTGTTTTGTTTTACATAAAAAGGGGTTTATTTGCAGGGGAGCAGGACTCTAGTCAAACGAGCCAAATCCCATGTCGTCATCTGACTCCTTCCTCCTTCTTCTCCTCCTCTGCTGCTGCTGGGGCAGAACCCGCAGCAAGAGCTGCAGCTCCTGGGGCAGCAGAGACGACCACAGCCCCGCCAGCGGGCATGCTGACCAGCTTGTGGATACCCTGGGCAATGACGTCCTCAATGTTCTTGCCGTTCAGCTCACTGATGACCTTGTTGAGCCGGTCATCGTCCGCCTCGATACGCACGCTGTCCAGGATCTTCTGGATGTCCTTGGCGCTGGGGGAGGTATTGCCCCCAAGAGCGGCCAGCAGGTAGGAGGCAACGTAGCGCATCTTGGCGGCGGCAGAGGAGCCTCGCGCGTGCGACCTCGGCAGCGTCAGGGATGGAAAGGGGCTTTTCCTAATTTAGCCTTCCTGATCCCACTGGCTGGACCCCATCTCCTATCTACGCAATATTTCAAACAGCTCTCCCTCTCTCCAAGTGCTTGCCACAGTTGTCTCTTTTATTCCTCAGGTTTCTAAGTTTCAATAGTTCCCCCACGTACCATTGATCTTAGGAAAAGGAGCCAGCAGGCTGTGCTAATTCTGCTTCTTATTGTAAATCAGAATAAAATACTAGTTTTTTGACCCATATCACAAAGAAGAGACATTATAGTTTAAGTTAAAGTGCTCAAGAATCTATCCTAATAAGGAGTTAAACCAGATTTCAAACTTCACTCAAATTCAAAGTCTATGTTCTTTCTATTTCTCTGTCTCTAGGAGGGTTTAGACTAGACTGCGTTTACCTTTTTGTGGTTTTGTAGCAATTAAGCCTTTCTTTTTTTTTTTTAAACATCTTTATTGGAGTATAATTGCTTTACAATGGTATGTTAGTTTCAGCTTCACAACAAAATGAATCAGTTATATATATACATATGTTCCCATATCTCTTCCCGCTTGCGTCTCCCTCCCTCCCACGCTCCCTATCCCACCCCTCCAGGCGGTCACAAAGCACCGAGCTGATCTCCCTGTGCTATGCGGCCGCTTCCCACTAGCTATCTACCTTACGTTTGGTAGTGTATATATGTCCATGCCTCTTTATCGCTTTGTCACCTTTTACCCTTCCCCCTCCCCATAGCCTCAAGTCCATTCTCTAGTAAGTCTGTGTCTTTATTCCTGTTTCACCCCTAGATTTTTCATGACATTTTTTTTTCCCTTAAATTCCATATATATGTGTTAGCATACAGTATTTGTCTCTCTCTTTCTGACTTACTTCACTCTGTATGACACACTCTAGGTCCATCCACCTCACTACAAATAACTCAATTTCGTCTCTTTTTATGGCTGAGTAATATTCCATTGTATATATGTGCCACATCTTCTTTATCCATTCATCCGATGATGGACACTTAGGTTGTTTCCATCTCTGGGCTATTGTAAATAGAGCTGCAATGAACATTTTGGTACATGACTCTTTTTGAATTATGGTTTTCTCAGGGTATATGCCCAGTAGTGGGATTGCTGGGTCATATGGTAGTTCTATTTGTAGCTTTTTAAGGAACCTCCATACTGTTCTCCACAGTGGCTGTATCAATTTACATTCCCACCAACAGTGTAAGAGGGTTCCCTTTTCTCCACACCCTCTCCAGCATTTATTGTTTCTAGATTTTTTGATGATGGCCATTCTGACTGGTGTGAGATGATATCTCATTGTAGATTTGATTTGCATTTCTCTAATGATTAGTGATGTTGAGCATTCAAAAGACCCCGAATAGCCAAAGCAATCTTGAGAACGAAAAATGGAGCTGGAGGAATCAGGCTTCCTGACTTCAGACTATACTACAAAGCTACAGTAATCAAGACAGTATGGTACTGGCACAAAAACAGAAAGATAGATCAATGGAACAGGATAGAAAGCCCAGAGATAAACCCACGCACATACGGTCACCTTATCTTTGACAAAGGAGGCAGAAATGTACCGTGGAGAAAGGATAGCCTATTCAATAAGTGGTGCTGGGAAAACTGGACAGCTACATGTAAAAGTATGAGATTAGATCACTCCCTAACACCATACACAAAAATAAGCTCAAAATGGATTAAAGACCTAAATGTAAGGCCAGAAACTATCAAACTCTTAGAGGAAAACATAGACAGAACACTCTATGACATAAATCACAGCAAGGTCCTTTTTGACCCACTTCCTAGAGAAATGGAAATAAAAACAAAAGTAAACAAATGGGACCTAATGAAACTTAAAAGCTTTTGCGCAGCAAAGGAAACCATAAAGAAGACCAAAAGACAACCCTCAGAATGGGAGAAAATATTTGCAAATGAAACAACTGACAAAGGATTAATCTCCAAAATTTATAAGCAGCTCATGCAGCTTAATAACAAAAAAACAAACAACCCAATCCAAAAATGGGCAGAAGACCTAAATAGACATTTCTCCAAAGAAGATATACAGACTGCCAACAAACACATGAAAGAAAGCCTTTCTTTTTAAACCTACTCTCATTGCTACCTGAGGAAAAAGCAGTTGGTATGGGTTATGAAATGTCTGCAGAGTGGAGAACTCTCTACAACTTTGCAAAAGAACAATTTTAATAATAAACAGCAGCATTGACCCCTCTGTGTTTTTCCACAGAGCAATTTCATTGCTGGTTTGTTTGACCTTGAAACCTTGTGCCACCGCTTTGCACAATTAGCAGACTCTAAATGTATATTCAGGTCACATCTGTGCTGAATTGTTTTATTTATGTGGATTGATTGTGGATTACGACACAGCATCCCTACTTATTCAGGATAAGTGGAGTGAGGAGTTTTAAGGACAAACAGTGAACCAGCTGCAGAAAGGTCAAGAAGACAGAAGAGTGTAATATTGCAACTTGATAATGTAAACTTGAAGAAGGGATTTTTATTAAACCATAAAAAACATCTGTACCATCTTAAGACTGAAAGTTCAGGCTTATTAAGCACTGACTGCGTAATGAATTTTGCATACAGTCATCATAAAACTCTCTTCCACCTGCCATGGTTTCTGAGGAGAAGCATTATTCCTAACCTGGGAAGTATTTCAAACTTTTTCTTAAATATCTTCTAATGGCCAGTAAGAGGTAGTGAATATCTTCAGAGAAATAGCCTGAAGTAGCTATAGAAAATTCAACACACATTTTTGTAATATTCATACTTTTACTTTAAAAATATATGCATTTTTGGGCTCCCGTGGTGGCGCAGTGGTTGAGAGTCCGCCTGCCAATGCAGGGGACGTGGGTTTGTGCCCCGGTCCGGGAGGATCCCACATGCCGTGGAGCAGCTGGACCTGTGAGACAATGGTCGCTGAGCCTTCATGTCCGGAGCCTGTGCTCCGCAACGGGAGAGGCCACAGCAGTGAGAGGCCCGCATACTGCAAAAAAAAAAAAAAAAATATATATATATATATATATATGCATTTTTGTACTGTCCTCCATACAATAGCCATGTTTGTTTTAATAAGTGAAAATATAACATTGCCTCAATCCTGTGGTTTACTGAATTAGTAAACCTCTGTTCTACTGAATTAGAATTTTAGAGATATGGACTCTGGCATATTTTTGCTAGATCTGTGCAGATGTTTCTGATGAGTGGTCAAATTGAGAGCGATTGATCTAGGGAGATGGGTCTTAGCTGTCATGTGGCTTTGTACTCTCTTTGACATAGGAATGAGCAGTTCTTCTTGAGAAGGAGGAACTGAACTCTGAAGATTGGATTCTATCCTCCAAATCTAGGGAGTCATTAAAGGTGTGGGGCTACAAGGACCAAAAAGAAAAGTATGGTTAAAATTTCTGATGGGATTCTTATCAGCTGAAGAGTGTCAGATATCACAGTGCTGTGAGCAGACCGCAAAAACCCTGGCTAAGTCATTGATGATGCAAGTTGTATCTTTGGCTAATACACCACTAAGTTTTAAAGAAAATGGGTCACTTTTCAAAATTGCTTACTCCAAAAGGTTTATGAAAGTGGCTTGGTCTGTTGCTTATTCAGGTATATAAACAACAACAAAAATAATCCTCTTTGGCTCCGCGTTCAGGTCCTCTGAAGTTTTGGTTAGCTCACTACCTCAGTCAACCGCAGGACCTACTTCATCTGGGCTTTTGCCTATGGCCAACAGGGGGAAGGAAAAGGGATAAGAGCAGAAATACCCACTAGAAAGTAACCTTTTCTAGGAGTATTCTCTGTAGCCAAAATTGTTGGTTTCCTTTGACTATTTATTCCCCAATTCTTTTTATTTTCCCAAATAGAACCATGATTTAAGTTCAGGTATCCACATGACTCTGGGTCAATTCTGATTAAAACTTGGTGGTTTTAGTCTCTTACTCTGTGATTTGTTTAGGATGGGCTTGTAATCCAGTTCTGGCCAGTAACCAAAAGGAGAGGTCTCCTTAAGAGTTTCTGCTCTTGAGCAGGAGATTCCAGAGAACATTGTGCTTTCTCTCCTTTGGCTATTGTCTTGGGTGTATGTAATGTTTTGGGCCTCTCCTGTTGCGGAGCACAGGCTCCGGACACGGAGGCTCAGCGGCCATGGCTCACAGGCCCAGCCGCTCTGCGGCATGTGGGATCTTCCCAGACCGGGGCACGAACCCGTGTCCCCTGCATCAACAGGCGGACTCTCAACCACTGCGCCACCAGGGAAGGCCCTGTATGTAATGTTTTGAATTCCAGCAACCACCTTGCTCTGTGAGTATTGAGCCTGGAGGCGAAACTGAACTGTTGAAGAAGGTAGAATGAAGAGACAGAAAGAAACACATTTTGTTTCTTGATGTCCTTGATGATGCTGCTGAGTCTCTAAATCAATAAAATCTAGAGCCTTTCCTTCACACACACACACACACCCACACCCACACACACACACACACACACACAATGCTTTAGAGACCTTTAGGTTCACAGAAAAATGGAGCAGAAAGTACAGAGATTTCCCACCTGGCCCCTCTTCCCTCTCGCAACAGCTTTCTCCACTATCAACACTCCACACTAGAGTGGTACATTTATTACAGCCCATGACCCTATGTTGACACATTACTATCACCTAAAGTCTAAACTTTATATTAGGGTTTACTCTTGATGTTGTACATTCTATGGGTTTTAACAAATGTATTATGATCTATATCCACCATTACAGTGTCATACAAAGTATTTTCACTGCCCTAAAAATTCTTTGTGTTCCACCTATTCATTCCACTCTCCTCCCTAAACCCTGGCAACACTGACCTTTTCACTGTCTCCATAATTTTTCTTTCTCCAGAATGTCATATAGTTGGAATCATACAGGATGTAGCCTTTTTAGATTGGCTTCTTTCATTTGGCAATATGCATTTAAGGTTCTTCCATGTATTTTCATGGCTCGAATAGCTTATTTCTTTCTGCACTCCTTTATGTGTGATATAATAAACACTCTCCTTTTTAGGACATCTTGAGTTGAAGCTATCTGTAACTTGGAAACCTAAAACAAAATAATCCATATGGTATCTAAGCTTCTATGTGGTGAGAATAGAAGTCAGGGACCTGAGCTTCCATCCTAGGTTGGATACTAATGATCTGTGTGATTTAGGGCATGTCATTTTCTTTCTGGAGCAAAAACTGCATACTTTCCATGGTGGATACTAAGACTGGCTCCCCCAAGCCCATTCTGCTTCAGATGATGGGTGTAACCTATCAGTGTGTGGCGTCCTTCTGGCAGGTGTTATTGGTCTAATGTGAACACCTCTTAATTTGGTCCAGGCAGGTGGAAGAGAGAGGGTATTATGTTCAATAAAGAAAATCTTCCTGCTGTATTTCCATTTGTCACTGGTGAGCATCTTGTGACTCTGAGGAGAGTCAGCTACATGATAGAGTCAATAGTAAGGAGAGAAGATGAGAGTTTGGAAAGAACCCAGATTATTGGGTCACTGATCAGGCCCTGTGTGGACTTTACTCCATTTCTGGAACTTCAGTAAATAAACATTATACATTTATTTATCATTAAAGTCACTTGGACTCTAAATTTTGTCCTTTTAAACTCACATTATCCTAATGGATACCAATAATTCTTCTCCAGATCAAATGAGAGATTATAAGTAATGTGCTTTGAAATATTAAGATACCATACACATTCAAGGGAGTATTATTTGTCCATTATAATAGCATGTACTTTTCATGGACCATTGGGAAGGTGAGTAGAAAAGTATGTATTTAATATCTTCCAGGTAAAGAGACCTCTGCCTAGATTTTTAATTTTATCTTCACAAAAATCCAATGTGATATTAATTCTATTTCATAGATGAGGAAACTGGGTGTTATGGACTGAATGTTTGTGCCCCCTCAAAAATTCATATGCTGGAATCCTAACCCCCAAAAGTGATGGTATTTGGAGGTGGAGACTTTTCAGGCTAATTAGTTGTTGAGGATTAAGTCCTCATAGTGGGATTTAGTGATCTTATCATCAAAGAGACCACAGAAACCTCTCTTGCTCCTTCCAGCATGTGAGGACAAAGCGAGAAGACAGACATCTGTGAACCAGGAATTGGGTCTCCATCAGACACTGAATCTGCCAGCCCCTTGATCTTTGACTTTCCAAACTTCAGAACTGTGAGAAATAAATGTTTGTTGTTGAAGCCACCCACTCTGTGGTATTTTTGTTATAGTGGCCTGAATGGACTAAGATATTGAGGCTCACAGAAGTTAAATAAAGGGCCCAAAATTATGTGATTGATATATATCAACTTTTGGAGCCTAGATTTGGCTGTTTTCAAAGTCTGTGTTCTTTCTACTACCATAAGCTGCTTTCAGTTCCCTTTGTTCTGGGAACAAAGTCATAAAAAATGGCAGTTGAGCTAAGTCCTGAGGGGAGGTAAGATTTATGCAAAAGGGTTAACGGCATGAGTAATGACACAGAGTTGTGAGAAATCCTGTGGGGCTCAGGAAGTGGAAAAAATGTGGGAGCACGTGGTGCTTGGGGAGTGGAGTGGGGAGGGCAAGCTTCAAGAGTCAGAGAAGAAAATGTAGACCAAGATGGACTGGAGAAGCTGCCATGGAGACAATAAGAGTTGGGGGGTAGGTGCAATGAAAGCTTCTAAACTGGAAACTTGTAGGGATGGTATCAGGATGCTCAGATATTTGTTTTAAAAAGGTAAATCCGACAGCAGTATATGAAATAGTTTGTAGGGGGCAGAATGGAAGGAAGCCAGGATTCTCTTTTCTCACATGTTTCATGTTCTTTTCTCCCTTTCAAATATGTACCACATTCTATCCCAGACTTCACCTCCCTTTCTTCTTTCCTGCTACACTTCCCATTATCACCTCTAAACCTTGTATCATCTCCTCTATTTATTTTTAATACTTTTTATTCTTTAACAATTGAGGTAAAATTCAAATACTATAAAATTCACCATTTTAAAATGAACAATTCACTGGCATTTTACATTCATAATATTGTGCTATCTAATTCCAAAACATTTTCATCATCCCAAAAAGGAACCCCATATTCATTAAGCAGTTACTTCCCAATGCTCTCCTCTCCCCTGAACCTCCTCAGAACAAAACCATTAGTTTGGTTTTTGTCTGTATGAATTTACCTATCCTGAATGTTTCATATAAATGGACTCATATAATATGTAAACTTTTATGTTTCTGGCTTCTTTCTCTTAGCAAAATATTTCTTGAGATTCATCATATTATAGTATGTATCAATAATGTATTGCTTTTTTTTATTTGAGTAATGTTCCATTGTATGTATATAACATGCTTATCCATTCATCTGTTGATGGAAATTTGTGTTATTCCAATTTTTTGGCTACTATTAAGAAGTGCTGCTATGAATATATATGTACATGCATTTGTGTATCTGTTTTCAATTCTTTAGGAGTGGAATTGCTCAGTCTATGTTTATCTTTTTAAGGAATCAACAAATTGTTATCCATAGTGGCTGAGCCATTTTCCATTCCCACCAGCAATGTATGAGGGTTCTAATTTCTCCACATTCTAAACAACACATTTTTTTCCTTTTTTTTTTTTTTCTGTCTCTTTTTAAAAATAGCCATCCTAGTGGGCATAAGAAGTATCATCGCTTTGTGGTTTTGATTTGCTTTTTCCTAATGGCTAATGATGTTGAACATCTTTTCATGTACTTGTTGGCCATTTGTATATGTTGTTTGGAGACATGTCTATTCAAGTTCTTTGTCCGTTTAAAGAATTGGGTAGTTTGTTTTTGGTTGTTGAGTTATAAGAGTTCTTTATGTATTCTGGATACTAGACTCTTCTAGGTATATGATTCACAAATATTTTCTCTCATTCTGTAGGTTGCCTTTTCATTTTCTTGATAACTTTCATTAAAAACAAAAGTTTTTAATTTTGATGAAGCCTAATTTATTTCTTACTTCTTTTGCTGCTTGTGCTTTTGGTGTCTTATCTAAGATGCCATTGCCAAGTCCTACGTCATGAAAATTTACCCCTAGGTTTTCTTCTAAAAGTTTGATAGTTTTAACTTTTGTATTTAGATCTTTGATCCATCTTGAGTTGATTTTTGTACATGGCTTGAGGTACTGTTTCAACTTCATTATTTTGCATGTGAATTTCCAGCTGTCCCAGTAGCATCTGTTGAAGAAATTATTACCTCCTCATTGAATGTTCTTGGTTCACCCTTGTTGAAAACCAATTGGCCATAGATAAATAAGTTTATTTCTGAAATCTCACTTCTACTCTATTGGTCTATATGTCTATCCTTTTTCCAGTACCACACTATTTTGATTACAGTAGCTTTCTAATAAGTTTCGAAGTAGAGAAGTGTGAGTCCTCCAACTTTGTTCTTCTTTTTCAATATTGTTTTTATTTATTTATGTCCCCTTGTAATTCCATATGAATTTGAGGATAAGATTTTCCAGTTCTGCATAAAAGAACATTGGAATTTTTATAGGGATTGCCTTGAATCTGTAGATCACCTTGAGCAGTATTGCCAATGTAACAATATTAAGCCTTCTAATTCATGAATCTGGGATGCCTTTCCATTTATTTATATATTCTTTAATTTCTTTCAGTAACGTTTAGGACTTTTCAGTGTAAAAGCCTTTGAAACTCCTTGGTTAAATATATTCATATTTTATTCTCTTTGATGCTAATGTAAATGGAATAGTTTTCTTAGTTTCATTTTGGGTTGTTCATTGCTAATGTACCAAACCAATTTTGGTGTGTTGACCTAGTATGCACCAACTTTGCTGAATTCTTTTATTAACTCTAATGGTTTTTTTGTTTTTGTTTTTTAGATTCTTTGGAATTTTCCTAATATAAGATGTCATTTGCTAATAGAAATAGTTTTACTTATTCCTTTCAATTTGGATGTATTTTATTTCTTTTTCTTACCTAATTGTTCTGGCTTGAACTTTCTACACAACATTAAATAGTAATTATGTCAGCAGACAATCTTATTTTTTTCCTCATCTTGGGGGAAATGCTTTCAATTTTTCATGACTGAGTATGATGTTAACTGTAGTTTTTTCTTAAATGCCCTTTATTATGTTTAGAAAATTCCTTCCTATTCCTAGTTTTCTGAGTATTTTTATCATGAAAGTGTGTTATTAGATTTTGTTAAAAGTTTTTCTGTGTCAATTGAGATTATTATGTGTCTTTTCCCTTTGTTTTATTAATGTGGGATATTACATTTATTGATTTTTTTTTATGTTATACACATATTCCTGGGATAAAGCCCACTTAGTCATGGTGTGTAACTTTATAAACATGTTGCTGGATTCAGTTTGCTGATAATTTCTTCAGGATTTTTGCATCTATATTCATTAATAAAATTGGTTTTTAATTCTCTTTTCTTGTAGTGTCTTTGTCTGGCTTTAGTATCAGGATAATTCTGGCCCCACAGAATAAGTTAAAAACTGTTTCCCCCTTCTATCATTTGTAGTGCTTTTGTAATCTTTTGCATCAAATTTTCATTTAGCCCCAAAGCAGGTTAAAGCAGACAATTCTTTGCAAACAAGGTTTGTTCTTCCCTTTCCAGAATCAGGGCCCCAAATCCTTCTCTGGGCATGTGGACTGATATCTTCAGGACGACCACTGAGCCAGGGGCTATGTAGGGGTGGCAGGTGGAGCAAGTGTAAATAAAAAATACCAGTTTCAAATTGCCTTTTTCTTGATTCAGTATTTACTTAGTTGCTGTAAACCTTTGAATGTTTTCTAGAGTTATGACAAGTTTGCTTCTGGCAGTTTTTGCTTGATTTTAAAATATGTCTATGGAGGGATGTGTCCTTGGAGCTGCCTACCACACCAGTTTTGCTGACTTCAATCTTTCCTCCATTTATTTTTATGAGCTCCCTTTAATCATGGCTCCCAATTCCCCTTCCATCCCAGCCTTCAAAAAATCCTTGAAGTTACCAGAAGCTATTATTTTATTTTTCTTTGTTTTATTTATTTTAGTATTTTTGTTGCTTTGTATTATGGTTGTGTGTGTTTGTATGTGAAAGTTGAGGAAATTTGGGTGATGGCAAATTTGAAGATCCAGTTGGCAGAAAAGAAATTTTAAATTAGCCGTAATTAGGTGTCTCTAAATACTCTAAATATACACTTCTTCCTACATTGAAAACCATTTAATGGAAGGGACATAGTTCTCTTCTCATGAAGTATTTAAGTATTTTAAACCATTATCGGTCAGGAACTGATCTATCTAATAAAAGGGGTAACCAAATGTTTATTGAAGCTTGACACTGTCAAGCTCATTGTGTTCTGATTTATAGGGAGTTAAAAAAATAATCATTTTGAGGGAATTAAGACCACAAATATAAATCTTGTGAGTAATTAGGCAGTGGTGTATTTATCAGTACGGAATGGATTTTAATTTTTAATCAGGGCTTTTGTTCCAAGTGACAAAATAATGGCTTGTTTTTGGTCTTCCACTGAAACAGACCTCCCAGAGTGGGATTTGGTGCATCAGTGAACCCCTCTGTGTTTCATTTGCCATCAAGTGTGATGCACTATCTAATCCCCTCAGTGAGAAGTCCCAAGGAAATACTGTGCTGCTTTCAAATTGGGTATGATTTTCCCACACACGAATCACAAGGTAAATGAAAATGGTCTGATTGAGCAATGTATCCCCATTTGCAGGGAAATGAAAGAGAAATATCATTACAAAGGTATTGAAATTATTACATGAACAGCCAGAATGCTTTTTATGAGCCCAGAATGAAGATTAAATCTCCAGAGAAACCTCAAATTTGAAGAACTCCAATTGGGATAGTTGTTATGCTGTCCATGGCAGAAATCTTCCCGTTTATCTCCACCCCAATCATAAACAATATGTACATAATTTAGATGCAAAAGATAACAGGATTTCAGAAACATATCTCTGTATATATAGCAATCATTTCCTAAAGAAATACTATTTGTTAAAATTAGTATATATGGAGGTGTCTTTGGGGCATTTGATAAAACACCAGAAGGAGCTCCAGAATTTAATCAGAAAACCCAAATCCAAATCCTGACTCATCAAGTTTAGTATGTGACTTGAGCAAGAGGTTTTGGCTGTCTGTGCTTTAGTTTCCTCTTTGGTAAAATGGGAATCATTCTTGCTGACCAATAATTTCACTGGATTGCCATGAAGGTTTGATGATACATCAGAAGAGAAAGAAGCAGCAAAATGTTGGGCAAACTATTTAAATTCTTTGCCGCTTACTTACTGTGACCCTTGGTAAGTTATCTCATCATTAAAGAGCCTCAGTTGACTTCTGTGCAGCATGGAGATAGCAATGCTCATCTCACAGGGTTCTTGTGAGGATTTCTCACAATCCAGGTAATAGTTTTTGGACATTTTAGGAGTGCAATCATGTTTGTTAAATGGATAAATATAGTAAGAACTTTATGTTCTAAAGAACTTTGCTAATGAAAGTACAACAGAACCCATTTCAACTTGATTTGGGAAACTGGGAGAAGTTTTGCTCATAAAAACTTAGAAGTAATATCTGACCCATGAATAGGTTTTAAGCTCATGAAAGATTTTGCCTGTAATGGTCTGGATAATAAATATTTTAGGTTGCTGGATATTATACTTATCCATCACATCTACTCAACTCTGCCACTGTGGCACAAAAACTTTATTTATGGCAAAAGCCCCCAGGAAGGGCTTCCCTGGTGGTGCAGTGGTTAGGAATCCGCCTGCCAGTTCAGGGGAAGCGGGTTCGAGCCCTGGTCCGGGAAGATCCCACATGCTGCGAAGCAACTAAGCCCTTGCACCACAACTACTGAGCCTGTGCTCTAGGGCCCGTGTGCCACAACTGCTGAGCCCACGTGCTACAACTACTGAAGCCTCTGTGCCTAGAGCCGGTGCTCCACAACAAGAGAAGCCACCGCAATGAGAAGTCCGTGCACTGCAACGAAGACTAGCTCCCACTTGCCACAACTAGAGGAAGCCTGCGGGCAGCAACAAAGATCCATCACAGCCAAAAAAAAAAAAAAAAAAGCCCCCAGGAAGAAAGGAGCCAGAGAACCCACGATAACATTCCTTTTCTTGGTTGGGAGTCATTTCCAGGTAGAGGAAGGGCATTGCCATGTCAGGTGACCCAGATCCAGGCCATCCATTTCTCTCCCCTCAGATTTCCTCCTTTGTTAGAAAACAACTGCTGTAGTGAAGGTGCTTTGTAGAGTATAAAGCGCTGTGCCAGTGGTAATCTTTAGTGGAAGATGATGAATGAACTTGAGTTAAGGTATCAATTAGAAGGGACTAGATCGCTGCACTCCTGGATATGTGGAGGGTGTCAAAAGGAGGCGATCTGCTGACCACCAGCTGTTGGACCAGCTCCACAGGGCTTGCTCACACTGGTCAGTCTGCATCTAAAGTCCACTCTCCTGGGGCTTCCCTGGTGGCACAGTGATTGAGAGTCCGCCTGCCGATGCAGGGGACGCGGGTTCATGCCCAGGTCCGAGAAGATCCCACATGCCACGGAGCGGCTGGGCCCGTGAGCCATGGCCGCTGAGCCTGTGTGTCCAGAGCCTGTGCTCCTCAACGGGAGAGGCCGCAACAGTGAGAAGCCCGTGTACTGCCAAAAAAAAAAAAAAAAAAAAAAAAAAAAAAACCCACCACCGCAACAACAGCAAAACAAAGTCCACTCTCCTGCCACCTTGTCATGGTTCATAGTGTAATGGAGATTGCCACTCCATCTGGCACTTGCCACTAACAGCTGTATGACACCAGGACATTCAACTTCCCATTTTGGGCTTCAATCTCCAAATCTGTAAAAGGAATGGGCTGGACTACATGATCACTAGGACCCTGACATGCCTTCCCATTGTACCTATCCCATGGGCTGTGACTGAATGCACTGGAACTTTACCGCCTTTGCAGAGCAGCTGATAGGCCTAAGCTCTTTCAGACACTTGGAGGATAATCCACCTTTGAATGAGACCCCCTACCAGCTAATTTTGTACTGAATTTCACCGTGTAGTGGATAATATCAGTAACATTTTCCTTTTATAGAGCCTAGAACACAAGCTCCTACTCTACCCATTGTTCCTTTTTACCACACCATCCCCCATAACACATACAAACTTAGCCCTGTTTTATTAGGATTTTCAGAACACATTTCTACTTAACCAGATCCTTAAATGGAGTTGAGGAGGCAATGCAGTGTAGTGGTTACTGCCACAGCTCTGATGTCAGGGAGACATGAGTCCTAGTCCGAGCTTTGCCGTTTGCTATCTGTGTGGCCCTACCCTGCCTTGCTTTCACACCTGTAAAATAAGCACGATACCTACTTCATGGAGAAATTTCAGTGATTACGTGTGACAATGGCAATGAAATTTTAAGCATATTAGCTGGAACACAGTAAGTCGCCCAAAATAATTATCTTTATTATTTTATCCTTTGGTTCTCCAGAGAAAATTGTCTTTTCATAACATCAAGAAGACAGATTTGAAAGGTGTTACTCTTTTCCTTGTATTTTAGCTCTCATAACTGGCTGCTCTACTGCTGGACTACCCTCCAAAGGAATGCTCCATCTCCCTGAGCTTGGTGGTAAACAATTGTCACAAACATGGCAAACACAAACCCCATACCATGTAATAGTACCACTCATGTCTTCATTAGCTGCCAATGTGTTCGTTAAGCTAAGAAAAGCCATGAGGCAGAAAGTGATATATTTTTTTAAATTTAGCAAATCGAATGCTAATTGAATAGGACTTACAGATTTATTTTTAATAGTATTGTGCTGTGATGCAGGGTTTCACTGGTTGTGGACACAAGATGAGGTGTCAAGGCAAAGACATCTTTAAAAAAAGCCTGACAAATGAGGCAAGAGGTTCCAGCAAGTTCAGAGCAGGTATGCCAGGTAGGGGACTTACAAAGTGAGAGGTTCATAGGAAGCAGTAAGTCTAAAGCAGAAGCTGGCAGACTTCATAATAAGCTGGATGGTAAATATTGATATTTTAGGTTTGGGGGCATTAAATATCTCTGTCAGCCCTACTCAACTCTGTCATGGTGGCAAAAAAGCAGGTATAGAAAACTGTAAGTGAATGGGCAAAGCTGTGTTCCAATAAAATTTTATAGGCACTGAAATTTGAATTTTATTTATCCTTCTTTTGTTTATGTTTTGTTTTAGGCATTTAAAAATATCAAAATCACTCTGAACTCACTTGTGGTATAAAAACAGGTGGTGGCTGGTGGTAGTTCACTGACCCCTTAGTCTAGAATTATGTACATGGAATTGCAAACTACAGAGGACTGAACAAGATGGGACATCAAAAGTACAAATATACAGCTGTTGGATGGGCCCAAGGTCCTTGGGTATCACTTCGGCAGGCTCTTGCCTCAGTCAGAAATGTGGCTGCAATTGACTTGAAGGTTCCAGCTAATCCTTAGCTGTGGCCCGAGGCCATCAGGACTTGTAGAGGGACACAGAAGAAAATGAAGACTGCTGACAGACAGGCTCTGGCTCTGGCAGGTTCTGACCTACTTTTTCCTATTATTTCTAAAATGTTTTCTTTCAAAGTTACCATGTCTCCCTCTTCTGCTGGTTTTGACTCATCTCTTTTTAAAAAGACTTTCCACTGTCTTCCTGGTGTCCTTCTGAACAAATGCCCTAAGGCTTTCCTAAAGCCCAATTTGCTCGAAGGGAGATTTTGTGTAAGGTGGGTGATCCTTAGATTTCACACAAGGAGGTTTACTTACCCAAGAGCTAAAAGGAATTGCTGACAAGCCAGTCTCACCCAGAGTGACTTACAGAGCAGACTCTGGTACACACACATACTCACTGTTCTTAAATGTCCTCTGTTAATTAATCCTGCTCTGAAAATCTGCACTTCTTTCCCTTATTTGCATAAAACACCTGAAACTGTGCATCCCTGAAGACAATGACAAGCCTGGATAAATTCAAGCTCTACCACAAGCTAGCTAAATGACCTTGGACACATTACTTGAATTTTGTCTAATATGCATTTTTGGAATACATTTGATAATATCTCCTGGTCTAATTATGTAAGCACGTTCCAGTTTGTAAAGTGCATGAAAATAAAGGTATTAGGTGGGTTTAATAATTTGTATAGTCTGGTGGGTATGTGTTTTCAATCATTGGGAAACACATTTTAAATATTTCATAAGTCTTTTCAATACATTCACAAATGCACACACAGACCCTGCAAGTAGATGGCATGGTGTATATATGTGACTTTTGATCTTAAGAGTTTATTTTTGAGTGGGAATGGTGTAGTACAGCAAAACGAGCACTGGCTTTAGAGACAAGGAAATAAGACTTGCATTAAAGGCCTGACTCCATCCTTAATTAGCTGTAGTGGTAGGAAAGTTGCTTAACATCTCTGAATCTTTATTTCTTCATTAAAAAAAAATGGAGATATTACCCCTTGTCCTCACCACAGGATTATTTTAAGAATCAACAGAAATAATGAAAAGTGAAAAAAAATAAAGTGCTATGCAAGTCTAAGTCCTGCCTCATTAGCATCACTTTCTCCCCTGTGGCAATCTGAAAGTCTGCTTGAAAATCCTAGGGTTCACAGTTTGGAAAGCACCAGCAGAAAGCAACAGCTAGAACAGCAGACTTTCAGAAAAGGGTAATGATTCATCAACAGGTGAAACATATTTACTGAATTTTTCAATATATGACCAGAAGACTAACTTCAAAGTATACTTTATGAAAAATCAAAAGATACTCTCAAGGTTCAACAATTGAATTTTCACTTAATCTTGAAACAAGATTCTTCCCACACAATCCACGAATGGATACCTACTGGTTTTCCTTGCCTCTGTTTAATGAAACAAAATGTTGAGTCACTTGAGCATCAGGAGTTTGCTGCTCCCCTTTGATGTGGAGAAATCAGAAACAGCATCTCTGCCAGAGTCATAGAGGGAAGAAAATTCCTTCCCAGCTTCTAAAGAAGGTCAGACAACTGGCCAGTTTTGTCAGAGCAGTCAAGCGGTTAGTTGAACTAATTCCTTCCCTGAAATGGTTTTCTCTGACTGAATATACCAGGCATTTGAGTCCGGAGGGCTGATTTCATATTGCTTTGTATACCCATCTAGCACCCAAAGCTATAGGCAGCATAGCTTAAAACAAAACAAAACAAAAACAATCAGAAAGGTGACCCAAGTTAAGGAGGCCAATTCCTTATATGTGGACTTCCTCTCTTGCTTTCCTATCACGGGTCCCTCACAGAACCAAAAGACTCTCTGATTTTGAATATAAGATCCCCAAAGAAGACTGTACCAAGCTGTTAAAGAAAGAAGAAAGATTTCTTTCTATATCACATCAATGGAAGGCCTCTTTTTTAGCCTCTGCTTACTCACCATAAGAAATCAAATTGAGATAAGGGAAACAAAAATACCAAATGATAATGGGAAAAGAAGGATTATTTTTCTATTGGTGAGGTTTACTGAATAAAGCTGCATAAAAAAGTATTCTTTCAAGGATACCTATCTGGCAAGATTTCATTGAAACTGACAGTAGGCATAAGGCAATGCACGGTGCCAGCTACCTTGGGGAAATAGAAGTTGTGCAGACAATGAAGTTTAAAAAGAAGACATGCAGGTGAAATAGCTTGAGAGTCACAAGAAAGCACTGCCAGAACATGTGCAAGCTTATCTTTGGGCCTACAGTCCGTGTCTTCAATTCCTGATTGCATGCCAGTTGGTGACAGTTGGATACATTCCTATCTCCGGTCCAGTTCTGTTCTCTGCATTCCAGATCAATAAATCCAATTACCCATTTTATATCTCCATGAAAGTCTCAAAGTCATATCTAAGTCAACATGTTCAAAACATAATCTTCCACCTAAAGCTGGTCTTATTTTAGTGCTCCCTTTCTCAGTAATTGACACCATCACCTGTCAAGGAACAAGCCAGAAACTGAGGAATGGTTTTTGAAACTTTATTACTCTTCACACTTCACAACTATTTCATCACTTTATTTTTTTAGACTTTATGTTTTTAGAGCCATTTTAGATTCACAGTAAAATTAGGAGGACAGTAGAGATATTTCCTTGATTCCACACATGCATAACCTCCCCCATTATCAACATCCACCACCAGAATAGTACATTTGTTACAATTGATGAACCTACATGGACATATCATCATCACCCAAAGTCCATAGTTTACATTAGAGTTCATGCTTGGGGTTACACATTCTATTATTTTACTACCCAAAAGTTTCTCTGTGGTTCATCTATTCAACTTTATTGCCCCCCGCCCCCTCCCCTGCCCAACCAAAGCAATCACTTATCTTTTTATTGTCTCTATAGTTTTGTCTTTTCCAGAATATTATATAGTTGGAATTATACAGTGTGTAGCCTTCTCAGATTGGTTTCTTTAACTTAGCAATAGGCATTTAAGGTTGCTCCATGTCTTTTTACGGCTTTATAGCTCATTTTTTTCTAACACTGAATAATAGTTCTTTGCTTGGATATACCACAGTTTATCCATTCACTTACGGAAAGACATTTTGGTTGCATCCAAGTGTTGACAATTATGAATAAAACCGGTATAAGCATCCTTGTTCAGGTATTTGTGTGTACTTATTTTCAAATCCTTTGGGTAAATATCAAGGAGTGCGATTGCTAGATCATAAGGTAAGAGTGTGTTAGGTTTTATAAAACTACCAGACTGTTTTCCAAAGTGGCTGTACCATTTAGCATTCCCACCAGCAGTGAATGAGAGTTCCTATTGCTCCACCTCACCATCAGTTGGTGCTGTCAGTGTTCTGGATTTTGACCATTCTAATAGGTGTGTAGTAGTATCTCACTGTTGTTTTAATTTGCATTTCCCTGATGACATATGTTGTGGAGCATCTTTTCATATGCTTATTTACCATCTGTATATTCTCTAAGGTGAGGTATCTGTTCAGGTCTTTGGCCTAATTTTTAATCAAGTTGTTTGTTTTCTTATTATTGAGCGTTGAGTCTTTTTTTATATTTTAGATAACACTCCTTTATCAGATATGTCTTTTGCAAATATTTTCTCCCAGCCTGTGACTTATCTTCTCATTCTCTTGACATTGTATTTTGCAGAGCAGAAGCTTTTAATTTTAATTAACTCTAGCTTATCAATTATTTCTTTCATGGATCATACCTTTGGTGTCCAATCTGAAAAGTCATTGACATACCCAAGGTCATCTAGGTCTTCTCCTGTGTTATCTTCTAGGATTTTGATAGCTTTGCATTTTACATTGAAGTCTGTAATCTATTTTGAGTTAATCTTTGGGATGGATATAAAGTCTGTGTCTAGATTTTTTTTTTTTTTTTGCATGTGGATATTCAACTGTTCTAGCACCATTTGCTGAAAAGACAATCTTTCCTTCATTGCATTGCCCTTGCCCTTTTGTCAAAGATTAGTTGACTATATTTATGTGAGTCTATTCCTGGTCTCTCTATCCTGTTCCACTGCCTTATTTATCTATTCTGCTATCAATACCACATTATGTTGATTATTATAGTTTTATACTAAGTTTTGAAGTTGGGTAGCATCAGTCCTTCAGCTTTGTTTTACGCCTTTAATATTGTGTTGGCTATTCTGGGTCTTTGACTTTCCATATAAACTTCAGAATCAGTTTGTTGATATCTGTAAAATAATCAGCTGTGATTTTGGTTGGGATTGTATTGAATCTATAGATCAAGCTGAAGAGAACTGACATCTTGAAATATTGTGTTCCTATCCATGAATATGGAATATCTCCCTAGTTATTTAGTTCATTTTTGATTTCAATTATCAGTGTTTTTTTAGTTTGCCTCACGTAGCTCTTGTATAAGTTTTGTTAGGTTTTTACCTAAGTATTTCATTTTTTGGGTGAATGATATATTTTTTTAAAATTTAAATTCCACTTGTTCATTGCTGGTCATAGTAAAGTGATTGACTTGTATATTAACCCTATATCCTGGAAAATTGCTATAACTGCTTATTAATTTCAGCAGTGTTTTGGTCAGTTCTTATGGATTTTCTATACAGATGTTTGTGTCATCTGTGAGTAAAGACAGTCTTCTTTCTTTCTTCTCTATCCATATACCCTTTATTTCCTTTTCTTTTCTTATATTACATTGGCTAGAACTTGCAGTATGATGTTGAAAAGGAGTGACGAGAGAGAACATCCAATTTCTGACTTATTTGCTTTCTAAAGAACTTCTTTTAGCATTTCTTGTAAGGCAGGTCTACTGGCAACATATTTTATTAATTTTTGTTTGTCTGATAAAGTCTTTATTTCTCCTTCATTTTTGAGAGATAATTTCACAGGGTACAGCATTCTAAGTTGGTGGGTTTTTTTCTCTCTCAATATTTAAATGTTTCACTTCACTCTCTAGTTGTTTGCATGATTTCTGAGCATAAGTCAGAAGTAATTTTTATCTTTGATCCCCTGTGGGTAAGGTTTTTTTCCTCTCTGGCTTCTTTTGGGATTTTTTCTTTACCTTTGTTTTCTGCAATTTGAAAATTATATGCCTAGGTGTAGTTTTTTTGCATCTATTCTGCTTGGAATTCTCCAAGCTTCCTGGCCTGTGGCTTCATGTCTGACATTAACTTGATAATTTTGTGTGACTCCCCACTAATGAATGAAATTCTCAGTCATTATTGTCTTATAAATTTTTTTCTGTTCCTTTCTCTCTGTCTTTTCCTTCTGGTATTTTCATTACACATGTGTTACATCCCTTGTTGTTGTCCTGTGGTCCTTAGATATTCTGTTCTGCTTTATCAGTCTTTGTTTTCTTTGCTTTTCTGGTTTTGAAATTTATACTTATATATTCTCAAGCTCAGAGATTCTTTCCTCAGTCATGTCCAGTCTCCTAATAAGCCCGTCAAGGCATTCTTCATTTCTATTACAGTGTTTTTGATCTCCAGCATTTTTTTTTCCTTTCTTTCTTAAGATTTCCATCTCTCTGCTTACATTGACTGTCTGTTTTAACATGCTGTCTACTTTATCCATTAGAGCTCTTAGCACATTAATCATAATTGTTTTAAATTTCTGGTCTTGGGCTTCCCTCGTGGCACAGTGGTTGAGAGTCTACCTGCTGCTGCAGGGGACACGGGTTCGTGCCCCAGTCCGGGAAGATCCCACATGCCGCAGAGTGGCTGGTCTCATGAGCCATGGCACTGAGCCTGCGCGTCTGGAGCCTGTGCTCCGCAACAGGAGAGGCCACAGCAGTGAGAGACCCACATACCGCAAAAATAAATAAATAAATAAATAAATAAATAAATAAATAAATAATAAATTTCTGGTCTTATAATTCCAATATCCCTGCCATGTTAGGCTCTGACACTTGCTATGTCTCTTTAAATTGTGTTTTTTGCCTTTTAGTATGCCTTATATATATATTTTTTTTTTCTTTATAGCTGGGCAATATACTAGATAAAAGGACTGCTGTAAATAGGCTTTTGGTAATGTGGTGGTGAGGTGTGTGAGGAGGGAAAGCATTTTGCTGTCCTATGATTTGATCCCAGTTTTTATCAAGTCAATGCCTCTGGACTGTAAATTTCAAAAGTGTCTCTTAGTTTTCTCTTCTCCTTTAGGTGAGATAGAATGGCTAGCATGGGCTGGAGTTGCATATTTTCTTCATCCCACTTGGAAGTCTAGAGGGGGCTGAAGTTGTGTATTTTCCTTCTGCCACGTAGAAGACTACAGCTGACTGGAATTGAGTATTTCTCTTCCCCTAGGTCAGTTAGGCTTTGATAATACCCCGTTAGGTTAGGCTCTGGTTAACCATTTTCTCTTTAGGGCAGATCTTGTTAAGAAGAATAGAGTCCTTTGTGGTATTTATTTCAAGATGGTTCATTTTCCCCTGTCCTTACTAGAAGTACAAGATGATTGTTTTCTCTGATATTTATTATGGAATTCTGGTCAAGCCCCTGGAGGTAAATCTCACAATATTGTGGGGGCCTCTTTGTGACTGAGTCCCCATGGAATTTAAAACTCTTGGACTTGTCCATAATGGTCCTTCAGGAACTTGTCAATCATAGTTCAGGTTTTCCTACTCTAACACATGTACCCCAGCAGTTTCTGCTCATAAGTCTCTGCTTTGTAAATTGTGACTCCCTATGTTTATTGATACTTGTCTGTGTCTCCAATCACGGGGACAGCAGTTTGCTCTGTGTCTTTCATAGATCCCAGGATCCATACAGATTGTTGATTTTTCAGTCTGTGCAGCTTTTTACTTGTTTTTAGGATAAAGTGGAAATTTCCATGCCTTTATTTTTTATTTATCAAATATTTTTTGAGCACTTCTATGTGCCACTATTTTGTAAGTTCCAGGGACATGATGGTGTAAAAAGCAATTTTCCTGCCATCACGGAGCATTTTTAGTGGAAGGAAGAAGACAATAAACAAGTTGAATAGACACATATTGTGGAAAATGTTAAAAAGAAAACAAGTTATGCCATAGGTAGTAACTGGATGGGGAATAGAGAAAGGCTAATTTATATGTAGTGGTTAGGTAAGCTGTCATTGGGGAGATGCCTTGTCAACAGAGAAAGTACCAGAAAGAAGTGAAGAACATTTCCAGCAGAGGAGACAGAAAGTGCAATGGTCTAAAGGCAAGAAAAGTCTTGTTATCTTTAAGGAATGCAAGGGAGATCAAAGTGGCTGGAATATAGTGAACAAGCAGAGAAGAGAAAATAGTGAAGAAGCAAGATTCAGATTATGCAGTGCATCACTGGCCACTAAAGGAGTTTGGATTATATTTTAAATGTAAACGGAAGCTAAAGAAGGGGATTAACATGGGGAGAAACATTGTGGTATTTTTTCTTTAAAAATTCCACTCTAGCTCTAAATTAACAATGGACTGGAAATGACAGAAGTACTGAGTACATTTAAGCATTTTTTACCCCCATCCCCCATTTTATGGTGAGAGCATTTAATATCTACTCTCTTAGCAACTTTCAAGTATGTAATATAGCATTGTTAACTATAGTCATCATTTGTAGGTTAGCTCTCAAGAGCTTATTCATCTTATCGTTGGAAGTTTGCACCCTTTGGCCAACATTTCCCATTTCTCCCAGCTCCTAGCCCATGGCAACCTACATCTCATTCTCTATTTCTATTAGTCAGGATTTTTTAGATTTCACATATAAGTGAGATCATGCAGTATTTGTCTTTTTTTTTTTTTTTTTGTCTGACTTATTTCACTTAGCATAATGCCTTCAAGGTCCATTCATATTGCTGTAGATGGTAGGATTGTCTTTTTTTTTTTGTATATATGTCACATTTTCTATATCCATTCATTCATCAGTTGATACTTAGGTTGTTTCCATGTCTTAGGTATTGTGAATAATGCTGCTATGAACATGGGGGTGCAGATATCTTTTTGAGATCCTGATTTTATCTCCTTTGGTTATATACCTACAAGTGCTATTGCTAGATCATATGGTAGTTCTATTTTTTATTTTTGAGGAACCTCCATGCTGTTTTTCTAGAAGCTGTGCCAATTTACATTCCTACCAATAATGCACAAGGGTTACCTTTTCTCAACATCCTTTCAAACACTTGTAATTTTTTGTTTGTTTGTTTGTTTGTTTTGTTGTTTTTTTAAATAATAGCCATTTGACCATTTGTGAGATGACATCTTATTTTGGTTTTGATTTGAATTTCCTTGATGATTAGTTACTAATGTTGAATACCCTTTCCTATACTGGTTGGCCATTCATATGTCTTCTTTGGATAAAGGTCTATCCAGGTCTTCTTGCCACTTTTTAATCAGATTATTTGTTTTTTTTTTTTGTTATTGAGTTGTATCAGTTCTTAAATATTTGGATATGAAGCCCTTATCAGATAGATAGTTTGCAAATATTTTCACCCATTCTGTGTTAACTATTCAACTGTTATTTGGTGTTCATTTTATATTTTGTGGGATGTAAAGATATGAAAATATTTTAGAAGATTACAGTACATTTAGAAAGATAATACATTTGTACTTTGATACAAGTCAAGATTTGATAAAAATAATATGAGTGGCTTATTAATAATATATTCAGATTTTAGAATAAAAATAAATTATATTCTGCTGGGTTAGTTTGAAATCTCATGGAAAAAGACTGAAGGAACGGAGAGGGCTCATGCACTGAACCTAGATAAATGAGTTTATTATCTATCTTGTTCCATTTACACAAATACCACCACCATTTACTTAGTCAACCAAGGATAAAATCCAAGAAACAATCTTGACTCCTTTATTTATTGATTATCCACAGCAGAAATTTTTCTGTGATTTGTTGGTATTGAGTAAGACTTGAATGATTGCTTCAGACCTCAAGGACTCTAGTTAATCTGTCCTTTGTTCTTTGCCTGTGGGTTATCTTCTATTTCTAACCATCCCTAGTGCTAACCAGAAGATTTTATATTCTAGAGAAATAATACAGATCTTGCAGTTATAAATGGCCTTATTATAAATACTGTCTCTACCACTGATTTTGCGATTGAATGGACGTTTTCCTTTTTGTTTCATTCTCAAGTTTTGCATTTTTAAATTGAAGGAATATAATTTGGGAATAAGTTTAGTTTCAGACAACAGAAACCTCAAATTATGTAACTCAGATGAGATGAAAATTTATTTTTATCATATGGAAAAATGGTTTGAAATGGAAGATCTAGGGATGTTATATGGCTCCACAAAGATGTTAGATTCATGTCAGTTTCAATTTATTGCTCTGACATAGTTACCATGTGATAACACATTGTCAGGCTCTAACCAACACACCTGCATTTCAGCCGGCAGGTGGAAGAAAGGGTAATGGAAAAAAAGATCCAAAGAACACACACTAAATATCTATTGAGGACACTTTTAAGAAGCTGTAACACAACGCTTCCACTTACATTTCACTGGCAGAATTTAGTCACATGACAGCACCTAGTTGCAAAAGAAATTGAGAAATGTGTTCTTTATTTGTGTACAATATGCATAGCTAAAAATTGGGGAGTTTTTGTTGTTGTTGAGAACAACAACAACAAGAGAAAAAAAATGTAAATGTTAAAGTGTCTAGTTCATAATATCTGTTTATATTTTGTCCTTCTGATCCAGTTCTTTTTTCTCTAACTCATATTTTCCAGTCTTATTTTGCATTAAATTTGTCATGATTCTGGATATCCACATTCTTTGTCAAATTGGTGCTACCCTTATTTGTGTCTATACAATACTACTAAATAACTAAATAATTATCAGAACAGACAAATTTGGCTCAGAACAGGTATTTCAGGTTTCACAATCCATAAGAAGAAGACAAATACTTATAGGAATAGATTTTAATACTCCAATAAGAAGTGTAGGAAATGAGATTAAGAGTGGCCTTGATTTTAGCCTATATTGCATGAATTTAATTTGTGTTTGGTATCATCAGATTCCTGTTCAAATTCTTCCCACTACCACCTCCCTTCATGTTCTCACACATTACCTCTCGTACATTCTACCAAAACTTGGGATATCTCACTTCTTGCCCTACCAAAAACTGCTCTCTTCTTTATTTTGAGAATGTTGCATAAATAAATGATGGGGGACAGTTTAAAGCAATTGGATTCTAGGTGGATTAAGATTTGAACATAAGTGTGAGATATCAATGTAAAATTCCAGGAACAACGGCATGAAGGACTTGTCAACACCAGTTACTCATGGGACTTACTCTTTCTGTGTCAAAGCCAGGCTTAAGAATCTGTCAGGGCAGAGAACTTCCTATTCCTGGGTCTGAGTTTCCAAATCTATTAAATGAGAGAATAGGATTCAATATCGTGGTCCCCCCTTATCTGTGGAGAATGTTTTCCAAGACCTCCAGTGGATGCCTGAAACTGCTGATAGTCCTGAACTCTACATATACTATTTTTCCTATACATATATATTTATTATAAAGTTTAATCTACTTTTAGGCACAGTAAGAGATTAACAACAATAACTACTAATAAAATAGAACAATTATAACAATGTACCGTAATAAAAGTTATGTGAATGTGGTTTCTTTCTCTCTCTCAAAATATTGTACAAATTTCATACCGTTCCCATCTTAACTAGGCAATTACCAAACCTAGTTTGAAGTTGACAGCAAGACTAGCATGGATTTCTTTTCCTTCTTCACAACTTCACAGTCAGAAGATTCGTTCTTACTGTAGATCTTGGCAACCTCACTATATGATTTTTTCTTTCCTTATTAAGTTGAGAACTTACACCTTTTCACTTAAAGGCAGCACTTTTTGGATTCTCTTTGGCATATGGATTCTCTTTGCCAGCATGACTACACGTAAGCTTTGGGGCCATTATTTAGTAAAATAAGTGTTACTTGGAAACAAGCACTGTGGTACATGGACAGTCGATCTGATGACTGAGATAGCTATGGAGTGACTAACAGGAGGGATGTGCTGGACACAGCGTTGATTTATGTCCCGGGCAGGACAGAGTGGGAAGGCTCAAGATTTCATCATGCTACTCAGAATGATGAGTTTAAAACTATGAATTGTTTCATTTCTGGAAGCGAAACCATGGATCAGGATACACTGTTGTACTACCAATTTGCATTGTATTCTATGTACCACCCAGATGTGGCGGTCATTAAAAAATGCAAGGCAAATGGTATCTCTGGAATTGCACAACACAGTGGCCCTAGATAATATCTAATATGTAGCAGATACATGTTCTACTTTGATCAGACCAAATAAAATCTGTATGAAAATCACCAACTTGAGTTTTGAGTGTATTTATTTTGCTTCTATATATTTTCCTATTGACTTTGTATATTAAACCATTTACCATGCAAGATACAGGTCTGTGTTTGCAGAGAAAATGCTGCAACTTTTAGTTAATTGAACAAGATGGTGAAGGTTTATGATTGTCGGTGGGATTGTGGTTTGTTCAAGGTAAAATTGAACAACTGTATTAACTATGTTCTGTGTATCAACATCTTGTTATTATTCTAGGTTGTGAGCAGATGATTCATGATTCCTGAGCAGCAAGTGAATATATGAACAGAGTTTACTGCTGTGATAAAATAAAACTTACAACACAGTTTATCTGACTTTTTATGGAACACATAATCGTTATTGTGTTGCACAGTAAACAGGCATAAATTGTAAACTGTTCACTTTAAGGCTTGTGATTAACTTACTTTTACAAAGACAATATTTTGTATTGTCTTATTTTATTTAAATTTTTTTTGTATCTTGAATCAACATCAATGGAGTTTGGCAATCAGGGAATGGATTCAGAATGTGGTAGGTATCACTACTTAATAGCAATATGTATGATTCTCTAAATTCATTATATCCTTAGCTAGAGAAAGAGATGTTGGGCTATTCACATTCCAGAAGAAGGAGCAAGTTGTCCAGAATTTTATTTAATAGGCAATTCATAGATGAGTGAATCTGAAGATTGAATTTGTCTACTAGAACATGAAATGAAAAAGATAAAATTGTAGTAATTACATTTTTTATGTACTTGTTAAATGTCTAAGCCAGAATGATCTGACAAATTAATCTGCTACCTGTTTATAAGATCTGAACTAGACTGACAAGGAAAAAACCAGTGTAGTGGATGGACATTATTATGTTAAAAATGTTTGCTGCTCCCATCCTGTGAAAGGAGTATACTTCCCTCTTCCACTGATATGGGATTTAGCCATTGGCTTACTTAGCAAAAAGAAGTGTGAGGGAAGAGCTGTCTGCCACATCAGGACATAAGCTTTAAGAGCACCATAAAATTTCACCATGTTCTCTTTTCTTTTTTATCTGAAGACTGACATCTTCCATATGTGCTTCTTAGCCTCGGTCCCAGAATGAAGATAACATGGAATAAGTCATAGACAACCTGCACTGGGCAGTGAGTGCAGGTAACATAAGCAAGAAATAAACCTTAGTCATGTAAGCCACTGACCTTTTGTGTGTCAAAACTCAGAGTCACACCAACCAATATGAGAAAATAAATGTCTTCTTTGTTCCATATTGATAGGGGTCAACGAATGTAGAGGCAATTAAACTGTTAAATGAGGAAGATTTATGATGCATAATATTAACGTTAAGAGTGCAAGATCAAGCACTGTAAATACAAATGGGTAAACAGAGAAAAATATCACAAACTAAGTAGCAGTACTAAAATGCCAGGGAAATTGTAAAACAACATAATTAAAATGTAAAGTGTGATTGACCTTTACAGAGGCACTCTTTCATTTAATGAACATTTAGGGGCAACTTCTTCAATTGTGACACTATCACAATTAAAAAATGTTAAATCTTTGAACAATCTTATCTCAGTTGTACTCAGAGAAATTGATCCCTAGAAATAAATACTCCTTGGAGGTGAGAGGAGGGAGCAGAATCTGTGTTTCTAAAAGTTTGGGAAAAGCTGTAAACTGTATCCTTCTCCTGGGAATTCATAAGACATATTAAGAAAGTAAAGCTTTGAGAAGTTCTACAAAGGACACCTGTTTTACTTGGTTAATTCTAATAAATCTGAACCTTATTTGGAAACAGTGTGGAGAACGTGGTCTTGAAGTTTTCAAAGATTAACAAGATATAGTCTATTTCAATTCCATCCCCGCATCCCACCATATCTAATGGGGGATAGAAAAAAATGTACGCAAATTCCACAGGGGAATACATGAGTAGGGGTGGAAGAAAATGAGGAGGGAGAGCTGAATGTGCAAATAGCCAGCCCCCCAATTCCAATTTAGAACATTAGTGCTATGTGGGAAGGAGCAAACCCTTTTAAATCCTGACCCAGTAGCAAAGGGATTCTTTAACACAACATATCTGAGTTACAACTGTCTCCTAACTATGCATTTTGTCCCTAACCTATTCCCATATCATGCTGCCCTGCACACCTCCACTATTCGATCTTTCAAAAGCCATCATTTAATTTCCTTCTCAAAATATTCTGCGGTTTTGCATTCTCCTCAGGATGATATCCATGTAATTGACTGATTTGGAAGAAGTTTGTATTATTAAAATACATATCTCTACTTGAGTGACTTTTATGACATTGTCATTGAATTCTTTTAACTATTCACTTATCTAACAAATGTCCTCTCTTTATCTAGTATGATGCCAAGCAGTAGGTTTTGTAGAGGAAAGAGTTGGAGCTCGATGCCAGAACCCCTGCAATCAAATTCAGTCTTCTACTCTCTAGTGATTTAGATGTCAGTGACCAAATCTGAAAAGTAAATATAGTAATACATGTTATCTCAGTGTCTTACATATTGATCAATAAACACACACAAAAAAATTCACTGGATGCTTAGATCAGAGTAGACACTAAAACAATGTTAATTGTTTAAATCCAAATCTAAGTAATATATACAAAGTAGTATATTCAGTTCTTGAAATTTAAGGAATTTAAAGTCAATTTAAGAAGGAATATATAAATATATATAAATATTTAAATGCAAACGCTAACAAGGAAAACAAACAAAAACAGAGAAGAATTCAGACTGCATTTAAAATGTGGATGTGCCAGCAGGGATGGATTGGGAGTTTGGGATTAGCAGATGCAAACTATTATATATAGAATGGCTAAACAATAAGGTCCTACTGTATAGCACAGAGAACTGTATTCAATATCCTGTGATAAACCATAATGGAAAAGAATATGAAAAAGAATATATGTATATGTATAACTGAATCACTTTGCTGTACACCAGAAATTAACACAACATTGGAAATCAATTATACTTCAATAAAATAAATTTTAAAAAGTATGGATGTTGGGCTTCCCTGGTGGTGCAGTGGTTGAGAGTCTGCCTGCAGATGCAGGGGGCGCGGGTTCGTGCCTTGGTCTGGGAAGATCCCACATGTCATGGAGCGGCTAGGCCCGTGAGCCATGGCCGCTGAGCCTGTGCGTCCGGAGCCTGTGCTCCACAATGGGAGAGGCTACAACGGTGAGAGGCCCACGTGCCGCAAAAAAAAAAAAAAAAAAAAAAAAAAAGTATGGATGTGACTGTTTGCATGTTCTAGTTTGTCATAGGATTGACAGAGTTTGACTTTTGTAATCAGACTTCATGGATTCAAATCCTGGCTTCGTTTCTCACTAACCCTATAATTTTAGTAAAATTTCATAAACTCCCTCAGCAACCTTCTTTTGTAAAGTAATTCAGATAAAGTCTCATAGAATTGATATAAAAATTAATCTGAGTGTCCTCATGGAAGAAATAAATCTTTGATGTGAGTCTTAAAAAGTGTATATATGAGATATTGGAGAAGAGCAGGCAGCATCCCCAGTGGATGAAGGTATGGGAAGGAGAGGGAAGTGTCTGAGTGACTGTAGGGGGAATGCACTCAGAGCAGGATACCTGGCACTCTGTTGGTGAGTGGTGTCAGCTGGGGCTCCAAGCCTAATACAAGAGAGCATGGTCAATGAGGGGAGAGGGCAAGAAACCCATACTGAAGAGTTTAGACTCACCATGTTAAGCCAGGATTGAGAAAGTCAAATGACTACGGGCTACCTGGGTATTATAAATGAGAGAAGTGTCTTAGGACAGGCAAGCAAAGTGGCTAGTGTGGGCCTTTCCACCAAACTAAAGACTCTGCTTTTTGGCCAGGTACAATCACTACCCAGCTCCATATTTACATCATGCTTCAGTGTATCCAAATCTAATTTTTTTAAGCAGCCAGCAATGTGGACTTTTATGTGGACTTCTAGAAATGTGTATGCTCTTTTATACCTTCATATCTTTAGGCGTGTCTGCTACAATAACCTGGCCTTTCTTTCTCCTTGGTTAAGTTCAATATAACCCACAAGACTCCTCTCAAATGTTTTCTTCTTTGTGGAACCACTTCCATATCTTGGGGGGGGGGAATTATTCCAGGACTTACCACGCTGGATTACAGTCTTGAGGCTAGAAGCTGCCTTATTTTTATTACAATGCTCACCACAGCATTTGACACAAAAAGTAGTCAATAAGCATGTGCTGACGTCTATACTGGCTTAGATTCCTGAGCAGTGGAGGATGATTAGTTCACTGTTCATCTCAGCAGTAGAGAGAAGACTGAGAAGGATCAAGTTTCTTTTCAGATTAAAAAAAAAAAAATGAGCCCAGTTTAGCATAAAAATCACATTTTGAAAACATTCTAGAAAATCGTTTTTAAAAGTTCCCAATTCTCTAGAATCAGATATGTCTATACTTTGTTACCTCTAAGTAAATTCTACCAATAATGTTTTGAAAATACAGAACAAATCTCACTCACCTACACAAACAGATGGAGATGTGTAGTCTCCTCATGTGTTAGGCAGCCATGTCCATTAGCTGGAGGCATATTAAGGCCTTATTCTAGTAGAAGTAAATCTGGAAAAAAAGAGAAAGGAGCACAGAGCTGGGACATCGTGGTGGAGAGGCACGTTTTCCGTGTTAAGAAAGAAGGTTTTAAATGGTGAGGGATGTCAGAAGAAGATTATCTTGTGAAAGGAAGGGAATGGCATCCAGAAATTGCTCTGAATTGGTGGAGAACCTGGAGATACCAGCACATGAAGCTTCAGTGTCCAGTAACACCACCTACTTGCAGTAGAGTTCCTCAGTCTCTGAGTCATTACTTTCTCCTCTTGTTTCCTTCCTCATGTCTCCTTCCTTCTTTTTTTCCTCCCCTCCTTTCCATTATTTCTTCTCCTGTTACTCTTTCCCTTTTTCTTTTACTTCTCCTCTTTCTCTTCTTTCTCCTCATTTCTTATTTCTCTTTCTTATCCTCCTCTTCTTCCTTCTTCTTTGTCTTATCCTTTTTCTCTTTCTTCTCATCTTTTTTTTTCCTTCTCCTTTTTTTTTCTCCTAAAAGAACATAGCTCTGATTTTGGAAGGAAGTGGGGCAGTAGAATGCATTTGAGAGTCAATTTTGATGGGCTGCATCTATTCTAGAATAAGAGGGCTTATGATATTTGAAAATATTATACAATAAACTTTGGCATATTAATCACATTTTAATTAATCCCAGTCACTTTTGTGGTGATAACAGAGTTTCTATAAGTCCTGTGTCACATTCCTTTAGGCATCTCACATGGTTCAGAATAAGTGAGTTGACTTTTTAATTAACTTTGGCTAACCAATGAGACAAAATTGCCGTTGTCTTCTCATCTGCCTTATTTTGTCGTTTGAAATAGATTTGAACACCAGAAAATCCATCTTGTTTGGTTTAATCTTATTAATTAATTTTAATTTTTAGAAGGTTTCCTTGTTCCACATATCTGGGACATGGTTTAAAATATTTTCTAATTTCAGTGATTAATACAACCCTTTCCCTGAAATTAAATCAATTCTCTCTAATCTTAGAATACTAACATTTCTCTACTACTACATATTCTGTAGCTGTCATTTCATAACAAATCTGATTAAAATCCATGTGGGTTATTAAAGCTGCATGTCATAGTTAAAATTTGACAGTATACATTTTTGTAAAGTGAAGTGGGTTGAAAGATATATAAATGACTAGTTACCATTTCACCTACGTTAAAGTGTTTATCAGTTGTTCATATTGTAATTATAAAACTACTACTTTTACAAAGAGTAGTTAATAATAAAGCAAAATTGCCATATATGCATGAAGATTTTGGGTTAGTAAAATTGCTTTATTCTTTTGCACTTAAGGTGAAGCTATTATTTTGAGACTCTGGATGCTGTAGGTATATCTAGGTATTTATTTTCTATTTGTTTTCCAACTATATAATTTATGTATTATTTTAATGAATATAAAGTGATTTACACATATACATAGTATTTTAAAAATAAATAGTACTTGTGTCATTACTCCTACCTTGATGAATTATAAGACATCTCTTGTGTTCCTTCTCCCATTCTTTCTTGTTTATTTCTTGTAATTCCTAACACTAGATGAAACTTAAACTTACTTCTCTACCAGTAAATGGGACTCACACTCACCCAGGGTCTTTTATGCTCCATTTGTCTTAATTCACCCCCACATCACATCAGTCACAAGGTCAAATATTTTGATATCTCTACCCCAGTTCCAGCCACCATCATGCCTTGTCCTGAGTGAATGTCCTTACTTCTGTTCCCCACTTCATCCAACCTACCAAAGAATCGACTTTGTTAAGAGGCAGATCAACTTCCCATCTTCCTTCTAACTTGGCAGTGGCTTCTTACTGACCTTGGTATGGAGGTCATTTGGTTTCTCACAAGGTCAGGCCTTATCTGTGATATCTGTGATTTTGCTTAGTTCTCCAGTTCCCTCTCTCAACTCCACCTCCCAGAAACTCAAACCTCTCACCTGCTGGACTCCTTTAGATTTTCTAACAAGTCAAGCTCACCTTTAACCTCCAGTCTTGGCATATTCTATTTCATCTGCCTTAAATGCTTCCACCTCTAGTCTCACATGTTATAAGTAAATATACTCCAAGTTTATGAAAGTAATGTCTCTACCTAAAGTATATTTTTAAAATGAAAATCCAACCCATTAAAACTGATATTTCCTTTCAATGAACTCATTTGGAATAAGAAGGTTGTATCTACCTGAGGTGACTGAATCATATTTATCTACTCTGACAATTTCTTTTAATTGGTGCACTTGGATCATCCATATTTAAAATGATTATTGAGGGGACTTCCCTGGTGGTGCAGTGGTTAAGAATTTGCCTATGCAGGGGACAGGGGTTAGATCCCTGGTCTGGGAAGATCCCACATGCCACAGAGCAACTAAGCCCTTGCGCCACAACTACTGAGCCTGCACTCTGGAGCTTGCAAGCTACAACTACTGAGCCTGTGCACCTTAGAGCCCATGCCACAACTACTGAAGCCCACATGCCTAAAGCCTGTGTTCCACAAGAACAGAAGCCAATTAGAAGGCTGCACACTGCAATGAAGAGTAACCCTCACTCTCTGCAACTAGAGAAAACTGAGCACAGCAACAAAGACCTAATGCAACCAAAAAATAAAATTAAAAAATAAGTAAATAAAATAAAATGAATATTGATGTGGTTGCACTGACAGTTAGCATGTTTGTGACTGTTTCTTAAATGCTGCATTTGATTTTTGTTTCTCCCCTACACTTTTTCTGTCTTTTCTAGTTTTAGTTGAGGGTTTTATGATTCTATTTCATCTCCTCTCTTCACATGTCAATTATAGTTCTTTCAAAAAACTATTTTAGTGGTTGCCCTGGAGTTTGAAATATACTTTTAGAATTTATCTAAATCCACTTTCATTCCGCTATTTCACAAGTAATGCAGGTGCCTGCAGGGAATTCTCAATTCCTCCCTCAGTTCCTTAATACATAGTTGTCACTCATTTCACGTATCCATATGCTAAATTACCCAGTACATTGTTACTATTATTACTTTAAACAGTTATCTTTTAGGTCACTTAAGTATAAGAAATTTTTTAAAAATTAATTTATCCTCATTTATTCTTTTCTGACCTTCTTTGTGTAGATCTGTGTTCCAACCTATATAATTTTCCTTCTCCAGGAAGAATTTATTTTTACACAACTTGCAGGGCCCATTTGCTGGTGGTGAATTCCTTCAGTTTTTGTTTGTTTGAGAAATTAATTATTTATCCATTATTTATTCTTCATTTTTGAAGGATAATTTCACTGAATATAAAATTCTAGAATGGTGATTTTATTCTTTCAGCACTTAAAATATTTTACTCAACTCTCTTGTTACTTGCATGATAAGTCCACTGAAATTCTCGTCCTCATTCCTCTATAGTTGTGGTCTTTCGCCCATCTCTGGATCTTTTCAAGATATTTTTTTCTTTGTCTTTGATTTTTTCTTTTTTCAATTTGAATATGATATGCCTAGGTGTACATTTTTTGGTATTTATTCTGTATGATGTTCTCAAACCCTTCTGGGCATGTGATTTGGTGTCTGTCATTAATTTTGCAATATCCTTGGTGCTTATTAATTCAAATATTTCTTTTCTCTCCTATTTTTCACAGTGTGGTATTTCCTTCTGATATTTTAAAGTGTTTCATTTCTGGTATTTCAAAGTTTTAAATTGTCCCACAATCCTTTAAAAAAGTTTTCCCATTCATTGTTATTTTTCCATTTCAGTTTAGGAAGTTTCCACTAACCTACATTAAGTTCACTGATTCTTTTCTTGGTCATATCCAGTCTATTGAGGGCCCATGAAAGGCATTCTTCATTTCTGTTACAGTGTTCTTTATTTCTATCATTTTCTTTTGATTATTTCTTAGAGCCTCTATCTCTCTGTTTACATTACCCACCAATTCTGTCATGTTGTCTACTTTTTCCATTAGAATCCTTGTTTTAACAATTATAGTTATTTAAAATTTTCTATCTCATGATTTCAGAATCTGTGTCATCTTTGTCTGGTATTTATTCTTGCTTTGTTTCTTCAGGTTGTAATATTTCTTGTCTTTTAGTATGCCTTGTAATTTTTTGTTGAAAGCCAGACATATTTTATTGAGCAATAAGAATTGAGGTAAATAGCCTTTCATGTGAGGTCTTGTTAATCTGTCTAAAATTTGGACTATGTTTAATGTTTGGTGCAGCTGTAGGTGCCAGAGGTTTCAAATTCCTCTAGTGTTTTTGTTTTTCGTCTGTCCTCTTAACTTTTGGCTTCTCATAGAGCTCCTCCTCAGATAGAGTTTGCATCTTGCACCTTTTTTTTTTTTGGCTGTAATTCACTGTTATGATATTAGAGCCATTTGTGTGGTGTTAAGGAGTGGGAGAGGAGAAGTATTCTATAATCTTATGATTAAATATTAATGTTTTAGTGAGTCTGTATCCCTGAGTTGTGACCTTCACGAGTGTTTCTTAGCTCCCCTTCCCCACTTAGGTGAGACAAGAAGCCTAGAGGGGATTGGTCAGGAGTAAATGCCCTTCCCCCTAGTGGGATAAGGTTCTGGTAAAGTCTTTTTCCCTGGAGAATAGACCTTTGTTATGAAGATTCTCTGTAGTAGTACTTCTCAATGCTTATGTTTTCCTTCTCCCTGCCAGAGCCTTTTGGGGATATTTCTTGGCTCTTAACAATGACAACCTGGTGGGTTTCTTGGTGGTAAAACCTATGAAAATATGGGGCTCCACTAAAACTGTGGTCTCCAGAAGTTTCTTCTCTTCAAGTTAGTTCATACTTAGACTAGAGTAAGTCATTAAAATGACCATTAGAGTATTCCTACCAGTTTATGATTCCAGGGACTTCTGCTCCAGGTATCGATTTCCTCTGTGATTCTTTGTGATGTTTGCCTTCCTCCAGATTTGGGGATGGAGATTTGCTCTTTGACTTCTGTTCTCTAATGGCTCCAAGGAAATTCATAAAACTTTCAGTTTGTTCAGCTTTTCCTTGTTATAAGGAAGGGAATGATAAATTTCAAGCTCTTTGCATATTGTAGCTGAGACTGGATAATTTCTGACCAAATAATTTTTGAAGGAATAATAGACCATTTACTAATCTTTATCTCCTTCTCTAATTTGAAAATAATAATATTTACTTTGTGAGGATTATAGATAAGGTCTTACAATTTTTAATAAGGTGCCTACTCATAGTAGGTGCTCAAAAATGATAGCTACTTTTCATCTTATTACTATTAATTAAACATATTTGAATGGTCAGTTTATTTCTATTATTTTGGTTACTGGTGTGATTCAATCAGTTATCAACTGGTAAAATACCAATTAAATAGAAGCTCTGTTAGAAATTTCTTTTAAGAAGAAAAGACTCCTTTTCTTTTGGAAACCCTTTATTCCTTGAATAAGTTTTACTTGTTATTATCTTGCCTGTTGAGAATAAAACAATAAAAGGAAGGAATAAGAATGGGGTTTATTTTTATTCTGTGTTTACTATGAACCAATCATTTTATATAGGGTAAATTTTATTTTCCACAGAAATCCTTTGAAGCAGGTATTATTATTATCATTCATGTTTTATTGATGAGGAAACTGTGACTCAGAAAGAGAATTCAACTAAGATCATTGAGCCAGTAAATGGTAGAGCTAAGGTCTGAACCCATGTCTCCACAACAAAGCTTTTGTCTTCTGTACAGCTCAAGCATATTTCAAACTTTAGTAATGCGTGAACCCCTATTAAAGGAAAAACATCTGCTAGATTCTTTCATTCAGATTTATACTATTTTCTCATAATGTTCTTTAAGCATATATGCACAAGGAACCAGGTATAAATTCCTTTTCCAATATCTCTTAACTAACTACAGAATGAAATGAAAGCACAATTTAACTGTAAACAGAATTACAAATCAATCAAATTTAATGAATAATTTTGACTACAGAAGTGAGAGAAAGATACTATTAGGCAAAAGAGTGCTAAGAAAAAGATTTAGGCACTTTTGGTAGTACATTTTATTTTTAAGATACTGGTAAGCACGTCAACTTTCCCAGAACAACATCGCTATCTGTAAAGCACACCATCTCATCCAGGAAATTAATTTGTTTAGTCAGTGGATGACCGAAAATAAAGAAGCTCACCTTAGTGGAACTCTGTGGGAATGAAGAAAAGTCCAGAAATAGAAAGAATGTGGGCTGAGTAGTGTCTTCTGAAATGCTGATGCTGTTGTCCCAGTGCCAGTGATGCTGATCGTTTCTTTGCTCTCATTCATTTACGAACCATCTTTCAGATCCTTGACAAGGTATTCTCCACCATTTGGAGCCGAATTTTTTTTATCTCAAAATACCCAATTCTATTTCAACAAGAATCTCTGAGTAGATTTTCTTGAAATATCATTTTGAGAGTATTTTATTTTGAGTCTGTTTATCAAAACATAGGTAAAAATCATTGAAATATACTTACATTTAAGTCCAACTTTTTCTGCTAAGTGAGACAAGTGAAGCAAGGAAATATTTTTTTCTCAATTGGTTACCCTCCAGTACTATTTTACTCGTATGTGTTCATCTTTTATATAAAGAGACTAGTAATCCAGGGATCCTTGACCTTCCAAGACACCACTTTTTCCAGCAATCTCAGCTCCAGTTCCTAATCTAATTCTGGTTAGAAAAGGCAATGCATTTGGTGTTTCCAACCTCTCTATATAGATCAAGTATAAAATTAATCCTGCTGTTAAAGGTTAGAGACCTATTATAGTATGCTCTTACAGAAAACTTCAGACAACCATAGGTTACAAAATTCACCTTTTTGGCCAAATCAAAATTATTTTTCATCTGTCTCAATTTTCTGGGACTTAGAGAAGCAGAAAGAAAACAAAAATACATTGTTGAGCACTTATAATTATCCAGACACTTTGCTAAGGGATTTTCATACAGGGATTGATTTACTACTCAAATAATCCTCTAAAGTATTATAATCTATTAAAATTTCCATTTTATAGATAAGCAAACTGAAGTTCACAGAGAATAACAAGGGGAGAAAATGGATCAGATATACCAGGTCAAGTTTACTCTAATAAAAAGATCTTGCCAAACCCCTAAAATATCCTACCATGAACACTTGTAATTCCCATCACTTAGATTTGTGGGCTGGACAATGTCTACTTGTTGGAGACCAGCTGCAAAATAAATGAATCTACGAGATTCACAATGTGTTTTTTCATTGGAACTTGACCACAGTCAATGAACACATGAATGCTCATATACAAACACACAATTCCTCTCCATTAGACATGAACACTTCCCCCAGTCAGGACTGGGTTTGCCAAATTCCTATATTAAGTTTATTAAATTAACAATTAACCCATCAAAGACCATTTGTTGATTGTGTTTTTGTTCATAAGCTTCAGCCATACAGACACTTGGCTTCCTGTCTTCTCCCAATAGTCAAATCTGATTAACAAAGGACCTAGTATGCTTCCTGGTAAAGCCCGGAATGCCTCCCACATTTTCCATCACTTCATAGAGTAGTCATTGGCTTTCCTTTACTCTGTGTAATTAGAGATATTTCATAAATCTTAAATTCCCCAATTAACATTTCCTGATTGATGACAAAGTGTTTGTTTTCAGTGATCTTAATCACCTTATCAGTCACCTTAGTCATGCTTATTCAGATTGCTCACAGATTCATGTATTTCTCCGTTGGCCAGCCTACACAGCTCTTTTTATTTTTTATCTCCCAGCTTTTAAAGTAAAAAAATTGGTGAACCCCAGGAATGAGTGAGAGAGGTATTCATGCTTTCATTATTAAGTTGACAAAACCTGCCATTTTATATGTTGGGAACGCTAATGTTATACCAGGATAAAAGAGAGGGATTTTTGAGACTTTCCTGGTGGGTAAGGAACTCAAAAGAGAGTGACTTTAATTATTTAGTTTGTATATACACCAAGCTTGAGGGTGGTGTGAAAATTTTAACTGCATAGAAGATGCAATGCAATGATGACCTCTTTGGAGGGAAATGACAGCAGTGTTAGTACCTTTCAATACTGAATTACTTCAGATGAAACACTTATTTGTGCTTTGGGGCTATATTTACTCTGCCAGAAGCTGTGGTAAAGATTTTCACAATATAGCTTTGTCATTCTTTTAAAAGACCTTCCTGGAGGTTGGACTTTTAAAATGCTTTAAGAACAAGAACAGAAAAGCACCCAACATATATAGGAAAATATAAATGGTTGTTACTGAAAAGAACAAACATCTTTGTGAATATAAATCCTCTCTCTTCATTCATTTGCTTATAATGACTTCCTTGACTGAAGTGACTTCTTTACCTTGGTAGACTCTTTATTATCCTTCAAGACCCTGCTTAGATATAATTCTTTCTTGAAGCCTTCTCCAATTTCCTCTTACCCCAAATTGCTGTAAATTCATTCACTCACATACTTAATCATTCATTCAATAAAATTTTCTAATTATCTACCAGAAATTGAGGGTTATAAATACCAATAAGACTTAATCTCTATACTCTAAAAGTTTATAATCTATTTGGAGGAGACATATATGTTGAGAAAAATAAGTGCAATATCTATCAAAGCTTCTATTAGAGAAATCTTTACGAAGCATAAGTAGTTCACTAAGGCAAGGACTGTTAATCACTCTTGGGAACTAAGCAAAGATGTCTTAGAGAAAGTGGCATTTGTGATTATCTCGAGGAATGGGGCCAATATAGCTGAAGCTGCTGATAGCCTGACTACATAAATATTTTTATCTTTACAACATCAGTGCCTACTGGCTCAAATGGCATTAGAGCTGGAACTTTGGCCATACTCATGGCAGGTGGGACAGGCTGGCAGTTAACCACTCCCTCGTGCTTGTCCTCAATCATAGACAAGGGTCTGGGATGACGTGTCACGTACAGGACCTGGTGGATAAATACCACAGCTCCAATACCCATGGGTGAGATCATTCTGAGGAAATTGTACCACCCTGATTGGGAGTTCCCCAAGCAGAGTAAAAACCTTACCCACAGTAGTGAACTGGATTTATAATGTACATTTATTAGCTGACTTTCCTTTCCTGTCACTTCCCTATTTCCCTACTTTTCAAATAAACCACTTGCACGCTGTTGTGGGATAATTTTTTTTTAAGTAAAACCAAGATTCTCATGCAACTGTAAAGTGAAAACATAACAAAGATTCTATTTAATTTATAAATTAATGATGGAAATGAGGGAACTGGTGAGAAGTCACAACTGAATCAAATGTAGAATTCCCAGGTAAAATCAGGATGCTCAGTAAAATTTGAATTTCATATAAATAGCTTATAATATGTTAGCATAAATATATGCCAAATATTGCATGGGATTATACTTATGTCAAAAATAATTGTTTATTTGAAATTTCAATATAACTAGGCATCTTGTTATTTTGGTTTGCTAAATATGACAAACTTATTCAAAAGAGAATTTAAATTACTATATGTAGATGATAGATAAGGAATGCTGTAATAAAGTTACACATAGATGCAAAACTGGCAGAACTGATCAGTATCTACAGGACAATAATCAACTGTATTCCACTGCACACAGTCTATATGTGTGTGGACAAGAATCGCTTGCATGGTTAACAGTTTCCTACAAATTAAAGCTCAAAGACAATGAAAGGTGGAGATAACCTGGGCGGGTGTGCTAGACAAGGTATTCAGAGGTCTTTTCATTTTTTTCCATTTCAAAAACTTTTGTAATGGTTTCTTACAACAAGAATTCTTTTCTGAGAGAACACAAACTGAGACCCTGTTTTGGGGACAGGTTAAGTGGTCATTCTAAAAAATGAGACAGAATGATTGTGCATTATAGAAACCATATAAAGTATGTGGAGGGTTGTGTTGAGTTATCAGCTTGTAGTGATAGGTTGGCAGTGAAATAAATAAGGACCTTTTGTACCATGCTGAGTAGCTTGACAAATAGCCAATCTGTAGCTATTGAGAGGCTACAAGATCAGATTTGCATTCATAAAGATCAACTGACCAATATAATAAAAGATAGATATTAGGACTATGAAACCAGAAGTGAGAAACAGGTGAAAAGGCAGGAGGTACAAAGAGAGGAAGAAGAAGGAAAAGCAAAGAAAGCAGTTAAAAAGACAGAATGGGCAGGAATGACATTTGATGAGATGTGGAGGTTGAGTTGGAAGGAACAGTCTAGAGATTACTATCAGAGTTCTGCTTCATGGTTGTAATGCTATTAATAGAGATAGACTATCAGGTCCTTCATCAAAGATAGTGAGTTCAGGGCTTCCCTGGCAGCTCAGTGGTTGACAGTCCACCTGCCGATGCAGGGGACACAGGTTTGTGCCCCAGTCTAGGAAGATCCCACATGCCGCAGAGTGGCTAGGCCCATGAGCCATGGCCCTGGGCCTGCACGTCCAGAGCCTGTGCTCTGCAATGGGAGGGGCCACAACAGTGAGAGGCCTGTGTACCACAAAAAAAAAAAAAAAGAAAGATAGTGAGTTCAACTTTGAGTGCATGAGTATCTTTCAACAGGCAGCTAGATATGTGGTTTAGGATCAGGAGAAAGTTATGGGCTAGAGATACATATGTGTGAGTCTTAAGTACAGGTTAAAATTCTGAGAGTGAATGAAACTATTGAGGAGAAGATGGGCAGGATAAGACCTTGAAGAGTGGGCAGAGGTAGAAAACTCAGCAAAAGAAGTTGAGGAACAATGTTGGACATGAGAAGAACCAAGAGGATATGCTCTAACAGAGCCCAGGGAAAGAGATGCAAGTTTCAGGAAACAGGAAACAAGAAGACATGCCAAGGAGAGGTGTGCCAGTGAGAACTGTAACACAAGAAGTGAAGAGATTTGCCCATGAACAATTGGGACAGTATTTTCCAAACTATCTTTTGAGATACCCCTCTTGTTGAGTTAAAATAAACAATGTTTAGGTAACTCTGAAAAAATCTGACATGTTTCCCCAAAACCCAAAAGCACAGAGAGCGGTATGATTTAACATTATTTAGTCTAGAAGTTCCCAATCTGACTTAATCATGAAGCACTTTCTGTGGCCTGCTACCTGTTCATATACTATGAAACAGGTGCTTCTGGGAAGAATGAACTAGAGTTAGTGAAGAAATAAGAATACTGGGGAAAAAGTTGGTAAGTAAAGACATGTAGACTGTTTAGTATCAGTACTAGCAACTTATAATTATCTGTGCTTAGTCAATACTCCAGGGCCTTTACAATATTATTACATCTAAACTTCACAATAATCCTATAAGATGGGTGCTATTATTATCCACTTTTAACTAATGAAAGAACTGAAAACAGGAGACTTCTCTGGTGGCACAGTGGTTAAGAATCTGCCTGCCAATGCAGGGGATACATGTTCGAGCCCTGGTCCCGGAAGATCCCACATGCCACAGAGCAACTAAGCCTGTGTGCCACAACTACTGAGCCTGTGCTCTAGAGCCTGCAAACCACAACCACTGAGCCCACATACCAAAACTACTGGAGCCCAGGCACATAGATCCTGTGCTCCGCAACAAGAGAAACCACCACAATGAGAAGCCCACGCACCGCAACAAAGAGTAACCTCTGTTCACCACAACTAGAGAAAGCCTGCATGCAGCAATGAAGACCCAATACAGCCAAAAATAAATATAAACAAACAAACAAATAAATAAAAATAAACAAATAAGCTGAAGATATATAGAGATGTTAACTAACTTGCCCTAGATCACACAGCTAATTAACGGCAGAGTCAGCCTCGGAACTCAGCCTGACTCTGAGCACATACTCTTATTCACAATGCTTGGGTACCACCCAAATATTTCTGAAAGTTATCCCAAAATGTTTGGAAAGATACAAAAATATGACTTATGAAGTTGAAATTATAAGGAGGTAAAAATTGATCACAAAATCAGGTAACACATGTTCTATTACAGGAGTTGGCAAACTACAGCCTGTGATCAAAGTCCAACTTGTCACTAATTTTTGTAAGACTTGTGAGCTAAAATGATTGTGTTTTACATTTTTAAGTGGTAGAAAATAAAGAATAATGTTTTACGTCACATGAAAAATGACATGAAATTAAATTTCAATGTCTATAAATAAAGTTTAATTGGAACACAGTCAATCCCATTTGTTTACACATTATCTATGGATGCTTTCATGCTACAATTGTAGGACCGAGCTGAACAGACAGAATGGCTTGCAAAGCCTTAATTAAAAAATTTACTATTTGGCTCTTTACACGCAAAGTTTGCTGAGTCCTGTTCTATAAGAAAGGGCAGGTTCTCTAGAGAAAAAAATGAGGATAGAAGCTTAAAGTTTAGGTGCCACAGATGACATTATTATTATAAGATGATGCAGGGCTTGGGAAAACTGAAGCATTGTTTAGTCAATACAAGCCTGCTATGCATGTTGGTGTAGGCAAAGACATGACTGCTTGCTCCAGGTATTACTCACTTCTCAATTTTCTCCTTATATTCCTATTCCTGTTTCTCTCCTCCTTGGTACCATGTCCTGGAATTCTTTATTTCCTTCTGCAAATCTTTCACTGCTTCTGTTTGGTGAGACCTTAGGACTTCTCAATAACCTGTCTATTCTTCCTTTTTGATTGGTGATTCTCCACATCTTATTGATTTCCATGTCTTCTGCAGATCCAGGCAAGGGACCCTCCTCTCTTCCTGAATGATTCTCACCCACAGGGCAGGGACTATGGACTCCTGCAATTAAAGCTTGGAGTCTTACTTAAGACTTGTTTTCTTCCAATGGATATGGAAGAAGTCAAATCAGAACTCAAACTCCTCAATTTGGTGAAAGGCCCTTTAGGTTGCAAGTGTAACAGATATTCAAATGAGACTTTTTAGGTCTTGGAATTTCAGTAAAGACCTTAATGCCTGAGAATGATAGAATGGGTGCCAGATATCCCCATATCTTAAAATAAGGAGTTAGAATACCTATGAAGGACATGACAAGAGATTGTAAAACCAGTTCTGCCTGTGTAAGCAGAACACCCACTTCCAGCCTATGTGAGAGATTTCTATTTGATTTGGGAGAGACTCTCCATGGAGGGAGCTATTAGGATTTTGAGGCTGTTCTCTCCTTCTCTCAGAAGGGCAGGGGCGGGTGATGGACACATATTAAGCCAAGTAAAGACAGCATCAATAAAACAGCTCAGATAGCTTGATATGCATCCCTCAAATTTGGAGCACCCTAGAACTGCTATTCAACTCCAGTGGAAGAGGCCTCAAAGCACGTTAAGTTGGGGCCTGAGGCAAGAGAGAGAGGGAATGTATTAATAACTGTCTTGGGAGCAGATGGCTGCATTCTCTTCAATAGTCCGCAAGCCACAACTAAAAGATCCCACATGATGCAACGAAGATCCTGTGTGCCGCAACTGAGACCTGGCGCAGCCAAAATAAATAAATATCTTTAAAAAACAAACAAACAAAAGAAAAGCCAAGGTGCATGTGTTCTGGAGGCTGGACCCACAGCAGACCTGAAGCCATCTTAAAAGGGATCTTGCCAAATTGACTACCCAGAGAGGCAAAGGGATGCCCACAGAAGAGGACATGGTGAGAAGCCTATGAGTTAAGAAGGGGGTCACAAAAGACCTCTCAATATTAAGGGGTTTGCAGGAGGTGTCCTCCAGCAGAAGAATCTCTGAGAAAACCATGGGAGGTCCCTATGAGATTCTTTTTAAAGACCAATAAAAGGTAATCATATTGATTACAGCTGTACCAGAATTGTAAGATTATGCCCAACCTCCTTTGTTCCCTCTGCCTTAGGGTCCTGAAACAGCCTCCAGCAAGTGGGGAAGGAGGTAGAACAAGAAATATGGACAACCCAGTGCCCACCTTCACTTCAGGTGTCTGGGCCCCCAAGTGGCTTCAGCTGAAAGAGGGGATGCATCCAACATCAGAGCATATTTTAGAATTTATTCATTTTTACTGGATTAGATTCTTGAATGCTTGGTAATGACAAGAAAACTTTATATTATATAAGGTATATGCATATACTACTTAGCACATGTGCACTAGTAGATATGTATAATATTCATAACAGAATATTTTGCTGTCCATAATAGCAAAAAAGTATAAATAACACAAATTCTCATTGATAGAAGAATTTAAAAAAATAGATTTTCTTATGGAATGGAATACTATAGAGCAGTGAAAGTGAATAAAGCACAAGTATATTTAATAATAAAGATGAACTGTAGTTATAGATCAAAGAGGAAAAAAAAGTCCCAGAGGACCACATATAGTATATTATCTTTTTTAATAAGGCTGAAGCAATTAAAACTAAAGAATATATTTCAATATTTGCCAATATGTTGGGTGATTTAAGGCAGAGGAATAAGAGGCATAAAATTTAGGGTCTTACTAACCTCTGTGGTTGGGAAGCAAGGCAGGGGGATGAGTTAGATAGAAATAAGTTATTGGCAACATTCTCGTCCTGGGGTTGGCTGGATTGTGGAGGTTTATTATCTTATTAAAATAAATAACTACATGCAGTATGTAATATAACACAACAAAATGGCACATGCATGAAACAGTAATGGGTCATGAACCAAGAATTATAATTAACCTAATTCTGACATATGTGTTTTACTTAAAAAATACAAAACAAACAAAAAACAAGAAAAAAACCCTCAGAATCCTAGCTGATATTCCCAGCTATGGCTGGGGAAGAAGGTTACAAAGCAAGTTTAGTGAGTGGAAGGAACAAATGTTTCTTTTTGCTTGTACCTAAGACATGCCATTTATTCAAAGAGTTGCCTTTGCCCTAGCTCACACACGTGTAAGGGGGTGGGGTGGGAGAGCATTGACTGGCTGTTTAAAACATGGTAACATCTTGTCAAAGTCAAAGTGCAAGGTGAAGATGAAAACTAAAATGTCACCCCTGTATTTGTACAAACCAAGTGGAAGTGATCTGAAGGTCTAAAGAGATTTTTACCAACTTAATTATGGATCTTGATGTTAATGCTGATGTTCATAGCTTACTCTTTCCAAGTAAAGGTTAATTGGTCAATGAATAAAGAATAGAGGGTGACCTATCAAAGAAAAGGATCTGTGGTGGTTTCAAATGATCTACTTAGATAGAACCAGAGGCTCCAAAACACAGAATAAACGAAAAATTTAGAGCTCCTCAAAGAAGACACTCCTCTCAATTTTACAAAATGTTTTTTTTAAATTTATTGCAGTATAATAGCTTTAAAATGTTGTGTTAGTTTCTGCTGTATAACAAAGTGAATAGGCTATATATATATACATATATTCCAATATGCCCTCCCTCTTGTGCCTCCCTCCCATGTTCCTTTTCCCAACACTCTAGGTGGTCACAAACACCGAGCTGATCTCCCTGTGTGATGAAGCTGCTTCTCACTAGTTATATATTTTACATTTGGTAGTGTATATATGTCAATGCTACTCTCCCACTTCGTCCCAGCTTACCTTTCCCCTCCCCGTGACCTTAAGTCCATTCTCTACATCTGTTTTTTGTTTTTTGTTTTTTTAGACTCCATAAATATGTGTTAACATATGGTATTTGTTTTTCTCCTTCTGATTTACTTCACTCTGACAGTCTCTAGGTTCATCCACCTCAGTACAAATAACTCAATTTCGTTTCTTTTTATGGCTAAGGAATATTCCACTGTATATATATGCCACATCTGCTTTATCCATTCATCTGTTGATGGACACTTAGGTTGCTTCCATGTCCTGGCTATTGTAAATAGAGCTGCAGTGGACATTGTGGTACATGACTCTTTTTGAATTATGGTTTTCTCAGGGCATATGCCCAGTAGTGGGATTGCTGGGTCGTATGGTATTCTACTTTTAGTTTTTTAAGGAACCTCCATACTGTTCTCTACAGTGGCCATATCAATTTACATTCCCATCAACAGTGCAAGAGGGTTCCCTTTTCTCTACACCCTCTCCTGCATTCATTGCTTGTAGATGTTTTCACGATGGCCATTCTGACTGGTGTGAGGTGATACCGAATTGCAGTTTTGATTTGCAGTTCTCTAATGATTAGTGATGTTGAGCATCCTTTCATGTGTTTGTTGCCAATCTGTATATCTTCTTTGCAGGAATGTCTAATTAGGTTTTCCATCCATTTTTGGATTGGGTTGTTTATTTTTCTTATATTGAGCTGCATGAGCTGCTTGTATATTTGGAGATTAACCTGTTGTCAGGTTCTTCATTTGCAATACTTTCTCCCATTCTAAGGGTTGTCTTTTCATCTTGTTTATGGTTTCCTTTGTTGTGCAAAATCCTTTAGGTTTCATTAGGGCCCTTTTGTTTATTTTTGTTTTTATTTCCATTTCTCTAGGAAGTGGGTCAAAAAGGATCTTGCTATGATTTACGTCATAGAGTGTTCTACCTATGTTTTCCTCTAAGAGTTTTATAGTGTCTGCCCTTACATTTAGGTCTGTAATCCATTTTGAGTTATTTTTGTGTATGGTGTTAGGAAGTGTTCTAGTTTCATTCTTTTCCATGTAGCTGCCCAGTTTTCACAACACCACTTATTGAAGAGGCTGTCTTTTCTCCATTGTATATTCTTGCCTCCTTTAATAAAAATAAGGTGACCATATGTACATGGGTTTATCTCTGGACTTTGTATCCTGTTCCATTGATCTATATTTCTGTTTTTTGTGCCAGTACCATACTGTCTTGTTTACTGTAGCTTTGTAGTATAGTCTGAAGTTAGGGAGCCTGATTCCTCCAGCTCCGTTTTTCTTTCTCAAGATTGCTTTTGTTATTCAGGGTCTTTTGTGTTTCCTTACACATTGTGAAATTTTTTGTTCTAGTTTTGTGAAAAATACCATTGGTAGTTTGATGGGGATTGCATTGAATCTGTAGATTGCTTTGGGTAGTAGAGTCATTTTCACAATGTTGATTCTTCCAATCCAAGAACATGATACATCTCTCTATCTCTTTGTATCATCTTTAATTTCTTTCTTCAGTGTCTTATAGTTTTTTTTTCATACAGATCTTTTGTCTCCTTAGGTAGGTTTATTGCTAGGTATTTTATTCTTTTTGTTGCAGTGTTACATGAGATTATTTCTTTAATTTCACTTTCAGATTTTTCATCATTATTGTATAGGAATGCAAGAGATTTCTGTGCATTAGTTTTCTGTCCTGAAATTTTACCAAATTCATTGATTGATTCTAGTAGTTTTCTGGTGACATCTTTAGGATTCTCTATGTATAGTATCATGTCATATGCAAATAGTGACAGTTTTACTTCTTTTCCAATTTGGATTTCTTTTATTTCTTTTTATTCTCTGATTGCTGTGGCTAAAACTTCCAAAACTATGTTGAATAACAGTGGTGAGAGTGGGCAACATTGTCTTGTTCCTGATCTTAGTGGAAATGGTTTCAGGTTTTCACAATTGAGAACGATGTTGGCTGTGGGTTGGTCATATATGGCCTTTATTATGTTGAGGTAAGTTCCCTCTATGCCTACTTTATGGAGGATTTTTATCATAAATGGGTGTTGAATTTTGTTGAAAGCTTTTTCTGCCTCTATTGAGATTACTATATGGTTTTTATCCTTCAAGTAGTTAATACGGTGTATCACATTGATTGATTTGCGTATATTGAAGAATCCCTTCATTCCTGGGATAAAAGCCACTTGATCATGGTGTATGAACCTTGTAATGTGCTCTTGGATTCTGTTTGCTAGTATTTTCTTGGGGATTTTTGCATCTAAGTTCACCAGTGATATTGGCCTGCAGTTATCTTTTGTGACATCTTTGTCTAGTTTTGGTGTCAGGGTGATGGTGGCCATGCAGGATAAGTTTGGGAGTCTTCCTCCATTTGGTATAATTTGGAAGAATTTGAGAAGGATAAGTTTTAATTATACTCTAAATGTTTAATAAAATTCACCTGTGAAGCCACGTGATCCTGGGCTTTTCTTTGTCAGAGGATTTTTAATCAAAGTTTCAATTTCATTCCTTGTGATTGGTCTGTTTATGTTTTCTATTTCTTCCTGGTTCAGTCTCAGAAGGTGGTGCTTTTCCAATATTTTTACCATTTCTTCCAAGTTGCCCATTTTATTGGCATATAGTTGCTTGTAGTAATCTCCCATGATCCTTTGTATTTCTGCAGTGTTAGTGGTTACTTCTTTTTCATTTCTATTTCTGTTGCCTACAGTCTTCTCCTTTTTTTTCTTGATGAGTCTGGCTAATGTTTTACCAGTTTTGTTTATCTTCTCAAAGAACAAGCTTTTAGTTTCATTGATCTTTGCTATTGTTTCCTTCATTTCTCTTTCATTTATTTCTGATCTGATCTTATGATTTCTTTCCTTCTGCTACCTTCTAGAGTTTTTTATGTTCTTCTTTCTCTGATTGCTTTAGGTGTAAGGTTAAGTTGTTTATTTGAGATTTTTCTTGTTTTCTGAGGTATGATTATATTGCTATAAACTTCCCCTTTTAGAACTGCTTTTACTGCATCCCATAGGTTTTACATCATCATGTTTTCATTGTTAATTTTTTCTTGGTAGTTTTTGATTTCTTCAGTGGTCTCTTGGTTATTAAGCAGTTTCTTGTTTAGCCTCCATGTATTTGTATTTTTTAGATATTTTCCTGTAATTGATGTCTAGTCTCATAGCATTGTGGTCAGAAAAGTTACTTGAAACAATTTCAATTTTCTTAAATTTACCAAGGCTTGCTTTGTGACCCAAGATATGATCTACCCTGGAGAATGTTCCATGTGCACTTGAGAAGGAAGTTTATTCTGTCGTTTTTGGACTGAATGTCCTATAAATATCAGTTAACTCCATCTTGTTTAATATATCATTTAAAGCTTGTGTTTCCTCATTTATTTTCATTTTGAATGATCTGTACATTAGTGAAAGTGGGGTGTTTAAGTCCCCTACTAGGATTATGTTACTGTCAATTTCCCCTTTTATGGCTGTTAGTAGTTGCCTTATCTATTGAGGTGCTCCTATTTTGGGTGCATAAATATTTACCATTGTTATATCTTCTTCTTTGATTGATCACTTGATCATTAGGAAAATAGATCATTTATCTCTTTTGTCTGATATGAGAATTGCTACTCCAGCTTTCTTTTGATTTCCATTTGCATAGAATATTTTTTCCATCCCCTCACTTTCAGTCTGTCTCTGTCCCTAGGTCTGAAGTGGGTCCCTTGTACACAACATATAAATGCATCTGTTTTTGTATCCATTCAGCCAGTCTATATCTTTTGGTTGGAGCTTTTAATCCGTTTACATTTAAAGTAGTTATCGATATGTATATTACCATTTTCTTAATTGTTTTGGGTTTGTTATTGTAGGTCTTTTCCTTCTCTTGTGTTTCCTGCCTAGAGAAATTCCTTTAGCATTTGTTGTAAAGCTGGTTTGTTGGTGCTGAATTCTCTTAGCTTTTCCTTTCTTTAAAGGTTTTAATTTCTCCAACGAATCTGAATGAAATCATTGCTGTGTAGAGTAATCTTAATTGTAGGTTTTTCCCTTTCATTACTTTAAATATGTCCTGCCACTCCCTTCTGGCTTGCAGAGTTCCTGCTGAAATGTCAGCTGTTAACCTTTTGGGGATTCCCTTGTGTGTTATTTGTTGTTTTTCCCTTGCCACTTTTAATATTTTTTCTTCATACTTAATTTTTGATAGTTTGATTAATATATGTCTTGGCATGTTTCTCCTTGGATTTATGCTCTATGGGAGTCTCTGCACTTACTGGACTTAATTGACTATTTCTTTTTCCATGTTAGGGAAGTTTTCATGTATAGCATTTTGAAATATTTTCTCAGACCTTTCTTTTTCTCTTTTTCTTCTGGGACCCCTATAATTTGAATGTTGGTGTGTTTAATGTTTTCCCAGAGGTCTCTGCGACTGTCCTTAATTCTTTTCACTCTTTTTTCTTTATTCTGCTCTGTGGTAATTTTTTCCACTATTTTATCTTCCAGGTCACTTATCCATTCTTCTGCTTCAGTTATTCTGTTATTGATTCCTTCTAGAGAATTTTAAACTTCATTTATTGTCTTGGTCATCATTGTTTGTTTGCTCCTTAGTTCTTGTAGGTCCTTGGTAAACATTTCTTGCATTTTCTCCATTCTATTACCAAGATTTTGGATCATCTTTACTATCATTACTCTGAATTATTTTACAGGTAGACTGCATATTTCCTCTTCATTTGTTTGGTCTGGTGGGTTTTTATGTTTCTCTTTCATCTGCTGCATATTTCTCTGTCTTCTCATTTTGTTTAACTTACTCTGTTTGGGATCTCCTTTTTGCAGGCTGCAGGTTCATAGTTCTCATTGATTTGGTGTCTGGCCCCAGTGGGTGTGGTTGTTTCAGTGGATTGTGTAGGTTTCTTGGTGGAGGGGATTTGTGCCTGTGTTCTGGTGGGTGAGACAGGATCTTGTCTTTCTGGTGGCAGATCAATGTCTTGTGATATGTTTTGTGTTGTCTGTGAATTTAATATGATTTTAGGTAGCCTCTCTGCTAATGGGTGTGGTTGTGTTCCTGTCTTGCTAGTTATTTGACATTGGGCATCCAGCAGTGGAGCTTGTTGGCTGTTGGGAGTAGTTGGATCTTAGCATTGAGGTGGAGATCTCTGGGAGAGCTCCCACTGATTGATATTACATAGGGCTGGGTGATCCCTGGTGGTCCAATGTCCTGAACTTGGCTGTCCCACCTCAGAGGCTCAGGTCTGACATCAGGCCAGAGCAACAAGACCCTATCAGCCACACGGTAGTTCTGTGATCTTAGACCAGGCTGTTAACTTCTCTGTGCCTCAGATTTTCTTTCCTGCAGCATCTCCTCACCCCAGAGGTCAGTCCTTTACACATAAAAAATACCCTCTAATACAATGGGGGTGGAAGCATTGGAATTTACTATTAAACAGCCTAGATTTCCCCAGTATTTTTCTTATGTGCCTCAGAGGAAGGAGAAATGGTCATACATGCCTGGAATTGGTGGGATATCAGAAAGGGTACTGGTGATGTTTGGAGGCACAAAATCAAGAGATATTTCAGTACCAATTGGAATCTTCATGGCCCCAGAAGCCTGGGTATTCTTTCATCTACCAGTACCCTGAGCATAGGGTATATTGATATTAATATGTTAGCCAGACTGGAAAATTGCATGTAAATATAATGATGGTAGAGAGAGATGGGGAACAGTTCTCACACAGACTGGATAAAGCAGCTGTGAATTCTCAAACGCACTCCATAAAATTGTGTAACCAAGAAGGTTCTTTCTTTTTGGCCTCTCTCATTCTGTATATAGTGTTTGTCTTTACTTAGGTTGTAAAGTTTGCTGCAGGATTCTGCTTGGCTTGTGTCAAATGTACAGATGTCTACATGTTTCCTTCCCCCATTTTGCTCTGACTTCAAATGACACCACACTCTAATGATATCCAAAACTGGATAGATAGGTCTTAATCTAATGACAATAGGATCAAAGTCTACAGGTCAGTCCTGAGAGGTGAGGGAAATGGCTATTACATATTACTGGTACATTCACAATTTGTGAATGTACATTACACAATTGTACATTACACAATTGTACATTGCAATTACTGGTACATTCACAATGGTAAATGCCTGAGAAACTGCCTTAACAAAGTGGAGATAACTCAGATCAATTTAAAAGCTATTCCTGAATAAGAATTTGTATGTAGTAGCCAATCAGTGTATTTAGTGGAGCAGATGTGCTCTTGGAATGTGGCACGTGGCATTTGGTGACAAGTGTCTGCATTCTCTGACTTCCAGTCATTTAAATTTTAAATTGAGGCAGAAGAAAAGAAAAAGGATGCAAAACACTGCCTGATTCCAGAGGATGTTGTTGACTTTTTCCCTCCATTCAACAGATGTTTGCTTTGGTGACTCTGCAAGGGGCTCAGCAATCCTGCGAGATTAGCAATTCTGATTTCTACAACAGCTTTTATGGGCACAGAAGTGGTTTTAAACTGGTTAGTGGCGTTTAGTCACTGTGTAAGGAAATGCTTAAGTAGTTCAGAAAATATGTCACATTGCCTTGCTTAGATACCTAGGAAAGAAAGGCATAGGAATAATTTACAGTCATTGCTAAAGCCAGATTTTATATATGTCAAGGCTGGGGTTAGCTAAAAGGTCTGAGTGGGGAAACTAATCTTATTCAGATAGAAGCTGGAATAAAACAACAAAATCAGCTGTCAAAGAAAATATCCTATGAGCCATGTGCAGTGATTGTAGCAGTTTTTCCTTTGTGGCCAGCTGGAGGGAAATCACCCTTATACTTTCTAAGTAGAAAACTTGGGACTGGGCAAATATCTGTGTGAGGTGGACTTACTCCTGAGATAGGGAAGACAGCTTCTAGAGGTCATGGTCTGTGAGAGTAGACTCAGAAGACTACCTCTACTGACAACCTAGTCATTCATCTTTTCAATAAACCATTGCATTTACAAGAAATATCATCCAGCATGTAGTTTGGACCTTCAAATTGCTTTATAAGGGTAGTTCAGGCAAGCAGAGGCATTTGACATGTATCAGCTATCAAGGCTGGCAAGGAATCACTTTTATGGTAATTTAGCAAGGGTGGGAGTTGAGGAGGTTCCAAACAGAGAGATGCAGTCAGTGTCTGGGAGGTAGATCACTCAGGAACAGAAATCTTTCTTGAGTCAATTTATTCCCTGCTTCAGTTTTACACACACACATATATAAGTCTAGTCATTCAGTGAATAAGGAAAGCAACTCAATGTATGTTTGTACAGTGACAGAGAGTATTTTTGTCAGCATGGTGACTGATTTATAATATCCTTAATAGTGATTTGTTCAGTGTTGAATGGCTGGCCATGGCTGACCCTTGGATTACTTGTGAGATTATGACCAAAAGGAGATTAGAGAGTCCCAAGTAAATCTTGCCTCTGACTGAGGCTGCAGCAGAAATGTCAGGATTACCTCCCAGGCTATTTTTGTGTGTTCTAGATATGAATAACTTCTACAGGAGAATCAGGAAAAGTTACAAGCAAACAGTTTTATGTGTGTTTTCCTCCAGGGAGTGGTGTTGGAGAATGAAGGAGGCATCTCACTTTTACTTCGTGCATTTTTGTCTTGTTTGATATTTTTGCCAAGGGCATGCATGTGTTAAAAAGTGAACTGGTATCCAAAGATATGAAAAATCTCTGTGTTCTGGTTGAAATGTTCTTTGCAGGATCAGAGGCTGGCTTTTATTGTTGTTGTTTGTTTCTTTTTTCCTACTGACCTTGAGAAATATATATGTCACTAAATGTTCTTAAAGACACGGAAAAGTTTTGTCTAAAATCTGGATGTCAAATGTTTGATATTTGAGCAATGTATAATCTATAATATTTTAACTTCTTTGGAAAGCAGTTTTTAAACCTGTATGTGTCATAAGATACATAGATATATTACTGTACTACTCACTTGAAAATACATCAGGTAAACCAATTAATTGGCCTTGTGAAATAACGAAGAAAATTGTTTTTGTTGATGTTTCCTACCCCTGTGCTCATTCCAATTTAACAGTCTTTTACTCAGTTCCTAGTATGTGCAAATACTGTAGTAGATATTCTAAGACTGAAACCGAGCAGGTCCCTGTGGGACTCCTGGGAATGAAAGCCTTTCTCTGTCCCGTTTCTTGTTTGTAGAGAATAGGCTCCAGCCTCCATGACCTTCCCTGAGTTCCAAAGGGCAGATTCGAACAGTTGTTAATCAGGGAAGGAAGGGGATGCAGAGACAAGCGATAGTAGTCAAGAAGCAATAGTGCAGCCTTAGGGCAGTGTTCTGGTTCTGCTTCAAGGGATACACATAACAATATTCTTGAGCTCTTTACAGAACTAACACCTCCAACAAATAGAAGATGTTAGCATTCTGCATTCAAGAAAAGCTCACCAAGAGACCACCTGAGGTCAGATTAAAGGCGTGCAGGCCCTGCACACACCCCAATCCTTATCAGCACCCCCACCCTTGCACCAATGTTATAAAACTCCTCACCAAATCCCTCTAGGTTGGGACACACAGTTTTGAGGGGCATGAACCTGCTGTGTCCCCTTTTCCCTGGCAAAGCAATAAAGTTATTCTTTTTTACTTAACCCAAAAATCTGTCTCTGAGATTCGACTCAGCACCAACACACAGAGGCCGAGTTTTTGGCATCAAGGTGAACCAGATATAAATGCTGTCCTATAGAAATTTACTTCTAAATGTGGAAAAATATGAGGCTAAATCAGTGCTACTTCAAGGTGAAAAACAAATATCTGTGGATTACAAAGGAATGAAATATAGTGCTCAGGAATATCCAACTGAAGATAAAGTTGTTCTTTTCCTGGAAAGGTTATTATTCCCACAGTGATAATTTATTTCATCTCTTGTAATAATAGATTAAGCCTAGAGTTTGTAGTGGGGTAGAAATAACACTGGCTGGTTATCCAAATATCTGGATTTCAGTTTCAGCACTTTTCTGAGCCAGTTGTATTGGGTAAATGATTGGCAGTCATTAGGTTCAAGGTTCTTCCCTAATATCCTTTCTTGAGGACAAGTCTAAGGATCATTACTGGCCCACTGGGCTGTGCTGAAGTTAGTCATGTATTGAAGGAAAAAGTTAATTTTCTGAGCCCTTAGGTTGAATGGCCCTCTTTTGGAACATTTTGGAATTCATCTCTATGACGTCTTCTATTTCTTCCCTACAAATGGGTAGGAAAAATCTTCAGATCATTTTTATCTTAAAAAAATGGGCTGAGAGAGTCCATGAGAATCATAGCCCCTCCCAGGGGAAGGAGATATGTAAAGTAGTTCAGTCCTACAGGTCAGGTCTTTAGGTGAGAACTTCTCTTTCCTCCATTCTTTACCCTGGAACTTTGCTTTCAGCATTGAGATGCTAAGTCTAAATCAGAGGATTGAGAATTAGGTGTGGTCTAGGGGGAAGGAAATGATAAAACCTGTGCGCTGCCTTTTGATTCCACTTCTAGACTCATTTATTTTGGAACAAAGCCTTCTTTATAGCTTATGGGGCCTTGTCTAACCAATCAGGAAAGTCTAATATTGTTTGAGGAAAATATTTAAATAAATGAAATAACTTTGCCTGGACAATTGTCTTTTTATTTTCCTCAGGAACTCGAGGCAGTAATAAGAGAATGATTGAGGATTTATGTTTTTAGTGCATGATAAGGCTGGCCATTTTGGGATTTGTTTTTTCCCAAAGAAATGATATTTGTTCAGCTCTGACTTGTTTCTTGGGTATTTCCCCTTTTTCTTTTCTTTTGTGTTGTTTTTATAAATATATTCACTCTATAATTTGTCTCATGCAGGGATACCAAGGCACTAGTTATAGGCAAATGCATGTATCCTTCATGATTTCAAATCAAAATTGCTATAAGCAACTCAGGAGATTAGTGTATAAGTTTATATAGCGTTTTTAATTAAACAAATATTTGTTGGGTGTCATCCATGTACACTATCTTCCGCATTACCCTTTAACCTAGGGCTTCTAACTTGAGGCTCTTGGATATATAGGGGGTTCAAGAATGATTTTCAGAAGGCTATAGATCCTCTGAATTTACAGGCAAACTTTATGTATATGTTTATCTAAAAGTATGAATCCACAGCTTTGATGGGATTTCTAAAGGGATCTATAAACTAAAAAAATACTTTAAAATCTAAGCTCTCTAAGATCAGAGGACTTATATTTTATTTCCTTGGTGTCTGCTGGTACAAAAATCAGTGTGCAGTACAAAACCCATCAGAGTGGATTAATTTCAATAAAATTGGCAGTTGTCGAATGCCTATCTTTATTCAAGCAAAATGTTCCAATGCTATGCAGATAAAGTTGAAGGTGAGGGAGTGGGAAGGGAGGTAAGTTTCAGAGCTATCTGAGGAGCTCATTCCCATCAACCATCTACTGAGTCAGAATTTCAGGGAGGGGGAAGGCACAAACTACAAACTATCTTTCTAGGTCATTCTGTAAGATCTCACCCCTAATACAGATTGAAAATTACTGACCTGGTGGGAAAGATAAATAGGTAAACATTAAATAAATATAATTCAAGAAAGAATAAAAAAGGCAGTCTCTTCAAAAAGTGGTGCTGGGAAAACTGGACATGGAAAAGAATGAAATTAGAACACTCCCTAACACCATATACAAAAATAAACTCAAAATGGATTAAAGACCTAAATGTAAGACAGGACACTTAGAGGAAAACTTAGGGGAAGACTTAGGAAGAACACTCTTTGACATAAATCATAGCAGGCTCTTTTTTGACCCACCTTCTAGAGTAATGGAAATAAAAACAAAAATAAACAAGTGGGACTTAATGAAGCTTAAAACCTTTTGCACAGCAAAGGAAACCATAAACAAGATGAAAAGACAGCCCTCCAAATAGGAGAAAATATTTGCAAATGAATCAACGGACAAAGGATTAATCTCCAAAATATACAAATAGCTCATGAAGCTCAATATCAAAAAAACAAACAACCCAATCCAAAAATGGACAGAATACCTAAATAGACATTTCTCCAAAGAAGACACACAGATGGCCAAGAGGCACATGAAAAGATGCTCAACATCACTAATTATTAGAGAAATGCAAATCAAAATTACAATGAGGTATCAACTCACACTGTTCAGAATGGCCATCATCAAAAAATCTACAAATAATAAATGCTGGAGAGGGTGTGGAGAAAAGGGAACCCTCTTGCACTGTTGGTGGGAATTGGATACAGCCACTATGGAGAAGAGTATGAATGTTCCTTAAAAAGCTAAAAATAGAATTACAATATGACCTAGCAATCCCACTACTTGGCATATAGCCAGAGAAAACCATAATTAAAAGACACATGCACCCCAATGTTCATTGCAGCACTATTTACAATAGCCAGGTCATGGAAGTAACCTAAATGCCCACCAACAGACTAATAGATAAGATGTGGTACATGTATACAATGGAATATTACTCAGCCATAAAAAGGAATGAAATGGGGTCATTTGTAGAGATGTGGATGGACCTAGAGACTGTCATACAGAGTGAAGCAAGTCAGAAAGAGAAAAACAAATATCATATATTAACATATATATGTGGAATCTAGAAAAATGGTACAGATGAACCAGTTTGCAAGGCAGAAATAGAGATGCAGACATAGAGAACAAACATACGGACACAAGGCGGGGGAAGGAGGGTAGGATGAATTGGGAGATTGGGACTGACATATATACAATATGTACAAAATAGATAACTAATAAGAACCTGCTGTATAGCACAGGGAACTCCACTTCACTGTACAGTAGAAACTAACACAACATTGTAAAACAACTATACCCCAATAATAATAATAAAACAAAAAGACAGGATGAACTCCCTTCTAAAATGTGGTCTCACTGACATGAACTAGGAGATAGTGAAACCCATGTGAATTTCACAATACCTGTGGCTGTGAGTCAGGCCTCGAGGTGTGAGAAAATTTCAATAAGAACAGAATGATATGACTTGAATATGCTGAGTATGGAAGTAAAGGGAAACAGTTTTCTGATTTTCTCCTATAACGAAGAGAGTGTGCAGATAGGGAACTATGTATTCAGGAATCAGGTACATATTAATACAGAGCTGCAAACAGAGGACTGTATAAGTCAATTTATCTGAGTTGGTGGACAATACCTTCACAATTGATGTACCTCTACCATAAATTTGTCTTCCCTTTGTTCATACTCAAGACTACTATAAATGGTATGTACAGTTTGAGTGGGCTCAAACAAGTAAATGAAATTTCCAAGAGCCAATTCAGCATAATAAATATAAATTTTAAAGAGAAGCACAGACATTTATCAAAGCTTCTCATTTAAAACAAAACAAAACACAACAAAAAAAACCCATCATTATGAGAAAAGTACTTAAGATTTCTGGAATATCTTGACAGGCCAGTATTTGTCGTTTAGGCTGACAATTCAGCTTAAATGATTTCCTGTATCTTGATGCTATTAGCTGGTATTTGGCTAATTGCATGGTATTTTCTATGGGAATTTTGCCAAAGAAACTAGCTGTTGAGTTGAATATTGTATTAGTTTTCTGTGGCTGCTATAGCAAATTAGCACAAAGTTGGTGGTTTAAAACAACAGAAATTTATTCTCTCACATTTCTGGAGGCCCAAATTCCAAAATCAAGGTGTAAATAGAGATGCAGTACCTCTGGAGTCTGTAGGGTAGAATCTGTTTCTTGCCTCTTCAAGCCTCTGGTGGCTGCTAGCATTCTTTGGCTTGTGGGTGCATCTCTTTGCTCCATGCTTTCTCCTCTGTGTACCTCCTGGATGTACATCTCAAAAACCTATCTTTCCCTGAGATAATTCCCACTTGATCATAGTGTATGGTCCTTTTAATGTGCTGTTGGATTCTGTTTGCTAGTATTTTGTTCAGGATTTTTGCATCTATGTTCACCAGTGCTATTGGCCTGTAGTTCTCTTTTTTGTGATATCTTATTTTGGTTTTGGTATCAGGGTGATGGGGGCTTCATAGAATGAATTTGGGAGTGCTTCATAGGGAGGATGGGAGGGAGGCTCAAGAGGGAGGGGATATGGGGACATATGTATGCATATGGATGATTCACTTTGTTGTACAACAGAAACTAATACAGTATGTGAAACAATTATACTCCAATAAAGATCTATTTTTTTTTAAAAAAAGACCATGAACACAGCCTGAGTTTTCCACATGGAAAAATAAAATTTGTCACCAGTCAAAACACACAAAAAAATCCTTCCCTCTGTTATATGAACACTTGGGATGATGTTTTCAATTTAATTGATTTGTGCCCTATTTTTATTATCTTTTCCTTTTGCTTACTTTGAATATAATTTTTTTGTTTTTAAGTTTTTTAACTTAAGCTTTTTTTTTTTTTAACATCTTTATTGGGGTATAATTGCTTTACAATGGTGTGTTAGTTTCTGCTTTACAACAAAATGAATCAGTTATACATATACATATGTTCCCATATATCTTCCTTCTTGAGTCTCCCTCCCTCCCACCCTCCCTATCCCACCCCTCCAGGCTGTCACAAAGCACCGAGCCAATATCCCTGTGCCATGCGGCTGCTTCCCATTAGCTATCTACCTTACTACATTTGTTAGTGTGTATATGTCCATGACTCTCTCTCGCCCTGTCACAGCTCACCCTTTTAACTTAAGCTTTTAAGCTCTTTTTTAAGTTTCCTAAAATGGAAGCTTAGATTATTAATTTTAGATATTTCTTCTAATATACACATTCAATGCTATACTTTTCCCTCTAAGTATTGCTTTCACTGCAACCGAGGCATTTTGATGAGTTGTATTTTCATTTCCATTTTGTTTGATATATTTAAAAATTTCTCAAGATATTCTTTGATCCATGTGTTATTTAGTCTCCAAATATTTTAGGATTTTTCCAACTCTTTCTGGTTATTGTTTTCTAGTTTAATTCCATTCTGGGCTTATGATTTCTACTCTTTTAAATTTGTTAAGGTTTGCTTTATGGCCCAGAACATGGTTTATCTTGGTTAATGCTCCATGGGAGCTTGAGAAGAATGTGTTGGACTAGGTATTTATAGATGTCAATTATATCCAATTAGTTGATGATGCTAGTCAGTTCAAATTTATCTTTACTATTTTTCTGCCTGCTGGATCTGTCTCCAGTTATGACAGTAGGTTCATTTATTTCTCATTGAGTTCTATCAGTTTTGCCTTAAGTATTTTGATGCTCTGTTGTTAGGTGCATGCACATTAAGGATTATAAGTCTTCTTGGTGAACTGACGTCTTTATCATTTCATAATACCCCTCTTTATCCCTGATAATTTTCCTTGCTCAGAAGTCTTCTTTGTCTGAAGTTAATTTAGCTACTTCAGCTTCCTTTGATGATTATTGGGAAGGTTTATTTTTATCCATTCCTTTACTTTTAATCTATCTGTGTCTTTAGGTTTAAAGTGGATTTTTTGTAGACAGCGTATGTTGGATCTTGCTTTTTCATCCACTCTGACAGTCTCTGTCTTTAAACTATTCACCTTTAAAGTGATTATTGATATAGTTGGATTAATATGTACTATAATTCTAACAGTTTCTATTCATTGATCTTTGTTTTTCTTTTCATCATTTATTTGTTTCTGTCTTCTCTGGTTTTAAATATGTATTTTATATGATTCCACTTTCTTTCTTCTTTTAGCATATCAGTTACACTTCTTTTTAAAATGATCTTAGTGGTTGCCCTAGAGTTTGTAATACACATTTACAATTAATCTAAGTCCCCTTTCAAATAACACTTCATAGGTAGTGCATGTACCTTAAAACAGGGACTTCTTAAATCCTCTCTCTTGTTCATTATTACATTGCTGTATTCATTTTATTTGTCCATAAGCTATCCATAAGCTATAATCACTCAACACATTATTGCTATTATTATTTTCAACAAACTATCTATTAGATAAATTAAGAATAAGAAAGAAAATTTTTTTATTTTGCCTTCACTTATTCCTTCCTTTTTCAATGCTCTTCCTTTCTTTATGCAGATCTGCATTTCTGAACTATATATATATATATTTTTTTTTCTGTCTGAAGAACTTCTTTTAATATTTCTGTAAGATAGACCTACTGGTAACAAATCCTCTCTCTTTTGTTCTTGTCTGATCAAGTTGTTATTTTTCCTTAACTTTTAAAGGATAATTTCACTGGATTCAGAATTCTAGGTTTTGTTTTCTTTTAATACTTTAAATATTTCACTACACTCTCTTCTCACTTGAATGGTTTATGATAGGAAGTCTACTGTAATTCTAATTTGTGTTCCTCTATAAGCATCATTTTTCCCCCTCTGGCTTTCTTCAATATTTTCTTTATTGCAATTGGAATATAATAAGCCTAGTTATAGATTTTGTGGTATTTATCCTGCTTGATCTCTGAGCTTTCTGAGCCTGTGGTTTGGTGTCTGCAATTAATTTTGGAAAAGTCTCAGCCATTACAGCTTAAAATATTTTTTTTTTCTGATCTGTTGTCTCTTTATGGTATTCCCATTACATATATACTACATCTTTTGCAATTATCCTAGTTCTTGGATATATTGTTCAATTTTTCTCTTTCTTTTTTTCTCTTTGCTATTCAGTTTAGAAAGTTTCTATTGACATATACTCAAGATCACTGATTCTTTTCTTGGACATTTTTAGTCTACTGGTGAGCCCATCAAAAGCAGTCTTCATATCTACTACAGTGTTTTTGATTTCTAGCATTTCATTTTGATTCATGTTTAGAATTTCCATCTTTCCACTTAGATTATCCATCTCATCTTCTACAATGTCCACTTTCTCCTTACTAGAGCTAATTAGCATATTAATTAATTATAATTATTTCAAATGTTTTGCCTGACAATTCCAAAATCTCTGATGTATCTGAATCTAATTCTGATGCTTGCTTTGTCTCCTCAGACCCTTTGTTTTGTTTCTCAGTTTTTGTTAAAAGTCAAACATGATGTACTGGAGAAAAAGAAGTGAAGTAAGTAGGTCTTTAGTGTGAGTGTTTATACTTATCTGGCTAAGATTAAGGATATGTTTACTGTCTGCTGTAGCTGTGGTGTCAGAGGCTAAAATTTCCCGTAGTGTCCTTGCTTTTGTCTTCCCTATTGTCCTGCATTTCCCTAGAGAATACTTCTTAAATAGTCTCGCCATTTTTTTCAGCTGTAATCCCCTATTATACAGGAGGAGACCTACTGGTGTGATGGTAAGGTATAGGGGAGGGGAAGTGTTCTATAGTCTTATGATTAATTCTCAGTATTTTAGTTAGCCTGTGTCCCTGGGCTGTTATTTTCACAAGTGCTTCTCAGCTTACACCTCTCATTTTAGGTGAGACAAGAAGTCTAGAGGAGGCTGGAGTTGGGCAAGTTCCCTTCCTACAGATCAGTTAAGCTCTAGTAAAACCCTGGTTGTTTAAGCTCTGGTAAAATAGTTTCCCTTGAGGGCAGGCTGTTGTTAAGGATAACAAAGTACTCTGAGCTTATTTAAAAGTTGTTAATTTCCCCCTCCTTCTGTCAGAAACATGAAAGGCTTTTTCTCTGATTTTCACAGTGAGAACTCAGTGGAGTTCTTTGAAGTAAATCTCAAGAAAGTATGGGTGCCCCCATGAGTTTTTATCTCTCATTCATTAGTCAATGTTTCATCTCCAGCAACTATTAAATTACTCTTTAAGTGGTCCTAAAAGGCTCCAGCAGAAGCTTCTGCCCCTGGTAAGCTGTGATTATCTGTCTCTCCAGTTTCAAGGTGGCAGTTTGACCTGTGATCTCAATTCTCTGATGGATCTAAGAAGAGTTGTTGATTTTCATTTTGCTCAACTATTTTTCTTGTGAAAACAAAAGTGATGATCCCAAACTTTTTGTATGTCAAACTGGAAACTAAATTATTGAAACCCACTTTTTAGATATTATAGAGTGGATATATTTATCAGGAAAAAGAGCTGTACTTAATAATCTCTAAAGTCTCTTCCAGGTCATTTTTTATTTTTTTTCTAATTCTAACAAATATTGCCTCATAAGTTCAATGGGTGCAGAGCCATTGTATTATCTTTGACATTACAGTTTTTTTTTTCTGTGTCTTTATTCCTGTCTTACCCCTAGGTTCTTCGTGACATATTTTTCCCCCTAAATTCCATATATATGTGTTAGCATACAGTACTTGTCTTTCTCTTTCTGACTTACTTCACTCTGTATGACACACTCTAGGTCCATCCACCTCACTACAAATAACTCAATTTCATTTATTTTTATGGCTGAGTAATATTCCATTGTATATATGTGCCATATCTTCTTTATCCATTCATCTGATGATGGACACTTAGGTTGTTTCCATCTCCGGGCTATTGTAAATAGAGCTCCAATGAACATTGTGGTACACGACTCTTTTTGAATTATCGTTTTCTTAGGGTATATGCCCAGTAGTGGGATTGCTGGGTCATATGGTAGTTCTATTTGTAGTTTTTTAAAGAAAGTCCATACCGTTTTTAAGGAAACGCCATACAGTGGCTGTATCCATTTATTCCCACCAACAGTGCAAAAGGGTTCCCTTTTCTCCACACCCTCTCCAGCGTTTATTGTTTCTAGATTTTTTGATGATGGCCATTCTGACTGGTGTGAGATGATATCTCATTGTAGTTTTGATTTGCATTTCTCTAATGATTAATGATGTTGAGCATTCTTTCATGTGTTTGTTGGCAGTCTGTATATCTTCTTTGGAGAAATGTCTATTTAGGTCTTCCGCCCATTTTTGGATTGGGTTGTTTGTTTTTTTGTTATTGAGCTGCATGTGCTGCTTATAAATTTTGGAAATTAATCCTTTGTCAGTTGCTTCATTTGCAAATATTTTCTCCCATTCTGAGGGTTGTCTTTTGGCCTTGTTTATGGTTTCCTTTGCTGTGCAAAAGCTTTTAAGTTTCATTAGGTCCCATTTGTTTATTTTTGTTTTTATTTCCATTTCTCTAGGAGGTGGGTCAAAAAGGATCTGGCTGAGATTTATGGCATAGAGTGTTCTGCCTATGTTTTCCTCTAAGAGTTTGATAGTTTCTGGCCTTACATTTAGGTCTTTAATCCATTTTGAGTTTATTTTTGTGTATGGTGTTAGGGAGTGATCTAATCTTATAGTTTTACATGTACTTGTCCAGTTTTCCAAGCACCACATATTGAAGAGGCTGTCCTTTCTCCACTGTACATTCCTGCCTCCTTTATCGAAGATAAGGTGACCATATGTGCGTGGGTTTATCTCTGGGCTTTCTATCCTGTTCCACTGATCTATCTTTCTGTTTTTGTGCCAGTACCATACTGTCTTGATTACTGTAGCTATGTAGTATAATCTGAAGTCAGGGAGCCTGATTCCTCCAGCTCTGTTTTTCATTCTCAAGATTGCTTTGGCTATTCGGGGTCTTTTGTGTTTCCATACAAATTGTGAAAATTTTTGTTCTAGTTCTGTGAAAAATGCCAGTGGTAGTTTGATAGGGATTGCATAGAATCTGTAGATTGCTTTGGGTAGTAGAGTCATTTTCACAATGTTGATTCTTCCAATCCAAGAACATGGTATATCTCTCCATCTCTTTGTATCATCTTTAATTTCTTTCATCAGTGTCTTATAATTTTCTGCATACAGGTCTTTTGTCTCCTTAGGTAGGTTTATTCCTAGATATTTTATTCTTTTTGTTGCAATGGTAAATGGGAGTGTTTTCTTGATTTCACTTTCCGATTGTTCATCATTAGTGTATAGGAATGCCAGAGATTTCTGTGCATTAATTTTGTATCCTGCTACTTTACCAAATTCATCGATTAGCTCTAGTAGTTTTCTGGTAGCATCTTTAGGATTCTCTATGTAGAGTGTCGTATCATCTGCAAACAGTGACAGCTTTACTTCTTTTCTGATTTGGATTCCTTTTATTTCCTTTTCTTCTCTGATTGCTGTGGCTAAACCTTCCAAAACTATGTTGAATAAGAGTGGTGAGAGTGGGAAATCTTGTCTTGTTCCTGATCTTAGTGGAAATGCTTTTAGTTTTTTACCATTGAGGACGATGTTGGCTGTGGGTTTGTCATATATGGCCTTTATAATGTTTAGGAAAGTTCCCTCTATGCCTACTTTCTGCAGGGTTTTTATCATAAATGGTGTTGAATTTTGTCGAAAGCTTTCTCTGAATCTATTGGGATGATCATATGGTTTTTCTCCTTCAATTTGTTAATATGGTGTATCACGTTGATTGATTTGCATATATTGTAGAATCCTTGCATTCCTGGAATAAACCCCACTTGATCATGGTGTATGATCCATTTAATGTGCTGTTGGATTCTGTTTGCTAGTATTTTGTTGAGGATTTTTGCATCTATGTTCATCAGTGATATTGGCCTGTAGTTTTCTTTCTTTGTGACATCCTTGTCTGGTTTTGGTATCAGGGTGATCGTGGCCTCATAGAATGAGTTTGGGAGTGTTCGTCTCTCTGCTATATTTTGGAAGAGTTTGAGAAGGATAGGTGTTAGCTCTTCTCTAAATGTTTGATAGAATTCGCCTGTGAAGCCATCTGGTCCTGGGCTTTTGTTTGTTGGAATATTTTTAATCACAGTTTCAATTTCAGTGCTTGTGATTGGTATGTTCATATTTTCTGTTTCTTCCTGATTCAGTCTTGGCATGTTGTGCATTTCTAAGAATTTGTCTATTTCTTCCAGGTTGTCCATTTTATTGGCATAGAGTTGCTTGTAGTCATCTCTCATGATCTTTTGTATTTCTGCAGTGTCAGTTGTTACTTCTCCTTTTTCATTTCTAATTCTATTGATTTGAATCTTCTCCCTTTTTTTCTTGATGAGTCTGGCTAATGGTTTATCAATTTTGTTTATCGTCTCAAAGAACCAGCTTTTAGTTTTATTGATCTTTGCTATCGTTTCCTTCATTTCTTTTTCATATATTTCTGATCTGATTTTTATGATTTCTTTCCTTCTGCTAACTCTGGTTTTTGTTGTTGTTCTTCTTCTTTCTCTAATTGCTTTAGGTGCAAGTTTAGGTTGTTTATTCGAGATGTTTCTTGTTTGTTGAGGTAAGATTGTATTGCTATAAACTTCCCTCTTAGAACTGCTTTTGCTGCATCCCATGGATTTTGGGTCGTCGTGTCACCATTGTCATTTGTTTCCAGGTATTTATTTATTTCTTCTTTGATTTCTTCAGTGATCACGTCATTATTAAGTAGTGCATTGCTTAGCCTCCATGTGTTTGTATTTTTTACAGATCTTTTCCTGTAATTGATATCTAGTCTCATAGCATTGTTGTCGGAAAGGATACTTTATACAATTTCAATTTTCTTAAATTTACAAGGCTTGATTTGTGACCCAAGATATGATCTATCCCAGAGAATGTTCCATGAGCGCTTGAGCAAAATGTGTATTCTGTTGTTTTTGAATGGAATATCCTATAAATATCAATTAAGCTCATTTTGTTTAATGTATCATTTAAAGCTTGTGTTTCCTTATTTATTTTCATTTTGGATGATCTGTCTATTGTGAAAGTGGGGTGTTAAAGTTCCCTACTATGAATGTGCTACTGTCGATTTCCCCTTTTATGGCTGTTAGTCTTTGCCTTATGTATTGAGATGCTCCTATGTTGGGTGCATAAATATTTACAATTGTTATATCTTCTTCTTGGATCGATCCCTTGATCATTATGTAGTGTCCTTCTTTGTCTCTTCTAATAGGCTTTATTTTAAAGTCTATTTTGTCTGATATGAGAATTGCTACTCCAGCTTTCTTTTGGTTTCCATTTGCATGGAATATCTTTTTCCATTCCCTTACTTTCAGTTTGTATGTGTCTCTAGGTCTGAAGTTTGTCTCTTGTAGACAGCAAATATATGGGTCTTGTTTTTGTATCCATTCAGCCAATCTGTGTCTTTTGGTGGGAGCATTTAGTCCATTTACATTTAAGGTCATTATCGATATGTATGTTCCTATTCCCATTTTCCAATTGTTTTGGGTTCATTATTGTAGGTCTTTTCCTTCTCTTGTGTTCCTTGCCTAGAGAAGTTCCTTTAGCAGTTGTTGTAAAGCTGGTTTGGTGGTGCTGAACTCTCTCAGCTTTTGCTTGTCTGTAAAGGTTTTAATTTCTCCATTGAATCTGATTGAGATCCTTGCTGGGTAGAGTAATCTTGGTTGCAGGTTTTTCTCCTTCATCACTTTAAATATGTTCTGCCACTCCCTTCTGGCTTGCAGAGTTTCTGCTGAAATGTCAGCTGTTAACCTTATGGGGATTCCCTTATGTGTTATTAGCTGTTTTTCCCTTGCTGCTTTTAATATGTGTTCTTTGTATTTAATTTTTGACAATTTGATTAATATGTGTCTTGGCATATTTCTCCTTGGATTTATCCTGTATGGGACTCTCTGTGCTTCGTGGACTTGATTAACTATTTCCTTTCCCATATTAGGGAAGTTTTCAACTATAATCTCTTCAAATATTTTCTCAGTCCCTTTCTTTTTCTCTTCTTCTTCTGGAACCCCTATAATTGGAATGTTGGTGAGTTTAATATTGTCCCAGAGGTCTCTGAGACTGTCCTCAGTTCTTTTCATTCTTTTTTCTTTATTCTGCTCTGCAGTAGTTATTTCCACTATTTTGTCTTCCAGGTCACTTATCCATTCTTCTGCCTCAGTTATTCTGCTATTGATCCCATCTAGAGTATTTTTAATTTCATTTATTATTTTGTTCACCGTTTGTTTCATCTTTAGTTCTTCTAGGTCCTTGCTAAATTTTTCTTGCATTTTGTCTATTCTATTTCCAAGATTTTGGATCATCTTTACTATCATTATTCTGAATTCTTTTTCATGTAGACTGCCTCTTTCCTCTTCATTTGATAGGTCTGGTGGGTTTTTATCTTGCTCCTTCATCTGCTGTGTGTTTGTCTATCTTCTCATTTTGCTTATCTTACTGTGTTTGGGGTCTCCTTTTTGCAGGCTGCAGGTTCATAGTTCCTGTCGTTTTTGGTGTCTGTCCCCAGTGGCTAAGGTTGTTTCAGTGGGTTGTGTAGGCTTCCTGTTGGAGGGGACTAGTGCCTGTGTTCTGGTGGATGAGCCTGGATCTTGTCTTTCTGATGGGCAGGTCCACGTCTGGTGGTGTGTTTTGGGGTGTCTGTGGACTTATTATGATTTTAGGCAGCCTCTCTGCTAATGGGTAGGGTTGTGTTCCTGTCTTGCTTGTTGTTTTGCATAGGATGTCCAGCACTGTACCTTGCTGGTCGTTGAGTGAAGCTGGGTGCTGGTGTTGCGATGGAGATCTCTGGGAAATTTTCATCGTTTGATATTATGTGGAGCTGGGAGGTCTTTTGTGGATCAGTGTCCTGACGTTGGCTCTCCCACCTCAGAGGCACAGCACTGACTCCTGGCTGCAACACCAAGAGCCTTTCATCCACACGGCTCAGAATAAAAGGAAGAAAAAGTAGAATGAAAGAATTAGTAGAAGTAGAAAGATAGAAAGAAAGAAAGAAAGAAAGGAGGGAGGGAGGGAGAAAGGAAGGAAAGAAGGAAGGAGGGAAGGAAGGAAAAAATGAAAGAAAGAAGATAAAATAAAATAAAGTAAGATAAAATATAATAAAATTATTAAAGAAATAATTATTAAGAGAAAAAAATAAAAAAAAAATTAAAAAACCCCGACAGATAGAACCTTAGGACAAATGGTGGAAGCAAAGCTATACAGACAAAATCTTACACAGAAGCATACACATACACACTCACAAAACAAGGAAAAGGGGAAAAAATCATAGATCTTGCTCTCGAAGCCCACCTCCTCAATTTGGGATGACTCGTTGTCTATTCGTGTATTCCACAGATGCAGGGTACATCAAGTTGATTGTGGAGCTTTAATCCGCTGCTTCTGAGGCTGCTGGGAGAGATTTCCCTTTCTCTTCTTTGTTCTCACAGCTCCCAGGGGCTCAGCTTTGGCTTTGGCCCCGACTCTGCGTGTAGGTCGCCAGAGGGCGTCTGTTCTTCGCTCAGACAGGACGGGGTTAAAGGAGCCACTGATTCGGGGGCTCTGGCTCACTCAGGCCAGGAGGGAGGGAGGGGCAAGGAGTGCGGGGTGAGCCTGCGGCGGCAGAGGCCGGCATGACGTTGCACCAGCCTGAGGCGCACCGTGCGTTCTCCCGGATGAGTTGTCCCTGGATCCCGGGACCCTGGCAGTGGCGGGCAGCACAGGCTCCCTGGAAGGGGGGTGTGGATAGTGACCTGTGCTCTCACACAGGCTTCTTGCTGGTGGAAGCAGCAGCCTTAGCATCTCATGCCCGTCTCTGGGGTCCACGCTGTTAGCCATGGCTCGCGCCCGTCTCTGGAGCTCCTTTAAGCAGTGCTCTTAATCCCCTCTCCTCGCGCACCAGTAAACAAAGAGGGAAGAAAAAGTCTCTTACCTTTTCGGCAGGTCCAGACTTTTCCCTGGACTCTGTCTTGGCTAGCTGTGGCGCACTAACCCCCTGCAGGCTGTGTTCACACGGCCAACCCCAGTCCTCTCCCTGCGCTCCGACCAAAGCCCAAGCCTCAACTCCCAGCCCCACCTGCCGCGGCGGGTGAGCAGACAAGCGTCTCGGGCTGGTGAGTGCCTGTTGGCCCTGATACTCTTTGTGGGAATCTCTCCGCTTTGCCCTTCGCACCCTGTTGCTGCGCGCTCCTCCGTGGCTCCAAAGCTTCCCCCCTCCACCACCCGCAATCTCCACCCAAGAAGGGGGCTTCCTAGTGTGTGGAAACCTTTCCTCCTTCACAGCTCCCTCCCACTGGTGCAGGTCTCGTCCCTATCCTTTTGTCTCTGTTTATTCTTTTTTCTTTTGCCCTACCCAGGTACGTGGGGGGTTTCTTGCCTTTTGGGAGGTCTGAGGTCTTCTGCCAGCATTCAGTAGGTGTTCTGTGGGAGTTATTCCACGTGTAGATGTATTTCTGATGTATCTGTGGGGAGGAAGGTGACCTCTGCGTCTTACTCTTCTGCCATCTTGACATTACAGTTTTTGAAGCAATATACAAATGGGGTAGAGGAGGGCCTGGGTATAAACCATAGGGTGATGCCTTGGTCTCAGCTCACCACCTGTGCTGTGCTCTAGAAAAGCTGCTCCATGTGTTTAGATGTCAGCTGCTTTCCCTCTGAAATAAGGCAGTTGACTTAAATTGTAATTAACAATAAAATTCTGCTACTCTAGAGGATGATTCCTTAAAGGATTCAAGGCAAAAATGTGCCTAATTTATTGCTCACAATCTTAATTCTTACACATGAAATACTTCATTGGAATTAAGCAAATACCTATTTAAATGTCAGCAGTTGATCTGGGTACTCTATCTGGCAGCCTTCCATTTTCTAAATGGAAAGGAGAGGCCTTGCTGGTGCTCTCATTTATTTTAAATATAAGAAATATAGTTCGGTGGTTAATAGATATCCTGAAAACTAGACAAATTGACTTCAGTTGAGCAAGATACTTTTTGAATAGCTGATTAACTGAGAGGGGAACAGAAGCTACAGCTACTAAATACTGATATTTAGCACTTAATACTCTAATTGTTGAATTTATCAGTAAATTCAGTCAGAACATGGAATGTTCAGTCAGCTGGTGATTTATGTTACCATGGTCCAAAAAAAGTAGGGTTTTTCCTTCTTCGCAGATTTGAATATATTTTCATATTAATTGATTAAACGGTCTTTATTTTGTTACTATATAGGCACAGAATGATTCTAGTACTTGCGTGTATGCAATAAATTAACATTTTTCCTGTACTTTCATGTTCTAATCAATTCAAATATCATTTACTCAATATGTATGGCATGTCAGATACTACTTCAAAGCCTGGAAGTAAAGAAATAAAAAAAGGCCAGTTTTCAAAGAATTCACAGTAGTTTGGGGGACAGTAACAGCCTGGTGAAAGTAAATCTTTGAAAGTTATACAGCTAGATGAATTGATTTGAGAGTCACCAATCTATAGATGGTAAGCGCAAACAAGAATGCGCATGAGCTCGACCAGAGAATGAAAGTTTGAAATCCCTGATAGTTAAAGAGTTTCAGGGAGAGAAAAAATTCCTGAAAAGAACAATTTAGGGAAGTAACTATAAAACTAAAATTTTATCTTTGGATTCCATAAGAAGACGCCAAGACAAGGTTTGAGGGCTAGGAATTTAGTTGGTAAACGATCCTAAGACATAGCAATAGATGAGTGAAGTGGTGAGACAGAGAAGAGAATAAAGCCAATAAAGGTTGTTTTTAGTTGTGAGCAACTGAAGCTTAGTTTCACTGCAGAACTCTGACACTCAGTGTAGACATGTGTGGCAGAACTGTCCTGCATGAGGGATGAATGAGCACAAATATTTGTATACCAGTTGCTGTTAGTTACTGCCTTGGGGGGGGGTGTTCTCAGGGGTTAATTATCTGGCACTGCTGGCCTAACACATGTGCAGTAAGAGTGGATTCTGATGTTCAGGCAAAAGAGCATCATGTGCTGGTGGTTGTAAGTCTGGGCTGTCATGCATGGAAATGTTAAAGTCTTAAGAGCTAAGGATGGAACATTAACAGTACCTGCTACAGTTTAGTGCCATGAGAAGCAAGGGAAGGGTTTCTGGGAGGAAGATGTATTAAACAACGTCACAAAGGACTGACAAATCAAATAAGTAAATGAAGAACTGAGAGTGAGCCAAGGGAAAGGTCTCTTTAGAAATGGAAAAAAGTAGAGATAAATAAATGTAGATAGAGAATGAATAATTGATAGAGTAAGATGAAGGAGGAGATGGAATGAGGTGTGTGTGAATATTTATAACTAAAACTCAAAATGTCCATAAAGACAACTTAAATAAAATTATCATTAAAAATAAAAATACCTTTTCATGACTTAAGTAACATTTCTTTTCTTTCCAATGCACTCTTTGCTTATTTTTATGATGGAATTTACACAGACTCCAAATAATTTATTTGCTGCTTATTCAGGGTTGGTATCAGGCACAGAGAGAGGTTAGATCTCTGTTTGGTTCATCTGAGTTATAAAACATTGAATTACTTTGTGCCCAGCAATCTTAGGACACATGAATAGAAACTAAACCAGCATCCCAGAGAATATAAATCTGATCACACAGTGTCCATCCCAAACTGAGGTTAGTCATGTCTTTGATGTTTTCTCCTGACATACTGATGAGCTGTTGAATTGCAGCCCATTATCAGAATACAGAATGACTTCTTTTGAGCAATTACATTTTTCCTAAACAGGCTCTAGATGGAGATATTCATCTATTGTTCTTATTTTTCTTAACAGTTGAGGTGAACAATATACTCAACAACTAAAAAAAGTAAATTAGAATTATTCCTCATTTTTAAGTCTCTCAGATTCATAGAAATGATTTAGAACATTATTTCAGGCAGATAAGATAGGAAAAATATTTTTGAATTGTTAATCTAGATAATTTATAAAAGTGGGACACTGCTGCATGTTACCTCTTTCTATAGATGTACATTTTTTAAAGAAAATACAAATCCATTGCCTTTTTATATAAAAGAGATTTAATCAGAATTACGAAGGAGTTAAAACATTTCAATTTAGTTTTTAAAATCTGCATTTGGTAAACAACAATGAGGAAAAGCAAAGTCAATCCACAGTAGGAAAAAGAAAAAAGGCAAAATCTGCAAAAGTTCTTGCATAGATCTTAACATTTAGGTAAGGCTTATTATTATTATTAAATAATCATATGCATGATTTTCCCAGTAAATGGGCTATTTTGCATCCTGAGTGCATACGTTTAGGGCAGGAGTGGGATAGAAAAGGAAAAGTAATATGGGACCTAGAGAGAGACAGGATGACGATGGAAGAAAACAGAACCAACTCCTGACACACAGGGCAAGCATGAGCCTCTCTGAAGTTCTGTTTTCTCTGCTGATAAACGGGGAAAATTTTTCCTTCTGTATTTATCTTGTAGACTGGCTAAGGTAAGGAAAGAAATTACTGGGGAGGCGGGAGGGGGGTGACGCTGCGCAGGATGCGCTCTGGCCGCTTCCTTCTCCTGCTCGTGGCCGCCTGCAACGGCTCTGCTCCTGCTGGTACTCAATGGTGGGGGAGACCACCTGGGTTGCATAAACCATGATAGGCGTCTTGAGGCCTCTCTGTGGAAGGATTTTCACAAGGCTAACATCACTGAGCTGTACCAGCCCTGACTCCAAAGTTCCTGAACTCTTTGCTTCTCCTTGCAAAGCCGGGTCTCTCATCCTTTCAGTGACGGAAAACTTTTTCTCGTCTTTTCAACCTATGAGAAGAGCTCCAACTCCCCTTACCTCTTCCCTTCCTCCCATCAGGGGATATAGAAGGTGGGTTCACAACTCTTCCCATGTGAGACACCTGAGAACTTGTGTTTGACTCTTCCAAAAGAACTCTCCTTTGGGTCTTAGATAGACATCTCAACCTTAGCCAAAGAAAAATAGACAGCTTTTCTATATTTGCTCTAAAATGAAAGATAACACTCCCAAGAAGATAAGAACACATACCCTCGGCTAGCCAAAGGCAGGCATATCTCAGAATAGAGCATCTTGAAGCTAGCATTTGGTACTGTGGTACTTTAGGGATGTCAACTGAACATTGAGGACCTATCATTTAACCAAGATCAAGCACCAGTACAGGCAAATGCACAATGCCTAGCCCAAATCCCCCCACTATGTCAAGAGTTCATAGAATACTTCAAAGTAGTTCTTCAGCAACTGAAGGATAAGTCTTAAGAATACTTCTGTAAGACGTTAATTCTCTGAGAACATCATAAATTTGCTTCTGCCCCATGGTGGGTAGGGTGGGGACATTCTTACCTGGTAAAGTGGGAACACAATAAGAAACAGAAAAGACAATGTAATTTGAGAATAAATAATTCCATAAGTGACAACCAATTGTCTTTTTATTTCTTTTTCCCATTTGAGTAGTAGTGAAAGCATATAAAATGCAAGGTGAAGTGTGAAGTTCACACTTAGAATTCACAAACCATGTGAGGTTTCAGGGTGTTTGATGGGGGTGCCAATTATACTGTGGACTGCCTGACAGTGAAGTGAATTCTATTACAGATTTATCTTTACCTTGTTGCCAAAAAGAGGGTATTGTTAGGTAATGAACCTTCAGTCAAATCATGATTGCAATTAATTTGAACTGAGTTAGCTGATAATCAGTTTAATAATTTTAGACAAATTAGAGCCATACCTTCTGGCCTTTTATTGGGTCTTGGTTGCTTCCTAGACTGGTTTAAGGAAGTCTCATCCAACATATTATAAGTCTACAGACCATTTAAGCAAGCCGTGTGATTTAATGTATTGGTGACTCATAGCTTTGGACAATTTCATGTGCTACACCAGGTTGTTAGCTGAAAAGACTTTCCAAGGAGTATTTGCCTTGGACAATTCACCAAGGATCAGAATCTGGCCTTCAGTTCTGGGCCTTTGGAAGATAGATTTTATCAGAACCCTTAACACCAGGGATGAATGAACTCAACACTTAGAATCAGGAGACTTATATAAGTTAAGCAGCTGCTATAATAAATTTGCAGAGAAACCCAATAAACAGAAAAGATTGTGACAGTGTTGTAAAAGTTGTTGTATACCAAGGAAGCATTACAACAGCCTCTGAATGTAAACAGAGTATCCAGAACAGAGCCAGCCTAGTAGTAGAAGCTCAATTCCTGGAAATAAGAAAGTTGTGAATCTAACCCCTTGATATGTTTTCCTGATCTTGAAAAGCCAGCTGACCTTTCTATCCCTTTGTTAGTTAATCTGAAAAAGTGGACGGTGGGTGACGCACCAAAGGTGAAGCTATCTGAGGGCAAAAAGCTCTAAAATAATTAGCCTCAGGAGACTGCTTTGTTCAAAGAAGTGTCATTTTCCCAAAACTCTAGCTGATGAGATTGTTCTTATCCTTTCAAGTTGGCATCTGAATTTCTGAGATAGAAAAAACTTTCTCCTTTTTACCTGAGGAAGGCTGGGGGGTGAGATAGGATTTTCTTCTGCCTCACCTAGTTTGATGCTAAGTCAGTACAAGGAAAAGCAGGGTTGAATTGCTTCTTTAGAACAGACTGGGCATCTCCGTAGGCTAAACGTACATGTACAGTTAAAATGCAATGATTTGTTTTTTTCGGAAAACTATTTTACTGAGAGTTGATACATAGAATGCAAATTATAAAACTATTGATATCAGACAGACAAACACACACACACACACCTGCATATGTATAACATTACTGACCAGGACACTTAGTATCTACTTCTTGTTATCATTGTGAATGGTAAATTGAACATCACCCCATCAGCTGGACCCCATCACACATTCATGACCTATTGTCTCCATTTGTTGTTAAAGAACTCTGGGGCACATACTGAGTTTTCTTTCTTCATTTTGACTGTTATTCACTAATTTTTTTTTTTAATATCTTGATGGGAATATAATTGCTTAAAAATTGTGTAATAATTTCTGCTGTATAACAAAGTGAATCAGTTATACATATACATATATCCCCATATCTCCTCCCTCTTGCGTCTCCCTCACACCCTCCCTACCACACCCCTCTAGGTGGTCATAAAGCACTGAGCTGATCTCCCTGTGCTATGTGGCTTCTTCCCACTAGCTATCTATTTTATATTTGGCAGTGTATATATGTCCATGGCAACCTCTCACTTCATCCCAGCTTACCCTTGCCCCTCCCCATGTACTCAAGTCCAATCTCTAAGTCTGCATGTTCATACCTATCCTGCCCCTAGGTTCTTCAGAACCACATTTTTTTTTTTTTTTTTTAGATTCCGTATATCTGTGTTAGCATATGGTATTTGTTTTTCTCTTTCTGACTTCACTCTGTATGACACACTATAGGTCCATCCACCTCACTACAAATAACTCAATTTCATTTCTTTTTATGGCTGAGTAATATTCCATTGTATATATGTGTCACATCTTCTTTATCCATTCATCTGTCGATGGACACTTAGATTGCTTCCATGTCCTGGCTATTGTAAATAGAGCTGCAATGAACATTGTGGTACATGACTATTTTGAATTATGGTTTTCTCAGGGTATATGTCCAGTAGTGGGATTGCTGGGTCATAGTACTTCTATTTTTAGCTTTTTAAGGAACCTCCATACTGTTCTCCAAAGTGGCTGTATCAATTTACATTCCTAACAACAGTGCAAGAGGGTTCTCTTTTCTCCACACCCTCTCCAGCACTTATTGTTTGTAGATATTTTGATGATGGCCATTCTGACCAGTGTGAGGTGATACTTCATTGTAGGTTTTTTTTTGTTTTTTTGGTTGTTTTTTGTGGTACGCAGGCCTCTCACTGTCGTGGCCTCTCCCGTTGTGGAGCACAGGCTCCGGATGTGCAGGCTTAGCAGCCATGGCTCACGGGTCCAGCCGCTCCATGGCATGTGGGATCCTCCTGGACCGGGGCACGAACACACATCCCCTGCATTGGCAGGTGGACTCTCAACCACTGTGCCACCAGGGAAGCCCGTCTCATTGTAGTTTTGATTTGCACTTCTCTAATGATTAGTGATGTTGAGCATCATTTGATGTGTTTGTTGGCGATCTGTATATCTTCTTTGGAGAAATGTCCAGTTAGGTCTTCTGTCCATTTTTGGATTGGGTTGTTTGATTTTTGATATTGAGATACAAGACCTGTTGTATATTTTGGAATTAATCCATTGTCAGTTGCTTCATTTGCAATACTTTCTCCCATTCTGAGGGTTGTCTTTTCATCTTGTTTATGGTTTCCTTTGCTGTGCAAAAGCTTTTAAGTTTCATTAGGTCCCATTTGTTTATTTTTGTTTTTATTTCCATTTCTCTAGGAGGTGGGTCAAAAAGGATCTTGCTGTGATTTATGTCATAGAATATTCTGCCTATGTTTTCCTCTAAGAGTTTTATAGTGTCTGGTCTTACATTTAGGTCTTTAATCAATTTTGAGTTTATTTTTGTGTATGGTGTTAGGGAATGTTCTAATTTCATTCTTTTACATGTAGCTGTCCAGTTTTCCTAGCACCACTTATTGAAGAGGCTGTCTTTTCTCCATTGCATATTCTTTCTTCCTTTATCAAAAATAAGGTGACCATATGTGTGTGTGTTTATCTCTGGGCTTTCTATCCTGTTCCATTGATCTATATTTCTGTATTAGTGTCAGTGCCATACTCTCTTGATTACTGTAGCTTTGTAGTATAGTCTAAAGTCCAGGAGCCTGATTCCTCCAGTTGTGTTTTTATTTCTCAAGATTTCTTTGGCTATTCGGGGTCTTTTGTGTTTCAATACAAATTGTGAAATTGTTTGTTCTAGTTCTGTGAAAAATGCCATTGGTAGTCTGATAAGGATTGCATTGAATCTATAGATTGCTTTGGGTAGTATAGTCTTTTTCAGAATGCTGATTTTTTCAATCCAAGAACATGGTATATCTCTCCATCTGTTTGTATCATTTTTAATTTCTTTCATCAGTGTCTTGGAGTTTTCTGCATACATGTCTTTGTCTCGAGGGCTTAGTTATCTCGTGGCATGTGGGATCTTAGTTCCCTGACCAGGAATTGAACCCATGACCCCTGCATTGGAAGGCAGATTCTTAACCACTGGAAGAATCAGGGAAATCCTGAAGTGGGTGTCTTGTAGACAGCATATATACGGGTCTTGATTTTGTATCCATTTAACCAGTCTATGTCTTTTTGTTGGAGCATTTAATCCATTTACATTTAAGGTAGTTATCAATATGTATGTTCCTATTTCCATTTTCTTAATTATTTTGGATTTGTTTTTGTTGGTCTTTTACTTCTTTTGTGTTTCCTGCCTAGAGAAGTTCCTTTAGCCATTGTTGTAAAGCTGGTTTGGTGGTGTTGAATTCTCTTAGCTTTTGTTTGTTTGTAAAGGTTTTAATTTCTCTGTCAAATCTTAATGAAATCCTTGCTGGGTAGAGTAACCTTGGTTGTAGGATTTTCCCTTTCATCACTTTAAGTATGTCCTGCCACTCCCTTCTGGTTTGCAGAGTTTCTGCTGAAAGATCAGCTGTTAACCTTATGGGGATTCCCTTGTATGTTATTTGTTGTTTTTCCCTTGCTGCTTTTAATGTTTTTTCTTTGTATTTAATTTTTGATAGTTTGATTAATATGTGTCTTGGCCTGTTTCTCCTTGAATTTATCCTGTATGGGACTCTGTGCTTCCTGGACTTGATTAACTACTTCCTTTTCCATATTACGGAAGTTTTCAACTATAATCTCTTCAAATGTTTTCTCCAGTCCCTTTCTTTTTCTCTTCTTCTTCTGGGACCCCTTATAATTAGAATGTTGGTGTGCTTAATATTGTCCCAGAGGTCTCTGTGACTGTCCTCAATACCTTCACTCTTTTTTCTTCTCTGCAGTAGTTATTTCCACTATTTCCTCTTCCAGGTCACTTATACTTTCTGCCTCAGTTATTCTGCTATTGATTCATTCTAGGGAATTTTATATTTCATTTATTGTTTTGTTCGTCAGTGTTTGTTTGCTGTTTAGTTCTTCTAGGTCCTTGTTAAACGTTTCTTTTATTTTCTCCATTCTATTTCCAAGATTTTTGATCATATTTACTATCATTACTCTGAATTATTTTTCGGGTAGACTGCCTATTTCCTCTTCATTTGTTTGGGCTGGTGGGTTTTTACCTTGCTCCTTTATCTTATATGTGTTTCTCTTTCTTCTCATTTTGCTTTACTTACTGTGTTTGGGGTCTCTTTTTCGCAGGCTGCAGGTTTGTAGTTCCCATTGTTTTTCATGTCTGCCCCTAGTGGGTGAGGTTGGTTCAGTGACTTGTGTAGGTTCCTGGTGGAGGTGGCATGTGCCTGTGTTTTGGTGGATGAGGCTGGATCTTGTCTTTCTGGTGGGCAGCACCACATCCAGTGGTGTGTTTTGGGGTATCTGTGTCCTTATTATGACTTTAGGTAGCCTCTCTGCTAATGGGTGGGGTTGTGTTCCTTTCTTGCTAGTTGTTTGGCCTAGGGTGTCCAGCACTGTAGCTTGCTGGTTGTTGAGTGGAGCTGGCTCTTAGTGCTTAGATGGAAATATCTGGGAGAGCTCTCGCCATTTGATATTACATGGAACTGGGAAGTGTCTGGTGGACAAATTTCCTGAACTCAGCTCTCCGCCTTCAGAGGCACAGGCCTGACACCTGGCCAGAGCATGAAGATCCTGTCAGCCACAAGGCTCAGAAGAAAAAGGAGAAAAAATGAAAGAAAGAAAAATAAAATAAAATAAAAGTTATTAAAATAAAATTAAATTATTAAAAATAAAAAAATAGGAAATGATAAGCAAAAGAAAAAACAAAAAGAACCCTAGGACAAATGGCAAAAGCAAAGCTATACCAAAAAAGTCACACAAAGAAGAATACACATACACACAAAAAGAGAAAAAGGAAAAAAAAAAACATATATATAAAGGAAAAGAGAAACCAAATCAATAAACAAATCTACCGATGATAATAAACTCTAAATAGTAGACTAAGATAAACATAAGACCAGAAACAAATTACATGCAGAAAGCAAACCCCATGTCTACAGTTGCTCTCAAAGTCCACCACCTCAATTTTGGGATGATTCATTGTCTATTCAGGTATTCCAGAGATGCTGGGTACATCAAGTTGATTGTGGAGATTTAATCCACTGCTCCTGAGGCTGCTGGACAAGATTTCCCTTTCTCTTCTTTGTTTGTCCAACTCCTGGGGTTCAGCTTTGCATTTTGTCCTGCCTCTGCATGTAGTCTCCTTAGTGCGTCTGTTCCCCACTCAGACAGGACGGGGTTAAAGTAGCCGCTGATTCAGTGACTCGGCTCGCTCAGACCCCGGGGAGGGAGGGATTCAAAATGCGAGTGAGCCTGTAGCAGCAGCAGCCGGCATGACATTGCAACAGCCTGAGGTGTGCCGTGTGTTCTCCCGGGGAAGTTGTTCCTGGATCACGGGACTCTTGCAGTGGCAGGCTGCACTGGCTCCTGGGAGGGGAGGTGTGGATAATGACCTGTGCTTGAACACAGGATTCTTGGTGGCTACAGCAGCAGCCTTAGTATTTCTTGCCTGTCTCTAGTGTCCGTGCTGACAGCCGTAGCTCGTGCCTGTCTCTAGAGCTCATTTAAGCAGTGGTCTGAATCCCTTCTTGTTGCACACCCCTAAACAATGGTCTCTTGCCTCTTAGGTAGTTCCAGACTTTTTCCTGGACTCCCTTCCAGCTATCTGTGGCTCACTAGCCCTCTTCAGTCTGTGTTCACGCAGCCAACCCCAGTCCTCTCCCTGGGGTCTGACTTCTGAAGCCTGAACCTCAGCTCCCAGACCCCACCCACCTCAGTACGTGAGCAGACAAACCTCTCAGGCTGGTGAGTGCTGGTCAGCACCAATCCTCTCTGCGGGAATCTCTCCACTTTGCCCTCTGCACCCTTATTGCTGTGCTCTCCTCTTGTTTCCGAAGCTCCCTCCCCCCCCCCCACAACCCCACACCCCATCTCCGCCAGTGCAGGGACTTCTTAGTGCGTGGAAACCTTTCCTTCTTCACACCTCCCTCCCAGAGGTGCAGGTCCTGTCCCTATTCTTTTGTCTCTGCTTTTTCTTTTTTCTTTTGCTCTACCCAGGTACTTGGGGATTTTCTTGCCTTTTGGGAAATCTGAGGTCTTTTGCCAGCGTTCAGTAGGTGTTCTGTAGGAGTTGTTCCACATATAGATGCATTTCTGTTGTATTTGTGGGGAAGAAGGTGATTTCCATGTCTTACTCCTCTGCCATCTTGAACGTCTCCCACTAATTTCTATGTTTACTTTTTTGTGATGTTGTTTTCTGTCATTGTTTTGTGTTCTAATGAATGTTTTGACTCATAGGGTATGCATGTGGTCACACTGGAAGTTTTTCAAAATGCCAAGGCAAATGACATTAAAAGTAGTTGTATAAAAAAAAATTTAATTATATATATATATATATATATATAAGTTTTGTTATACACATATAACAGCTGTTCAAGGCAAGTGCACATAATCAAGGAACTGTTTTAGGAAGCAGATGGTCAAAATCAGCCTTCAAACAGAGGTTGAAGAAAGTCATTTGGATAGAAGACATCTAATCAGAGGGAGTGACTGATGATGAAATAAACAGAAACCAGAAGAGATAATGGTCAGAGACATGACATGATTTCAAGTGTATGCTGCCCAGAATGTATTTCCATGGGGCCTGTGCTTTGATTTCATAATGCAGATTCACTTAGCAATTGCATTTCTATGAGAATATTCCAGTCCCACTGCTGCATTACAGTAAACATGGGTTCTGACTCCAATTTCAATATGAGGAGGTGTGGCATTCCCCACCACCAAGCAACTCTTGAATACTAGCCAGGTACCCTACAATTCAACTCAATTTGACACTATCTACTTGGAGATAACATCATATTTCACAGGTTAAGGGCTCAGTCCCATTAGACTGCCCTCCAGACACCATTCACAAACTTAGATTGTTTCCTGAGCTTCTGGCTACAGACTGCGGTTTCCTACCCCCACTTTAGGTTCTATTAATTTGTTAGAGCAGCTCACAGAATTCAGGAAACCTACTTACTCACTAGGTTACTGGCTTATTACAAAGGATATTGAAGGATCTGAATCAATAGCCAGATGAAGAGATACATAGGGCAAAGTCCTGAACAAAGGAACTTCTGTCCTCATGGAGTTTGGGGCCCAGCATGGGGGCACGTGGAAGCGTTCTGGTCTACCAACTTGGAAACTCTCTTAATCACCTCCTTTGATTTTTATTTAGGCTTCATTACACAGGCATGCTTAATTAAATCATTGCTCATTGGTGATTGATTCAGCCTCCAGCCCTTCTCACCTCCCCAGAAATCAGGGGGTGAGCCTGAAATTTGCAACCCTCTGTTCATGGCCAGTTCTACTGGCAATAAGCTGCCATCCTTAGGTGCTTACCAAAAGTCACCTCATTAACATAAACATAATTGTGTTGGAAAGGGGCTTGTTATGAATAATGACACCCATTTCACTTGTATGGTTCTGAATCAATTTCAGGAACTTAGACTAGAGACCAAACATTATAATAAAAGGTACACCCATTGCTCTTTTAATTCTGAAAATTCCAAGGGGTTTGGAAGCTATGAGCCAGGAACTGTGGATGAAGACTAAATATATATTTCTTCTTATAAATCACAATATCACAGTAAAGTTACTTGAAGAATTTTAAGGTAAAGAACATGGATCCGGAATCAGATAGACCTGGACTTAATTATGGCACCAAAAAGTAATAACCGTGTGACCTTTGATAAGTGGTTTAATCTCTCCAAGTGGATTCTGTGGAGCAGCAACACTTCAGGACAGCAGCACTAATTCCCCAAGTCTATGAGAATGTTGGTGGCTGGTAGCTTTGAGTCTCTCTCTGAGAATAGCTCTCAGTTGAAGGGGGTTGCCTCAACCAAGGTTACATTTCCTCTCTGGGGACAGCCTGTCTGCAATGATTGTTTGACACACAAGTACAAAGTCTTTCCCCCTTGCTTTGACTTGGGAAAATCTGAAAGACTATCCCAGTTCCAGAGCTTCCCATGGGATCTTCTGAGGTCTTTGTTGAGGTTAATCACAGTTCACCTTCTTCCAAATAGGGCACTGTGTCAACCTGGAGCAGTCATCTACCATCCAAAGAAGGCAGGCACTCTGCCATATCACATTACTTACATGCAGAGGTGTGATTGTAACATATCTCATCTATTTTTTTTTTTAAGTTGGCTCTTATTTTTTTTAAATTGAAGTATAGCTGATGTATACTATTGTATAATTTATAGGTGCACAATATAATGATTCACAATTTTTAAAGGTTAGACTCCATTTATAGTTATTATAAAATATTAGCTATAATGCCCATGTTGCACAATATATCCTTGTAGCTTATTTTGTACATAATATTTTATAACTCTTAATTCCCTACCCCTTTATAGCCCTTCCCCACTCCCTTCTCTCCACTGGTAACTACTAGTTTGTTCTCTATATCTGTAAGTCCATTTCTTTTTTTGTTATATTCATAGTTGGTTGTAACTTTTACCTCTATTTATTTTTTAAACTTGAATATTTCGTTATTTATTTGTTTTGTTTTTTGAATTTTATTTTATTTATTTTTTTATACAGCAGATTCTTATTAGTCATCAATTTTATACACATCAGTGTATACATGTCAATGCCAATTGCCCAATTCAGCATACCACTACACCCAACCCCCCATGGCTTTAACCCTCTGGTGTCCATACCTCTGTTCTCTACATCTGTGTCTCAATTTCTGCCCTGCAAACCGGTTCATCTGTACCATTTTTCTAGGTTCCACATATATGCATTAATACACGATATTTGTTTTTCTCTTTCTGACTTACTTCACTCTGTATGACAGTTTCTAGATCCATCCACGTCTCAACAAAGGACCCAAAATTGTTCCTTTTAAAGACTGAGAAATATTCCATTGTACATATGCACCACATCTTCTTTATCCATTCGTCGTCTGTCAATGATCATTTAGGTTGCTTCCATGACCTGGCTATTGTAAAGAGTGATGCAATGAACATTGGGGTGCATGTGGCTTTTTGAATTATGGTTTTCTCTGGGTATATGCCCAGCAGTGAGATTGCTGGATCATATGGTAATTCTATTTTTAGTGTTTTAAGGAACCTCCATACTGTTTTCCATAGTTGCTGTATCAATTTACATTCCCACCAACAGCGCAAGAGGGTTCCCTTTTCTCCACACCCTCTCCAGCATTTGTTGTTTGTAGATTTTCTGATGATGCCCATTCTAACTGGTGTGAGGTGATACTTCACTGTAGTTTTGATTTGCATTTCTCTAATAATTAGTAATGTTGAGCAGCTTTTCATGTGCTTCTTGGCTATCTGTATGTCTTCTTTGGAGAAATGTCTATTTAGGTCTGCTGCCTATTTTAGGATACAATTATTTGTTTTTTTAATATTGAGCTACATGAGTTGTTTGTATATTTTGGAGATTAATCTTTGTCTATTGATTCATTTGCAAATATTTTCTCCCATTCTGAGGGTTGTCTTTTTGTCTTGTTTATGGTTTCCTTTGCTGTGCAAAAGCTTTGAAGTTTCATTAGGCCCCATTTGTTTATTTGTGTTTTTATTTCCATTACTCTAGGAAGTGGATCAAAAAAGATCTTGCTGTGATTTATGTCAAAGAGTGTTCTTGAAATGTTTTCCTCTAAGAGTGTTATAGTGTCTGGTTTTACATATAGGTCTCTAATCCATTCTGAGTTTATTTTTGTGTATGGTGTTAGGGAGTGTTCTAATTTCATTCTTTTATATGTAGCTGTCCAGTTTTCCCAGCACAACTTATTGAAGAGGCTGTCTTTTCTCCATTGTATATCCCAGCCTCCTTTGTCATAGATTAGTTGACCATAGGTGCGTGGGTTTATCTCTGGGCTTTCTATCTTCTTCCATTGATCTATGTTTCTGTTTTTGTGCCAGTACCATATTGTCTTGCTGACTGTAGCTTTGTAGTATAGTCTGAAGTCAGGGAGTCTGATTCCTCCAGCTCTGTTTTGTTCCCTCAAGACTGCTTTGGCTATTCGGGGTCTTTTGTGTCTCCATACAAATTTTAAGACATTTTCTTCTAGTTCCGTAAAAAATACAATTGGTAATTTGATAGGGATTTCATTAAATCTGTAGATTGCTTTCAGTAGTATAGTCATTTTCACAATATTGATTCTTCCAATCCAAGAATATGGTATATCTCTCCATCTGTTGGTATAATTTTTAATTTCTTTCATCAGTGTCTTAGAGTTTTCTGCATACAGGTCTTTTGTCTCCCTAGGTAGGTTTATTCCTAGGTATTTTATTCTTTTTGTTGCAGTGGTAAATGGGAGTGTTTCCTTAATTTCTCTTGCAGATTTTTCACCATTAGTGTTTAGGAATGCATGAGATTTTTGTGCATTAATTTTGTATCCTGCAACTTTACCAAATTCATTGATTAACGCTAGTAGTTTTCTGGTGGTATCTTTAGTGTTCTCTATGTATAATATCATGTCATGTGCAAACAGTGACAGTTTTACTTCTTCTTTTCTAATTTGTATTCCTTTTATTTCTTTTTCTTCTCTGACTGCCATGGTAGGACTTCCAAAATTATGTTGAATAATAGTGGTGAGAGTGGACATCCTTGTCTTGTTCCTGATCTTAGAGGAAATGCTTTCAGTTTTTCACCATTGAGAATGATGTTTGCTGTCAGTTTGTCATATATGGACTTTATTATGTTGAGGTAGGTTCCATCTAGGCACACTCTCTGGAGAATTTTTATCATAAGCAGGTGTTGAATTTTGTCAAAAGCTTTTTCTGCATCTATTGAGGTTATCATATGGTTTTTATTCTTCAATTTGTTAATAAGATGCATCACATTGATTGATTTCCGTATATTGAAGAATCCTTGCATCCTTGGGATAAATCCCACTTGGTCATGCTGTATGATTCTTTTAATGTGTTGTTGGATTCTGTTTGCTAGTATTTTGTTGAGGATTTTTGCATCTATATTCATCAGTGATATTGGTCTATAATTTTCTTTTTCTTGCAGTATCTTTGTCTGGTTTTGGTATCAGGGTGATGGTGGCCTCATAGAATGAGTTTGGGATTGTTCCTTCCCCTGAAAATTTTTGGAAGAGTTTGAGAAAGAGGGGTGTTAGCTCTTCTCTAAATGTTTGATAGAATTCACCTGTGAAGCCATCTGGTCCTGGACTTCGTTTGTTGGAAGATTTTTAATCACAGTTTCAATTTCATTACTTGTGATTGGTCTGTTCATATTTTCTATTTCTTGCTGGTTCAGTCTTGGAAGGTTATACCTTTCTAAGAATTTGTCCATTTCTTCCAGGTTGTCCATTTTATTGGCATAGAGTTGCTTGTAGTAGTCTCTTAGAATGCTTTGTACTTCTGTGGTGACTGTTGTAACTTCTTCTCTTTCATTTCTAATTTTATTGATTTGAGTCCTCTCCCTCTTTTTCTTGATGAGTCTGGCTAGTGGTTTATCAATTTTGTTTATCTTCTCAAAGAACCAGCTTTTAGTTTTATTTATTTTTGCTATTGTTTTCTTTGTTTATATTTCATTTATTTCTGCTCAGATCTTTATGATTTCTTTCCTTCTGCTGACTTTGGGTTTTGTTTGCTCTCCTTTCTCTAGTTCCTTTAGGTGTAAGATTAGATTGTTTATTTGAGATTTTTCTTGTTTCTTGAGGTAGGCTTGTATAGCTATAAACTTCCCTTTTAGAACTGCTTTTGCTGCATCCCACAGGGTTTGGATCTTTTTGTTTTCATTGTTATTTGTCTCTAGGTATTTTTTGATTTCCTTTTTGATTTCTTCAGTGATCTCTTCGTTATTTAGTAATGTATTGTTCAGCCTCCATGTGTTTGTGTTTTTACATTTTTTTTTCCATGTAATTCATTTCTAATCTCATAGCGTTGTGGTCAGAAAAGATGCTTGATATGATTTCAATTTTCTTAAATTTACTGAGGCTTGATTTGTGATCCAAGATGTGATGCATCCTGGAGACTGTTCTGTGCGCACTTGAATAGAAAGTGTAACCTGATGTTTTTGGATGGAAAGCCCTATAAATATCAATTAAATCTATTCGGTCTATTGTGTCATTTAAAGCTTCTTTTTCCTTATTTATTTTCATTTTGGATGATCTGTCCATTGGTGTAAGTGAGATGTTAAAGTCCCCCACTATCTCTGTGTTACTTTCGATTTCCTGTTTTAAAGTTGTTAGCAGTTGCCTTATGTATTGAGGTGCTCCTATGTTGGCTGCATAAATATTTACAATTGTTATATCTTCTTGGATTGATCCCTTAATCATTATGTAGTGTCCTTCCTTGTCTCTTGTAACATTCTTTATTTTAAAATCAATTTTATCTGATATGAGTATTGCTACTCCAACTTTCTTTTGGTTTCCATTTTCATGGAATATCTTTTTCCATCCCCTCATTTTCCCCCTCACTTTCAGTCTGTATGTGTCCCTAGGTATGAAGTGGGTCTCTTGTAGACAGCATATATATGGATCTTGTTTTTGTATCCATTCAGCAAGCCTGTGCCTTTTGATTGGAGCATTTAATCCATTCACGTTTGAGGTAATTACTGATGTGTATATTCCTTTGACCATTTCTTTATTGTTTTTGGTTTGTTTTTGTAGGTCCTTTTCTTCTCTTGTGTTTCCCACTTTGAGAAGTTCCTTTAGCATTTGTTGTAGAGCTGGTTTGGTGGTGTTGAATTCTCTTCGCTTTTGCTTGTCTGTAAAGCTTTTAATTTTTCTGTCAAATCTGAATGAGATCCTCTCCGTGTAGAGTAATCTTGGTTGTACGTTCTTCCCTTTCATCGCTTTAAGTATATCATGCCACTCCCTTCTGGCTTGTAGAGTTTCTGCTGAGAAATCAGCTGTTAACCTTATGGGAGTTCCCTTGTATGTTCTTTGTTTTATTTTTTCCCTTTCTGCTTTCCATAATTTTTCTTTGTCTTTAATTTTTGCTAGTTTGATTACCTTGTGTCTTGGCATGTTTCTCCTTGGGTTTATGCTGTATGGGACTCACTGTGCTTTGTGGACTTGGGTGGCTATTTCCTTTCCCATGGTAGGGAAGTTTTGGATTATAATCTCTTCAAATATTTTCTCTCATCCTTTCTCTCTCTTTTGTCCTTCTGGGACCCCTATAATGTGAATGCTGTTGTGTTTAATGTTGTCCCAGAAGTCTCTTAGGCTGTCTTCATTTCTTTTCATTCTTTTTGCTTTATTCTGTTCCACAGCAGTGAATTCTACCATTCTGTCTTCCAGGTCACTTATCCATTCTTCTGCCTCAGTTATTCCTCTATTGATTTCTTCTAGTGTATTTTTCATTTCAGTTATTGTATTGTTCATCTCTGTTTGTTTGTTCTTTAATTCTTCTACGTGTTTGTTCTTTAATTCTTCTAGGTCTTTATTAATCATTTCTTGCATCTTCTTGATCTTTGCCTCCATTCTTTTGCCAAGGTCCTGGATCAACTTCACTATCATTTTTCTGAATTCTTTTTCTGGAAGATTGCCTATCTACACTTCGTTTACTTGTTCTTCTGGGGTTTTATCTTGTTCCTTCATCTAGTATATAGCCCTCTACCTTTTCATCTTGTCTATCTTTCTGTGAATATGGTTTTTGTTCCACAGGCTTCAGGCCTGTAGTTCTTGCTTCTGCTGTCTGCCCTCTGGCGGATGAGGTTATCTAAGAGGCTTGTGCAAGTTGCCTATGGGAGGCACTCTACCTCTATTTTTTAAGGTGAATTTACAATTCCAGATTTTCATGTGAAATCTCCTAATTTTTGAATATTGGATCAAATTTGTAAATCATTATTTGGTTCACACAAAAGTCTGTGGGTTATATTCTGCTCATGGGCCACTTTTTACAATTAATAAATGAGTGGTCTTTAAGTCTTTCTCAGCTGTGGTATGCTGTGATCCTATAATTTTAGGAAATAATAGCATTGCCTCCATTGGGCAGATGTTCATACATTTGTTCAGAATAATATTATAAAAGAACTGATTTTATTATATCATAACCCTGCTCTAAGCACATGGAAAAAAATAAACAAAAGTCCCACACAGTGGTTTATTTTCCACCCTTAAATATTTCAGTTCTTCTTTTTGCTATTCAGAGCTCTCTCCAATACAGAGCTGCCTGGTCTTAAAACCTTGTACTACCATTCTAGGCAACCTTCCTTGATAATTACAGTCATCACTAGACCTCTTTTATTTTGAATACTTGAAGCATTTATATCTCAGAACACACAAGTTTCCTTTAAATACGTTATCCTGCATTTAACAGTAAAGTACTATTCTGAGTACTTTGGCACTCTGTCAAACCATAATCAGGGTTGGGCCATTTCTTGACTCATGCTACTTTCATATTCCTTAAAGTGCTCAGCAATATTTTTCAGCATTATTCGACAAATTTTCCTGTCTTACTCATACTGTTAGTACCTCAGACTGGATCACTCTAATACTTCTCCAGCACAAATATAATTGGTAACACTGTTCAGTATGAATAAGTGAGGTCATAACTGGCAAACAGAGGGAGGGGGAGTGAGAAAGAGAGTAAGAAAGATGGTTTGAACGTACACAAATGAGAGGCTAGAGGGACAGGGCAGGACTGGGAAATGGGAGGTCTATGGGTCAAGCAGCTTTTTTTTTTCTAATTATTTTATTGAAATAATAATAAATAATAATTATTATTGAAGTAATAATATTTTGAAAATATTTGCAAATGAATCAACGGACAAAGGATTAATCTCCAAAATATATAAACTGCTCATGCAGCTCAATATTAAAGAAACAAACAACCCAATCCAAAAATGGGCAGAAGACCTATATAGACATTTCTCCAAAGAAGACATACAGATGGCCAAGAAGCACATGAAAAGCTGCTCAACATCACTAATTATTAGAGAAATGTAAATCAAAACTACAAAGAGGTATCACCTCACACCAGTTAGAATGGGCATCATCAGAAAATCTACAAACAACAAATGCTGGAGAGGGTGTGGAGAAAAGGGGATCCTCTTGCACTGTTGGTGGGAAGTTAAATTGATAGAGCCACTATGGAGAACAGTATGGAGTTTCCTTAAAAAACTAAAAATACAATTACCATATGATTCAGCAATCCCACTACTAGGCATATACCCAGAGAAAACCATAATTCAAAAAGTCACATGCACCCCAATGTTCATTGAAGCACTCTTTTCAATAGCCCATCGACAGACGAATGGATAAAGAAGTTGTGGTACATATATACAATGGAATATTACTCAGCCATAAAAAGGAACGAAATTGAGTCATTTGTTGAGACATGGACAAATCTAGAGACTGTCATACAGAGTGAAGTATGTCAGAAAGAGAAAAACAAATATCGTATATTAATGCATGTATGTGGAACCTAGATAAATGGTACAGAAGAACCAGTTTGCAGGGCAGAAGTTGAACACAGATGTAGAGAACAAATGTATGGACCCCAAGGGAGGAAAACTGTGGTGGGGTGGGGATGGTGGTGTGCTGAATTGGGTGATTGACATGTATACACTGATGTGTATAAAATTGATGACTAATAAGAACCTGCAGTATAAAGAAACAAACAGACAAAAAAAAACAACTAATACTTAACTTTCTTTGGATTATTTGTATGGAAATAGGTTAATATAAATGTTTCAGACATTAAATGAAATTTCTAAAAATCTTATATGTTCTGGTCTAATGTTATAAGTCATAATTCTAGTTATTACTTTAAATGTATATCTCAGAAATAACTAAATTTCCTTGTCAATTGCATTATTATGAACTTTCATCAAGTCTTTAACCATGGTCATTTTTAAGTTTTTTGTCATTTACAGACAGTTCTGGGTGTACTCTGATGCTTTTGCAAATATATTCCTATAAAAGGTTTCATCTTCAAGGAATTCATGGAAAAGACTCTGACAAATACACATTTCTGGTTACTGACTATACTGCTGAACTGAATGGATAAGCATTTTCAGAACTCTAATGGAAAGCTGATGAATTCATAAAAGTGCTAACAAAAGATCAAGATTAAAAAAAATTAATTACATGGGACTGAGTGAACTGATGAGGATGATTATAATTTTTGTGACTTTCTGTTTGAATTAAAAAAAAATATCCTGCAAGGACTCAGAGGCAAAAAATATACAAATCAATTTTTCCTACAAAGTAAAGGAGCTGTTACAGTGGAGGATTACTGTACTGAATGTCAATATTATGACATAGTATGAGTGTGTTTTGTATTTGGTAATTGCAATCATTGTTGCTTTTGTTGTGGTCACCCATTTACAATGCTTGGTGTCAGTTTATTTATCTCTTCTAAAAATAAAATACAGTGTGTGTGTGCGAAAAAAAAAAAAATAGAACCCAATATCTGTTGCCTGGGGTAGAGACTGCAATTTTGCTACCCTGGCAGCTTCTTCCTTTTTGTTATGTAAAATTCATTTCTGATAAACATCAAAATGCACGGTTGCTAAAGTTATGATTATGTATACCTTAATGATTATTAAAGTTAAAGTATTAAAAATTATTTTATTGAAGTAATATTTTATTGTGTTAACACAATAAAATAATTAACACAATTATTTTATTGTGTTAATTTCTACTGTACAGCAAAGTGATTCAGTTATACATATATAAATATTCTTTCTCATATTCTGTTCCATTATGATTTATAACAAGATATTGAATATAATTCACTGTACTACACAGTAAGACCTTGCTGTTTATTTATTCTGTATATGAGTTTGCATTTACTAATCCCAAACACCCAGTCCACCCTTTCCCCAACCCCTCTCCCCTTAGCAACCACAATTCTGTTCTCTATGTGGGGTCAAGCAGCTTTTTTAAAAAAAATTACTTTTAGTTTTTTATTTTGTTTCAGATAGCTGAACAAGACAACTATATTCCAGCACATCTTCTTAACCTAATGAAACCTTCTTAAGCTTATTCCCTAAACAAAAGAAAGACAACTTATTTATGTGTAAAAAAATGCAAGGGAAAAAGGTGATGATTATATAACAGGGAATTTGAAACCTCAAATAGTTAAAAAAAATTTTTTAAAGCTTTCATTTTATTTTATTAAAAAAATATTATTTAAAAAATGTGGTAAAATATACACAACATAAAATTTACAATTTTAACCATTTTCAGTAGCATTAAGTTCATTCACATACTGTGCAATCATCACCACAATCTATTCACAGAAATTTTTTAATCTTGCAAAATTGAAACTCTGTACCTATTACACATTAAATCCATTTTCCCCTACCCTAATCCCGAGACCACCACCGTTCTATTTTCTGACTCTGAATTTGACTACTCTAAGTACCTTGTTTGGGTGGAATCATACAGAATTTGTCCTTTTGTTATTGCCTTATCTCACTTGTCATAATGTCTTCAGTGTTCAACTATGTTGTAGCATTTGTCAGAATTTCCTTCCTTTTTAAGGTTGAATAATATTTTATTGTATGTATGTACCTAATTTTGTTTTGGAACTTTCATTTTAATAGATTCTCTTCAATCTCCCTCCAAGTGACTGGATCATTACATAAGAGCAGCGATTACCCCCTATTTTTGCCATCATTCTACATTAAGAATCTTCTATCTCGAAGACAAAAGTAATATTTCATTTTTATTTGCACTTCTCCAATTAATAGTGAGATTAAACTGTTTTTATGTTTTTATTCTTATTTTTTTAGTTTATTTTCTATGTCTGTGAGATTGTTTCTGTTTTGTATATAGATGCATTTGTATTAGTTTTTAGATTCCACATGTAAGTAATAGAATACAATATTTGTCTTTCTCTGTCTGACTTACTTAGTATAATCTCTAGGTCCATCCATGTTGCTGCAAATGGCAGTATTTCATCCTTTTTTATGGTTGAGTAATATTCCATGTATATATATATATATTACATCTTCTTAAACCAATTGTCTGTTGATGGGCACTTGGATTGTTTCCATGTCTTGGCTATTGTAAATAGTGCTGCTATGAACATTGGGGTGCATATATCTTTATTTGAATTAGAGTTTTCATCTTTTCTGGATATATGCCCAGGAGTGGGATTGCTGGATCATATGGTAGCTCTATTTCTAGTTTTTAAAGGAAACTCCATACTGTTTTCCATAGTGGCTGCACCAATCTACATTCCCACCAACAGTGTAGGAGGATTCTCTTTTCTCCACACCCTCTCCAGCATTTTTTTTAACATCTTTATTGGAGTATAATTGCTTTACAATGTGTTAGTTTCTGTGGTATGACAAAGTGAATCAGCTATATGTATACATATATCCCCATATCCCCTCCCTCTTGCTTCTCCCTCCCACCTTCCCTATCCTCTCCCTCTAGGTGGTCACAAAGCATGGAGCTGATCTCCCTGTGCTACGCAGCTGCTTCCCACTAGCTATCTATTTTATATTTGGTAGTGTATATAGAGAGAGTCCAGGCCACTCTCTCACTTCGTCTCAGGTAAACTTCCCCCTCCCAGTGACATCAATTTTATTCTCTACATCTGCTTCTTTATTCCTATCCTACTCCTAGGTTCTTCAGAATCATTTTTTTTCTTTTAGATTCCATATATATGTGTTAGCATATGGTATTTGTTTTTCTCTTTCTGACGTACTTCACTCTGTATGACAGATTCTAAGTCCATCCACCTCACTACAAATAACTCAATTTCGTTTCTTTTTATGGCTGAGTAATATTCCATTGTATATATGTGCCACATCTTCTTTATCCATTCATCTGTCGATGGACACTTAGGTTGCTTCCATGTCCTGGCTATTTTAAATAGAGCTGCAATGCACATTGTTGTACATAACTCTTTTTGAGTTATGGTTTTCTCAGGGTATATGCCCAGTAGTGGGATTGCTAGGCTGTATAGTAGTTCTATTTTTAGTTTTTTAAGGAACCTCCACACTGTTCTCCATAGTGGTTGTGTCAATTTACATTGTAAGGATTCTTCAATATATACAAATCAATCAATGTGATAAACCATATTAACAAATTGAAGGGGAAACACCATATGATCATCTCAATAGATGAGAAAAAGCTTTTGACAAAATTCAACACAGATTTATGATAAAAACCCTCCAGAAATTAGGCATAGAGTGAACTTACCTCAACATAATAAAGGCCATATATGACAAACCCACAACCAACATCGTTCTTAATGGTGAAAAATTGAAACCATTTCCTCTAAGATCAGGAACAAGACAAGGGTGTCCACTCTCACCAATATTATTCAACATAGCTTTGGAAGCTTTAGCCACAGCAATCAGAGAAGTAAAAGAAATAAAAGGAATCCAAATCGGAAAAGAAGAAGTAAAGCTGTCACTGTTTGCAAATGACATGATACTATACATAAGGAATCCTAAAGTTGCTACCAGAAAACTACTAGAGCTAATCAATGAATTTGGTAAAGTAGCAGATACAAAATCAATGCATAGAAATCTCTTGCATTTTTATACACTAATGATGAAAAATCTGCAAGAGAAATTAAGGAAACACTCCCATTTACCACTGCAACAAAAAGAATAAAATACTCAGGAATAAACCTACCAAAGGAGACAAAAGACCTGTATGCAGAAAGCTATAAGACATTGAAGAACGAAATTAAAGATGATACAAACAGATGGAGAGATATACCATGTTCTTGGATTGGAAGAATCAACATTGTGAAAATGACTATACTATCAAATCAATCTACAGATTCAATGCAATCCTTATCAAACTACAAATGGCATTTTTCACAGAACTAGAATAAAAAATTTCACAATTTGTATGGAAACACAAAAGACCCCGAATAGCCAAAGCAATATTGAGAAAGAAAACAGAGCTGGAGGAATCAGCCTCCTGGACTTCAGACTATACTACAAACCTACAGTAATCATGACAGTATGGCCCTGGCACTAAAACAGATATATAGATCAATGGAACAGGATAGAAAACCCAGAGATAGAGTGAAGTAAGTCAGAGAGAGAAAGACAAATACCGTATGCCAACACATATATGTGGAATTTAAGAAAAAAGAAAATGTTATGAACAACCTAGGGGTAAGACAGGAATAAAGACACAGACCTACTAGAGAATGGACTTGAGGATATGGGAAGGGGAAAGGGTAAGCTGTGATAAAGCGAGAGAGAGGCATGGGCATATATACACTACCAAATGTAAGGTAGATAGCTAGTGCTATGCAGCCGCATAGCACAGGGAGATCAGATCGGTGCTTTGTGACGGCCTGGAGGGGTGGGATAGGGAGGGTTGGAGGGAGGGAGACACAAGAGGGAAGAGATATGGGAACATATGTATATGTATAACTGATTCACTTTGTTATAAAGCAGAGACTAACACACCATTGTGAAGCAATTTTACTCCAATATATATGTAAAAAAAAAAGAAAACCCAGAGATAAACCCACACACATATGGTCACCTTATTTTTGATAAAGGAGGCAAGAATATACAATGGAGAAAAGATAGCCTCTTCAATAAGTGGTGCTTGGAAAACTGGACAGCTACAAGTAAAAGAATGAAATTAGAACACTCCCTAACACCATACACAAAAATAAACTCAAAATGGATCAAAAATATAAATGTAAGGCCAGACACTTTCAAACTCTTAGAAGAAAACATAGGCAGAACACTGTATGGCATAAATTACAGCAACATCCTTTTTGACCCACCTCCTAAAGAAATGGAAATAAAAACAAAAGTAAAAAACTGGGGCCTAATGAAACTTAAAATCTTTTGCACAGCAAAGGAAAACACAAACAAGATGAAAAGACAACCCTCAGAATGGGAGAAAATATTTGCAAATGAAGCAACTGACAGAGGGTTAATCTCCAAAATTTACAAGCAACTCATGCAGCTCAATATCAAAATAACAAACAACCCAATCCAAAAATGGGCAGAAGACCTAAATAGAAATTTCTCCAAAGAAGATATACAGATTGCCAACAAACACATGAAAGGATGCTCAACATCACTAATCATTAGAGAAATGCAAATGAAAACTACAATTAGGTATGACCACACACCAGTCATAATGGCCATCATCAAAAAATCTAAAAGCAATAAATGCTGGAGAGGGTGTGAAGAAAAGTGAACCCTCTTCCACTGTTGGTGGGAATGTCTTAAAAAAATTAAACTTGCTTTTCAAAATACTTCTGTATTCATACAAGTGAAAAGGAAAAAAATCCCATTGAAAAGAAACTTCTGTAGACTGGCCTAGTAAATGAAGACCACCATTTCTATACATGAAATAAATGCTTCAAATATGTTACACACGTTTCAATTTTCAAAAAATATCTAAGTTAGAGTCATGTGGCTAGATTGCCCAATGGACTGTGAGCAGAAGTGGTTGGTGTGCCTTCTGAGCCAGACAATTAAGAGCCTGTATCTTTCCTCCATTTCTCTTTCCCCCACGGTGCTTGTTTATTCAACTAAAATATCATTCATCAAATTGACATTAAACTGGACTGCAAATCGTAACCTACAAATAGTGCAAGTATGTCACTGAGGCTGGATAAGCACACGTGCACGTGACATACACATAAAATGGCTAACACTGCTGTGCATACCACTTCCATAGTAGTTTTGCCCTATAAAAATCCTTTAGACTATCTTGAATCACATTGCATAGAAATAGCAAAAGAAAATTCTTTATTTCAGATGTTTTGTCAGGCATTTAAAAATATGCAAAAATTGTAATGCTTTTAGGACTTAAAGTTTTACTGAACCTAAGATAAAAGTCAACAGTACTTACAAAACATCTGAATATGGAGAGCACACTCAACACACTTATGTGGAGAGCACATGATGAATATATATTACCAAACTCTGGCTTCTTTACGTCTATTCCTGTTGTTTTATTCTAAGCTTTATATGGTCTTGGATCCTTAAAATATGGAGATTTAATCAAATAATGTTACATTGACTTTTTCCATTCTAATAACCAACTTTAAAAAGAAGCACAGTAGAAGGGTATAGCCCTTTTTATACATGGGTATTTTTAAAGTCAATTCAATTTTTATTGTGATATGGTATTTTAATGAACACTCTCCTAAAAATAAAATTGACTGCATTATGGTTTTGTCTACAACATTTAAGTATCTTATTGCTAAAATATTCCAAAATGTATCCAGTAAGTATTTTCCATTTCCAATAGCCCAAGAGATTGAATCCTACTATTTGTATCAATTACAACTAAACCAGGTTAAGAACAGCTGCCCTAAAACCCTGCAGACCAAAGCTAGTCATCCAAGAATCTAAAACACTAGCACTTTCCATTCAGGTTGGAAAAATTAACATCCAACATAAAGAGATCTGAATGATTCATCAAGTAAGCAGTCAACAAACACTTCTCTGCTGTTCAAGCTAATAATTATTTGAAGCTTGAAGTTTCTGCCTTTGTTATTTTGATGGTTCCTAGAGTCACAGTTTCAATGTCAAATGTGACAGTTTTATCAGCCACCTTTCCCAGGAGTAACTGCCAGTAACTGATTAGTCATTTCTTTTCCATTTTCAAAAATGGCACTGTTTGCACTAATGCACACTGTCTGATGCTTCTGCAGAGATTCTTATTCATTCTATGATCTGCCCACACTCCTATAATGTCTCTCCCATCCAATTGTCTCTCAATTTCAACTCCAAATGTTAATGTCTGTCCACAGAAATAATTTGGGGTGCTGGAGTTGGATTCAGAATCTTTCTGGAGTGTTCTACTTCTTCTATTGCTCAGACAGTGCCCTTCAAGGCCATCTTTCCACTCATAAGGCACCAATGTGAGATGACCTATTTGGGGGATGCTTCAAGGACTCCATTCCTGGAAGCCATCTCCTCCACCAGAAGTGATAATTGGGTTCTAAGAACAATGCTATGAAATTCATTTCAGTGCTGCATATACATCCTCAAAATGATTTGAAGTACATTTATGGGACTGGAGCCTGTCATCTTGGGCACTAAACTCATCATCCATCTTACATCATTGTACACTCATGCCACCAGGGTTTTCTATTTTTTTCTTGTATCTGAACTGGTGGGTGAGATGCTGCTGTTCCATGGTTTAAAATGTAGTTTTTCACTATGTTAAGAACTGAGTCATTCAACTAGGAAGTTGCCTTCGTACATCATCCAGTAAAGGCACTTCTGGTAGTCTGTCCAACTGAATGTGTGAGGCTCTTTTGGTAAAGCTCTGCAGCTTCTCACTCTGCTCTTATACACCACCAAGAATGGCAGTCTCTCTTTCTTGGACTGTCCTCTACAGGGTTAGTTCCATGCTCTTTGACCTCTGGAATCATCTAGTGGCTTACTACTCTGTTCATTGGTGTCTACTTCTTGCAAAAGACCAACCGCTCAAAATGGAGCTTCCTAAGGGCTCCCTTTAAATCATTAAAATGCTATTCCAGGACCATCCTCTGGGAAGATGTCTCTTTCATCTCTGAGATGACGACTTAATCCTTTTCAAGTCATGGTCTTTTCTGAGAATCATGAGAACTTTTTAGACTGTATTCTCAGAAAAATGATCATCCATGCCCTGCCTCTGTGCCTCCTGCAGCCCCTGAAGTTCTGGACCAGCTCCTGTTGGCTCCATGTTCTCATGGGCCTCCTGCTGCTCAGGCTCCAACTCCTCTTTGTAGGTGGCATGGCCGGTGGTTGTGGGTATGGGTTCCTGACTGTTCCATACCTCGCTGAGCTGCCTAGCACCTGAAGCAGCTCCTTTGAGAGATAAATGGACTCTGAATACAGACAAAATGCTTTTGCTTTGATACGTTATATTGGAGTTGCCTTTAACATGACTTTTGCTCGTTCTGGATTGATTGGTCATTGTTGTTGATGAGAGAATAATAAAAACGATAATTTCATTTGGTGGCATATGGCACGGCTCAGCCTGTGGTAGATGGTAGGGATATCTGGTGGGGCAAAGGGCCAGGTCAAATGGTCATTTTATAGCAACGTAATGAGTGAGTGAAGCTCATAGCTCCCAACTTCAAACCCTGCATTCACCTAGCAGTTATTTTATTTTCCTTACTTCATCTGCTTTCTGATTACTTCAGTTGGTTAAAAACAACAACAACAACAACAAAAAAACACCTTTTCTGGTTAAATTATATACAACTTCTGAGGAAGATATTTAAGAAAGCTGAGTCAGGGGAATGAACACTGAAATGATTTTTGTAAGCTTTAACAATATTATGACTCAGGCATAAAGTAATAATGTAAAATGCTTTGAAAGTTTTATGAGGAGAAAATGAGTTAGGCACTAAAGGATGTGGATTGCCATGGATTGCCATTTTGTATTGCATTCTCACAGCTCATACCTTGTCTAGACTGATGACCTATAAATCTGCAGGTTAAAAAAAGGATTAACCTGGGCTTCCCTGGTGGCGCAGTGGTTGGGAGTCCGCCTGCTGATGCGGGGGGCTCGGGTTCATGCCCCGGTCCAGGGGGGCCCCACGTGCCGCGGAGCGGCTGGGCCCGTGGGTTGTGGCCGCTGGGCCTGCGTGTCCGGAGCCCGTGCTCCGCGGCGGGAGGGGCTGCAGCGGTGAGAGGCCCGTGTACAGCAAAACAAAACAAAAAAAAAGGATTAACCTAATGTAGATTGAGTTGGTCACTGATTTGTCTGTAAAGGGATTAACCCAGGGGCTGTGTGAACTGCATATCCTCTGGTTATATCTGCATGAGATGGGCTGGATCTTTGTGTTTGCCTCCACAGGGCTACGGCCAGATGAAGGCCTTTGGTTTTCTCTAGCTCTGTTATTTGCCTGAGTTTCCAGGTCTGCCTGCTCCTGGAAGGGAAAGCAAATGTGGAGCAGACAGCAAGCCACCTCTGCCTTAGGACTAGGCGCTTCCCAAGCTCCTCGTGGAGCCACCCTTGCAGACTCTGACCTCCTGGTCTCTGGTTTCTGCTCATTCAGACCTGCCTACTCCTTTCTGTTTTAGTGGACTCTGTCATCCTGGCTCATTGTTTTCCAAGACTGCAGAATCTGCTAGATCTTTTCTGGTCCAGACCCCTTCGCTCCAGGACTCATTCTGAACAAAAGCTCTGCACAGCATGCCACCCTGCCCTTTGTTAGTCAATGATCACAGGCTTGAGGGAGAGTTTAGCTAAGTGAATTTGTGACCTTTATTGAGTATCGAAGAGTGTACCAGGCACTGTTCTAAATGTTTTACTCATATCAGCTCATTTAATTCTTGTGATGACCATGTGAGGTCTTTATTATCCTCATGGAGTAACTTCCCTAAGATCACACAGATATTAGGGGACAGAGCCAAGATTCAAATCCAGATAGTTTGGTTCCCAGAGGCTGAAATCTTCACCACCACCCCATAAAACCTCTGTAAATAAACACACAGGTAGCAAAATGGGAAAGCTAGAGCATCAGGGTGAATTATGCAATATTTATTGTATTTGTATCATGTGCCAGTCTTGTACGCATGCAGTGACAGATCTTGAGTTATATCAGATAATAATTTTATATTCTTTTAGTTCACAAGGTAGTGAATGATAAAATAAAGGAGAGTGTGATCAAGACTATATGAAAAATGCAGTCTGATTTGCTAAGAGAGCACAGGGGAAGGAGTGAGCAGTCCCAGGACAGAGGATCAGGGAATGCTTCATGGTCAAGCCAGAGTTTGATCTGGATCCAAGCATAGTATTTGGGTGTTAGAAAGGAAGAAAGAAGGGAGCAATTTTAGGAAAGGAAATAGCAGAGGGAAAGTCCCAAGGGCACAATGTGTACAGGGGCAGTAAATAACTTTGGATAAGAATTAGAATGAGAGCATGAAATAGAGCTGAGAGATGAAGGCCAGAATTTAGAAGACCTTATTTGCCGGGTTTAGGAGTTTGCATACAAATTAAAAGGTGACATACTTCAGAGGATTTGAATGTGCTTCAAATGGTTGACTGGACGGCAGAGGATGATAGAAATTGCAGCTAAGAGTAACCAAATAAGAGGTTGATACAGTCTCTTAGTTAGAAGGATTATTAGGCAGTGGGCAAAGAGGGATGAATTTGAGAGCCATTTTATAAGCAGGAATAAAAGCCTTAGTGAGCAGGTATGAGAGATGAGACAGAGTGAGTTGTCATAGACAGTGAGAGTCAGAGTGTCCAGGTTCTCACCCATAAGTCAGTAGCTTTTTCCTTCACCTGGTTTCTTAGCACACTTGACCCACCAAGCATAAAATGTGAGATCACCACCTCTATACTCTGCCTCTTCTGATCCTCAACAGAGGAAGAATATAGTTGTCCTTGACCCTGAGATGACATCTAATCAAATCCTTCTTGGTAAAATATGAAATTGATACTGACAAGTGCCTACACCACTTGTGGAAAGTTTGTGAGTCTCCATTTAGAAATTGTATTAATTCTTACAGCCACTGTTTTTAAAAAGAGTCAGGAGGACTCCCAAAGTGGTCTAGATAGCCATAGCTAAAACAGAACATGATGCATTGAGTGAATTGCTCACTCAGGCCTTTATTTTGTTCTGGGATCTCAAGAGAGGTAAAAAAGACAGAGTACTATTTTGAGAAGGGCTCTGAGAGCAGTTGTGCTCTACTGAGTAGCAATGATGGTTGTGGATATAGGAGGGGGAATGACAGAAATTCACCACGTACAAGCCATCCCAACACAGGTCAGTTTTTGTGGGATGTTGGAGTTGAAATAGGTAAGGATCTGTAGAGACAAAATCCCTTGCATATCTCTGGAGAACATTGGGAATCTGGCTGTTTTCTGTAGGAAACTTTTCATGGAAACGTCAACAGCTCTAAAAAGGGTATGGAGATTGTCTTGCTTAACTAGTGGTCTTAGGAAACCAGCAGACATATTGGACCTAGTTTTGGCCAATGATTTTTTATCTCCTCCCTTTAGAGGAAAGCATAGGACCCGATATGATGCATGGGGATCCTGTATTGACTAAGATTTAATACTTTGTCAGTAGTGCTTCCTATTTGGCCTGAAAGGGCCAACTGCTTTCAAGATTCCTCTTTATAGTATTTCCCTTCCCTTAGTCCCAGAAGAATGAGAAAATGAAAAAGACTGGGTGAGTTAAACCTATCACTTCTTTTTTGACAACAGTTTCAGAGCATGTGCCCTTCTGGCATAACCATGTAATAATGGATGGTAATTCCAAAGCCATAGAGTTGTTCCCAAAGCAGCCCTAGACTATTCATGTTTATTGCTGGGTCAGTCTTGGGAGATTGCTCCTCTCTAAGAATTTGTCCATTTCTTCTAGGTTGTCCATTTTATTGGCATATAGTTGCTTGTAGTAGTCTCTCATGATCCTTTGTGTTTCTGTGGTGCCAGTTGTAACTTCTCCTTTTTCATTTCTAATTTTATTGATTTAGGCCCTCTCTTTTTTTTTTTATGAATCTGGCTAAAGGTTTATCAGTTTTGTTTATCTTTTCAAAGAACCAGCTTTTAGTTTCATTGATCTTTTCTAAAGTATTTTTTTAGTCTCTATTTCATTTATTTCTACTCTGATCTTTATTATTTCTTTCCTTCTACTAACTTTGGGTTTTGTTTGTTCTTCTTTCTCTAGTAGCTTTAAGTGCAAGGTTAGGTTGTTTATTTGATATTTTTCTTGTTTCCTGAGGTAAGGTTGTATCACTATAAACTTCCCTCTTAGAATGCTTTCGCTGTGTTCCATAGGCTTTGGATCATTGTGTTTTCATTTAAATTTGTCTCCAGGTATTTTTTGATTTCTTCTTTGATTTCTTCAGTGATCCATTTGTTGTTTAGTATTGTTCAGGCTCCACATGGTCATGTTTTTTGCAGTTTTTTCCTTGTAGTTGATTTCTAATCTCATAGCATTTTTGTCAGAATAGATCCTTGATATGATTTCAATTTTCTTAAATTTGCTGAGGTTTGCTTTGCGGCCCAAGCAGGCCTGGACTGAATTTGAGGCTGAATAACCTAGACATCCAATCCACTGCCACATTCACAAGTGCAAATTGGAATATCCAAATGCTGCTTCTTTTCTGTAACTTTATCACTTTCCACTTGATACGCTGAGAGGGGGCTGCTTGCGTGTCACTCCTTTTATTTGGATGAAAACAAGTCTTAAATAATATACAAGGAATAGTCTCCATAAGAACCAATAAAACTTCATAAAAGAGGATGATGTGACTGCCTAAAACCCAAAGTCTTACTTGATTTTGTTTCACCAACCCTAAAAGATATCCTTTTTATTTTTTAGAGGTTGTTAGAGTATAGTTGGATTAAGTTATTATCTCTAAATTTGTCTAGTATGATTCAGGTAATAACCAGCATTGTATTTATCCTGATTTTAATAATTGATGTCCGCTTTTGTGAGCAGATGTCAATCACCTTAGAAGTAGGGGCATAAAGAAAACTTGGCAGTGATGTGGAAAGATTCTCCATTCAAGGCCTGGAATCAAGGTTTTCTGAGCTATGAGATCATCAGGATGTGTCATGAGTAAGAGGTGGTGGAAGGAAGGTTGCCGTATCTGGAGTGCTGAAGTGATTAGCTCTGGGCCACTTCCCAGTGAACCCAAGAAATCCTTCCTCTTTGGCTGAGTTACTTGGAAAGCAACCTGTTCCAATGTACATGAAGTTTACCTTTTGCTCTTTGCACACTGTATAAATGTTCAACTCAGCCAAGGAGGAATTTGGAAGAAACATTTTATTTTGTGATTGTTTGAAATATTTTCATATGAATCAATAAGATGGAAATGTAACTCTTTAGAAGATCTAAATCCACAGAAATTCAGAGAAACCATTTTGCATGGTTGATACTGGAATTTATCCAGCACTGCCACAAGGCCAACAGAAAAGCATCTTGGGGCCTATGATGGCTGCATAATAAATTGAACTGAGGATACTAGGAAAGCCAATACATCAAAAAATGAACCCCTTACCTACCACCAAATCATTTTAAAATGAATTTCTCGAAAGAGGCTGCACAGGTTACTTTTGCTGTATTGGGACTGAGGTTTATTCACCAGTAATTGCACTCAGGAGAGACTCCTTAAACCTCTACTTGTAAAGCAGGGCCTGGGAAGTAAACTCTCTGTTTTGGCTGGCAGAAACTCCCTTATGGCTAATATAATTGGACAGTATCCCTTAAGCCTTTCTGTTCCCTCACTAAATATTCTTAGGATGACTCCTTCTGCTGCACTGTCCCCTACCCAGTGTTGAAACCGAGCGGGACACTATGGGACACCTGGGCATGGAAGCCTTTCCATGTCCCCCATTTCTTGTTTATAGTGAAAAGACTCCAGCCTCCATGACCTCCCCTGAGTCCCAAAGGGCAGATTCAAACTGTTGCTAATCAGAGAAAGGAGGGGATGCAGAGATAGGGGAGGAAGAGCTAAGAAACAACAGTGTAGCCTTGGAGCAGAGTCCTGGTTCTGCCTCAAGGGATACACATAACAGTATCTTCTAAGCTCTTTATAGAACTAAAACTCCCAACAAATGGAAGATGTCAGCATTCTTCATTCCAGATTAAAGAACAAGAGAAGCTCTTCAGGAAGTCCACCCGAGGCCAGATTAAGAACCACAGAAACTCAGCAGATTGTCTTAGACCAGATTAAAGGAGTGCAGGCCCTGCACACACCCTAATCTTATGAGCAACCCCACCCTTGAACTATTGCTATAAAACTCCTCACCATATCCTAGTAGGTTGGGACACACAGTTGTCAAGGGAAGGAGCCTGCTATGCTCCCCTTGGTCTGGCAAAGCGATAAAGCTATTCTTGTCTACTTCACCCAAAACTGTGTCTCTTGGATTTGATTGGCATAGGTGCACAGAGGCCAAGTTTTCAGCATCAGTGTGGACTTCTCCTCTGTGGTCCTACCCTCAGGCTTGCACTTTGTTCCCTCAGCTTTATTCTACTCTTCTCCAGCCCCATCTCCCCATTGATATTTACTATTCTAAGTCCATCCTCTTAAGGTGAGGTACTCCCAGTGAGCTATTTGTTTTAGCCTTTTTATGATTATTAGTTTTTGTATTAGTCTTCTATTGCTGCTTAAACAACTTACTACAAAATTTAGTAAGTTGCACAGAGTTAACCCAACTGCCAAGTCTGAGGGAACAGTCTCCACAAGACTGCCCTCACTTCAGACACCAGCCACAAGTTTAGAAGTTCCCAGGGTCACTTACTGCAGACCAGCTGGCTACAAATTTGGGGGTCCTCATGGTCACTCAGGTTTGATAATTCTTTAGGATGACTCACAGAACTCACTACTAACTGAATGATTGATTATGGGGAAAATATCCAAATTAAAATTAACCGAAGAAAGAGACACACAGAGCAGAGTCTGTGAGAGGTCCAAACACAGAGCTTCTGGCCTTCCTGTCACACTGAGTCATGGGTGGTGTTAACTCTTCCAGGCCACCATGTGTGACAATACGCACAAAGTATTGTCAGCCAGGGAAGCTCACCCACAAAGATTTAGTATACAGAGTTTTTATTAAGGCTCAATAGCGCATTGCCCGGGTGGCTGACTCTAAGTCTCCAACCTCTCCCTGATGTCAGGCTTACATGTTTAGTCTCTAGTTTCTTCAGAGGTTGGAACTCATGCTGTGTGATCCAAATAAATCATGTTGTTAGACAAAGACACTTTTAGCAGACAGGACATTCCAGGGACCTAGAGATTACTACCTAATAGGTGAGGTCAAAGACTAGACTTCTCTTTGGGTGAGGCCAAATTCCTAACTATGTAAAGCTTAAACAACACAAATTTATTATCTTAGCATTCCATAGGTCAGAAGTCTGATAGGAGTGTCACTGGGCTAAAAGCACAGTCTCCTTTCTGGAGACTCTAGGTGTATTATCTGTTTCTTATCCATTCATACTGTTAGCAGAATTCGATTCCTTGTGGTTACAGGACTGAGATCCCTGTTTTCTTACTGGCTGTCATCTGAAGGCCATTACCAGTTTGTAGACACTGCCTGCATTTGACCTCCATCTTCAAAGCTAGCAATGGCATGTTGAACTTAATAAATACTTGGCATCTCTCCTCCTCCATCTTTTGTCTCATCTCTCTGACCTGACCTAGAAAAATTCTCTGATTAAGGAAAAATTCTCTGATTAAGGAAAAATTCTCTAAGGATTAGAATGGTCCCACCAAGATAATCTAAAGTAATTTCTCCATCTCAAGGTCCTTAATTTCATCACATCTGCACAATCCCTTTTGCCATATAAGGTAACATATCTACAGGTTAGGGCATGGAGGCTAATATTCTGTCTATTAGAGATACTGAACATATGAATTTTAAAATGGGGCTTGGTTGCCTTAATTCAACTGAAAGTATGACATGGTGTCTTCTAAGCCATTAACAGGGCCAAGAGGGGAAATAGTTCCAGGTGGGAGGTTTTTCATGGACCATCAAATCTCATACATAGGAGTTTCATATCCCAAAATAGAAACAGCTGGTCAGGATGGCTTTGTTTTACTTGCCCCAAGTTTTATATTTGTTTCATATTTGACAAACAATTATCAAGAAATGGCTGCTTGCTAGGCAGTATGCTAAGCACATTTTCTTGGTTTTCCCACTAAATCATTTAACTACTTAAAAGAATTCAGATCTTCATTTCATAGATTGGGAAACTAGATTTTAGAAATATGCAGTGTATTACCCAAGGTCACATGGTGAGAAAATGATATCTCAGGAATTTGAACATGGTTTTCTGTGAGTCTAGGATTTTTTAGACTGCAAAATGCCAAGTCTCCAATATTATCTAATATGTATATTTAATACCTATATTACATACATATATACACACATTTTAATATCTACAATGTTGACAACTCTATTTTTATGTATACAATTTTACTTTTATTTTATCAAGTTCTGAGAACCTAGAAGCAGAAAATATGTATCTTGTTTATCTGTGGAGAAAATGTTAATTGTATTTGAGGTGCATATACTGATTTTATAAAATACTATCTGATAATTTCTTAATAGGCCAATAAAATTAAGCAGCAAAGTCATTTTAAATGGAATTTAACAAGCACAGAATTTCTTCTAATGCATTCTTTTTAATCCCTGAAACATCAAATCAAGTGAAATCCCAGAGTATCTATATAACAATTTCATTCAACTCACTTGTAATGGGAAGGCATGTATTTTAATTTTTATAGTTTTACCCTTGTAACACATCTTTACAGTTGGTTAGTTTAATTCAAGGCAATTTTCAGACCAAAAGTGAGGCAATTACTAGCCCATTATGAGAGGTAGTTAATAGATTATTCATTCATATTACTGAAGGTTTTGATTTCCAGCATTTTCACCTGGTAAATCTTTAGGGCGCAAGATCTCATACTCTACCTGTAAGTGACTTGGCACATTGATTGTTCATTTCTCCTAACAATCCCTAGCCTGGACCTTATGTGCTATGAATCTAAGTGTCACATTTCTCTTTTGCATCTTTCTATTCAGGGAATCCTCACTCTGTGTTTCTAATTCTTCCCCCCTCTGTGGGGAAAAGACCTCACAGACCTTCGCAGATCACTTAGTTTGCTAGTGGGAAAGTGATAGTCTCTCATTTCGGTAAAGTACATAATGAATATTGATCCCTCGACTCTTCTCATTCATGCAAAGTAGAAAATCAGAGTCAATGTTCTCCTCTTGTGAAAGTAATCACTTGGGTTTAGCAGAGAACTGCAGAAATCTCCAAATCAAGATGTCTTCCTGGCTGGAGGGCATCTGCTCCTCCTAATGGCGTATTTGGAAAAGTAAGATCTCTCAGTAGTTCCTCCTGGTGGCAATTTCTATCCTTGTATCTTTTTGCTGGAGTCCTGCCTTGGGGAATTGCTCTAAGCTCCATGGGTTATAAAAGTTATATTATTTTTAGTTCCATCTTCTAATTGTTTTCTTTTAAACTGCAGAATCCTCCAGTTGTAGCTGTGAGGCCATGCTTATGGATCAGTTTTTTGAAAGTTTCTTTTTAAAGTTTCAACGACTTTTACAAGGATGTAAACATGGACATCTCAGCAGTACATATTGGGCTCTGCTCTTACGCGCTTTCCTCCACGTTGCAAGGGAGATCTCAGATCCATTGAGTCGCTGGCTGGGATGAATATTCATTTACTCATGTAAAACATATTAAGTACTTACTTTGTACCAGTCACAGTTCTAAGCATTGGGAAATACAGAATATAATCAAAGAGACAGAAATTCCTACACACATCAAATGTCTTTTCAAGTAAGAAATAAAATAAATATATAAAGTATATAAGATGATAGATGATAAACCAGAGAGGACATTCTGGATTGGGTGTGGGGCTCATATTTTCAAGCCCGATTCATCTGTGGTCTCTTCAGACAGTGTCTGATTTCAGGTTATTGGGTACAGTGAACCCTGTTGTCTATCTAATATCCTTATGCCCTGGTTCTTTACTAACAATCCTGATTTTCTCTGGGCAACTCTATACTGATTTTCTCAGACTCCTTTGTAGCTATCGAAGGCAATGCAAATCAGTCTGGTCGTGAGATAAATAAGCAAATGTTCCTGGATGGGTCGTCTCTCCCAGCCACCCCTGCCCAAAGTCAAAAACTTTAGAGGAGAAGGTTTCTGTCTATTTCCGTTCTGCTTTATTTCTGACCTGAATGTGGACATAATCCCTGGAACTGCAGAAATCACCTTGCATTCAGGAGGAAAGCATATGCTAGAGGTGGCAGAGCAGGAAAATGGAACTCAAGCCGTTCTATCAGCCCCGACTCTGAGTACCATCACATTGTACCCGAGGGGCTCCATCCACATTGCAGCCTTTGCATGTGAGACCCACTGGACCACAATTTTAAGGGATACAATATGTATGAGACTCTCTGAAATTGTGAAAACCTGTAGCACTGTGTTTTCTTTATTAACCCTTCTTGGGTTTATTCACAGTATTCAGGTTGCGATTGCACACAGCCAAATACAATCTTAAATGATGCAGGAGGGGGTTAATTATAGTTACGTTTCATCTTCAAAACTTTCTTGCAGGATACAGATGAAGATACTTAAGTTAAGTCCTAGGACAATTCAGACATCATATACGGCAGATGTGCAAGGTGGGCTATAGTAGGGATTGTAGTGGTGTGATTCATCTGTCAAGTTTGTTTTCTTGCTATTCCAATACCTAGAGAAGCCAACTTGTTCAAAAAGGAGGATAGAAGGAAGGATGAGGTTGGAAGTATCAGACTTTAAGTCAAACATTAGGGCATAATTGAACGATTAAAACTGTATCTTACATTATATAAATGCAAAGAGTTTCTCAACCTCATATCCAAGCACTCACATCTGTCAAGGCTGTCTCCTGGTATCTGGAATCTGTGTCCATTGCCATGCCAATATTGCCATCTAAATCTGATCCAGAATCACCCTCACAATGTCCCATTCAAGCCATGGAATTTGCTTTATCCTTGCTCTCCTTGTCTTCAGTCTATTTCCCCACTAATTGAATATCCATATTATCACAGAGTTGCCTTTCTCAAAATCACATTTCCCACTATCATTTTTCTTCTTTAAAACTTTCTTTAGATAAATTCTGTTTTCTGGATGAAGTCCAGATTCCTTAACTTTGTGCACTAGCTTCTTTAAGCTGTGGCAGTATTTGGCTTTCTGGTTTTCTATCGCTAGCCAAACCTTGACAATTTCTGGATACACTGACACATTTATGATACTGTGCCTTTCTTTTTCATGGGTTTTCTTTCTGTCAAGAATGTTCTCCTTCCTCTCAACTTTCTGTATTCCCCTTGCTCTTCTTTCAAGGCTCAGAAAATGGAACCAACTCTGAAGTTTTCCCTTATTTCTCCAAACAGTTGATTATTTCTTACCCTGTATTATTCCTTATATTACATCATCTGGTACTACCTCATAATGGCATTTAATTCACTTTATACAATGATCAGTTAAAATTTATTTATATCTGTCTTTTTCCAGATTATGAGTTTCTAAGTGTTCATGTTCATATCTTATTTGTATTTATTTCCCAGTTTTTAGTATAAGTGCTCAACTAATATGAGATCAGTATAAATTTTTTTATTTTAGAATTTAATCTAAGTAATTGTCTTAATCATAAGCTACCTGATTAAGTCAGAGATGGGAATGAAGTGATAAAAAAATCTAAATGCAAAGCTTTCTGAATTGCTTGGAATAAGAGTTAAAGCCTTGAATTGTTTGGAAATTACTAATCCGAGACCATTTAATGAAGACTTTGAGTTGCAATCAGGATATTATCAAGGTACAACATAACTATCAACAGATATGAATATACATATATGTCTTTCCATGCCTAATGACAGAAAATATATTTTCTTATTAATAAAACAAAGCAATAATATTTTAAGAGATTATATTGTACAAGCATATATATTTTCAGTTGGTTGGGAAAGGATTCATATAATTTGATTAGATGGAAATGGTGTAAACAGTGCATATTGGTATCAAGGGAGCCTATTGTACTTAATGTTGATGGATGCTTAATATTGTCAATTCATACATGGTTCCAGCAGCAATGAGTAGAAACATTGCTTTTAGGTGCAAGCCTATTAACAAATTAATCTCATTACAAAATGTCATCCAATGGGCTTATCTTTCCCACTGGAAAAAATACAGTCTAATGCTTTAGCACGTCATGTTTGGGATGGAAGACAGGTGATTAATTATTTTGTTCTGTATTGGAAATTCTCAGGTTGCCATGAAAAAAGGGAGCCATGTAGGCACAGTTTACATAAAATCTTTTTTTTTGGGGGGGGGGGTACGCGGACCTCTCACTGTTGTGGCCTCTCCCGTTGCGGAGCACAGGCTCCAGACGTGCAGGCTCAGCGTCCATGGCTCATGGGCCCAGCCGCTCCGCGGCATGTGGGATCTTCCCAGACAGGGGCACGAACCCGTATCCCCTGCATCGGCAGGCGTACTCTCAACCACTGCGCCACCAGGGAAGCCCTTACATAAAATCTTACATTGATTAGTGGCACTCATCTTTTTTCTTTATCCCTTTCTCTCTCTTTTTTTTAAATAAAATGGGCATTTTATTTGGGTAGATTTGGGTAGATTTATTTGGGTACCCATTCCATTTGGGTAGACTATTATATTGTCTTACCTTACTTGAGAATGCATCATTATAAGCTGTGTGATATGCACATATGTAGTAATATTAATTTTACACCAAAATAAGTGTTAAACACTTGATATTTCCTATTTAAATTCATATCTCAGGCTTCCCTGGTGGCACAGTGGTTAAGAATCCTCCTGCCAATGCAGGGGACACGGGTTTGAGCCCTGGTCCAGGAAGATCCCACATGTCGCGGAGCAACTAAGCCTGTGTGCCACAACTGCTGAGCCTGTGCTCTAGAGCCTGCAAGCCACAACTACTGAGCCCACATGTCAAAACTACTGAAACCCAGGCACCTAGAGCCTATGCTATGCAACAAGCGAAGCCACCACAATGAGAAGCCCGAGCACCACAAGGAAGAATAGCCCCAGCTCGCTGCAACTAGAGAAAGCCCACACGCAGCAACGAAGACCCAACACAGCCAAAAACTAATAAATAAATAAAAATAAATAAGTTTTAAAAATAAATAAAATAAAAAATAACAAATAAAAAAATAAATTCATATCTCAAAAGTAGTTAGTGAGCATTTTAAAGATCCTAATTAGAAGTTCACATGACAGAGGAGACTCAAGCAGGTACTTCAATATCACCATCTAAATCTGAACTAGCCTCTTGCTATTCAAAGTGTGGTCCAGAGACCAGTATAACAGGCATCACCTATGAGCTTGTTAGAATGTACAATCTCAGGCCCTCAACCCAGACATAATGGATCAGAGTCTGCATTTAAACAAGACTCCCAGTGGATTCTGTGAATATTTAATTTGAGAATCACTATACTAGGCAGTTTGTTAAAATTAGCATAAGAGATGTAAGAAATAAATTTGCTTTGGTGAAATGAGTAATGAACAAACACATGGTTTATTGGAAATATTTATACAGGCACCTTTGCCCTTCTGGGAATTAGATATAAGAATCTGGGCAGCCCAGTAGCTTTTGGAGTGGCACCCCAAAATAAATGTAGAACTCATTTGGTCTTGTGTCTCTCCACTTAACAGAAGATTCTGGTACCTGATCTGACTACAAGGTTAGCTGAACTTGCTGTCAAAATGTTATATTTACCTTGGAATGAAACTTTCATGAAAGATGCTTGCCACTGTCTGCTAGGACAGAGGATGAGGAGGTCTCATGATTGTTCTTGTGCTTGCTTGATAGTAAATGTTTGTAAGTGCTTATAAGTTTGCCTGTCTGGAACGTCTTGCATGATTAGCTTATAATATGCCACCTGCTAGCAACCCCAGTAATCATTGGTAGCTTGGAAATTTACCAGAAAGTATCTTACAATGAAAAAAACCTAAACTGATTTGGGGCAGTTTACAATAGGGATTTGGAAGCTACACAACCCTATAGTTTCTTTTCATTTTTCTAGTGGTGCTCTTGGCTTACAGATAATCTCATGACTGAGAAGATTTTGTATTCCAAGCAAACCTCCAGTCCAGGTCAGATTAAGACTGCCACTAATAATACTCTGTTCTGAATGCCACTGGTGGGGCAATACGTTCATTTCTGCAAATGGAACTTGGCCCTGGGTTGCTATACCTCTTCAATGAATCACATTAATTGCCAACAGATGGCACAAAAAACTGTGAACTTCACAGATATTTCTGCAACATTCTCTTACTTTGTCATTCTCAGGTGAGAAATCAACTGTTTCTTTAGAAATCTTTAACTCCATTCTAAATCAGCATAATAAAGCCTAACCTTTGGCCTTTTCATAATCTTTGAGTCTATTTCTTGAACCTCAAAATGTGTTTCTTTGCTAAATGGCTCACTGTGTCTTGGTCTATCCACAGTGTTCATGGTCATCTGTAGAAGGAGCTCTGAATAAAAACTAGGATCTGATAGGCAGAACCATAAAATGGTCTGTTTCAAACATATTGAGCAATATGCCATATCGATGCCATATCGATAATTCAACATGTATTCCTTTTTTATCCCTGCTCCTGCCAGAGAGTTGACAGAAATATTATCTCGGCCACTCTTGAGAAAGCAGATCACCTTTAGGGAGCTAAAAGGTAGGAAGTACAAAGGATCTACTGAAGACAAATGGGATAGTAGTAGCTTTTGGAAAAGTGGATGATAACTCCGTATTTTCCCCAAAATGTGGCATAATGAGACCCTTTTTGCTTCCACAGTTGGAAAGGAAAATGGCTCAATTCTTTGTGTATGGATGTCTGAGGTAGGATCATGCTAAGAACTATGAGCTTCAGAATTAAAATGAGGGGTATCCTTAGCCAAACTTGGTGCTAAGGAAGTCACCACAGGGTTACAGAAATGGACCAGTGAGACATCTCCCAGGGTTGTCTTGTTGCATCAGTTGGACTCTGGAAGTTGAGCTTTCAATTGTGTTACCAAGAAGCTTTAAGCTATATGTATTCTGTTAGGATGGTTTAGATATTACTTCATTTCTCAGAGTCTAGTCTTTTCTTTCTTTCTTCTTCTGCCTCACTCAGTCATAGGTAACTGGACTCAGCGAACATCCGACTTAAGAACAATTCTCCTATGAAATGTGAAATTGAAATATGGTCTATCTTAGTGAATGTTCCTTTTGATCCAACAATGTTCCTGTTGTTGGATGAAGTAGTCTATAGATGTCAGTTATACCCAGTTGATTGATGGTGTTGAGTTGAACTATGTCTTTACTGATTTTCTACCTACAGGATCTATCACTTTCTTATAAAGAGGTGTTGAATTTCCCAATATGATAATGGGTTCATGTTTCTTACTGCAATTCTATTGATTTTTGCCTCATATAATTTATGCTGTGTTGTTAGGTGCATACATGGTAAGGATTGATAGGTCTTGGAGAACTGACCACTTTAATCATTATGTGATATTCTACTTTATACCTGACAACTTCCCTTGCTTTGAAGTCTTCTCTGTCTGAAATTAATATAGCTACTCTTGCTTTCTTTTGATTCATCTTGGCATGGTGTATTTTTCTCCATCCATTAATTTTATTATTTTTTAAATGCATGCAAGGAAGTTCTTATTTCATTTTATTTTCTTAGCTTCCCCCTGGACCCCTAGCTTTATTGAGATATAATTGACACATAACATTGTGTAAGTGTAAGGTACACAGTATGATGTGTGAAATCTCAAAAAGATGAATTCATAGAAACAGAGAGTGTATTGATGGTTGCCAGGGGCTGGGGAGTAGAGGAAATGGGGAGATGTTGGTCAAAAGATACAAACTTCCACTTATTTTAATCTATATATGCTTTTATTTTTAAACTGGGTTTCTTGTAGGCAACATATAGTTGCATCTTATTTTTTGACCCACTCTGACAATTTCTGTCCCTTAATAGGTATATTTAGACTACTGATACTAAAAGTAATTATTGACATATTTGGATCAATATTCCCAAATTTGTTACTGTTTTCTGTTTGTTCCCCTTGTTCTTTGTTTCCATTTTATCTTCCACTATTTTTCTGTCTTTTGTGGTTTTAACTGAGCCTTTTATATGATTCTAGTTTCTCTTCTTTCTTAGCATATCAATTATATTTCTCTTTTTTAGAAACTTCTTTAGCGGTTGCCCTAGAGTTTGCAATCTATGTTTACAACTAATCCAATTCCACTTTCTAGCGGTCCTGCCCACTTTCTAATAACACTATGTCACTTTATTGGTAGTATGAGTAACATATATAACAAAATAATCCTAATTCCTCCCTCTTATCCCTTGTCTCTTTGCTGTCATTTATATGTACGTATAAGTAATCATACGTGTTTGAGTATGTTGTTACTATTATTCTATTATTATTTTGAACAAACTATTATCAGTTAGATCAATAAAGAATACAAAATTTAATTTTATCTTTACTTATTCCTTCTTTGATGCTCTTCCTTTCTTTATGCAGATCTGAGTTTCTGACCTCTGTAATTTTTTCTCTTTAAAGAACTTCTTTTAACGTTTTTTGCAGGGCTGGCCTACTGGCAACAGATTTCATCAATTTTTGTTTTAGAAAATCTTTATTTATCCCTCCCTTTTGAAAGACAATTTCACTTATAGAATTCTAGGTTGGTGTTTTTTTTTCTCTCAACACTTTTAATATTTTACTCTACTCTTTTCTTGCTGCACATTCTGAAAAGTTGGATATAATTCCTATATTTGTTCCCTTATAAGTAAGATGTCTTTTTCCCACTAGCTTCTTTTGGGATTTTTTTCTTTATCTTTGATTTCCTGAATTTTGAAAATGATATGCATTGGTATAGTTTCTGGTTTTATTTTTTATTTGTCCTACTGATGCCTTCTGATCTTCTGGGAACTGTGGTTTGTTGTCTGATATTAAATTGGGAAAATTCTCATTCATTGTTGCTTCAAATATTTTTTCTGTTCCTTTTGTTCTTTCTTTCCTTCTGGTATTCCCATTACACATAAGTTATGTCTTTTGTAGTTTTCCCACGATCCTTGGATATTCTTTTCTGATTTTTAGTCTTTGTTCTCTCTCTCTCTCTCTCTTTTTTTTTTCAGTTTTGAAGGTTTCTATTGATATATCCTCTAGAGGAGATTTTTTTTCTCAGTTGTATTTAGTTTAATAACTCCATTAAAGTCATTTTTCACATTACAATGAAGAGCTCTATATTTACATTACAGTGTTTTTGACTCTAGCTTTCTTTTTGGTTCTTTTTTAGGATTTCTATCTCTCTACTTGTATTGCCTATCTGTCCCTTTACTTTCTTTTGGTTAGTGTTAGCATGATGCATGTTTATCCATTCCTTTTTTATAAATCTATATGTACCTTTATATTTAAAGTGGGTTTCTTATAGCCAACATAAAGTTGGCTCTTGTCTTTTGATCCACTCTGACAGATTTAGGATAAACTTGGAGAAATCCATTGCCAAAACATATCAAAATTAAACTTCTGAAAACTGAAAGCAAAGAAAATGGTTTGAATGGAGCCAGAGGGAAAAATAATAGGGTCTTACTTACAAGGGAAAACAAATTTGAATGATAAAAGAGATCTCATCAGAAACAATAGAAGCAAGAAACAAATATCCCATTTTTAAAGTTGCTGAAAGAAAGAAAATTCAACCCAGAATTCTAAAGCTAGTGAAAATGTCTTTTAGAAATGAAGGTAATTCAAGATATTCTTAGAGGAAGGAAAACTAAAAGAATCTGTCACCTTAAAAGCGTGGTTAAAGGAAGTTCTCTAAACAGAAAGGCAATGATAGAAGGAGGAAATTTGGAAAATCATGAAGAAAGAACACAGTAAGCAAAAATATGGATGCTTACAATAGGCTTTTCTTTTCCTCTTAAATTTTCTGAAGTATATTTGATGGTTGAAGTAAAATTTCTAACACTGCTTGGGATTCACTCACCTTCCTGAATCTGTAGGTTTATGTCTCTTGCCAAATATATGAAGTTTTCATTCATTATTTCTTTGGATACTTTTTGCTCCTTTCTCCTCCCTGGGACTCTAATGACAAGAATATTAGATCTTTGTTAGAGACCCAAAGGTCTGTAAGGTTCTGATATTTTTTTCCAATCTATTTTCTCTCTGTTGTTTACATGAATAATTTCTATTGCTCAACCTTTAAGTTCACTGTTTCTTTTCTCTGTCCATTCTGTTTTGCTGTTATACCTATCTACTAAGTTTTACTACTGATTATTATATTTTTCAGTTCTAAAATATCTACTTCTTTATATCTTCTAATTTTTGTCGTTGCTGTTGAGACTTTCTTTTTGGTGTTTTCTATTTTTTTTTTCCACTTGATTTAGGTGTTTGTAATCACTCACTGAAGCATTTTTTGAAGTCTGCTTCAAAATCTTTGTTAGATAATTCTAACAACCCTGTAATCTTGGTATTGACGCTGATTGATTGCCTCTTTTCATTTTGTTTGGAGTCCTCCTGGTTCTCAGTATGATAAACCTTTTTTATTGAAACCTGGAACTTTTTGTATCATGGCTAGATCTTATTTAAACCTTCTATTTTAGCTAGATTTCTCTCACACTACTTCAGCAGCAGAGAGGAGGGCACAACCTCCTTATGTCAGATGGCTATAGAAACCCACATTCTTTAGACTTTATTGAGAGTTGGATAAGAGTCTTCTTCTTATTGCTTGACAGGGGTGGGTGTTCAGTTCCAACATCCCATGTGGTCTCTATTGGCAATGCAGTGGAGGTAGCCTCATTACTATTGAGTGATTACAAAAGTCTTGTCTCTCCACTGACCCCTTTTGACTCCATCCCAGCAGGGAGGGGGAGAGATCACATCATTAGTGTGTGTGTCAGGGAGGTGGAAGTGTAGATTTGACACTTGGTCTTTGCTATGGATAAACACCTGTGATTGTTGAGTCCAGGCTTCTAGAAAGTTCACTACAGTAAAATTACCTCTAAATAAGAAAGTTGAACTCTCCAAATGAGCGGAGACATCTGAAATATTTGAGAAATCAAATTTAGAGGAAAATGAAAGGGGAAATAAACCTTATGATTTTGTTTGGGAAGTTTACCTTTCCTGTCAAGCCTTACTTAACATATTACTTTATTTTGCATTCCCCTATTTCCTGTATTATAAGCTCTGTGTGCATGTGTGTGCTTCTGCATTTAAGACTAAGCAATTGTATTCTTAGAGAGAAAGCTGTAGCAGCTTCACAGAAACATTTTGATCCTTCTGCAAGAAATTGCTCTTGCAACGTATTATCTGCATACTGTTCTCTCCCTGCATTCCACTTCTTTAGGAGACAATTTTATATGGATGAGTACATCTCTGGGAAAATTCTCTTCTACCAATTTCCCTAGACCAGAAATCTCTGCTGCAGAATTCGTGGTTTATTGTTCTCAAAATTTTAAAAATGTTATAAGGAGGTTCAGATCTTTACCACACATTGCCAACATGTCTAATTAAAATTTTTTAATTACCAATTTATTTTCATTCTGCTTGATGTTTTAATTAAGTGCATGGATTGATATTTTTAAGGAAAGTACTTATTTGGGCCACATATATAGACAGTTTCTGGCCCAAACTTTTCCTTATCTCGTGTACAGTTCTCACAGTGTGCAGAATCAAATTCAAGAGGCAGCAAAGGAGATTATACTCTAAGATATATCAGTGTTTTAAGGGATATGTCAGAATCTACTGATGTTCAGATTCAGGGAGAAAGAAATATCAATCCAGAAAATAGATCCAAGCATGAAAGATTTGAAAAAGCTACAAAAGCAAGTATGTGAAAAATGGTTTATTTTTGATGAGGGAAATATGACAAAGTGTGCAACTGTCCACTTGAGGCAATAATTTTTCTTTCAGATCTGATGAGACTTAATTGTGGTCATTTTTGCAATTCACTTTTTTAGAGGTAGTAATTATCTGAATATTACAGATAATATCCAGTTCTGGCACTATCATCTAGAGGGATTTATCTAGGATTGAGTTTGCAAAAAGCAATGGTAGAGAAATGGAAAACAGCTATAGTACTACAGCTTATAAAGACCTGTCAAGGAAAAGTGAAGAGAAATATAGAAAAAGAATTTTACATTCTCATCTTAGAATCCAGCTTTGTCCATTTACAAGTATTTTCTAATAATTATTCTCCTTTATTTCTCCAGGCACTTCTTTCCCCATTTTGTTTCAGAGAGATTGTTTGTTGTGTAGAAGAGAGGGGAAAAGACACATTACTGAGGTTTTCTCAGCCTTCCCAACTTTTGATTTATACCACATTTTTCTGGAAGCAATTTTCCTCATCAACCTATGGCTTCTGCTAGATTATTAATATATTGTATTAACTATCTTCACTCCCAAACAATTGTGCATATACACTCCTGCCTGAATCACTTCCAAATCATATGATTCCTCCTAGGGCTGTATATGAACAGCCCATACTTAGGACCAAAATGTCAATGAAGAATTTTAATATTCAGGGTCTATATGTGTAAGGAGGAGAAAATGTTCACTTTTTTTCTTTATGCTTGAACTCTAACTATTTTAACAAGAGTAGATCTAGGTGTTGGTATATTTTCATGGATTTTACCGGATACCTAATAAATTCTTGACTGTGGTTTTAGCTCATTCTTCCACTCTAGAATTTCTATTTCCATTTTACCTTTGATTACTACTTCTATCCCATTTACCCAGGTTTCCCTACCTTACCACAAGTTACACACAGGCTTACTATCCATTTTCTATCTATCATGTTTATTATCTATCTCACCATTTTCATAGTTTCTACTTTATTTCTTGGAGAGTTCCATAAGTTTTTCATTCACATGCTAAGATGAGTGGGCATGGAGGTGGAGGGCACACTCTGATGCATAGCCCCAGCCAAGTTCCTCGTGTAGTAGACATATGTGGTCAAACCCAGAGAGCTTCTCTGACACAAATATGATGAATTTCTTTCTGTGCATTAGAAAGCAGGTGGTAATTCTTATTTCTCTAAAGGAATTGCATGAAAAAACTGTAAGTCCCAAACTGCTGTGTTCTCATATCTTTTCCTGTCTCTTCAGCTTTCTATGCCACCTTGTTACTCAAGGGTGCAAGGGTCACTCTTCTTTTGGGATGTACAGTGGAAGAGGTTGGAGGAAGGTAGTGTCAGGCCCTGGCTGCCTCAAAACACAAGCATTTCTGTCTTGTTTATATCTGGGGTAAGAGCCATATTTTTGAGGAATGATGTTAGGTTGAAATGATCTATCTTTCTTCTGTGTGACTCAACTGTTCTGTTTCAGAGGTCAAAGCTGATATATTCCAACACAACCCTGTCTGGTGTTATAGTTAATAGAAATACGTGGATCTCTTTATTTTTCTTCATAACATTTCTTTCTATCTGTAATATTACGTTATCATTTGCTTGTTTGCCTGCTGTCTCTCTTTCTCTACTGCAATAAGCTCCTTGTGAGCAAAGAATTTGATTGCTTTGTTCACTGTTGAATTCTTAGTTCCTGACATACAGTAGGTGCTCAGTAGACACTTAAGAGGACATAACTGTAAATGGTTATGTGGTAGGAAATAGTAGTAATGAATGACATAACCATACTTTGGAGAAGACAAAGGGGATTATCAAACTCTTCACTTCTTGACTCTGTGGTCCCCATATGTAGGTATCCAAAACTGAAGTTGATTGGTTTAGGAAAGGAAGGTGGATGGTTTATTTTGGAACATACTGGGTTTCAGGTGTCCAAAGACATTTCCATAGAGATGTCAACTGGAAATTTAGATTGAAAATCTAAAGCTAAAGGGACAGTTTTGTGTTGAGAGAGAGACTGAGGACTCAACGGTAACCATGTGTTATTTGGTGCATGAAAAGCACTAGGCAGATTTTGTAACATGAAATGACCAGTGGACTGGAGATTGAACCCTTGGGCACACTAATGTGGAACTTAGAGAAAATATTTTTACTTAATTATGGCCTTCTGAGTAAGTCAAAGGATAAATATTGGACGTTAAAGAATGATTGAATAGAGACCTCAAGAGAGAGATTTATCTCCAAAAACTATGTTTTTGCTCTTCTAGGGAGGATAAAATCCCAGAGCCATTTGTTTATAATTCAAAAGATTGTAAAACAATGGGGAGCAGAGTTTTATCAGTCTTTCTGGAGGGGAGAGTGGTAGCTATATGGTAATTCCTATATAAACTCCCAGATTCATAATTTCAGAATTCTTCTCCTGTAGTGCCAAATAAAAAATCATTGGTGCATGCAGGGTTACATCTGGTTCCTATTGTATCACCTTGAAGAGAGATAATGGGGCATGGGGAAGCAACACATTTGCTGCTGCAAAGTAACCCTACTATGCCTTTGATCCCAAAACTTAATGTTTTATTTCAGGACAAAATAAATAAATGTAGATATGAAAAACATTAATACTGATAGGCCAATATGAGAGAAAAAGAACCCATGCAGGTGATTGAAAACTGGAAGAGGGTGATATCTTAGAAGATAACTGAGTTTTCAAGTATTTGAAGAGCTCCCAGGTAGAAGATAGAGTTAATATAATCTTAATCTAGATTACAGAGGGCTGTATAAATGTTAATTGTTGCACATTACTGGGAAGCAAGCTTTGGTGCAAAAGGGAAAGCACCTTTATCAATTTTCAGTAATGGACCACTGTCTCTTAGAAGTAATGAAGTAACATGGTATAATGAAAATATTGGACCAAGACAGTATAGGACAATTCCTGGGATTTTTTTCCAACACTCATTGTCATATTGTTTGGGGCAACTATTATCATCTTTGAATCTGTTTTCTCATCCTTAATCTATCTAGCTAAAAGAACTGTCCTGAAGGTCAATCATGTAAAAGTATTGATGTACATAAATTTGAAAAATTTTAAGTGCCAGATGAATCTGAGATAAATGTTCCTGAATGAAAGTATTAAAAGAGACACTGGGGAATTCCCTGGTGGTCCAGTGTTTAGGACTCTATGCTCTCGCTGCCAAGAGGCTGGTTCAATCCTTGGTCAGGGACCTAAGATCCCACAAGCCACAGGGTGCAGCCAAAAAAGAGAGAGAGACTAGGTGGCTTCTTGGATGCCTGGCATTCTGATAACTCTGACCCTAGATATCTGAGTGAAACCTCATGGGGGAACCCCAGTAAGAAACACCCTACTGAGTCTAGTCAACCTACAGAACCATGAAAGACAATAATAAATTGTTTTAACTTGAAGGAGTAGTTCTATATAGCAACAGATAATATAACTTAATGCATTTCCTATGTGAACTGAGACTATACAAGAAACTGAACCACCTGAAGATCCTCAAGGCTAATCATCCTCACATGTTTTGCTAAAAGTAAATCTTTCGTTCTTATCACAAAGTTAATTATAACTTGTATATTTTTATCTGCTAGAGTGCTCATTTTCTCCAAGCTTCCAACCCAGTTCTCTGTGGAAAACCTTCACTGGGACTCCAGCTACCCAAGAAGACATAACTTAATGTTTTTTCCAAAGTTATTTACGTTACCAGGGAAGTGTTGCAAATATATTACATAGAGAGAACACATGGGTTTCCCTTAGAGTATTTTCTTTATTTAAGAAAATAGAATACATAAATAAAAAGAAATACATTTACCCATCTTTTGAGATATGCCATAAGAACCTGAGAATTGCATGAGAATATGGTCTTGTTTTTGAGGAATTGATCTATTTTGGGCATACTTTTCCTAAAAATTGAATGCTGATGTTATTTCACCAGAGGACATAACCATTTCTCAGCAGGGAGGCAATATGTGATAATGATAGACATATATTAAAACAGCCTTAACCTGTCAAAATGCTCTCACATATGTTAATACCATTACAGAGTATTAAAGTAAGAATTAGACAATAAGTCCAATTCCTTTGTTTTCCAAATAAGGACAATGGAAGCTACGAGGTAAAAGTGATTTTCTCATGGACATTTGGTTAATTGGTGGCAAAACCTAGATTCTTTTGTTCCTGTCCACTTATCATTATATCATTCCTGTCTTGGGAAACTCTTATGTGGTAAATTCAGCAATTCTGGTTTGTCTAGTTTTACAATGAATGAATTAAGGCTTAAATAATTTAATTAAGGTCAAAAATATAATTTATAACCTCAAACACTGTTAAGAGCTTTTATCTCCTCAGAAATTCCACTCCTAGGCCTATGTGCAAAATAAATGAAGCTATACATCCACATAAAAATTTGCACATAAATGCTGATGACATTATTCATAATAGCCAAAAAGTGGAAGCAACTCAAATGCCCACCAACTGTTGAACAAATAAACAAGCTGTGCTCTTTCCATACAGTAGAATACCATTCAGCAATAAAAAGTAATGGAGTAATGTTGGATATTAATCCCCTCTCGGTCATATCATTTGAAAATGTTTTCTCCCAATCAATAGATTGTCTTTTCATTTTGTCAGTGGTTTCCTTTGCTGTCAGAAAACTTTTAAATTTAATTAGGTCCTCTTTGTTTATTTTTGCTTTTATTTCCTTTGTTTAAGAGACACAGCTAAAAAATTATTGTTACAAATTTTGTCAAAGAGTCTTCTACTTATGTTTTCCTCTAGGAGTTTTATAGTATCCAGGCTTACATTTAGGTCTTTAATCCATTTTAAATTTATTTAACAGCTCATACAACTCAACATCAAAAAAAAAAAAAAAAAAACTAACAACCTGATTAAAAGATGGACAGAAGAACTGAAAGACATTTTTCCAAAGAGGAAGTACAGATATCCACCAGGCACATGAAAAGATGCTCAACATCATTAATCATTAGGGAAAGGCAAATCAAAACCACAAATGGATATCACCTCACACCTGTCAGAATGACTGTCACCAAAAAAATCACAAATAACAAATGTTGGAGAGGAAGTGTAGAAAAGGGAACCCTCGTACACTGTTGGTGGGAATATAAATTGGTGCAGCCACTGTGGAAAACTGTATGGAGGTTTCTCAAAAAACTGAAAATAGAACTACCATATGACCCAGCAATTCCAGTCCTGGGTACATATCTGAAAAAAACAAAAACATTAATTCGAAAAGATACATGCACACCAATGTTCATAGCACCATTATTTACAGTTGCCAAGATGTGGAAGAACCTATGTGGACACCAACCAGATGAATGGATAAAGAAGATGTGGTAAATACATACACTGAAATACTACTCAGCCATAAAAAGAATGAAATTTTGCCATTTGAAGCAACATGGATGGACTTGGAGGGTATTATTTTAAGTGAAATAAGTCAGAAAGAGAAAGACAAATACTGTATGATATGTGGAATCTAAAAAGTACAACAAACTAGGAAATATTAAAAAGAAAAGGAGCAGGCTCACAGGTATAGAAAACAAATTAGTGGTTACCAGTTGGGAGAGGGAAGGGGGAGGGGAAATATAGGGGTAGAGGATTAGGGGTACATACTATTAGGTATAAAATAAATGACAATGATATATTGTACAACATGAGGAATATAGCCAATATTTTATAATAACTATAAATGGAATATAACCTTTAAAAAATGTAATGGAGTAGTGATATATTCTACCCCATGGATGAATTTAAAAAATACTATGTTAAGTGTAAGAAGCCAGACACAAAAGATCACATAGTGTGTGATTCCATTTATATGGAATATCCAAAATAGGTAAATCCATAGAGTCAGAGAGTAGGTTAGTGGTTGCCTAGGGCTGGGGGTGGGGGTGGGTGGTGGGAGCATAGGAATGACTAATAAAGGGTTTGAGGGTGTTTTTGGAGCGAAGAAAATGTTATAAGATTGTGGTGATGACTGCAGAACTGTGTGAGTTATACCTTTGAATTATACTCTTTAAATGAGTCAATTTTATAGCACGTAAATTGCATTTCAATATAGTCACTACAAAAAAGGAAAAGAGGAAGACAACTCTTCATCATGACCTAGGAGGCCAGGATTTGATTTTAAAATGGCACATTGTATAACACTGAAATATGCCGGCTAAGTAACTCAATTAAAGTGAGATGCAAATGAGTTAAGGGTTGTGATTTATTCCTGATGTGAGTCAGATTTACCTAGACCAGTATTTTCTAAAGTGTGGTAAGCGTTCTCTTGATGGCATGATGATTTTAAGGAATACTCAGATTTTAATAAACATGAAATTAAATAGTTGATGCTGGTAGTCTATTTGTGGAGATGATATAAAGTTTCTCTTGAGATATATTAATTTTAGTTAAAAATAAATTAACGTACAGAAACAAAAATGTACAAATAATGGTACAATTGGTATGAGAATATGATAAAAATCATGAAGATGATTCAGGAACAATTGACTTTTGGGAAACTCTAGTCCAGAGAAAACTTCTTTCCCAACACTCAGATTATTCACTAAATTTGTCCAACAATAGCTATCTTTGGGTTACCTAAAGGAGGAATTGGATGAGTGTAGATAGCTCGAGGTTTCCCTGTTCTCAGATCAGGAGGGACATGGCTTAAAATGGCAAATCAAAAGTGGCTCACTTGTGTGCAAAAGGCCATGCCTCATATTTGATTCAGTAATATAGTGAAAAGAATAAGGGTTATCAAGCTAAAAGATTTTGGATATGAATATTTGCTGTGTGACTAGAAAAACCTTGGGCCAACCACAGTATATCTGAGTCTGTGTCTTATTTATGAAATGGAAATATCAAGACTTATTTTAACAGTGTGGTTGTGAGGATTAACTAAAACAATGTGAGTGGCATATATTACCTTAGATAGAGTAGATGATTAAAGGCTGGCTTCCTTTCTTTTGTTGTACAATCACAATCCATGGAGTAGAGTGGCAAGTTAATTGGCTGTGACATTCAGTCAAGAAGATACATGTTAAGGTTTTTGTAGGGTTGAAGAGTGAGACCCTCTGGCCTTTCCAAGTCAAGTGCAGTTATTGGTCAGTCACAATCCAAGGACAATTAACACATTCCCTGGACAAAATTCATTTTCTTTCAAAAGACTTCTCTGTCTTACTCGACCATTCTGATTATTATTCTAGACCCTTTGACTGTTATGCAGAATTTTTGGTTTTTGCTGTGTCTGGTGATTGCATCTTCTCTGCACAAAGACCGGAAGATCATCCAGGGAATTCTTCTGGTGTCCCAGATACTTCCTACTAGAGGAAACTGATACTAAGAAGCCTGGTAGTTTAGTACATTTATAGATGAAGCAGAAATGACTTCCCCTTAGGTACCACTGGACTGATGATGAAATACATAATTGGGTCTTTATTCTGTATGCAATGTGAGGTGGTAAACAGAGCATGGGCTTTGAAATTTTACTTGCATGTACCTGCTAGCTCTAAGTTTTATTAACTTTATGACCAATATAGTCATTTTTCTCTCTTAGTTTTGGAGTTCCATTTGATTAAAAAAAGTAGATGAAGAAAGAAAGAGAGGGAGGGAGGAAGGAAAGAAAGAAGAAAAGAGGGGAACAAAGAGGGGCATTGAGGGAAAAGGAAGCAAGGAATGAATGAAGGAAGAAAATTAGTATCTTTTTCACCAAAGTGTTTTGAGAATAAAACAAAATGAGGTAATTTGGGAGATAGGGTAGGCATTTAGTAAATATTTTTGCTTTCTCTTTTCCTTCTCCCTTTTGGACTTAATTTTGGAGTTTATACACACTACTATATATAAAATAGATAACTAATAAGAACCTACTGTATAGCACAGGGAACTCTACTCAATACTCTGTAATGATTTACATGGGAAAAGAATCTAAAAAAGAGTGGATATATGTATATGTATAACTGATTCACTTTGCTGTACACCTGAAACTAACACAATATTGTTAATCAACTATACTCCAATAAAAATTAATCAAAAATAATAAAAAAAGAAAAAAAGCATTTGTTAAATAAGTAATCTATATAAATATTCTGTGTGAAGATTATAAAAGCCATAAGTGTATAATTCTTGTCTTCAAGGACAACTACAACTTAGATAAGGTAAAACATATTTAACATAAATTGGATTGTGAAGCAATGGTCAGGAACTGTACATAAAAGCTAATGAAAGCTCTTACAAATATCCCTGGGAAACTTCCACTGAGAGAATCTCTTTTTTTTCTATATCATCTTGTTACAGTGACATTTCAGTGAATATATTTTTGACTTGATGAATGAGTGGTTTCATCCTCAGGCAGTGACTACTGTTTCTCATATGTAGTTTCTCATACAAAACTGTTTGTCATACTTACAGAAACACCAAGATTGGGGCTACATTATTCTTGTCATTTTATAGATGAAGGAGCTGAGGCTTACTGAAGTAAAGTAATGCGTCAAATCATGTAATTAGGGAGAGAGGCCTCGGCCTCTGTTCTTTTAACCTCAGAGACTTTATTCCTTGTCACTGTGCACTATGGCCTTGAAGAAAGAGGCAAGCAGGTGGCTCGTTGTCAATTCAGGTATTCCACAGATGCAGGGTACATCAAGTTGATTGTGGAGATTTAATCCGCTGCTCCTGAGGCTGCTGGGAGAGATTCCCCTTTCTCTTCTTTGTTCGCACAGCTCCTGGGGTTCAGCTTTGGATTTGGCCCCGCCTCTGCATGTTTGTCGCCCGCCCTCTGGCATCTGTTCTTCACCCAGACAGGAGGGGGTTAAAGGAGCGGCTGATTAGGGGGCTCTGGCTCACTCAGGCTGGGGGTGGGGGTCGGGGAGGGGAGCGAGCCTGCGGCGGCAGAGGCCAGCGTGACGTTGCACCAGCCTGAGGCGCGCCGTGTGTTCTCCTGGGGAAGTTGTCTCTGGATCACAGCACCCTGGCAGTGGCGGGCTGCACAGGCTCCCGGGAGGGGCGGTGTGGATAGTGACCGGCGCTTGCACACAGGCTTCTTGGTGGCGGCAGCAGTAGCATTAGCGTCTCATGCCCGTCTCTGCGGTCCGCGCTGATAGCCGCGTCTCACGCCCGTCTCTGAAGCTCGTTTAGGCGGTGCTCTGAATCCCCTCTCCTCGTGCACCTTGAAACAATGGTCTCTTGCCAATTAGGCAGTTCCAGACTTTTTCCCAGACTCCTTCCCGGCTAACTGTGGCGCAGTAGCCCCTTCAGGCTGTGTTCATGCAGCCAACCCCAGTCCTCTTCCTGGGATCCGACCTCCGAAGCCAGAGCCTCAGCTCCCAGACCCCGCCCGCACCGGTGGGTGAGCAGACAAGCCTCTTGGGCTGGTGAGTGCTGGTCGGCACCGATCCTCTGTGCGGGAATCTCTCCGCTTTGCCCTTTGCACCCCTGTTGCTGCGCTCTCCTCCGCGGCTCAGAAGTTTCCCCCCTCCCGCCCCCCCCCCCCCCCCCCGCCCATCTCCACCAGTGAAGGGGTTTCCTAGTGTGTGGAAACCTTTCCTCCTTCACAGCTCCCTTCCAGAGGTGCAGGTCCCATCCCTATTCTTTTGTCTCTGTTTTCCCTTTTTTCTTTTGCCCTACCCAGGTATGTGGGGAGTTTCTTGACTTTTGGGAGGTCTGAGGTCTTCTGCCAGAGTTCAGTAGGTGTTTGTGGGAGTTGTTCCACGTGTAGATGTATTTCTGATGTATTTGTGGGGAGGAAGGTGATCTCCAGGTCTTACTCCTCCACCATCTTGAAGGTCCTCAAGCAGGTGGTTTGGAGAGAGCCTGTGTAAAAGGCATTCTGTTGGCTTCCAGAACCGACAAGATTCTGAAGGGACGGACATGAGACAACTTGACACATTTGGAGCAGAGGGATGGACTTATTACTGGTGGCTACTAGAGCACTTTGGGAATGTCACTGACTCTGGGTTTAAAAGAGCAAAGCACACATTAGCCTGGGTGCTTGGTTCTGAAATAATGAAGTTTCCTTTGTTTCATAGGTTAGGCAGAATAAAAATGACTTTGCCATCAGTTTTCTTTCTCCTTTTCTCAGTAGAGCTCTGCAATCACAGCAGTCTTAGGTGAATATTTCTGCCCAGGTGTACATGGGGACCAACCCTTTCCGTTTGCTTGTGGAAAAAGCCATCGCAATGTGAGGTAAGGAAAATGCTAGTAGACTTTACCTTTTGAATGTTGAAGGGAATGATCTCAGTGTCTGTGAAACCACCCATTCCTTCCTTAGTGAAATTTTCAGCATAATGCAGAGAGTGCTTTTTACTGCTTTTTAAACTTTTTTGAGGTGGAGACAGTTTACAAAACTATTGTGGTAGAACAGCACATAGAGAAGGGTGGTGTGTAGGGAATGTGTGGTGAGTGTTAAGAGCATGAGGGGGCCTTTCTTTAATTGAAAGCTGGCTTAAGCAAGGTGATACACTGGGCAAAGTTTGTCTTTGGGGCACTTCTTTTTCTCTCCTTTTTGTAAGCCTCTCTCTCCTACCTCCTGGAATCCTATTTCTTCATGAACCTGCCCCAGTGGCTTACTCCCTTGACTTTAATCCATACATCAAACACTGTCCTCGGACTCCAATTCCCAGAGCTAGAGATTCAGTTTTGTAGGCACAAGAGTAGTAAAAAATGTCCATTTCTCTAACCTCAAGTGGAGTGAGTCTATCTCAGGCTTTGCCACTTAAAGCAGGGTCAAGGGACCCACAGCACAAACACTACCTGGGAATTTGTTAAAAATGCAGAAGTTTGGGTTCCACCTTAGACTGACTGAATAAGAATCTGAATTTTACAAGATTCTCAGGTGATAAAGGATGGAAAAGTTCTGCTCTGGAGACTGCTTCCTTCCATGGAAGTGAAGATCTAGGTCAAAATGTTCTGTATATCATGCCTCAGCACAAGATCCCAATTCCATATGATCTTAACATGTGATAGAGTCTGAGGTTGATTTGCTCAGGTTCTTTTGAAAATTTACGGGTTAAATTAAATTAAACAGGCAACGATAATGATGAACATACTAACACTGCTGTAACAAGAGGGAAGGGGACAGGGCACAGCCTTTAAAAGAATGACATACCAGTTGAGGATACAGCAAAGACTGGTTAGAACTGGTTAGGTCCCAGACGGTGAGAGATTCGACTTCCAGTGGACCCTGAGCCTCATTATACACTCATTGTAATACATTAGCTAAATGACACACCCACTAGTGCCATGACAGTTCTGAGACTTACCATAAGAGGCCAAAAAGTGGGCAATGGCCCAGATCCTGGAAATCCCCATCCCTTCTCCTAAATAGTTGAAATAATCCTCCCACTCGTTAGCTTATGAAATTACCCAGCCCATAGAAACTAACCACCCCATATTTGGGGGCCTCTCACCTTCTGAGATGGCCCACACTCTGTGGAGTGTATTTCTCCCAAGGCCATTCTTGCCTTTTGAGACTGACCACATTCTGTCTATGGAATGTATATCTCTAAATAAATCCACTTCTTACCTATTGCTTTGTCTCGCACTGAATTCTTTCTGGACTGTTACATAAAGAACCTGAACTTCAGTAGGTCCTGAGACCAGGTGTGTGATCTCAATTAAAAGACAATAGATTCAAGTCCCAATCTGGGTTTTGGCTGGGCTCAAATCCCATCTAAATTGTGCAGTTTTACTGCTACTACTGTAACTGGCTGCCATGTTTGACTACTCATTATGCCAAGATATATTTCAGAAATTATCTCATTTATTTTTCATCATGATTCTTTGAGGAAAGTACAGTAAGTATCTCTAATTCATGCGTGGAGAAACTAAGCTTCAAGAAATTAAGGCCACACAGCTAGTGAAGCAGAGATTAGGTTGAAACCCAGGTGGTCTGGCTCCAGAATCTTAAACCGTTTTTTGACCCTTCCAGAAGTTCTAAGAACCTTTAGAATTCTGATCTGATTTATGAATCTACAAACCAGAAAGATAATAGTTAAGGTTTCCCAAGTGAATCTGACCCAGAACCCTTTTTGAAGAGATGGAACAACTCTCTAAACTAGACACCACAGCACATCTGTGAGCTGTCTCCTTCCTCATAGCTTCACAGGTGATGATGGACATAGGTGACACAGTGAGGCAGATCTTTGGGCACTTTATATGTAACTTTGGGACACCACCAGACCTCAAATTCTCTGGCAGAAGCTCTTGCTATTAAAATAATTCATTTTGTTTAAGCACTGAAAAATGTTTTCTTTTTAGCCTTGATTTCCAACCCTTTGTCCGGTCTCCAATAAACAGCAGACCTGGGTTCTCTTTCTGCACATAGTGATGAACCAAAGTTGTTTTTTTCAAGCTTAAATTTTATTTCAAGTCTCATTCTTGAAGCTTAAAAATTGGTATGATGCTTTCTTACCTGGGCTGGATAGTCTCTGTTTGCCTCTCCAGATTCAGATACCCCCATGCTCCTTGTTCTGGACCCCCATAGCCAGCCACTATGGATAGCATTAATAGGCTGCACTTGCCCTCTGGCTTATGGGTGGATTTGGCCAATGGGCAATGATATGTTAGAGTGCAGATGGATGGAGAGATCAGGTTACTTATTCACTTAGCTCTTTGCCTGCAGGGCTACAATTTCAGTCCATCCCTCTACCAGATGTCACAGTTCCAGCTGGGCAGTTCTTCCTTATAGTGGCAGATTATCCTAGGCTCCCTCAGGTCTAGGGATGGGAATAGATCCCTGGTTTTAGGGTGATTCCTGTCCCTTGCTCATGTCCTTCATTCTTCCCACATATCTGTAAATAGTCCTTTATGAAACTGCCCAGCTTCACCATTTGATCATACCATTTGTTTCCTGCCTGTCTTGAACGACATATAAATCAAAATATAATCAAGTAGATTTAAATTAAAATGCCATTTATTTTCTTTCTACATTGCTTTACTTCTTTCTCACATATTCCCCTATTTCCTGACTCTTCAGATAAAATCAGTGTTTCCAGAAATGTGCCATGTTTCTCCACCGACTTCATTCAGGTATTTCCAAGTGAAACTGTACAACTCGATTGGGACTTGAAACCACGGGCCAGGACTCAAACCTAACCAGAACCCAGATTGGGACTTGAATCCACTGTCTTTTAATTGCGATCACACACCTGGTCTCAGGACCTACTGAAGTTCAGGTTCTTTATGTCTCAGCGCAGAAAGAATTCAGTGTAAGACAAAGCAATAGGTAAGAAGTGGATTTATTTAGAGATATACATTCCATAGACAGAATACATTTTGCTCAGAAGGCAAGAACAGCCCTGAGAGAAACAGTCCACAGACAGAGTGTAGACCATCTCAGAAGTTGAGAGGCCCCAGAATATGGGGTGGTTAGTCTTTATGGGCTGCATAATTTCATAGGCTAACAAGTGGGAGGATTATTCCAACTCTTCTGGAAAAGGGACAGGGATTTCTAGGATTTGGGCCACCACTCACTTTTTGGCCTTTTTTGGTTGGCCTTGGAACTGTCATGGTGCTGGTGGGTGTTTCATTTAACATGCTAATGTATTACAGTGAGTGTATAATGAGGCTCAAGGTCCACTGGAAATCGAATCTTCTGACAAGATGGACCTAGTTGGTTCTAACCTGTTTTTGTTGTGTCCTCAAACTGCTGTGTCATTCTTCTAAAGGTTGTGCCCTGCCCCTTCTCTCCTGTTTCACAAGGGTATTATGACTACTCCAGATGGAAGATGCTGTGAAACTAATATGAATGTTCACACCTGAGAGAAATGAACAGAGCAAAAAGCAAAGCCCTGAGGTGCTAATTTCTTCTAATCAGAGAAACAGAGGATAAGGATGTGGGCCACAGTGTCAGAGGAAATCCCTTGTGAATCATTTCATTAGGTGTCCCAGGGGGTGAGAGACAGGGTGGAGATGATGGGTCTTGGGGCAAGGGGGCCTGCCATCAAGAAGACTTCCATGGAGAAACAAAATAAAAGAAAACAAAATTCCTTCCCTGGAAGCTGCCTATGGCCTCAAGCAGGAGTGAGAAGGTGGGAATGGAAGGTGTAAGATGCATTTATATTTGTGGGAAATAATGTTAGTACATCTCTGAATCCAGATAGCAGCTGTCAGAACATAACCATCTCTTCTGGAGACAAGAGGCATCTGGACCAAGTCAGATATGCTGATGGAGCCAGGGTTTGAAAATGTTGCAGGAAAGAAAATGGGGCGTGAGAGAATAGTCATGTCCCAGGTCTCAAGGGGGTGGGCTCTTGGCTTCATGCAGGAAAGAATTCAAGAGCAAGCAATTGTAAAGTGAAAGAAGGTTTATTCATGGAGTTACACACTCTACAGACAGGGTGTGGGCCATCTCAAAAGACAAGAGGTCAGTTTTTACAGGGGTGGGTAATTTCTTAGACTAATGAGTGGGAGGATTATTCCAACTATTTTGGGGAAGAGACAGAGATTTCCAGGAAATGGACCTCTGCCCACTTTTTGGACTTTTATGGTTGGCCTTGGAATTATCATGGCACCTGTGGTGTGTCATTTAGCTGATGTATTACAGTGAGTGTATACTGAGGCTCAAGGTCTAGTGGAAGTCCACTCATCTGCCATCTTGAACCTAGTTATTTCTAACCGGTTTATGTTGTGTCCTCAACAGCTGTCATTCTTTTAAAGGTTGTGCCCTGCCCCCTTCCTGTCTCAAAAAAAGTAGGACAACTGATAATAGAGGAAGAGGCCCTTAGAATAAATGGAGGGTGAGCTAACTAGAGAATAAAGGTTATGAGAATGGCCTTCTCCCAAAAATGTAAGCATAAAAAGAGGGGAGCTGAGAGTTTGCTGATGAGATGGCTGCCTGAGCTCTGTGCACTCAATATGTCCCCTGTAAAATGACAAGTGGACTTGTTATTGAACAAAGTTCCTGTGCCCAATGCACAGTGAGGTCAAATAAACCAAAATGTTGGAGTTTGGAGCAGAGAAAAGTTTATTACAGGGTCAAGAAAGGAGAATGGGTGGCTTGTGCTCAAAAATCTTGAACTCCTCAGTGGTATGGGGGGAAAAGTTTTTATAGGCAAAATTTGGGGTGAGGGCTGCAGGGTGTGTGACTTTCTTCTGATTGGTTGGTGATGAAGTAACAGGGTGGGGCTCCAGGAATATTGTGCTCAGCCTGAAATTGCCATCCTCCTTCTAGGTGGGGGCCTTGATTCTGCAGAAGAACTCAAAGATATTGTTATGTATATTCCTTGAGAAGAAACCAGGACTCTGCTTCAAGGCTGTACAATTGTTTCTTGACTGCTCCTCCCTTGTCTCTGCATCCCTTCCCTTCCCTAATTAGTAACTGTTTGAACCTGCTCTTTGGAACTCAGGGAAGGTCAAGGAGGCTGAATGAAGCCTATTTCCCACAGACAAGGAATGGGGGACACAGAAAGGATTTGTACCCAGGATCCCCATAGGGTCCTGCTTGGTTTCAGACGCTTTGCCTTGTCATTATGGATGACTACCAGGACAGTAATTTTGATCTGGATCCATACAAATGAGAAAAATAGGAGCTAGAGTTTCTTAAGCCAATACTGTGTCAGGCACGTAAACATAGCTGTCTCATTGTAATCCTCTAAAGAAGTTATTTTTTTCCTTCCATTTCATACATGAGGAAACTGAGGTTCAGAATTTACTAGCATAGGGTCACAAAACTAGTAAACTGACTCCAACCCAGTTTGCTCTGAGTCTGGAGACAGCTAAACCGAGCATCCTCCTCTTAAGACCCATGTCGACTGAAAAAAAAAAAAGCATATCCCAAAAGTTGAGAATTATGTTTTGTTTGGAGGACTTTCTGAGGACTTCAAGCCTGGGAGGCAGCCTCTCAGATAGCTCTGAGGGACTGCTCTGAAGAGAGAGGGGAAGAGCAAAGATATATAGGAGTTTTGCAACAAAAATCAGGTAGTCTGAACATCAAAGGATTACTGTTAATTAAAAAAAATCAGGCATCAATTTAATGAATTTAGCACTTTTCTTTGTATGGAAAGATGCAAGAGTCTGGGCTCATTGAAATCATTCCTTTGATATGCAACTAAATTATTTAGGGCCAGTATCCTTTTCTTTCCCATCCTGAGTTCCCTCAGGGTGCACCATGGAGGGGCAGCTGCAGTGGCTGATGGCTCGATGGCTGCAACATTCTTCATTTATTGGTACTTTCTTAGTCCATACCCGGGAAGTGTTACTTTTCCCATTTCATCATGAATGAAGGGATAAGCAGAAAGCAGTCAGCACAGGCTTAGAGTGGCAATAATTCAAACAATTAAGAAAAACTGATTCATACATCCAAAGCCTTAAGGAAGAGGTCAATGAACTGGAAAGAGGAAAAATTGAGGAACTCCCTGGAAGAGACAGTTTTAAGCTTGCCATCTGTGGCCAGTGAAGTTAATAAGGTGAAACCCTATATTTTAACTTACGTTAACCATATGTGTTATGCACTTATAGCTCCTTTCCACTCCAGCAAATCCCAGTTGAGCATCAGAATATATTTAAAGTACTGGACCTAACAATAACTAAATTGAGAAAGCCGATCTCAAATTTACTGTGCATGAAAATCACCCAGGAGTGACCATTAAACAGACTCCTAGGCTCCATTTCTAAAGATTCTGATTAAATAGATCTAGAGTGGAACCCAGGAATCTGTGTTATAATAACCTTCCAGGTGACTCTGTTGGAGATTGATCATCTGCTTGAAACAATTTTGACCTGAAATCTGACCTAGGAAAAGTGATCTCAGTGTCCTGCTAGCAGCTGCTGAACTCCAGTTGGTGACTTACGCAATCCGTACTCTTGGCATGTTCAAGGCCGGTGTCCCTTCCCCATTAGCTGACTTGCCTCCGTTCAGCTCTCGCTGGCGTTACAATCTCTGTGTCTCAGCCATGTGGTCCACTCTGCTCCTGGCTCATGCTAGGTCCCCCAGCAGGCTTGCCGTTCCCAGCTCAGCTGTCCAAGCACTGACTGGGTGCAAGCAGAAACTTCCTGATCCCTAATTCAGGGAGCTAAGGGAACTCCGGGGACAATATCTATGACTTTCTCTCTGTGTAGTCTCTTCCATTACTTGTTTCCTTTCCACCAAATAGATGAGGTCATGCTCATCAGACTCATGCCCATGAGTCACAGACACTGTCCAAGAGAACAAGAACGTTCTCCAGTCTTCACCAGACAAATTGAGGAATGACTGCCAACTCTGGGGGCTGCTAACCTGCTGGCTTGTTTCTAGAACCACCACCATCACTCCTCTCCCTGAGGTTTCAACTTAGAATGGTTAGCGGGATCCAACTATTCCCTTCTCTGTCTTTCTCTTTTCTGTCTTCCCTGACTTTATTTTCCTTGCCAAATGGCTCCTATTTCCATTTCCTTTTGGGAGGTCACTTTATTTACATTCTGAGTTCTCCCTACAAAGGACTATATGAAGAATGTATGAAAAAAAAAACTACATTATTTATTCTCTCCACAGGTACAATCAAAGGGATATGAGCAGCAAATAAAACTTGTAATGACATTGAGCTTCAACTCCAGAACTCACTAGAAAAATGATGGAGCCTCCAATCCCTCAAAGTTTCTTCCATGAATTATTCTTAGGCTGGCATACACTCTCATCTTAGGTGGACCAAGCTACCTGTCTCAGGGGTGCCTGTCTCACTGTGGTGTTAATTTCTGCCTTAGTGATTCTACTCTTTTCTCTTTCATGAGGTTGAGTTATCAGGTTTTTAGGTTTTTAAGATTTAGATTTTTAAGATTTTCCTTTTTTAAGATTATGATTGCAAGGATGTCAGCTTTGAGATTCAAATCTCTCTACTGACGTCTTTTAAGTAACTTCCTTCTCTGGCAAAAGGAACTTCATGATTCAATGGTGGTGAGAGAGTAGACAGAGGAACAAGGGAGAAAAATTCTCCAACACTTTAATATTTTTGAATACTATGTGAGTTCACAGTGTTTACTGAATTCTGATTCCAGTACACCTTTACTGTCCTCCATGGGAGGAGAAGCAGTATTATATTAATAGGTGTCTTTGCTCTGCCCACAGTCAGGAACCTGGCTTTGTGCTTTTTCTTTTATTTCTTGTAGCCAGGGTAGCATGTGTTCTTGCAGGAAGCACCCCTGGTGGTGGTTGCCACAAGACTCCCTTACTCTCCATTCTGGCTGAATAGGAAGTGAGGCCAGGGCTGCACTGAAGACCTGTTTGTCTCTAATTTGAGAGGTAGGAAGCCCACCCTGGCACTGGTATTGGACATACTTGACCCCAAACCCTGCATTTAGGGGAACAGGGTACTTGCTTAACTGTATTAACTTTTTCTTCTTAGGCTGCTATTCTGTGGTTATACTCCAGGTTTCAGGACCCTGGATAGGAGGAGGGCTGTGGGACAGTTCTTAGCCCTAACACTTCCTACCATGGAGAGTCTTCTGTTCTAATTCTTAATCTCACTTCAGGATCCACTTAAATACCGATTTACTTGTCCTGGCTACACATCACCTTAATTAGCCTGTATTTCAAGTTATTTATCAATCTGGCTCATTGACCTGATAGCATGCTTTTGAAAGTAGTGACAATATCTTGTAATTCTTTGTATCTCACTACATTTGGCATAATACAACTTTCCCTGAATATATTTTAATGAACCAATTAATAATTGTGCTGCATTTGATATTTTTCCAGATCTCATTCAGAAGGTCTGCTAGATACCCACACACACTTTACATACTAGAATGCTACATGTCACAGGAATCACAGTTATCTCCAGACAAGAGATTTGTCTCTGTATAGGCAAGAATCCTGGCTCTCTTGCTTTCCAATCCTGTGACAGTGCCCAGACTCAACGTTCTGAGAATCAAAGGGCTTCAAACAGAACCTCAGATGAGTCAGCAATTATCCTGGTTGCAATTTTCCCAGAGAGAAAACATTGAACAACTGGGAATGACTCGTTCCTTTAGGGTCTTAAATATTTAGGAGGATAATCTTCTCACTGGGATCTCTAAATTATTTAAACTAAACTGGTTTGCCCTGTGGTCATTTCTCTCCACAAATTTGAAAGCCTGACTACTTCTTTCTCACAAGTGGGTAGGTTTATAGTTTAATTAAAATAACAGTTACCTAAGGCCTTATACCTATTAGAAACCACATCCATTACAGGGTCACCAAGGCAGGGAAGAGGGAGGGTGTGAGAAGACATTCAGGCTGCTGGTGTAAATGGAAAGCAGTGTCTCTTCTCCCCACAGGTTAGGAGTGAGCCCACCTTTGGGGCAATTCACCTTTCCCAGGCGCAAACTCTGAGGTCCATTTCTTAGGTCACTATATAAGCATGCTATATAAGCTGGTACTTCACATCTATGATTTGAGGTACCTTATAACCAGGAATTCAGACTGTCTTTGTCCCCTGTGACTCCAGATCATTTTATTTTGACAAAAGGTAAAAGAGAGGGGACTGAGATATGCAAACCTGACTTTAAACATTTTAGGGGTTGACACTTGATCTAGGGATTATATCTTTTCATGTGCGGTTCCACAAGTGGAATTAAACCAATGGGTGGAAATTGTACCAAGGTTATTTCCACTTTTGTCTAACCAATCTTCTAGGTCACACCTGCATGGATAGGTATAATCAAAGAGAGATGAGCAGTGTTTACTGAAAAATAATACACAATCTAAAAGTTGAGAATTATGTTTTATTTGGTGAACAAAACTGTGGACTTAAACCTAGGACACAGCCTTTCATATAGCTCTGAGAGACGCTCCAAAGAGGTAAAGGAGGAGACAGGATACATAGGAGATTTTTGTTTGTTCATTTGTTTCTTGGCTGCATGGCATGTGGGATCTTAGTTCCCTGACCAGGGATTGAACCCATGCCTCCTGCCATGGAAGTATGGAGTTCTAACCACAAGACTTCCAGGGAATCCCTATATAGGAGTTTTTGTAACAAAGACTAGGCAGTCAGAATATCAAAAGATTACTGTTATATAAAGAAAACCAGACATCTCAACCAAAGATTGGTTCAAGATGGCAGAGTAGAAGAACATGAGCTCACTCCCTCTTGTGAGAGCACCAGAATCACAACTAACTGCTGAACACTCATCAACAGGAAGACACTGGAACTCACCAAAACAGATACCCCACATCCAAAGACAAAGGAGAAGCTGCAGTGAGATGGTAGGAGGGGTGAAATCACTATAAATCAAATCCCATAACTGCTGGGTGGGTGACTCACAAACTGGAGAACAATTACACCACAGAAGTCTACCTGCTGGAGTGAAGGTTCTGAGCCCCACATCAGGCTTTCCAACCTGGGGGCCTGGCAATTGGAGGAGGAATTCCCAGAGAATCAGACTTTGAAGGCTAGTGGAATTTGATTGCAGGACTTACAGAGACTCCATTCTTGGAAGGCACACACAAGTAGTGTGTGCATCAGGACCCAGGAGGGAGGAGCAGTGATCCCATAGGAGACTGAACCAGACCTACCTGCTGCTGTTGGAAGGTCTGCTGCAGAGGTGTGGGGCAGCTGTGGCTCACCGTGGGGAAAGGAACACTGGCAGCAGAAGTTTTGGCCCTTGCAGAGTCTGCCATTAACCCCACCAAAGAACCTGTAGGCTCCAGTGCTGGGTCACCTCAGGCCAAACAACCAACAGGGAGGGAACCCAGTCCCACCCATCAGCAGAGAAGCGGATTAGTTTTACTGAGTTCTGTCCACCAGAGCAATGCCCAGCTCTACCCACCACCAGCCCCTCCCATCAGGAAGCTTGCACAAGCCTCTTAGATAGCCTCATCCACCAGAGGACAGACAGAAGAAGCAAGAAGAACTACAGTCCTGCAGCCTGTGGCACAAAAACCACATTCACAGAAAGATAGACAAAATGAAAAGGCAGAGGACTATGTACCAGATGAAGGAACAAGATAAAACCCCAGAAAAACAACTAAATGAAGTGGAGATAGACAACCTTCCAGAAAAAGAATTCAGAATAATGATAGTGAAGATGATCCAGGACCTCAGAAAAAGAATGGAGGCAAAGAACGAGAAGATGCAAGAAATGTTTAACAAAGATCTGAAAGAATTAAAGAACAAACACGTAGAAAATTAAAGAACAAACAAACAGAGATGAACAATACAATAACTGAAATGAAAAATACACTAGAAGAAATCAATAGCAGAATAACTGAGGCAGAAGAATGGTTAAGTGACCTGGAAGACAGAATGGTGGAATTCACTGCCACAGAACAGAATAAAGAAAAAAGAATGAAAATAAATGAAGACAGCCTAAGAGACCTCTGGGACAACATTAAATGCACCAACATTCACATTATAGGGGTCTCAGAGGGAGAAGAGAGAGAGAAAGGACTCGAGAAAATATTAGAATTCCCTAACATGGGAAAGGAAATAGCCACCCTAGTCCAGGAAGTGCAGAGAGTCCTAGGCAGGATAAACCCAAGGAAAAACATGCCAAGACACATAGTAATCAAATAGCCAAAAATTAAAGACAAAGAAAATTATTAAAAGCAACAAGGGAAAAATGACAACATACAAGGGAACTTCCATAAGGTTAACAGCTGATTTCTCAGCAGAAACTCTATAAGCCAGAAGGGAGTGGCACGATATATTTAAAGTGATGAAAGGGAAGAATCCACAACCAAGGTTACTCTATGCAGCAAGGATTTCATTCAGATTTGATGGAGAAATCAAACACTTTACAGACAAGCAAAAGCTAAGAGAATTCAGCACTACCAAACCAGCTCTAGAACAAATGCTAAAGGAATTTCTCTAAGTAGGAAACACAAGAGAAGAAAAGAACCTACAAAAACAAACCCAAAACTATTAAGAAAATGGTAATAGGAACATACATATCAATAGTTACCTTAAATGTGAATGGATTAAATGCTCCAACCAAAAGACATAGGCTTGCTGAATGAGTACAAAAAGAAGACCCATACATATGCTGTCTACGAGAGACCCACCTCAGACCTACGGACACATATAGACTGAAAGTGAGGGGAAGGAAAAAGATATTCCACTCAAATGGAAACCAAAAGAAAGCTGGAGTAGCAATACTCATATCAGAAAGAAAACCAGACATCTCAAGTTAAGGAATATATAGCCTATGAGAAGATGTAAGAGTCTGGGCTCACTGAAATCATTCCTTTGATATGCACCTCAGCTATCTAAGGTCAGTATCCTGTGTTTTCTCATCCTGAGTCTCCTCAGGGAGGATAATTAGGGGTGGCTGCAGAGACTGACTGCTTGATGGCAGGCACCCTGTTTCCATCCTAAGTTCCCTCAGGGCTCATTGTTGGGGGGTGGCTGTAATGTGATGGCTTGATGGCTGTAACATCCTTTGTTTACTGATATTGTAGGCAACCTTTTTTCATTGACAACAGTAAATCAGTTTAATAACAATAAGCTTTGACTCCAGAACTCACTAGGAACATGGAACCTCCAGTCCCTCAAAATTTCTCTTTAGGTTCTTGGGCTGACTTATATACTCATCTCAGGAGGACCAAACTACCCTGTTAAGTTTACCTATCCCATTCTGTGCCATTTCCCTTAGGTGCATGATGCAGCAAAAATAAACTGATGCTACATTTTTTCTATTTCATGTAGTTAGTAGCCACTTGATTTCTAGTCACAGGAGTTACTGAAACCAGTTCTCTAACCTTGGGTGCTTATGGACGCATTAATACTTCAGTAATTAGATTAATTTGTTATTATTCCAAGAATGTATACTGCCTCTCCCCTATGGTGATTTGGACATAGTGTTTGCACAGAAACTTTTGCTGATCAAATTAGGTAAAGAGAAGTGAGGCGAAAACTGGCAGAAGGGAAGTTTTCTCTTCAACCTTAAAGCAGAGAGCAATTTATCCCCTCACTGAAATCTTCATTTTCTGGGAGGCCCCTATGGCTAAGCTCATTAAAAAATAAAGCCATAAGCACATCATAAACCAGGTAAAAGGTCTCAGTGTGATCCTTGGAAAGGTGCCAAAGTAGAGAATCACAAAGTGAGGTGGGGGGACCAAGATGAGAAATGTAGATTCATCTTGCTCTGTGGATATATTTCTCCAGATTGCAGTGAAAAAAAAATGCTTAAAGGAAGAGCTACATAGAAGGAGACTTTGTTTTCTTTCAGGAGATATCTTTATTTACTAGTCTTGAAAATAAGCATTTCTATAAAGACTTGTAGAAGTGGAATGGGATAAGATGAAAATAAGGTAATGATTGTATTTTATTAAGGATAAGATGCACTGAATTCTTATGCTGTCTTGTGAGAAAAGGAACAAGAACACGAGCACAGAATAAGTACATTTACAGAATATAGTTTAGGGGACATCATTGGAGACAAATGGATATGTAAAGTGGAGTGGGCCTTTTAAATATAAAAACATTAACGTCAAATAAAGTCATATTTTACCTGTGTGATGAATGGCTACTGCTATCATATTAGGCGAGAGGGTTCAGGTACTGGTACTGACAGAGATTCTTAAATAAGAGGTTTCTATGGCTTAGAGTGATGCAAATTACTGTGTTTGTTTTTTCTAAGCTGTCTGTAAGCTACCTGAAGGATTTGGCACAAAGGATTCATTTCTGTTTTGCCTAACTTGGAACTCACTCAGGGCAGAAAAGCACTGGACATTGCCCAAAAACATTAAAGGCAAATGGAAAACCTTCAGCCACCTGGGACAAAAGATTATAGTTGAGACATACAACAGACAGCCTAAAGCTTGTCATACATGGGGAGAGAGTTTCTTTTGGAAATTAAGACATTTAAATGCTCCCATGAATACTTGAAAAATTTAAAGCTACACACATGCCCAGGACTGGATGTATGCTCAGAAAAGATCTGAGCAAGCCCTAAGCTATCATCTTGGCAGCTCTCTAGACCCAGTGCAAGCAGGAAATTAAGGCTAAGGGAGAGTTGTAAATGGTCTGCCTAAGTAGTATCGAAAGAGTGTCTCAGGATAGAGAATCTGCAAAGACTGGGAGAGGTTTTTTTTTTTTTAAACTCCTAGTTTTCAAGGGAATCCCTTCCAAGGCACTAGCCGAACACAGGCTAAAAGAACAGAACTTTTAGTGATTACACGTGAGAAGGAATACAGTCTTTGCAAAAGTAGATTGGAAAAATTCACTAATCAAATGGATGACTGGGCATTTGTGAAATATCCACAGCTAACATACTTAATGATGAAAGTCTGAAAGCTTTCCACCTGAGATCAGGAACTAGACAAGGATTCCCACTTTAACCATTGCTATTTAACATTATACTGGAAATTTTAGCCATAGAAAACTACTTTTGAAATATAGGGAAGTTTTGATATTGCAAGGTACTTCTTGCATGCTGCATATATTACATTTCTTGACCTGGATGGTGGTTATACAGATTGGTTTATTGTGAGTCATTCCTCAAGCTGTGCCCTTGTGATTTGTGAATTTTTATATCTAAATTTTAATTAAAATTAAAAACATATACCATTGAATAAAAAGTTAAACTGAGCATTTTAAGTGCATTTTGTTTTTAATATGACTACTTCCCTATCTATTTTTAATGGAATATTGTAAATATACATGAAATCATATATTAAACTTCAAGCAAATGAACGATAAATGCTTTTTACAGCAACTACTTTCCAAAGGAGAATACTGTGATATAGCATTTCTGATTTCAGCAATAAACATCTCACTGGAAGTGCTGGTATAAACTAAAGGAAAGATCTGATCTGCTGCTTTTACATTATTAGCCTGGCTGTTTCTACAGTGATTCATCCCTCTACAATTTTTTGAATATTATGGTGGGGAAATGACTCTTTCTTTCTCAAAAGACTGGCTTATAAATCATTATCTATTTATTCATGAATGCTGAATTTTCCTCATTAATGTCTGAGAGTCTGAACGTGTGTAGAAGAAATCTTTCTACTTGTACTCTGATTAATGCTAAACTCATTAAACTTTGTGCTTTTGGCATTGCTCTTGATATTTTGGAAAGCATTTTTGTTTTCTGGCAATAATGTGATAAATCCAGAACTGTTCTGATATTTTCTTGGCCAAGTCATGGAATCAAGTGCTTTCTAAGCTTCCACTGATTTTCTCAGTTCCACATATTATATTGTTCAACTATGCTTTTTTATGATGAGGTGAAAACAACTAAGGCTTTCTTCTACCTTGATAATTTACATAAAGGAGATCAAAGGAAGCCAGCATGGAGGGATATAGAGTACCCCTGTCATTCTCCTATGGAGGACAGGTAAGTTGAGGCCATTTACCAGCAGAACTCTATCGCAGGCAGCATCACAAGACCAGAGTATGAATGGTGCTTCCAAGACTCATTACTGTGCTCATTCTATACAAGCAGCCACTTTGATGGAGACAGTGAGAATACAGTGATGGTGAGAAGAGTAGTTGGTTAATTCAGGTAAGAGCCTGAACATAATTTGGTCAAGGTCTGCTCACACAGACCAGCCAGTTCACAGCAATGCCACACAAATCACTTACAATGTTATCCAGTTGTAATTGCTAGAGCTGCCATGATAAAGTACTATAGACTGGGTTGATTAAACAACATAAATTAATTTTCTTATGGCTCTGGAGGCCAGAAGTCTGAGATCAAGGTGTCAGCAGGGTTGGCCTTTTCTGGTACCTCTCTCTTTGGCTTGCAGATGGCCATCTTTTCCCTGTGTTTTCACATGGTCTTCTCTCTGTGTCTATCTGTGTCCTAATTTCTTCTTATTATAAGGACTCCAGTCATATTGGATTAAGATCCACCCTAATGTCCTCATTTTAACACTTTAAAAACCCTATCTCAAAAAATAAAATAAAATAAAAAGACCCTATCTCCAAATACAATTACATTCTAAGGTACTGGGGGTTAGGGGTTCAACATATGGATTTTTGGAGGCATGCAATTCAGCTCATAACACTGTAAGAACTTCTTAATCTTGGTCAGGTACATTGACTTGGTATGTGCACCCAACACATTCTCAAGCCCATGCTCCAAATGTAAGTAGTTTAACAGGTCTTTCTGAGGTGAACATAGGTGTGAAATGTGAAGAAAAAGAAAGTATGGAAGAAAGAAAGAAATGGAAATATGTGACAATACTTATAACTTCTTTGTAGCAGACATCTTAGCAGAATTTTGTAGCTAGACACATTTTAATAAGCCTAGATATTTGCAAAAGCATTGTGAAAGCTGGTTTTAAAATATCAACGTTACTAAAGCAGTTTTGCCCCTTTCTCCTTCGTTCAGTAATATTGGAACACATACTAATGTAGGAGGATATTAGAAATTAATGACCTTCAGAGTCAAAATGAATAGATTTGAACTCATTCTATTTGCCATCAAATGTGTCCTTTCCTCAATATGACCTATGTTTTCTAATGATAATACAAGTTAACTGTCATCCAGTGTCACAGGCTGTGGCACCTTTGACTTTCTTCTTTTCTTTCTCCTTACTATAATATAGCAGTTGGAGCCAAACAGGTCTGAGTTCAAAATCAAGGTTTGCCACTTACTATCTGTGACCCTGATGTGCTATTTATCCTCTTGCTTTACATTAGTTTCCTCATATGTAAAAAATGGGATAATAACAGTCCCGATTTCATTGAATTGTTGATAGAGTCAAATGAGAAAATGAATGCATCTGACATTCAGTAAATGCATAGTAAATATTACTAACTATTGCTATTATTGCTAAGTATTACTGATTCTACCACTAAACTTTCTCTCAAAGCTGCACTTTTCTCTCTATTCATACTGCTTTTGTCCTAATTTAGGACTGGTCTTCCTGCTGCCCTGGACTCTTGGAGAGCTAATCCAGTGTACTCTTTTCATCCACTTTTCCCTGTTCTCTTTAAAACCCTTCAATAACTTCAAATTATCCAGAAAATAAGGTTGAATTGCTTTAAACTGACTTTTTAGGCTCTTAGAATTTTAGATGAATGTCTCTTTTCACTCCTCCTTGGTCTCTATCTTCTTGGTCTTGGATCAGTCACTAGAGTTGGCAGGGAGAATGCCTACTCTCAAAGTTTTTTATGAGGATTATTTAATTTAATTTCTAGAAATTCTGGCTTCTAGAGCTCCATTAGCTAGCAGAGTGGCCTTGGGAAAATCAGAGAACTTCCCTGTGCTTTATTTTACTACTCTGTAAATTGACATGGTTCTCAAACTTTAGGGTGCATAAGAATCACCTGGAGAAACATGTAGACTCTAACCCTTATTTCAGAGATACTGATAATTTCTAACATTTAAAAATTGAAGTAAAGTACACTAACATGAGGTGTACATCTTGTTTTTTTACATATGTATACTCTTGTATGAACACCATCCAGGTAAAGATATAAAACATTTCCAGCACTCTAGAATTTTCCCATGCCTTCGTGTCTATGTCTCTTCCAGAGATAACCATCATTCTTACTTCTATCAAGATTCCATTTTAACAGTCTGCACTAGATGATTTTTGGTGCTCCTTCTAGATCTGGTATTGTTTGGTTCTAAATTTCTAATTCAGAGGGAGAAGTGCTTTGAGTAAGTTCACATGGTTATCCCCAATTTAGATATGATTTTAAAATGTGTTTTCTGCCCCCTGACTCCTGTAGGAAACACCAGTGGAACTTCCTTTCCTTTGATTCTCTATCTCCCCAAACCTTCACATTCTTTCTTATTCTTCAGCTCTGTGCTGGTTCCTTCCCAAGGTAGGCTAGAAACACAGAATACTAAAGTTAGAGGTCAGATATTCCAGTCTCCATCAATGCAGCAGTTTCTTCTACACCATCCCAGGCAAATGGTCTTTTACTTCTGATTAAAAACTTCCAGTGCCTAAGACCTGGTTATATCACATTATTGGATATTTCTCTTTGTTAGAAAGTGTATTTATATGTTGAGCTTTATAAAATAGTCTTTGGTACATTTGCTCATAGTTATACCCTTTAGAATAGAATATCTGGTCTCTTTTCCTTATGACAGCCTTTCAAATATCTAAGACAATTGCCACAAGAACCCAAAGATTTTTTCTCATCTAGTAGTTGGAATTAGGATTCCCAGAACTTTACTAGATACTACCATGTCTTTCAAAGACCCAACTCTGAAGGTTACTATGCAACTAAGAGTCAAAATAGCCTACCAGGGGAGGAACTACACTTTATTCTGTAACACAAATGTTGGAACAATAATGTATAGGTTCTACCCCATTGGGACATACAGAACAGCATACATCTCTTCTCTCTCCTCAGCACCAGTTTTGTGAACATGCGACCCCTGCAGTTCCACTGATCTCATGACTTGATGTTCCCCATGCTTGGTCTGATGCTCTGCTGTTGTTTTCTTAAAATTCTTACTATATTTTGAACAAAGGCCCCCAAATCTCACTTTTCACTGGGTCTCACAAATTAAGCAGCCTGTTCTTACTTTCTGGTTGTGTTACATTTGCTAATGTTCTGCATATTTTGATTTTTCTTCTTTAATAATACTTCCTATAATGGCCATTAAGAGTGTATTATATTTTATAGTCCTTTTTGCTTACTTCAGAGCACTTTTCCTCGGAGCAACGAATATAAGATCAAAATTATAATCATACTCATATTATAGATGAACAACCTAGAGCTTAAAGAAATTAAGTGAACTGCCAAGTTTTTGTAGCTTATTAGTAACAAAGCTAGGCTGGAACTAGATCTCCTGACTTCAACATCATTTGGGTAAAGCTTTCCTGCCTTTCTCCTAGAATAGTACTTTATTCCAACTTCCCAGGGTTCAGATTGGATACTCTAAACTTATTAACTTTCCAGGTTCCTACATTTTTCCTGTTAGTTCACTCTCTAAGCATTGTACTTCAACTTGAAATTGTGTATTGCTGACTCATCTGTAGTCTAGAGTTCCCTCTATTTGCTCCTCAGGCCATTTATCCATAATTGCCTAGTCTTTCCTTATCTAATAATTGAAGATTATTTCCCTACTCTAAGTGATTTACCTTGAGCTTGCATTTCTTAAAAAAGTAATCTCAAGTTAATTTTGAGAGAATTCCAGTGCAATCTCACCTTTTTCTCCCTCGATTATGATTCTGATCTATAGCTAATCTCCAGATCATTAAGGATGTTCCAGTAATTGGAAAGACATCTTCATATTTTTTTTTCATTAAGTGCTCATCTAACTTGTGAAGGGTAGTTAAACTAACTTAAGCTGCTGAGACTTGCCTTACTTGACCAAAAAGAAATCCAAAGCAATCCTGTAAAAATGTAGCTTCATTTGCAATTATATTAGTCAGGGGAAGGGAAATGGAGAGTATAATGTAACAAGGTTATAATGATCATCTTAATACGGCAAGATTGATAGTGGCATGAAGCCTCAACATTGGTGTTACCTCTACATACTCCACAGACTGATTCCTTAGGCTTGTGGGCTGTCTTGGCCAAATAGGACTGTGGAGTTGGTGTCTTTGTCTTCTGGTGACAACTCTGACTCAGGTTCTGTTTCCTAGAGAGCCCAGGCTAAGATATACATTTGCAGATGCCATGTTCACCTCCTGAAGTTGTCTACCAATATTATTTGCTAGTTCTTGGGGGATAAAATAAAAGGAATTTTTGTGTGTGTGTGTGTGGTATGCGGGCCTCTCACTGTTGTGCCCTCTCCCATTGCGGAGCACAGGCTCCGGACTCGCAGGCTCAGCAGCCATGGCTCACAGGCCCAGCCGCTCTGCAGCATGTGGGATCTTCCCGGACCGGGGCAGGAATCCGTGTCCCCTGCGTCGGCAGGTGGACTCTCAACCACTGCGCCACCAGGGAAGCCCAAATAAAAGGATTTGATTGAGATGTTTTAATTGTTCTTAAATCTGTAACATTGCTAGTTGAGGAATACTACCACTTTGAGGAGGTACCACTGACCTAAAAATAAATTGAACTGGTAATTTCTATCCCTGTTAATCATATCACTATCTTCCCCACTGATGATTTCAAAAACCGGAGCACTCTCCTTGTTCCCTCTCTTTCCTTTATCTCCACATTCAATCAGACAACTAAGCCTTGTGGTTTTTATCCCTAAATGACTTCTGCCTTCCATTTCCACAGCTATACCTGCACAATACACACTATACCAACATGCGACAAGCTATAAGTACACAATAAAACTCAAGTCAGCACGGCTTCTTACCTAGTGTTTGCAATAAATTCTTAATTGGTGTCCTTTGGCAACTTTAGAAGCCATTCTCTACATGGCAGTAAGATTGGACTTTCAATAGTGCAAATCAGATTATGTCATTCCTCTGATTACAACTCCACCCTAATTCTTCATCCTTTTATTCTGTGTTTCTTTGTAAAAGAGGACTTAATACCATCTATAATATGTTTTTCCCTTGTTTTTATTGTTCTCTTCTTTCTCCCCACAACCCCAAGCTACAGTGAGAAGAAAGAGCTTCCTGTGTTAGTCATCATTAATTTCCCCATGCTTACAAAAGTGTGGGCACTCAATAGGTACTCAAAAATTATTCACTGAATAAATAAGTGAACCTACAAACCAGGGCTGAAATACAGCCCATCTCTATTCCAGACCATTGTCTCCAATCTCCCAGTGCTAACACCAAACATTGGCCACCCCCTGGCCCCCCTGGGGTTGGCTGTCAGGACTTGCACCTCCTCTGCTTACCATTTTGGCTTGGCTAGAACCAGAGATCTCAAACTGATTAGGGTCTGGCTTCCTCTCTTTTTTCCTCTAAGCCTCTTTAATATATCTTCAGCTCTACAACTCTAGGAACACTTGTTTCTCTTATCTGATTTTAGCCTATGACTAATCATGCCTTACTGTCTTTTCTTTCCCTATATCCGAGGTGGAATAGGCTGCCATTCCCAGCCTCCACTACTCCAGCTCCCTCCCTGAGCCAACCAATGCTTGTAAAATATCACATACCCTTTAAACCCTGCAGGGTTCAGTAGATCCCAGGTGGAAAGTGCTTGGAGTGACTAAGCCAGATGAGTGCCTCCTTCTGATTACATAACATATTAAGGATAAATGTTTCCTCCAAGCTGAGATTTGTGAGGCTCCATTGCTTAAAGATAAGCACTTTTTCATAAAAAAAAGTGTGTATATTTGTGCTCACTGAATCCACCTATGAATTTGTGATGAGAATACCATTGTTCAGCCCCTGGAGAAAAATTGAGCTGCATTTGAATTATTCCCAACTGTTTTCTGATATTAAAACTTAGCCATTCACTTAGAAGTCAAGAAAGATTGCAATAAGCAGCTGGTAAAACAGTCCTAATGGCAGAGATGGGATGTTGAGCACAACTTTGGCTGGCATTTTCAGGATTTTTAAATGCTTAGTTGTAACTGCCACTTCCATAAGGATTTCATGCAGATTAATAATGTAAGGAAAAGGCCATCTTTCTAGTAATTGAACACAGTAACTGTTAGGACTTTTTCTGGAAAAATAAGGAAAGAGGAGGAATTTGTTTCCTTGTATGTCCATCCTTATTTTTATTTTGTTTTTCTTCTTTAAAAATCTATATACTGTTACTGGTCAATTATTTCTCAATAAACTGAAAAAATTTACATTTCTATTAACATTGTATCATGGTAATAATAATATGTAATATAATTATATATATACATATGTGCTTATAGGCAGATACCTATACATGTATATCTGTGCACATATATAATATTAGGTAGACTTATTTTGATGATAACAAATAATGTGAATAAATGAGCTGGACTAGTAAGCATACTATAATAGGCACTCAATAAATATTAGACATTATTACTGTTATATTATTATTATTCATATAAATAGCAATACATTAAAATAGAATAAAAGGGTCAACTTCCAGCATGACAGTGTGGGGACCTCCACTGTCCTGCTTACCAGTGAAACTAGTAAAAAGTATAAAAATCCAACTATTTAAAATGGTCATAAGTGCAAAAAACAAATAAAGAAACATCTACTCAAAAGCATCTGTGAGAAAGCTGTAAAAAGGTGGTGTGTGTGTGTTGTACTTGAATCAGAACCACTTCCTCCCAGCTCATCAAGGCAAATATTCCACTCCAGACTGCTATAGTCAAGAACTCAGGGCTCCCACTCACCACAGCACACAAACAGGTAGGGATGAGCAAGATATCAGCATTTCTCATCCTACCCAAGCTAAGGCTAAGTCCTAGATGAATGTGGTTGAGCGGTATGGGTTTCCTACTGAATATATTTCCTGAGCTGATTCAGATCAGTTAAGATGTATATAGTAAACCCTAAAGCAACCACTATAAAAATAACTCAAAATATAGTGAAAAAGTAATTAAAGAAATGAACATGCTACATTAGATAATATTCACTTAATGTAAACACAAGCAATAAAGGAGAAAAAGGTTCAAAAAAGACATAAGACGTACAGAACACAAAAGGTAAATGCAGACATAAATCAAACTACAGTTGATTCTCAATATTTGTGGTAGTTATGCTCTCTAATCTCACCACAAACACTCAGTTAGTGATGACTGAATCATCTCTTCTAGGAGAAATAGAGTTAGGTTCTTGTGAAACTCTGGTCACAGCATTTCATCAAACAATCAATACAGAACCACATTTTCCATGTGTTTCTGTTTAAGGATGACTGACTGAATATGCATTGTTGATTCCTTTACAGTGATCTTGTGGTCAACAGCATTATAACTCATGCCTGAACAAAGCTTGTCTAAGACATAGATTTTTTCCATAAGGCATATCACAGCCTTGTTGCACTTAGGGTTGGTAGATAGCACTTCAGCACTACGTTTGGGGGCCATTATAAATAGAGAAATCACCAATGAAAAGCAGAAAAATGCAAACAATATGACACTAAACAGACCATGAAAAGAACACTTGTTTACAGTATTAAGCTGAAACAAGGCAGTGTGTTACCTTGTTTGACCTCAGCTTGAAATGTGCATGCCAAGAGACTCAAACTTTTCACTGCTCTATGCTTGTCTGCAGGTGGTTCCCAAAACACTACAAGTATTGGTTTAAGGTTACAAATAAATTTTAATGAGTACATTAATTCACATATATGGTATGTCTGAAAAATAAGGATTGTCTGTATATCAATACAAACATTAAATGTAGATGGTTAAAGTAGTTCAATCTAAAGGCAGAGAATATCAGACTGGATTAAAAAAAAAAACAGAAACATAGTCTAACTATAATGATGTCAAGTTCCAGTCCAATAGGGCAACATAGGAGGTTCCTGAACTGCCCTACTCAATGAACACACCTAATGTACAACTACACATGGAGCAATTTCCTCTGAAAGAAATCCAGAAACTAGCTGAGTGACTGTTACACATCAGGCCCATGTCAAAACAAGTAAAAAAGGCTGAGACACAGTATAGCCATAACCCCCACCCCTGGCATAGCACTATGCGATCAGAAGGGAATTCCCAACTCCCAGATTCTCCTTAAAGTGAAAAGTTTGGACTCCACATCAAGTGTGCCAACTTTTAAGACACCTTCATTAGGGATAGAGCTGTTTTTGAAAAGCTAAACAAAATAGACAAACTTTTAGCTAGTCTAACCAAGAAAAAAAAAAGAGAGAACTCAAATATCTAAATTATAGGTGAAAGAGGAGACAGTACAACTGACACTACACAGGTGCAAAGAATCACAAGAGACTACTATAAACAATATACACCAAAAAATTGAACAACCTAGAAGAAATGGATAAATCTTAGAAACATACAACCTACCAATACTGAATCATGAAGAAATAAAAAAAAAAAAATTCGAATAGACCAATAGGGAGATGATTGACTCAGCAAAGAAAAAAAAAATTCCCAACAAAGACAAGTGCATGGATTAATTTAAGCAAATATTTAGAAAAGACTTAATACCAATCCTTATAAAACTCTGAAAAATTAGAAGAGGAGGAAACCCTCTTAAGCTTATTTTACAAGTTGAGCATTACTCCAGTATCAAAAGCAGACAAAGATACAAGAAACAAAAATTACAGGCCAATATCCCTGATGAAAATAGATGTAAAATTCCTCAACAAAATTTTAGCAACCAAATTCAACAGGACATTAAAAAGAGCATACAACCATGACCAAGTGAAATTTATTTCAGGGATGTAAGGATGGTTCAACATTAACAAATCAATCAATGTGATATACTGTATTAACAAATTGAAGGATAAAAAACATAAGATCATCAAAATAGATGCAGAAAAAGCATTTAACAAAATTTAACATCCATTTGTGATTAAAAACTCTTAACAAAATAAGTATAGAGGGAACATACCTCAACCTAATAAAGGCCATATATAACAAGCCCACAGCTAACATCACGCTCAACGGTGAAAAGATGAAAACTTTTCTTTAAGATCTGGTGCAAGACAAGAATGCCCACTATTACCATTTTAATTCAGTATAGTACTGGAAATCCTAACCAGATCAATTAGGCAAGAAAAAGAAATAAAGGGCCTCCAAATCAGAAGGAAGAGTAAAACTGTATCTATTTGCAGATGATGTGATATTATATATAGAAAACCCTAGAGATCCACCAAACCTGTTAGTACTAATAAACAAATTCAATAAAGTTGCAGGATACAAAGCCAATATACAACATTTGTTACTTTTTTTTTTTTCTTGGTATGCAGGCCTCTCACTGTTGTGGCCTCTCCCGTTGCGGAGCACAGGCTCCAGACACACAGGCTCAGCGACCATGGCTCACGGGCCCTGCCGCTCCACGGCATGTGGGATCTTCCCAGACTGGGCCCTGCATTGACAGGCGAACTCTCAACCACTGCGCCACCAGCGAAGCCCAAAATTTGTTATATTTTTATACAATAATAAACTATCAAAGAAAGATAAATTGAGAAAACAATTCCATTTTCAATAACATCAAAAGGAATAAAATACTTAGGGATAGAGTTAGAAAAAGAAGTACAAAACTCATACCCTGAAAACTATTAAAAAATATTGAAAGGAATTTAAAAAAACTTAAAATGGGAAAAGATCCTATGTTCATATTCTGCAAGATTTAACATGTTAATATGGCAATACTCTTCAGGCTGATTTGTGGATTCAGTGGAATCCTTAGCAGAATCTCAACTGACTTTTTGTAGAAAATGAAAACCTGATTCTAAAATTCACATGGAATTGCAAGGAATATTTAAATGAAGATCACAGTAGGAGAGCTGACATTTCCCAATTCAAAATCTATCGCAAGGCAACAGTAATCAAGACAGTGTGGTGCTGGCATATGGAAACACATATAGATAAATGGAGTGGAACTGAGAATCCAGAAATAGACCCACTTAGTTATGGTCAACTGATTTTTGATAAGGGTGCCAAGACCATCTATGGGGAAATAATGGTCTTTTCAACAAATGATTTTGGGACAACTGGATAGCCATATGCAAAAAGAGTGAATTTGGATTCTTACCTCAAGCCATATACAAAAATTATCTTAAAACTAACCAAAAGCTAAATATAAGAAGTGAAACCATAAAACTCTTAAGGAAAAATAAAGGTTGAATTTGCATGAAGTTGGATTTGAAAAAGGATTCTTGGATATGACACAAGAAACAAAAAAAATAATTGACAAGCTGGACTTCATCAAAGACAAAACCACAATGAGGGGTGTGGCCAAGATGGTAAAGTAGAAAGATCTGAGCATACATCCTTCTATGGACACAACAAAATTACAATGATTACACAGAAACTATTGATGAGGAATACCTGAACACTGGCAGAAATGATTTTCTACAACTAAAGACGTTAAGGAGGAACCACAGATGGGTAGGAGATAGTACAGGGTATAGTCAAGACCCATACCCCCAGGCAGGTGACCAAAAATGGAAGGATAATTACAATTGCTGAGCTTCTCCCCAAGGAGCGAGGGGCCCAAGCCCCTTATTGGGCTCCCCAGCCTGGGAATCCTGCACCAGGAAGATAAGCCTCCAGAAGGTTTGGCTTTGAAGGCCAGTGTGACTTACTTTCAGGGGATCCAGAGGGCTGTAAGAAATAGGCTTCACTCTTAGAGGGTGCACAAAAAAATCTCACACACTCTAAGACCCAGGGCAGAAGCAGTAATTTGAAAGGGGCCTGGGTGAGATGCACCTGCTGATCTTGGAGAGCCTCCCAGAAAGGCAGGAGGCAACTGGAGCTCATCTTGGGGAAACAGATGCTGGTGGCAGCATTTTGGGGGAGCTCATTCCACCATGAAGACATTGGTGCTGGCAAGTGCCATTTTGCAATCTTCCCTCTAGCTTATTAGCACTGAGACCCAGCCCCACCCACCAGCCTGTCAGCACCAGTACTCGGATGCCTCAGGATAAGCAACTAGCTGGGTAGAGATATCCCACCCACCAGCAGGCTGGCTGTCTTAGGACCCCCGAGTCCCCAGCAACCCCAGGAGCCAGCCCCATCCACTAGAGAGGCCAGGACATGTCCCTGCCCATCAGTGCACTGGCACTAGTCCCGGGACCAGCCTCACCCATGATTAGCTCTGATTCCTGGTACAATGTTGAATAGAGTGGGGAGGATGAACATTCTTTTCTTCTTCCTGATCTTAGTGAGAAGGTATATAGTTTCTCACCATTAAGGTTGATGTCATCTATAGGGTTTTTGTAGATGTTATCAAATTGAGGAATTACCTTTCTATTCCTAGTTTGCTAACAGTTTTTATCATGGATGGGTGTTGGATTTTTTTCAAATGCTTTTTCTACATCTATTGATATGATCACATGTTTCTCCTTTAGTGTGTTGATATGTTGACTGATATTAGTTATTTTTATTTTTATTTTTTTGCGATACGTGGGCCTCTCACTGTTGTGGCCTCTCTCGTTGCGGAGCACAGGCTCCAGACGTGCATAGTTAATATTTGAAGGTTGAACCAGCCTTGTATACATGGAATAAATTCCACTTGGTCATTTTGGTGTATAACACTTTTATACATTGTTGGAGTCAATTTGCTAATATTTTGTTGAGAATTTTTGCATCTAGGTTTATGAGCGGTATTGGCCTGTAGCTTTACTTTCTTGTAATATCTTTGTCTGTTTTGAATATTAGGGTAATCCTGGACTCATTAAATGAGCCAAGTAGTGTTTCTATTCTGGAAGAGATGGCTGAGAATTGATATTATTTCTTCCTTAAATGTTTGTTAAGAATTCGTCAGTGAGTCCATCTGGACCTGGTGCTTTCTGTTCTGGAAGGTTATTATTGATTAAATTTCTTTAAGAGATACAGTCCTAGTCAGATTATTATTTTCCCTGTGTGAATTTTATAGATTATATCTCAAGGAATTGGTCTATTTCACCTGTTATCAAATTCACGGGCATAGAGTTCTTCATAATATTCCTTTATTATCCTTCTAACGTCCATGAATTCAGTAGTGATTTCCCCTCTTTCATTTCTGATGTTAATAATTTGTGTCTTTTCTCCTTTTTTCTTAGTTAGCTTAGCTAGGGTTTTATCAATGTTACTGATCTTTTCAAAGAACTAGCTTCTGGTTTTGTTGACTTTTCTCTACTGATCTCTTGTTTTCAATATCACTGATTTCTGCTCTAATTTTTAAAATTTCTTTTCTTCTGCTTATTTTGGGTTTATTTTCCTCTTTTTTAACACAAAGGTGGAAGCTTAGATTATTATTATTAATTTTTTGTATGGTACGCGGGCCTCTCGCTGTTGTGGCCTCTCCCGTTGCAGAGCACAGGCTCTGACACGCAGGCTCAGCGGGCATGGCTCATGGGCCCAGCCGCTCCGCGGCATGTGGGATCTTCCCGGACTGGGGCACGAACCCCTGTCCCCTGCATCGACAGGCGGACTCTCAACCACTGCGCCACCAGGGAAGCCCGGAAGCTTAGATTATTGACTTTATATATATCTTCTATTCTTATCCTAGAAAAATCCTATAAAATACTATAAATTTCCCTCAAGCCCTATTTTCACTGCATCTCACAAATTTTGATTAATTATATTTTCATTTTCCTTTAGCTTGAAATTTTTTTAAATTTCTCTTGAGACTTCTTTAACCCATGTGTTATTTAGAAATGTGTTGTTTAGTCTTCAAGTATTTCGGGGTTTTCCAGTTATCTTTCTTTCTGTTATTGACTTCTATTTTAATTCCGGTGAGGTCTGAGAACATACTTTGTAAAATTTCTATTCTTTTTAGTTTGATAAAATGTGTTTTATGGTGCAGAATGTGATCTGTGTTAGTGAATGTTCCATGTGAGCTTGCAAAGAATGTATATTTTGCTTTAGTTGGATGAAGCATTCTGTAGATGTCAGTGACACTTTCTTGATTGATGGTGCTGTTGAGTTCAACTATATCCTTACTGATTTTCTGCCTGCTGGACCTGGCAATTACTGATAGAAGAGTGTCATATGGTAATTCTGTGTTTAACCTTTACGAAATTACCAAACTGTTTTCCACAGTGGCTTCACTATTTTACATTCCCACCAGTAACACAAATGTTCAATTTCTTCACAACCTTGCCAATACCCGCTATTATTTTCCATTTTTCAAAACGATATCCATCACAATGGGTGAAAATTGGTATATCATTGTTGTTTTGATTTGATTTCCCTAATGGCTCATGATGTTAAGCATCTGTGGTTTCCTTTTGTGGTGATAAAAATGTTCTAAAACTGACTGTGGTGATATTTGCATGTACCTGTAAATATACTAAAAACGAATAAATTGTCTGCTTTAAATGGTATGTGAATTGTGTCTCAATAAAGCTGTTTAACAATAGAGAAAACCAAAAGATAGAAAAGGAAAAAAGAAAAGCTAATTTGTGCATAATGGCACTAACACAATGATATAAATGTTCACTCTATAGATAGTTCTAAAAAGAAAATGTGCTGCCATGAACAATTGAAGTGTCCAAGGGAAAGAAAGTATGTGCAGAGAGTAAACCTGAATACTTTAAATCCTTGCTACTAAAGGTATGGTCCCTAGAGCAGCAGCAGCATCGCCTGGGAATGAGTTAGAAATGCAGAATCCCAGGTTCCTACTCCAGAACTACTGAGTCAGGATCTGCCTTTAAACAAGATTCTCAGGCGACTCCTTTGCACATTTAAGAAAACACTGGAAGACACACAGAAAAGTGAGCTTAGGCCATGGGAAGTCTTGAGGGGTGGAAAGCAGGGCAATTCTAAGATCCCCTAGGGAGGAATAAATGTAACATGGCTCTGGCAAAGGTTTCAGTCTCCAGATGAGTATTCTCTTGAAGATTCACATGGCCAGAAATCAGTGATTTGGTAGAAGAATTTTGCTAAGATCATATTCTAACAATATAAACTTGTTTCATTTTATTTAAACATATTTAGTGTTTAGTGTTATTTACTTTTATTTTATATGGCTCCAATAGTTGCAGAAAAGTCATAAACTAACACAACAATCTACGATTTAACAAGATCACCAGTGATCCCTATGGTAGATCCAAGTTCAAGAAGCACTGGGGGAATGCAACTAAGGGAGCCAGAAATTGACAACCTAGGGAAATTCTTGGAGAAAAAAATAACAAAACTGCTGTAATTGTCTACATTTTGGTGGAAAGATCTTGTGGTCAACAACAGGTAAGCATATGGCTTTCTGTCAAATAAGAATACAAAAGTGAGAATACTAATATAAGTGAATAACTGTGCCAACACAACTAATCAGAAAGAACACAAAACTGTTCTGTAACACTACATTGGCATTAACCATCACAAAAAGCAGTGTTTTTGCCCCAAGTCTCTCCTTTTATAGCAGTAGGAAAGGGAAGCCTGGGCTTTGTACCCCAAAGACTAAGTTCTGTGTTTCAGCTCTGTTTTCTGCCCACCTTGTGCTTCCATTTCCTATTTTTTAAATATATTTATTTATTTATTTTTGGCTGCGTTGGGTCTTTGTTGCTGTGCGCAGGCTTTCTCTAGTTGCAGAGAGTGGGGGTTACTCTTTGTTGTGGTGCCTGGGCTTCTCATTGTGATGGCTTCTCTTGTTATGGAGCACAGGCTCTAGGCACACGGGCTTCAGTAGTTGTGGCTCATGGGCTCAGTAGTTGTGGCTTATGGGCTCCAAAGCGCAGGCTCAGTAGTTGTGGCACATCGGCTTTGTTGCTCCGCGGCATGTGGAGTCTTCACGGACCAGGAGTTGAACCTGTGTCCCCTGCATTGGCAAGTGGATTCTTAGCCACTGCACCACCAGGGAAGTCCCTGTTTCCTACTTTAAATGGAACTAATGTTTCCTCTTTCTAACACGCTTGGCTTGGTGACTATCAATGTAATAATGTTGGTGAAGATGCCTTGAAAACTGTAAATGTTGCTAATTATTTTTAAAACCACAGACCATTTCCTTTTCCTCTGTCCTAAAGATGTTTGTAGATCGATTGAGGTTCATGATCCTTCCCTTCCTAAAGAGCTCTCTGTGTATATATTTTGTATGGGCACACGGGGAAAGTGAGATACTTGAGCTCAAAGTGTTATCACGGGGTTAGTAGTAGCAGCATGCTATTGTTTATTCCCACTTCTTACATCTTCCCATTGAGCTTTTCCATTCCACCACATGGTTGATAATATTTCCTAAACACCACTGTTTGCAGTTATAATCCTTTACATTTTACTCTTGCTTCCAGATCCCCTGTCTCTGCTCCAATCTGGAACACACTCTGGGGACTATTTCATTTATGGCGCCTTCCTGTTCAAGCCTTGGATAGTTTCTTTTTCACACCCCCCAGAGCTAATTTTGTCATTAACGTTTCAGGAAATACACAGAGGCATTTTAAGTGAAATACAAATTAGAAAACTCTGCTGTTCTTAGTTACTCTTTTCTCCCATATTTGAAAAAAAAAAATCACTATCCAATTACCCAAGTCACATTTATCCTTTTTAAACTCCCTCAGTTGTTGTCATTATTCTGCCAAACTCTCTATTTCTAGCCCCTTAGATAGAAATTATGCCCCTTTTGGAGCAACTGTGGAGAGAAAACCGAAGCACAATATATTTAGAGAAAAAAATTCCTTGAGGCACAAAGAGAGCTATTTCCCTTAGCACTTGGCACAGACTTCTGCTTTGTCGGTTCTTGTAGTTGTGAATGTGTGAATCTCTGTTGCACTGACACAATTTCTGGCTCATAGTAATCAATCAATATAAATTTAGTTGGTCAATGTAGTTGAAGAAAGCTTTTGTTTAACAAATTATAGATGAAGATTATGCTCTTTATTTATTTATTTTATTTTTTTATTTTGCGGTACGCGGGCCTCTCACTGTTGTGACCTCTCCCGTTGCGGATCACAGGCTCCGGACGCGCAGGCTCAGTGGCCATGGCTCACGGGTCCTGCTGCTCCGCGGCATGTGGGATCCTCCCGGACCGGGGCACGAACCCGTGTCCCCTGCATCGGCAGGCGGACTCTCAACCACTGCGCCACCAGGGAAGCCCTATGCTCTTTGTTTTTTATTTATTTATTTTTTGCGGTACGCGGGCCTCTCCCTGTTGTGGCCTCCCGCTATTGTGGCCTCTCGCGTTGCGGAGCACAGCCTCCGGACGCGCAGGCTCAGCGGCCATGGCCCACGGGCCCACGGGCCCAGCCGCTCCGCGGCATGTGGGATCTTCCCAGACCGGGGCTCGAACCCGTGTCCCCTGCATCGGCAGGCGGACTCTCAATCACTGCGCCACCAGGGAAGCCCCTATGCTCTTTATTTTTTAAAGCTAACATTTCATTGATTTTTTTTACTATGTGCCAAGCACTCTGGTAAGTACATGCAATGCATTATCTCATTCAGTTTCCTACCAGCTCCACAGTACCATGAGGTAGTGTTCATTACTACAGCCAATTTACCAGAAACGGAACACATCGGACTATGTCAAGAAGTCGTTAGGTTTCCAGAATGAGTATTAATGGATGCACCTAGAGATTTTCATACTGAGTGAAGTAAGTCAGACAGAGAAAGTGGAATATCGTATGATATCACTTACATGGGGAACCTAAAAAAAAAACCGATGCAAATGAACTAATTCACAAAACAGAAACAGACTCACAGTAATTTATGGTTACTGGGGGGAAGGGTGAGGGGAAAGGATAGTTAGGGAGTTTGGGATTGACATGTACACACTGCCATATTTAAAATGGATAACATACAAGGACCTACTGTATAGCACAGGGAACTCTGCTCAATATTATGTAACAACCTAAATGGTAAAAGAATTTGAAAAAGAATAAATACATGTATATGTAAAAAAAAAGTAGTTTTCCACATTGAGTATTAATGCCATTAAGTATTAACTGAGTCAATGAATTAATGGAACATGTTGGAACATATGTTTTATTTCATCAGGCAAAGCTTCCTAGCATAAAATTAACCAGCAATTATTAAGCACTTACAGTGTGCCAGGCACTATGATGTGATTTACATAATTTATTTATTTAATTCTAATACTTATGTGGGTAATATTTGATAATGTATTAATTAATATTAATATTTCCCTTTCATAGATGAGACAGCTGAAACTAAAAATGTTTGAGGGGAAAACCAAAGACTGGAGAGAAATGGGAGGGCTGGGCTTTGCAAGCAGGACTGAAAGCTTAGCCCACGTGGTACAATGGTTGGCTCACCAGTGAATCAACAACACCATCAAAAATTCACCCTCCCCTGACCAGCCTTCCTTGGGACATCTCCTTTGAATTCACCTTTTCTGGATGAGGAAAGAGCCATGGAATTGTCACCATATCTGTGGCCTCTGTGGCCTTATAGGCAATGGAGCAAATGTCTTCTAGGGAAATTTATTCTAAGTATAGCTTTGTATCCTGTTTTAGTTTTCATTTAACATTATGATGTAAGTGTTTTCTGATGTTTTCTAAATAAGCATAATTTTCAATGGCTGCTTATTCTTTTTTAAGTATAATTTAATTATCCATTCTTTATTATTGACTATTCTTTCCTTTTCTGTTATTTTACATAATGCTGTAATAAGTACCTCTTTACATAAACTCCCCCCACACCCCTGGTTTATGTATAATGCATAAGGAAGGTCCCTAGATATAAATTTGTGGGCTTGACTATTTTAAGTCTCTTGATGCACATTGCCAAATTTCCATCTAAAAGTTCTCTACCAATTTATACTACCCCCATCAGGCTCACTACACCCTCGAGTCAGGTATAGAATTAAAATAGAGAAACCTTTGCTAATTTTATGGATGAAAACTCCATCACATTATTATAATTGGTGATTGTTTGATTAATTATGAGTTGAAATTATTTTTCAATATTTACCAGCCACTGAATCTCCTTATTTGACAATTTTCAGTTCCTGTTTTTTTGCCCCAGTGAGATTTTACTGCTTTGTCTGTATTTCTTTCTTATTGGGAAATTTAAACTTTTGCCATATTTATTGTATTTTTCCAGTTATTGTCTCTGCCTGGAGCAGAAACAGAAGTAAATATATTGTTGAAACCAAGGGAGAAGAAGAGGCTTTAAACAAAGAAGGAGTGATGGCAGTTTGCAATGTTACAAAGAGACCCAGTGAGACAAGGCCTGAGTAGTATCCATTTTTTCCCCACACACTGTAATGAATAGTAACAAAGCTTATAGTTGACTCTGACCGGAGGGGCAATAATTTACTATTGCACATTAAAAGGAAAGTCATTTATCACTAAAAATAATCTATCTGGGAGTGGTTAACAAATAAATGTGTGACATATTCAATACCACATTGGCAAGGAATCTCAGTCCCTGCATAACCCATCATCTTACAGAAGAGGAAACTGAGGCTCCAGAGAGAAGTGCAGTGACTCTGGTCCATATAATATAGACTATAATCAGATTTTCAGATTCCAAGTCTCTGCCAATATATCATGCTTGCTCTGTTACTCAAAGCAGTTCAGATGGAAATATTTTCTGATTAAAATAACAGTATTTAATCAGATATATTAGGGTTCTTCAAAAAACAGAACTAAAAGAATATGTGTATGTGTGTGGGTATATATGTGTGTGTGTGTGTGTGTGTGTGTGTATGTGTGTGTGTGTAGAATTTATTTTAAGGAATCGTCTCACACAATTATGGAGTCTTGGTAGGTCCAAAATTTGCAGGGTAGGTTGGCAGGCAGAACACCCAGGGAGGAGTTGCAATCTGAGTTCAAAGGCTGTCTGCTGGCAGAATTCCTTCTTGCTCAGGGGAGGTCAGTCTGTTCTGTTAAGACCTTCAACTGATTTCATGAGGCCCTCTCACATTGTGGAGGGTAATCTGCTTCACTCAACATACACCAATTTTAATGTTAATCTCACCCCCCCCAAAAAAAACAAAAACAAAACAAAAACCTTCACAGAAATATCCAGAATAGAAAAGCTGGGTACCATGGTCCAGCCAATTTTACACAAAACATTCACCATCTCACCTGGTAAGAAGTTAATCAGAATTTAACTATCTTTAAGAATTTTGTTAGTTGCGGTTTTACTTTCAATGGGATATACCTCGTTGAGACCTATTACTACAGTCTTCTCTCTTCCTGTTCCCACTCCACTTTTTTGTTTGTTTAAGTCATGATCATTCTGCCCTACTTTCTGATCTTGACTGTGACCAAGCAGGGAGGTGCAGACTATGTGGAAGTAGGGGGATGCTGTTTGCACTGAATTATTAGAAACTTATTTTCTGTAAAAATGTAATGATATTACTGTTCTCTTTTCCCCTGGGGCTTTCGTACCTTTTCATTTTGAGTTCAGCAGCCACAATGAAGTTAAGATGATGGATGTGAAATGAAAATTTTCTGGTTCAGATACAATTATACCCTTCTCAGTGGCTTATTCTTTTATTTTAGTAAATATTCATTTAGCAGCCTCAGGTAGTAGAACGAATGATTACAATTTTGCCTCAAACAAAGGAGAAGACAAATACTGTAATTATATAAAGTACAAAGCAAATCACCTAATTAAATAGAGAAAGAAAATCTACAGAAATTACCGAGGTATAGGCCAGTTAACAATGCACAGTAAAAGGACCTATAATTTTAAGAAATACACCAATGCCTGATTCTTTGAGGTAAATATAATAAAGTGAATTTTTACTGAAAAAATAAAAGTTTCATCTATAATAAATTAACCTCAAATAACTTCTCAGGTGTCAGATTTCAGACTTTCCTATCTATATTTCCTCATAGAATTGAAAAAAAAATTAAATTATTTGTTCTAGCTGAAAGGAACATTACCACTTAATTGTGGAAACTTAAATACTTCTTTGTTCATGTCCAAACTCTGGGAAGGCTCTGTGATTACAGCCAGCCCATGGTAGCTACATTATGTACAAATGCTCAGCTCTTAGGCATTTGGTTTTCTTTGGTACCATGGTTGCAATATTGCTTACTCTGAATGCTCAAGTTATTTCCCAGTGAGGGCTGACTCTGCCTGTCCAAGAGGACCCTAAGTCTATCAGAAACAAAAACTGTACCTTCCATCATTACTGTCTCTTCCCTTTCCTACACCATTCACTTAAAGCAGTAATCATTCAGTGTGTGTGTGTGTGTGTGTGTGTGTGTTTGTGTGTGTGTGTGTGAGCGTGTGTATGTCAGTTTCGTACTCTTCGCTTTGCCAGGAAAGATTGAAGGGATTATACCAGAGTATTGCTGGAAACATTTTAGAGCTTTCCTCATGGCATTATGCAATGTACTAACCACTCTGGATTTTCACCACATCCGATTATCTTGTCACAAAGACTTGATTAAAAACATGAGAGCTATCAAGGTCCCTTAGTCAAATAAAACACTATATTAGTAACTCAGATTACATTCCAAATTTCCTACCTATTTTCATCTTTGTCTCTTTAAATGGTTAAAGAGAATTGTCATTAAGAATTCTTTCCTTGGGAGGGATAAATTAGAAGTATGGGGTTAACAGATACACATTGTTAATATAAAATATATACCATATATAAAATATATAAACAACAAGGACCTGTTGTATAGCACAGGCAACTATATTCAATATTTTTTAATAACCTATAGTGGAAAAAGAATCTGAAAAAAAAATATATGTGTGTAACTGAATCACTTTGCTCTATACCTGAAACTAATACAACACTGTAAATCAACTACACTTCAATAAAAAATAAAAATTAGAAAAAAAGAATTCTCTCCTTTTCACATGCCCACAGCAGATAATCCAGGGTTTCCAAAACCCTCCTCACTCTACCTGCTCCTGTGCAGTCATGACCTTAGCTCTAAATTCATTGAGAAGATGGTCAAATCCAAGCAATTTCCCCCCATTTCTTTATTTTTCACCTCTGACTCTTCCTGTATCTTTACCCTTCATTGTTTTGGCTTGGGTCCATTCTCTCAAAGTTTTCCCCAGATTTTGTTCTTTAATGATCTCTTCTATCATCAATCTATCCCTCTTCATCCATAAACTTTCTTAGGTTACTTCTGTCCTAAAATCAATTCTAGTACACCAGGTACCATTTCCTTCTCTTCTCTCTGCAATGGCTGGAAGTCTTCCATTATTTCTTTTTCCTGCACTTCTTTCAGCTCCCCCCAGTTTAATGTATGTCCCCAATTTTTTTTCCCCTAAAACTGTCCTCTCAACAGTTTCCAGTGACTTCTAAACTAATCCATCTAATAATCAAATCAAGTGATTATTTTTCACTCTCTAGCCTCCTTGAGTTTCCTGCAACAGTGCAGTCTATTTTGAAAATTTCTAACCTGAAATTTATTCCTCCCTTGGTTTCCCTAAAAATATAATCTCCTGGAACTCTCCCTGCTCCCTCTATTATCACCTTCTTTTTTTTTTTTTTGCGGTACGCGGGCCTCTCACTGTTGTGGTCTCTCCCGTTGCGGAGCACAGGCTCCGGACGCGCAGGCTCAGCAGCCATGGCTCACGGGCCCAGCCGCTCCGCAGCATGTGGGATCTTCCCGGACCGGGGCACGAACCCGTGTCCCCTGCATCGCCAGGCGGACTCTCAACCACTGTGCCACCCGGGAAGCCCCCATTTGCCAGCTCTCGACTCAATTTTATAATCTAGTGGAAAGAGCACTGGTTTTGTATCATAACTGAATCCCAATCCTAGTCCTTTCATAACTAATTTCTTCAATGGAAGATTGCTTACTCCCTGTGGTTCTCAGCTTTTACAGCTATAAAATGGAGGTGGGGGATAGTCTACATCACCGGATTTTAAGTGTGTTCCACAGAATCTTAAGAATGTCTTTCAGATTTCTCACCCACCACCGTGATTCCCTTCCTTGTTCCAATCACAAGAGCTACACTAATTTGGTTTAGGTATTGAGTATCCACAATAAATTTCTACCACTAGGAAAGATGAATCTGGAAATACAAGTAGTTTGGATGAGTGAGTCCGATGACTGTTAACCTAAATGAGTTGATAGAGACCATTTCCAAAGACCATTTCCAAAGACCAATGAATGTTAACCTAAATGAGTTGATAGAGACCATTTCCAGAGATCATTTCCAAAGACCATTTTCAAAGTTGATAGAGACCATTTTCCAAGGGAAAATACATAATGAAATGGGATAAAACGGATGCTGGGCATGCCATCTGTCGGGATGGTATTCATTAAGGCAGCTCATATTCTTCACAACAAGTGATTATGTTTCAGGGGTGGTGGGTGGTGGTGGCCTCTGGACCACTAAAGCACTTCCTTATTGAAGTCCTAGCATTCATCTCTAAGATCATCTTTGATTCTAAATGTAGACGTTCAGTATTTATTTTCTGGAGTTGATGTGATGATTATGTAAGATAATGTTTTTTTTAGAGAATTTAGCGCAGTACTTGGCAGGCAGAGAGCAATTAATACATTTCTTGGTTTTTAGTACTTTTTCTGTAGCATTAAGTGAGGAAATGCCAGTGTGCATTTCCCACTATAGAGTGACCATTTTCTACAAAAATATGTTAACAGTCTGATTTGTGCTGCCTCATCTTGCAAAATCAAGATGTAGGAAAGTGATTCAATAAGCAGAAAGAGGCACTGGAGGAGGCATGTAAAGTTATCTAGCTATGAGGAGTACATGTTTATGTTTCAAAGGGTAAAAGAAAAAAAAGGTGCTGCTTGGTTTCATTAGAGCTCCTGCCCTTTGAAAGTTAGGTCAGAGGTTGTTCTCTAAAAGCAGGGCATCTGAACTTTGGAAGCCCCTCCACAAAATTTCTATCCAGAAAGCAGCAAAGATCACACTTCCCTGACTCTGGAGGGACACTTCCTCCCTGCAGTGAAATTCTTTGTTTTATATCACATCATGCTGTCTGAGAAGTTAATCCTTGTGATTGTTCCTGTATTTATTTCCCCTGCAAATTGCTGGCAGGACACCTCAATTCTCTGCAGTGAATCATTATTTTGTCACAGCAGCAGCACCTAGTGGGTTCCACTTAAAATCAAAAGAATGAAAAAAAAAAAGAAAACAACAGCAGTTATCAGCAAAACACCAGGAACAAGGCTCAAATCTCAAACCAAGCACTAAATATCCCTGAAATTCCTACAGCAGGGTGGATGATATTTTTATGTAAAGAAATGGAGCCACAGTCTGCAATGTCGTATTGGCTGCTCTCCTGATTTGCTTAGGTTAGTTTTAAAGGAACTTCTGCTCTTGCTGTGCCTTTAAGTGTGAATGACAAAGAACAGGAGAGCAGCTGTGCCCATCAGCACCTTCCTGGGGCACTGACTTCCCAAGAAATTGGGCATTAAGCTTAAAACCAGTGCCCTAGTCACAAAAGATGGTAAGTCCATTACATGCCCCTCTGCTAAATTCTATGATGATAATTCTAGTGTGGGGCATGCCACAATTTTAAAGTCCCTAACAGTTTGTTAAGCAATTTCACATATAATATGTTGCCTGCTCCTTATGCCCATCCTATAAGAAAGATATGGGAGGATATGCCCTTTATTTCCAGGTGGAATATATGGTGACTCAGAAAAGTGAAGTGTCTTGTCCACAGTAACAAAGCTAAGAGAAATAAAAAACAAAAAAACAAAAATACAGAGCTGGAATGCAAAACTAAGCTTCCTATTTCTGAATCTGGAGTTTTACTCACTAAAGCTCTCCTGGCTTTTACAAGAGCTTCTGCAAACAGGCTTCTGCCAAATGGCAACATGATGCTGAGACCACTGTAGGCACTCTCCTGTCTTCCCCTCTCTTCAACATCTGGGACCCTGATGCCGCCACACAGACTCTCCATGCTGGCTCTCCCCATCTTATTCTCTCATTTTCGTGCCCTATTTCCTAGATGTGGATGAGTCCTTGTTCAGCTTCGTACTCCTAGTGAGTGAGGGGCTGGACAAATGATTCAGAGTAGCTGTTATGGACTGAATTGTGTCTCCCCCAATTCATATGGTGAAACCATAACTCTCAATGTGATGGTATTTGAGATGGGGCTTTGAGGAGGTAATTAGGTTTAGATGAGGTCATAAGAGTAGGACCCTCATGATGAGATGAGTGCCTTTATAAGAGCCACCAGAGAGTTCTCTCTCTCTTTCTCTCTTTTTTTTCTCTTGCTGCCATATGGAGACACAGCAGAAAGGAAGCTGTCTACAAACCTGGAAGAGAATTCTCACTAGAACCAGATCATGTTGGTACCCTGATCACAAACTCTCAGACTCTAAAACTATGAAAATAAATTCCAAAATATCATCCAGTCTATGATATTTTGTTTGGCAGCCACACTAATATAGAGGCTTAATGCATTTCCTATCCTGGTGTGTGCATTTCTTTTGTAACAGGAACTAACTCGTAGACACACATGCTTTAACCAAAAGTGATGGGTAGTAGAGGCACCATGGTAGAGCACACAGTCTACCATGGTGCCTCTACCAAGTGTAAGGCTGATCTGATCATACTGGGGCTCTTTCTTTGGCTCATATAATTAGTTAACACTCCTAGGTGCATAAGCTCTTAGCCGTTGCCTTTGTATTGACCCCCACCTTCTCACAACAAGCTCCTAAATAATTGAAGACTGGCCTACTGAAAACTGGTCAAGAAGTACTATTCCTGATTCAGTCATTTCTTAGCCTTGTGAATTTGGGGGATTATTTTCTCCCTGGGCTTCGGTTTCATCACTGGTAAGATAAGAAGATTAAACTAAATCATTTTCTAAGCCTTTCTCTCTTTTGACAGTAGATTTCCTGATTTCAAATGTAATATATTCTAGGCTGTCAATAAATAAAACAAATAAGTATGGTGCTCTCTTTCCCGTCTTTACAAGAATAATTTACTAAGGGGGTGGGGGGAGAGGAGGTGGCTCTAAGGAGAAAGCAGCAGATATGAGAATGAGAGATTTTCATCTAAATTTTTGTGCATCCATTTGGCAAACGTTTGTTAGCCTATTTTAGATAGCGCGGTCCAGGTTGCAAAGATATTGCAGGACCCTGTTCATGTTTTCTGCGTCAAGATATGGATCAATAACTAAGACACAAGGTAGAAATGACAAAGGATCTATGTGTGCTGCAGTAAAGTTTTGAGACAGTTCAGGAGTGAGGGAGGAAAGAGCGACAGTTCAGGAGTCAGACAGAGAGAGAGGGGGAGGTAGCAAAAGTAGTGTTGGTCTGAGCCAAAAATCACTGGAAGGCATACAATTCTGTTTATGGTTATTTCTGAGGAATGAATTATATCTTAGAAGAGGTGAGTGAAGGGGCAATGTGTGTTTAGTTCCAATGAAACAGCTTGTATGTCCAAAGATCATCCCAGCCTATCTGCCATGTCTCTCCTGTTCTTACTCAGATTCTCAAGTGGACTTTCTTCCTATATTATCCACATTGGCCATCTCTATCAATTAAATTTATCAGGTAGCAGCTAATCTCTCACACAGGGACCTCCTACTTTTCATTATGCCTTGAGAAAATTTTCCCTTCATGGACCCAGACCTATAAGTGGAATTTTACAGCACAATGTCTGATAGTATTTTAATTAGCTTAGATAAGCCTTCCTATTACAACCAGGAGCAGGAGTTTGCAGGTTAGTTTCCTTAATTACAGTGATAAAGCCAGATATAAATTCTGATACAGTATGAGGTGAGTAGCACACATGTTTAAGTACCTGGGATTGTTGCAGTGTTTGGGGCTCTCTGCTTACCAAACTCCGCATTTGTTAAGTTAATGGCACCTCTAGATGCAACGTTTATTCCCTACACAGTGCTTGCTATTTCCAGACCAGGGTGAAGTTTGACTCCTGAGACTGAAATGATTTCAGTTCCAGAGAGACTCTATACCCATGCTTGTGGTCACAAGGCATTCTTATCATCAGGAAATTTTGTTAACAGCTGATTAAAGGGATACAAATACAGTAATTTAAATAGCTATATTTTGCTTATTAAATTGTCTCTCTCGGGACTTTTCTGTACTTGGGGTACTGTAGGATGGTTCTCAACCTCAGCGCTATTGACACTTTGGACCAGACTATACTTTGCTTTGGGAGGCTGTACTGAACACTGTAGGATGTTTAGCAGCGTTCCTGTCCTCTATCCACTGGCTACCAGTAGCACTCTTCCTGTACTTGTGGCAACCAAAAATGTCTCCAGACATTGCCAAATGTCACCTGGGACAAAAAATTGCCTCTGGCCAAGAACCACTGGTTATAAGGGTTAAGTATGTGACTCTGGGGTTAGACTGTTTTAAACCCAGGCCCCTCCACCCAGGGGTTGTGACATTTGGCACTGGACCTAAACCCTAAATTTCCATATATATAGAAAGAGGTTAGTGTACCCACTGCATAGCATTGTTGTGAGAGTCAAATAAATTAACCTGTGAAAATTCTTAGAATTGTGCCTGGTGCATAGTAAACACTCAGTAGTTATAAACTATCATTCATATGATTAACATCTTCCAGATGGGCTACATTTTACAGATTTATTTATACAAAGACAAGCATAACCATAAAAAACAGGGTAAGACAGTTGCCACCCCAGAGTCTATAGCTGCTTAATGCCCTAGTCTTGTAGAGGGAATGTTCCAGCTTGGAGTCATAGATACAGGTGCAAATCTTGTTTCTGTTGCCTTGATTTGACCATGGACAGACTTCTCTTTGTCCCTTAGCATTCTTCTTTAAAGAAGGATATCACCTACCCCACAGGGCTAAATTATAAGAATCAAAGCCATCTAGTACAAGACAGCAAAAAACAAAAAAATCTCCTGCCTTCCTCTGTTTGCTATCCCACCTTTCTATCCTTCTTTTCTTCCTTTTTCTTTCTTTCCTTTTTTTCCCTCATGTCTGAGGGAAAAAGCTTTATTTTGATTGGTTCTTATTCTCAAAGAGCAGTGATTCTCAACCACCTGGGAGCTTGTTAAGACACAACTAGGTCCACTTTCAGAGTTTCTGATTCAGTAAGCCTGGGGATGGAACCCAAGAATTTGCATTTCTTCCGAATTCCCAGGTGGTCTTGCTGCTGCTGCTGCCGATTGGGGACCACTCTTTGAGAACTAATGTCGTAGTATTTACTGCTATGCTCTAGAACAGTGGTTCTTAATCTTAAACATGCATCCAAATCCCCTAGAGGGCTTTTAAAGACACTTTGCTAGGCCCCATCTCCCAAGTATCAGATTTAGTAGGTCCATGCATTAAGAACCATTGCTCTAGAAAGATTCTCAGCTTGAGCTGAACATTACATTTACTTGGGGAATTTTAAAAATTGGTCCTAAGGCCCAAATCCCAAACCAGACTAATTAAATTAAAATCTTGCTGTATTTTATTAGGCTTCTCCGGTAATTCCAATATACAGCTAAGGTTAAGATGTCATTCAAGAGCAGGTACAGAGATTTAAGAAGTCCATAAAGGCAAAAAGGGAATTTAAGGATTTTGTACTCAATATGTTTAATTTTAAACAGAAAAGGCTGTTCAGAGCTTTGGGTATTGATGGGATGAGCATATATTTGAGCCTGTCTACCTAGGACTAGTGATATATTAAGAATACTCATAGGGCTTGGGGGTTAGGAGGGACTTTGAAAAGTAGTGTTCAGGTAAGAAACTTGGAAAATTCATGACCACCTGAGGCTAATGTAAGAGATAGTTTTTTAAGAGATCAGGTAAATACATGGCCATTCAGGACATTTTAAAATACAATAAAAGTGTTTTCCAAGGCATCCTTAGACTTCACAGTTGGGTAATCTTGGTTTTCTACATCCTCTCCTCTAATTCCTGTTGAGACACTGTTACTGAACCAAACTGGAGTCTGCTTGCCCACCTGCAGCAAACCCAATCTACTGACACTGGATTGTGGTGAAGGAAAGTGTAGTATTTATTGCAAAGCCAAGTAAGGAGTATGAGTGGCTAATACGTGAAAGGCCAGAACTCTCCAGTGGATTTCAGGGAAGGGTTTGTAAAGACAAGGTGAGGGGGAGAGTCACAGGTTATGTGGTCAGCTTGTGCATAATTCTCTGATTGGTTGATGGTGAGGTAACAGGGTGGTGTCTCAGAGGTTAACATCATCAATCCTCAGGCTCCAGCTGGTCTGGGGGGCTATATGTTCATAGCCATCATGCATTTAGCTTCTCCTATGTGGTGGGGGTTTTAATATCTGTAAAATAACTCAGGAGTATGTATCAGACACTGTTATAGATGTCCTTCAGGGAAGAACTAAAGATTCTGTGACTGCTATATGGCTCATCTGTTGTTTAAATTATTACCAGTTCTCCTGGCCCAATGGTTATTTTTTGGTACTACATGTTCTCATTCTTTCAATCATTAATTCTTTTTTTTTTTTTTTTTAACATCTTTATTGGGGTATAATTGCTTTACAATGGTGTGTTAGTTTCTGCTTTATAACAAAGTGAATCAGTCATACATAAACATATGTTCCCATATGTCTTCCCTGTTGCGTCTCCCTCCCTCCCACCCTCCCCATCCCACCCCTCCAGGCTGTCACAAAGCACCGAGCCAATATCCCTGTGCCATGCGGCTGCTTCCCACTAGCTATCTACCTTACTGCGTTTGTTAGTGTGTATATGCCCATGACTCTCTCTCGCCCTGTCACAGCTCACCCTTCCCCTTCCCCATAACCTCAAGTCCGTTCTCTAAGAGGTCTGTGTCTTTATTCCTGCTTTACCCCTAGGTTCTTCATGACATTTTTTTCTTAAATTCCATATATATGTGTTAGCATACGGTATTTGTCTTTTTCTTTCTGACTTACTTCACTCTGTATGACAGACTCTAGGTCTATCCACCTCATTACAAATAGCTCAATTTCGTTTCTTTTTATGGCTGAGTAATATTCCATTGTATATATGTGCCACATCTTCTTTATCCATTCATCCGATGACGGGCACTTAGGTTGTTTCCATCTCCGGGCTATTGTAAATAGAGCTGCAATGAACATTTTGGTACATGACTCTTTTTGAATTTTGGTTTTCTCAGGGTATATGCCCAGTAGTGGGATTGCTGGGTCATATGGTAGTTCTATTTGTAGTTTTTTAAGGAACCTCCATACTGTTCTCCATAGTGGCTGAACCAATTCACATTCCCACCAGCAGTGCAAGAGTGTTCCCTTTTGTCCACACCCTCTCCAGCATTTATTGTTTCTAGATTTTTTGATGATAGCCATTCTGACTGGTGTGAGATGATATCTCATTGTAGTTTTGATTTGCATTTCTCTAATGATTAATGATGTTGAGCATTCTTTCATGTGTTTGTTGGCAGTCTGTATATCTTCTTTGGAGAAATGTCTATTTAGGTCTTCTGCCCATTTTTGGATTGGGTTGTTTGTTTTCTTGTTATTGAGCTGCATAAGCTGCTTGTAAATTTTGGAGATTAATCCTTTGTCGGTTGCTTCATTTGCAAATATTTTCTCCCATTCTGAGGGTTGTCTTTTGGTCTTGTTTACGGTTTCCTTTGCTGTGCAAAAGCTTTGAAGTTTCATTAGGTCCCATTTGTTTATTTTTGTTTTTATTTCCATTACTCTAGGAGGTGGGTCAGAAAGGATCTTGCTTTGATTTATGTCATAGAGTGTTCTGCCTATGTTTTCCTCTAAGAGTTTGATAGTTTCTGGCCTTACATTTAGGTCTTTAATCCATTTTGAGCTTATTTTTGTGTATGGTGTTAGGGAGTGATCTAATCTCATACTTTTACATGTACCTGTCCAGTTTTCCCAGCACCACTTATTGAAGAGGGTGTCCTTTCTCCATTGTACATTACTGCCACCTTTATCAAAGATAAGGTGTCCATATGTGCATGGGTTTATCTCTGGGCTTTCTATCCTGTTCCATTGATCTATCTTTCTGTTTTTGTGCCAGTACCATACCGTCTTGATGACTGTAGCTTTGTAGTATAGTCTGAAGTCAGGGAGCCTGATGCCTCCAGTTCCTTCTTTCGTTCTCAAAATTGCTTTGGCTATTCGGGGTCTTTTGTGTTTCCATACAAATTGTGAAAGTTTTTGTTCTAGTTCTGTGAAAAATGCCAGTGGTAGTTTGATAGGGATTGCATTGAATCTATAGATTGCTTTGGGTAGTAGAGTCATTTTCACAATGTTGATTCTTCCAATCCAAGAACATGGTATATCTCTCCATCTATTTATATCATCTTTAATTTCTTTCATCAGTGTCTTATAATTTTCTGCATACAGGTCTTTTGTCTCCTTAGGTAGGTTTATTCCTAGATATTTTATTCTTTTTGTTGCAATGGTAAATGGGAGTGTTTTCTTGATTTCACTTTCAGATTTTTCATCATTAGTATATAGGAATGCCAGAGATTTCTGTGCATTAATTTTGTATCCTGCCACTTTACCAAATTCATTGATTAGCTCTAGTAGTTTTCTGGTAGCATCTTTAGGGTTCTCTATGTATAGGATCATGTCATCTGCAAACAGTGACAGCTTTACTTCTTCTTTTCCAATTTGGATTCCTTTTATTTCCTTTTCTTCTCTGATTGCTGTTCAATCATTAATTCTTGAGCCAGCCTTTTGTGACTCAAGGGAGGCCTGGGAGACTAAATATTTCCTACAAACAAGAGACAGGTAGAAGACATTGTGGGAATCTGGTCTGGGAAGACCCCATAGGGTCCTGCTCAGTTACAATCCTCCCTTTTCTTTGATACTCCTTAATCTTGAGGAGAACAGGTGTGGGACAAGAAAGGGAATAAAGTTTTGGATAGAGAGGTTAATCATAACTGGTTTTAGGGGGCCTCAGTTTCAACACCTGGAGGGACTTGACTCTAAATGAAAATCCTGACTGTTTAATGATTGAGCCCATTGTCCTCAAATAGAAAAGTTATGTCTTTCATTTTTCTAAAAGATTTCTGGAAATCTTTTCTTACTCCTCTCTCTTCCAGCATTACTTGGACTGGTTGGTCAGACATAGAAGTCAGGGATATGCTGAGTGCTTCTAAATTATATAGCAATGGGTTTTAGGAACTTGGGTGAGAAGAGCACCAAGGAAGAAATGTAATATTGGGATGAATGATGGCTAGACCTAGGTAATGTCATCTGAACATGCCACTTAAGCTTCAATGTTGGGAGATGAGTTTAAGCCTTAAAGAGGTTAGGGGCTACTTGGTGCAGAGAGAGAAAGATGGTGATTTGGAACTGTTACTGGCCCTCATGGACCTATTTGAGTGTGGCTGTGATCAACTGATGCTGCATTGGTAATACCTAATCCCAGGAATTTACCTGGCATCCAAGACAACATTGCTTCAGTGAGAATGATAGAAGATTCTCCCCTCACCTATAATTATAGCACTTTAACTATCTTCTTTAAAGGTAACCTACCCTATCAGGTTTCATATACTGCCATCTTTTAAAGAATGTGGTATAATTCCTCTAAAACATGAGGCTATCTAAGTTGAACCATTCAGTGTCACATTCAGAATACTTTCCCCCACCCTAACCAGTTCCCAGAATGGACTCCAGTGTTTCATGTCTCTCTTACACAATTTTGATTCCCCCAGTATTGGGTATACCTGTACTTTCACTCCATTTCTTGGGCATTATTACTGTTACACCTTTGTCTAACCATCAATGGCCTCACCTGACTCCTCACATTTCCTAGCAGTTCTTCTGCAGTTTGGCTGTCTGTTGGCAGAGCTCATACTCCATTCCCTTCTTCTCTGCTCCTGGCACTACTCTGATAAATCTATGTGCCTGGTGGCTAAGGTGAGAAGGCTTCATTTAACTCAAGTACATTTCTTACTAAGGCTGTATAAGGCTTTTAATATTTATATATTTATTTATTTATGGCTGCTTTGAGTCTTCATTGCTGCACATGGGCTTTCTCTAGTTGTGGCGAGTGGGGGTTACTCTTTGTTGCGGTGCATGGGCTTCTCATTGCGGTGGCTTCTCTTGTTGTGGAGCATGGGCTCTAGGTGCACAAGCTTCAGTAATTGTGGCATGGGGGCTCAGTAGTTGCTGCACATGGGCTCTAGAGCACAGGCTCAGTAGTTGTAGCATGCAGGCTTAGTTTCTCCACCTCATGTGGGATCCTCCCAGAGCAAGGATCAAATACATGCCCCCTGAATTGGTAGGCAGATTCTCAACCACTGCACCACCAGGGAAGTCCCTGTATAAGGCTTTTAAATTCTTGCATCAGGAAAGTGCTGAGGAATCAAGAATAAACACATCAATGAGAATTTTTCTAATGTTTTAAAGGCAGTGGGTTTTTTTTTGTTTTTTTTCCTGCATTGAATCCAGGTAAAGTTAGCGGTGTTCAGCAGTGCTAGATTTTGAAAGCAGGGTGATTTCCCTATTTGAAAGTAGAGAGCAAGAGTCAACCCAGTTTCTAATCCCTGCTTCCCACAGGAAAAAGGACAAAGAGAGAAGAATGCATAAAGCCAACATACCTAGATTGCCTTCTTAACAAGTATAAAGTAACTTTAAGTCCTGCCTTAATTTAAAGTGAAGACTTTTATGAATGTTTTCCCAAAGGACCAATTTTGAATTCCATGATTATTGAGGTAAAAATGAGGTGGACATTATAACACGGGGAGGGGGAAGGGTAAGCTGGGATGAAGTGAGAGAGTGGCATGGACATATATACCACCAAATGTAAAATAGATAGCTAGTGGGAAGCAGCTGCATAGCAGAGGGAGATCAGCTCCGTGCTTTGTGACCACTTACAGGGGTGGGATAGGGAAAGTGGGAGGGAGGGAGACGCAAGAGGGAGGAGATATGGGGATATATGTATATATATAGCTGATTCACTTTGTTATAAAGCAGAAACTAACACACCATTGTAAAACAATTATACTCCAATAAAGATGTTTAAAAAATAAAATGTAAAATAGCAATTGCAATATATGGAAATAAGTTAAAGGAATGGGTTATGCAGTGGTTTTCAAACAGAGGTGCCTCTGAGTGGGGAGACGTGACGGAAGGTTGCGGCATTCTATCGCTTTGAACCCCCACCACTTCAACAGAGCTACTTTGCTTTCTTTGTTTTCATATGCGGGATAATTTAAATTGACTTATATACCTTATACGACTTTAAGCTACAGATTTATAAATTCATTTTTTGTTAAATTATTTGTGGCCATCTCTATGAAAGGTTCTGCATGAGCTATAACCCTGAGCAGAAGGACTGGAATTTTTTTGTGGCTGATAAACTGGTTAAGGTAGGTCTGGCCTGACTGATGCCAGTTCCAAAAGAGATGAATATGTTCAGTGAGGGAGGAAGGGGATTTTCTGCCAGTTAAAGACATAAGCCACATAACTCCCTGTGACTAGGTAGTTAAAGACCTCTTTATGCTCCTTAGAATGACCAGCTATGGTTGGAATTAAAAGTGAAATGTTAGTTTCCTGGTATTTCATCCTAGAATTTATCCCAAGAGCTCATATTTCAAAAACCTTTTAATTAGTTTACTATTAAACATTTTATTCAATCTCCTTGTTTCTATACGTACAAAATCCTATGCTCCGAGAAGGATAAATTGCTTGCCCAGGGTCACAAAGCTAGAGGCGAGATTACCTAATTCCTTATCCAGGGTTCTTTCCTCTACAGCAGCGGTTAAAACCATCTTTAGAAGCGGGCAAGTTCTTGTCTTTAATGTATTTTCACATAAAGCCTTGTACATAAAACATAAAATAGCAGAACTGCTTTAGATGAAGCCAAGGTGGAGAAGGGATCTTAACCCTACCTACTTTACGTCTCCCTTTTCTCTTTCACCTCCAGTAGCAATCCTGGGGTTCCCATGGATCACAATGCAAAATGACTGTCCTTGCCGTGGTATTGACAGTTGGGGTCCAGAGGGCCTCTGGATCTTCCTTCCTGTCCTATTGCTTATGTAAGTAATACTGGCAGGACTAAGTGTACTAGAATTTCCACCCTGAGATCCTTCAAGGCAAAATATTAAATATGCTTTTTGCTTTTAATTGGCATTAAGTGCAATTAAAACAATATAACATTTACTAGTAGCTTAATGGCCTATTAGGTGAACATTTTATTGCTTAAATAATTTTGAATTAATTATATATTACGTACTTTAAGTCCACATGGTATCTTCTTTTACAACATTGCCATACGTGTTCAAATATTCCTCTATAGAAAAAGCATAAAAATCTAATTAAATATTATGTGAACTAAAAACATGGTTAAATCTCTGCTGTATAATTACAGCATGATGGTCATGTGTAATATCCCTTAGATTTTTATGGAAATACTTAATCTTTTAGTTTAACCTGATAGAGTAGTTATATCAAAATTACTCTGTCAAGCTAACCTAAAAGATGTCCATTCTTCCAATATTCTCCTTCTTATTCCCCGTATGCCACCAGAATAATACCATTTGGTTGCGTGGCACACTGAAGTTTTTAATATATTTTTAAAATATATCATTAAATTTAATACCAACAGCAGGCAAAACATGCATTATTATTTTCTTTAACAAATCAGAAAAATTGATGTTTAGAGAAGTTAAAAGACTTCTTAAGTTCCCATAAATAATAAATTAAAAGTCAAAACTTTAAATTTTTTTAATTAAAAAAATTTTGGTCTCAATTTCTAGTCTTTTTGTTCCTCCTGTTCTATCGTAGACACCAGTCAGATGGGGTATTGAGAAAACTGACCTCCTTTGTAGGAGAGGGAGTAACTGTGTTAGACACCACCTTCCAAAGGACCTCTCCACTTGCTTCTTTCCTGCACCTGTCTCTTATTGAATAGTAAGGCAGGGCCAGACCACCAAACTGCCTTTGGAAACAGCTTCCGGTCAAGAACAGGCTCCTGGAAAAACATGAATGTGAGCCCCAGGCCATTCCTCAGCTGCCTGCAAGTCTAAACAACATTTTGTTTCAAATCATGTGTGGACTGAGCAGGAGGTGGGGGTAGGGGAAGACAAGAGCAAGTCTCCTTAAGTCTATGTTCCAAGACAAAGGTGTTCAAAAACAGCTCTTGAGCCCTGCAAATTTCTGTACCCTGGCATAATTCTGAATCTTGAAAAAGGGTGTAACATTTCTATCTCAGCAGGTACTAAGAGCTATTTGTCCTCCTAAGTGTAGATCGATCCATCAACCCTGTGAAAGCTCACTTAAACAGGTGTTTATTGGGCAACTGCAGTCTACTCAGAACAGTGTTTAAAAAGGGAACAGAAAAAAATGTAACAGTAAATAGTTTTATGACTATAGAATCCATGTAGACTATCAACGCTTTATGTTAAGCAACTTGCTCCAAGAGAGCACAAATAAAAGAATGAATGCTACCACCAAAACCAGATTAGTCAGGCTGCAGACCGTCCCCTCCCCCATTAAAATACAAATGTAAGCCGAATGGGGGTTTGAGGTGATGGAAATGGGATAAGTGGGAAAAGAACTTAATAATTGGTTAGAATATGAGTTTCAGCACTTCATTTGCAAAACATGTTTTTAGCTTAAAATATGACTCCTTCTCTCAAAGTGATCAAAATTCTTTTGGAGGCATTGAGCATGCATACATGTACAAGCCTTGAAATAGAGAGTACAACCAGCATAATCAGTGCTTCTGACTGGTAACTACTATGGAAATTTAGTGATGTGGGAAAGAGTGAGAGTAAGCAAAGATTGGGAGGGGTGTCTTTGGGGAAACTTTGCCATGTTTTGAATACATTCTTAATTTCTTTGACTGTCTTTGTCAGTCCTCTGATGTCAGTATCCCAATAGTATTGAGATACTATTTTTTAGAATTCTCTAACCTTGGGCTTTAATGTAAACTAGACTTACTGTTTTTTTGGTCATCATTTACAGCAAAATAATTTCCCTGTTTGTGATGTGAATTATTCACTAATGTAACTACACCACATACTGATCTTGGAGAAAAGGATTGCAATAATCCAAGACAGAATGAGGAGTGGTAAGTAAGAAACTATGGGGAGAAGGCAGATTTGCTTGCACTGCATTTAAGGACATTTTCAAAAAATGTAGACAAGGCATTGGTTCACTTATTCCACAGAACAAAAAAGTCCATGCATCTATTTTCTTCCTCCTCCCACTCTTAATCTGTACACATATATCTGGACCATAATGAGAAGAAAGAAAAAATCAAATGATCATTGATAGGTTTATCAACTTAAGGCAGTTTGGCTTTTATAGAGTTAAAAAAACATTGGCTCTTTTTTTATACAGAAAATATTCACTCCATTGGCCTTGGAGAAAATGGGTAACTCCAGAGTCTCATTAGAATCATCACAGCTTGTTTTGTTGTTATATTTGGCTCTGTTTCTTCAGAGTAAGTGGTTCTGATCTAACTCACCTTGATGATCATAATGTTTTCTCCCAGTCTTCTCCCTGTCTGCTTACTTCATTTGTACAGCCCCTGTCTTGGGAAAACAAGTGGTGTTGTGTTGTTCGGTTAAGACAATTCAAGAACAATTACTGTTCACTTCAAGGAAACAACATTCTCTTCCATCTACATTCTTGCCTACCTGGAAATTTGCTAAGTATTCTTGGCACTCTTTCAACTTGTTTATAAAACATACTGGAAATTCTCAAGATGCAGAATGCATGGTTGTAGCTATGAGGTGAATACAAGAGAGAGTCAGAGGCTCCCTGAAGGTTACAGTGCAACAGCTGGGCAGGGGCAGTGGACCCAAAGATTCAAGGATGAAGTTTTGGCCTGTAAAAGTACATCCACAGGTGTGTGCTATGGGCCACACCCTGGGGGTGGTGCTGGGTCATGTTGAGTCATCTAAGTTTTAACTTGTGGTCCGCTGCTGTATTGTTTTGTTTTGTTGAAATGCTCAACACCCTCATTCACCAGGAGTAGAGAAACAGAGAATGGAAATTTAAGAGATAAAGCAAATCATAGGAATTAAAGTAACCAACTTGGAAGTCCAGAGTGGGCAAGTTGTTGGCAAGGGATAACTTGTCTGAGGAAGGTGGTAAAGATTCAACAATTTTGAACAAATAATTATTGAGTAAATAATTACCTCTATTTACCTCTATCAAGGAAATAGCTCATAGATCCTATAGATCCTGATGTAGTCTCAAAGCTGAACAAATAGAAGTAAGAGCAAGAGCAGTAGTAATAAGGCACTTAAAAGGAAGGACACAGTCAGATCTTGGGATGTAGAATGTTGAGGGCCATATGGAGCTTCTGCTGGTGAATAGATGAGATGCCAAAGTGGTAGAGGTTTTCAAATATGAGAATTTCTTTTGTATCTGGCAAAATAACTCCCCTTATAAATTTTTACTTAATCCTCTGACATAGACATTTCTCAACATTGTGATGCTTGCCTTTCAAAGGCACAAGCAAATAACATTCTCACGAGGGTCCTATGGGTTTCACGTCATCATTCTCAGTATCCTTCATTTCTCTTATCTCCAGGATATACTAAGATGGAATCACTAATTTCACATGGAAGGCCAAAAACTGGCTATGAAAGACCTGCGGTTGTGTTTTGTTAAATTGAATCCTCTGTTACTCTGAAACTCAGTGCACATGTGAGTTGTTAATATGAGAGAAGGTACACTGTTCATAATGAATATTTTCCTGGACAGTGTAACTGGGAGCTACAGTAGCTCACCCAATTGAGCAGACCCAGGGCATATTTTTATTATTCTGCTGGAGTCATACAATGCATCTGCTCACGGAAAATCTAAGCAAGCTCCCATCACTTCCCCGATGCTTCAACTGAGACCGTTTTATTTCCCTGATAACTCCTTGCCTTGAGAAAACCAGATTTGATATGTATCCTCATTACGATTTTATGAAGCAGTAAATGCCACCACCCTCATCTACCAGGAAGCAGCATCCACCAAAGGGAGAGGGTTAGAACCAAATTGATTTTTGAAACATCTTAGGAAATAGATCATTGGTGCATTCAGCTTGCGATGCAGATTCTGTCACATCTGAAGCCCCAAAGCGTGAAGCTTCCTGTTCTTTACAGAACTATGGGAGAAGGAGTGGAGGCACACCAAAGGGCATTGCTTTAATTTTTAAGTGTATTTAGTTGAAAAGCTTTTCCTCTGTGGTTGGCTTTGCTCGGGAACAGCTAAGGCTCTCTGAGGCTGCGAATGAAAGCCCTGCCAAGAAAGAGAGAATAGAAACGAGGGAGGGGGTGACTCCAGCGCTGGACTTGTTCAAGCTTTAGGATGGCTCACAGGATCAAGGGGCAGAAATAGGAGGTGGAGAACAGAACAAGAAACTAAAGTTTTGGCAAATGTACAAACTTCTTTTGTTGGCTATTTTATAAAATTTTGGCTATTTTATAAAATTTTGTGTATAATCACTGTTATTAGTACATTTGATAATTAGTGTCATCTCTAGCCTACTGATAAGTGTAATTAATGTAGTCTATGCCTACCTGGGAATGAAGCCCAGCATTTCCTTTAAACATTGGAATATTGGAGACATTGGTAAGAAAAGGGAGTTTTGTTTTATTCTGTTTAACAGCAATACTATCAACTGAAATTGTCACTATGAAGTTAATAGTTGGATAACTGAGGTTCACTGTTGCACACTGAATGATTCTCTTTAATGGTTAGTAACTTGGGGTTTAGATTCATAATGCCAAGGTTCAAATTCTGGCATTTTTACTTCCCAGCTGTGTGACTTTGGGCAAATTAGTTAACCTCTCTATTGTATTCCCCCGTATACAAATTGCAAAGAATAATAGAACTTAAGTTTTAATGTTGTTTTTAAAACTCAAATGATATAAGGTAGGTAAAGCACTTAACACAGTATCTGATACATAGTAAATGATTTATGGATGTTATTAGAATATTAATAATTAACTAATGTTACATAAATGTTATTTACCAATCAATTTAATAGAGAATTTTAGAAAGTGCCCTAATTGCGTAGATATTAAAGTAGACAATTGCCAAAGCTCTTTGTCTGTTACAGCACAGCCTACAAGGCAGCTGTGAATCAATTCAGAACTGTGTAAATCTCAGGCAGCAAGACTGTTGGTTCTTGTTCCCACTTATGTAACTCTGCTTTTTTGCAAAACAATGTTCTTTTTAATTTATTAACTGTAAATCCCTTGAAGACAAGGCTACCAGCTTACCTCTCCAATGCTCAGAATTCATCGCATGATTAAAAAATGCTTGGAAAGTACTAACATGATTTTACACTAGGGGGTTGGTCATTATATTTAGTCAATGATTACATGAGCAATGCTTTAAAATCAGCAGGGTTTATATTCTTTTTAAATGTCTGTAAAAGTGAAGACCTTTGCTTTAGCAAGGCACTCTCATAAGTTTATTATTTTGAGATGTTGGCACTAACACTGGGACAAAACTGCAGGTGGTACCCATCATCAGTTTCTTTACCATCAGAATCCTAGACATTACTTTTTTTGGCCTCTTACTGTATTTTGCTGAAAGGAGACCCTTTAGAGTTTATTATATTCAGATGACAGGTCTTGTCAGCTTGGAATTAGAAGCACATTAATTATTCTTTTTAAATTTCAAAGTGCCACATGCAGCACAGTGAGTATCATGATGGCTCCAAATGGCTTTTGAATAAATATGTGATCAAACAGAGAGGACTGCATGTGTTTTCTAACTTATCATGCAGGCATTTTAAAATCATGGAACCTCATCGGCCCAGGCCACACCAAGAACTGTACTTGTCAGCTCTTTCCTAATTTCTCCTTGGATATTCTTGTCCAGTTACCCATACTCTATTCACTGATGCATACGACATGTACAGAAAGATTTCCTCCATTTTCCGAATTAAAAATAGGACAAGATATATGCCATTTACTAGTCTCCTACCATTTCGTGGAGAAGATGCAATTAATCTTCTATTTGTAGGTCTGCTATTTGGTGGGCCAGATAGTGTAGTGTCCTATAGATTAGGAGTAGAATCTGGTATGATGCAACTATGATATTCTGGTACATTGCATACTTCTTGTCATCTTTCTTGGATTCTTTGTCTAGCACATGGTTTCCTCAAAAGATTGGGAATTCCACCCTAAGTCCCATTTGGTTGGAAACCTGGCTGGAACCTGAGCACTGCTTCCAGGGGCTTAGTCTCTCCCTAACTTGTTTTCTCTCCACCTCCGAAGACCATACTCTGAATAGGCCACTCCACAAAGTGACACAGCTATCCACTTATCTGTATGAATCCCTGTGGGCCAGAAGTTCTTGTTCTTGCCCTTCTATGTTTGCCAGTTTTATAGATCAAATATCAACATTCTTGCTCTTGCCTTTCTATGTTTGCCAGTTTTATAGATCAAATATCAACAATCATCTAAATCAATACCTCCTAAACATTAGTCCACAAAATACAAGTTCTGGAAGATGCTCAAAGTTGCCCTTTTATTAATATATTTGTAAAATATTTTTTTCTCCCTCTTGGAGAAACACATTATATATTATCCCATTAAATGCTCTCAGATTTCTTAGAGGGAAAAATGTACCTGTTTGGTTTTGTTTAACTCACAATTCTCAGATTTATTTGAATCTAGCACATTTATAAAATTGCAACTCTTACATTAAATCCTATGAAATATTGTTCCATGGAACACTAGTTCGGAAAATGCTGGCTTGGTCCTGGGTCATCAGGGAATCAGCTGTCTCAAGGGATAAGTCTTTGACCCTTGGCTAACCATCCATGCGTTCCCTTCCTGTCTACCATTTCTCATGACTAGTTTCCTGAAATTCTTCTCACCGCCACCTGCTATATTCACAACAAGGGGCGTAATCCAAAGGTTTTGGCTTATTAGGACTTCATATTTTCTAGTTCCAACTGCTCCTCTGCCTCAGGGTTTCCCTTGTGAGGAAGAAGGCATTTTTTTCCCTTCAGAGTACTATGTCAGCTATTCAGCTTTCTAGGGACACTTTATATCTGGTACAAGACACTTGTTCATCTTCTGGCTTTGGAAAATATTTTCAACATGGCAACTAAAAGCACACCCTGAAAATTAGAGCATAACTGTCATCTCTTCATATCAGATCAAAAGTACAAAGCGAGCCCTTGAGATCTACCACTACTTTATTACATGTCAGCAAGACAACACCACTGAGTTGGTCATGTATACCAACAATGACATTTTTTCATTCCACAACTCTGAACAAATCCATTGCAGACACTCATTTGTGCTTCAACCACAACTTTCATCTTGTCACCTCCTAATAACAGTGGCATTTACCGTTACCCATTGTGGGCAAATATCTTGCTAAACTATTGGTTTTTAAAAGTTGTGTTACTGTCCCTCTCCAGCAAGTGATATTTTAGAAAAGTGAAGTCACCCACAACTGGCTAACTCCTCTGTGCATTGGAGATTGTCTTAGTTTATTGTCCTGTCCTTTCATATTTCTGACATTATTTCTGCTGTTTCTCCAAGTATATCTCTTATTTCATCAATTTTTCTTCTGTTTCACCTAACAAGAGCCACGACATGTACTCCCATATTCCAGGATAGTAAACTGGCATACAAATTAATGATTGGGACTTATCAGACTTCTACTCCCAGCAGTGTACCTGACATCTAGCCAGTGGTGAATATACGTTGATTGATTGAATGAATGGATGATTTTTGTACCTAGTTGAAACACCCATGGTCACAAATTTTAGAACCCTCTACTTCTATTTGTGCAGCTCCTCTTATTTTCCTTTCCATTGTCTTCATCAGACAAATACCATATCCCCCTCTGAGTGAGGTGAGAGGGCAGTGATTTATAGCAGATGCTGAACATAGAGAGCTGATCACCTCAAATGAAGGAAGGAAGAATGATTTCCGGTGACATTTTGGGGTAGCCCCGTAAATGCAAAAGCTGATGAGCATCTGGTGTAGCCTAGAGAAACGCAGAACCTGCAAAGGGAAAGAGAGCATTACAGTGAAATTCCCTGGTTGGAGACCAGGGAAACCAACATTTGGGAATTCCAACTCTGAATTTAACTTTCCCCTTTCCTATCTGGGGTAGGAGGAGTCATCACCAACAGTTATACAGGAGAGGAAGGCCTTAGGAATAAAATGAGGAAGAGAGGTGGGGAGGGAGTGAGGAATTAGGAAAAACTGGGGGTGGGGGGAAGTAAAAGTAAGTTGACCCCTAGTTTGTCTTCTGTAAGAAGTGAAAGGGGGAAGAAAACAAGAAGAGATGAGAGGACCTAGGGAATATCAGGGAGTGAGAATGTAGTATTAAAAATGGCGAAGGGACATCAGTTTTTGACTACTCAGAGACAGGAACTGATTGTTGATATCCCATAGTGTTGTGTGAGCTTTGGTAAATTGCTAGACTTGTTCGAATCTGCTTCTTTATCAATAAAAGAGGATAGGGCTTCCCTGGTGGCGCAGTGGTTGAGAGTCCACCTGCCGATGCGGGGGACATGGGTTCTTGCCCCGGTCTGGGAAGATCCCATATGCCGCGGAGCGGCTGGGCCTGTGAGCCATGGCCGTTGAGCCTGCGCGTCCGGAGCCTGTGCTCCGCAGCAGGAGAGGCCACAACAGTGAGAGGTCCGCGTACAGCAAAAAAAAAGTAATAATAATAATAAAAAATAAAAGAGGATAACAACACTCACTGTTGGAATTTGAGGAATGTGTTTGTACATAACATAATAACAACAGTAGTAGTTATAAAGTCCTTGTCATATAGTTGTAGTACTAGCTAACATTTATTGAGCCCATATTCTGTGCAAGGCCAAGCATTTTACATAGAGACCTTCATTCAATCCTTGCAGCTATCACTATAAGAAGGTAAGGAGAAGATCCTGTAATTATCTTCATTTACTGATGAATAAACTGAAGTTTGGACAAGTTAAATAAGCTATCTAGATCACACAGGTGTTAAGTAATACAACTGGAACTTAAATCTAGGATTCCTGATTCCAAAGCACACTTACTTAACCATTAGACCATATTGTATTGCTTACTCCTTGAAGGATCTACAATGCTAGGTTAACAACAAGGGAGTTTGATCTTGTAAAAACACAGAGAAGAAGTAAAATCTAACCAGAGAATAACTTTTGCACCATCCAGAGACCATGCAGTGTGAGCCAACACTTTCATTACAATACTTCTAATGGTAGAGAAGGAAAACTCATGCATCCCTACAGAGGTGCGGAAACATAGCCCAAGTGATCATCAGCAAGAACAGCGTTACTTTGGAACTCACATTGAACTATTGAAAAAGTGCAGAGTAGGCATTTTCCTCTGTCACATATCCTGGTTAGTACAGCTATATGAATAGAGTATCTGCTATATGAATAGAGTATCCCCTACATGAAGATGAATGTGAAGGATAGCACCAGATTTGCACAGTCTTAGACAAAGTGAGCAGTCATGCATTACAAAGCAATTTCCATGGCCACATGTCTACAGAACTGCACTCCCAGAGTGGTGGGATGACAGAAGTCCCTTCTGGGGTTGTATATCTGAGTAAAGAGGCTTCCAAAGAAACTAAAATAATTCCAGTGTGTGTCTTTTACGAATGATTATTTTATTGGAAACTGAGGCAGTGTTGCCAACATTTCATAGAGCTCTTGGGGGGATGGAATGAGATAATGTATGTAAAGCGATTAGTCTGGCACCTTCTTCTCAGCATTTCTTCAGTAATCATCAGCTATCTGCTGCAGCATCTTCCCCTTAAAGGGCAGGAAGATTCACTTTTGAAGGAAATGAGATCAACTTTAGAAATTGCAACTTTGAGGTCAGGACAAATGAATTCATTAGGGATGAAACCAAGATATGTTTGCTGTAACTCTGATTCCTGAGATCAAGACCTCAAGATCAATCCAGAAATTAGATTTATTTGGGGATACATATCTGCAGGCACAAAGAAGCAAAATTTAAGGAGAAATTTATGAGGTAAATTTTGTGGTGATTTACTAAATAAGTCAAGGCCTATTCTGCCAGGCTTAAATGTTTTGGTTAATTTATCAGAACCAAAATGAACTCAACTAACTTATATACCCAGTTAATAATGTTTCTAATGTAAAGTTAAGTTTTTCTGAGAAGTTTAAATCATTCCAAAGTTCCAAATCATTTGGGTTGGTCACAGCTGGGAGAACCTTGTACAAATGACCATGAGCTTTATAAAAATGGCTTGATATGTTTACATAGGTTCTGAGTGATTTAAACCAGGTCTGGATTTCCCAAATTTGTTCTCATTAGTTTAAATTAATTCAGGCTTACCCATAGATATTTAAACCTGTCAAAATTACTTGAATCAAGTGAGAAATATAAAGAAATTTTCTTTGGTTTAAATGTTTCTGAAACTGTAGGATAAACTTAGAATTTTTTGATCAGTCATAATTTCTTTTTGGGTCACATTGTTTCTGACTGAGTAAAACCAGTCATAGCTAGGTCTCATCCTGCTGAAACTGGTCAGATTCATTTAAAGGAATTTTCCTGGTTTATGCCAGAATTAAAGGTTGAGGGCAGCCTAATTATCTGTTGAAATAAGTGCTGTAATTAGATCCTCAGGTAAACTTTTTTAAAAAGTGGGCTTTCAGAAATAGATGGGGAAGATAAAGAAGATGGATATAAGGGCCATAAGAATGAACTAGAGTCTGTCATACAGAGTGAAGTAAGTCAGAAAGAGAAAGACAAATACCGTATGCTAACACATATATATGGAATTTAAGAAAAAAAAAATGTCACGAAGGACCTAGGGGTAAGACAGGAATAAGACACAGTCCTACTAGAGAACGGACTTGAGGACATGGGCGGGGGGGAAGGGTAAGCTGTGACAAAGCGAGAGAGTGGCATGGACATATATACACTACCAAACGTAAGGTAGATAGCTAGTGGGAAGCAGCCGCATAGCACAGGGAGAACTGCTCGGTGCTTTGTGATCGCCTGGAGGAGTGGGATAGGGAGGGTGGGAGGGAGGGAGACGCAAGAGGGAAGAGATATGGGAACATATGTATATGTATAACTGATTCACTTTGTTATAAAGCAGAAACTAACACACCATTGTAAAGTAATTATACACCAATAAAGATGTTAAAAAAAAAAGAATGAACAGAAAATAAAACAAAGGCAAATTATCCAAAAGAAAATAGTTGAGAGAATCTAGCTTCTGCTAAATGAATGTGGCATGGTAGGCCTGCTACATAGGAAGCAGATATGTCAGAGAGAAGATGAGGAAATAAGGGAAGGAAAAGCCATCAGTAACATTGTTTAAGATGAAGGGTATAGAGGAAGTCAACAAAAACATGACTATCATATTATATTGTATTAAAAATCTCTCAAGAATATTTACAAGAACACAGAAATAAAGTTTGGTTAGAGTAGCTAAAAACCAGAGCAGGGAAAGCAGAAGGAAAGAGAGGCTGAGAGAGGGAATTCATTGCAAACATCCAGGATCTAAATTAATTCAGAAACGTGGTTAAATCATAACTGAGTATCAGGATTTACAACACAAATGTCATTTAAAAATCAGAGGCTATTGATGTATCCTAAAGGGCTGACAGACATAAAGGATTGCATGCAATTGTAGTATATGAAATAAGAATAATTAGAGAGAAATATGTTTTATCTGTGCAAACTACTAGGTTAATATTTTCACTGTTGTTCAGAAGAATTGCAGGCAGATAGGATTTGGTTCCAATCTCCACGGGAATCCTGTTGTCCTTCTTCAAGCTGAACCTACTGAAATACGCCATACTTGGAATGAAACATACATCATTTAAAGAGGGGAGAAGGTGGGAGTTGTGATCTAGCATATCCCGTGCCCCACCCATTTCCTCACTCTTGATGGTGTTGTCTCCCCTGACAACATGTATGATGTTCACAATTAGGTCAAGTTCCTAAAGCTGCCAACTTCCCTCTCCTCAAGGCCAGATGGGTAATTTCTGTTTTCCACTGGTCTGATCGTCTGGCTGCCATCTTTGTTCTCCCTATTGGCCTGGAGGATGGTATAGCACACAGAAGTCCTTACTGAATTCACCCAACAAGACTTAAATGATAGCTGGCAAAGCCTGTCTTTACTGAACACTGAAATGTCTCTAATGAGGAGAGATGTCCTTCAAAGTAGGATGGGCTTGGACTTTATTACTGTCTTGCAAGGAGACATCTATGCCGTTATCTAAGCAGAATGTTGTATTCATACCTGATGAGTCTGCTAACGTGTCATCTTTATTAAATTACATGAGGACACAAGTAAATGTCCTGAGTGACCTGACCTCCAACTTGGGGATTTAAAAAAAATCAGTGATTCAGATCTGGGCCCCTTCATGAAAAAATTTCTTATTTATTATGAGAATCATTATTCTAACCTGTGTTTTCTCTTGCATGTGCCTATATTGATGCTCTAGCATCTGTCTCCAATGTAACCAGATAGCAGCAAAAGTAGCCACCTCCATGCTAATGAAACCCCTTGCTAACCTCTCATGGCACATTGTGGTAGAGGTGGGGGAAGCATGTAAGATTGTAAGAGTCAGTCACAAGGGGTGGGGTGTTGGAAGAGGTCATCGAGAGGAAGTGACTGCTGACTGACATGCAAGCTGGACCCGGGCAAGTGGAGGCTCCTTATCCCCTCCCCTGTTCTTGGAATGTACATTCCACCCATTGCTCCTATCATGGGAACCACTTCAAGGATGCAACCTTGAGAGAGTAAGGTGTGGTTGAGAACATCTGGATGGTGTAGGTGACTGAACCCCATTAAGACCTCTATACAAACTTTTAAGCTTCTCACAGGTGGGTGTGGAGATCTACTTGTCTTGTGGTCATCCAAGACAAATTTCATATATAAGTCCCCTTGCTTATGAAACCTGCCACCTACCAATCTGGAGTGCTCTGCCCCTTTCTTTGGTCTCTCCTTTCCTTCCCTATATGGGGCCAGTGTCAAATTTCACCCAGGGATCTCCTGAGGTTGCAAACCAACATAGGCACTCAAAAAATTGTCTTTCACTGATGTGCGGGTAAGGTTGTATTAGAAAAGTGTCAGGCATATACTAGGTGCTTCATGAATGCTTACTTAATTCTCCACTGTGTGAGGAAAATTATTCTGGCATATAGTTTGGCCTATACTAGGTGCTCCATGCAGGTTTGTTTTCTTCCCCTATGTGTGGGTGTGTTGTACTTGAGTAATGTCAGTTATATATTAGGTGCTAATGCATGCATGCCTTCTCCTCCCTGTGAGTGAGTAACGTTATATGAGATTAGTGTTTGGCATGTACCTGGAGTTCAGTGCTTGGCTTAGCTTAACCTATGTGTGAAATATATGAATGTATTCTTTAGTCTATTAAGAGAAAGTTGTACTAAAAAACTGGTACACACAGGCGCTTAATACCTGCCTGCTCCCTTTTTCTTAATTTTGGATTATATTGTATTAAAATAGTGCTTGGCAATACCAGATGTTCCTTGCATGCCTGTTTTCACCCCCTATGAATGAGTAAATTGTACTAGAATCATGCCTGAAAAATATTAGGCACTTAATAATACTTGTATTATTCCATTGATTTGTAAGTGACGTTGCACTAGAAAAGTACGTGGCATATACTTGGCACTTAATATATATTCAATTCCATTTCCGGTGTCAGAGTAAACATTTACTAGAATAGAACCTGCAATATTCCAGGTGTTCATTGCATGTTCCTTCCTCCTATGTGTGAATAAAGTTGTACTAGAATAAACCCTTGAATATTGTGATGGTTCAATGCATAATCACCGTGGGGGAAAAGTTGCAAGAATAGTACTTGGCATAAGCACTGGATGCATGCTTATTTCCCCCTTTATGTGAGAAATGTACTAGAAGAATACTTGGCTTCATCATGCTCATTTCCTTCTCAGATGTGTGAGTAAGGTTGCCTGCCATGTGCTAAGTTCTGAATGCATGTTTGTTTTCTGCTCACTCTGTGTGAGTAAAGTTTTACTAGACCAGAATGTGCCATAGAGCAAGAGTTCAATCCACACTTGTTTCCTTTCCCTTATATGTGTGTAACTTTGTACAAAAAGTGTATGTGACCTTTCCTAGGAGATCAATGCATTTATGCTTCCTTCTCCTACATGTGGGTGAATTGGTACTAGAAATGTAGCAGGCAGAGATGCTCAGTGTATGCTGGTTCTCTTCCCACTATTAATGAGTCAGGTTGTCCTAGAATTGTTCTTGACATATACTCAGTACTCAATTCAATCTTATTTCCTTTTCCTATGGGTGAGTGATGTTTTCTACACCAGGACCCCACATACACTATACACTCAATGCAAGCTCGTTTCTTGTCCCTATGTTTGAGTATGATTGCCCTGGAATAGTGCTTGGGATGCGCTAAGTACTCTATGCCTACTCAATTTCTCCCCATTGATGTGAGTAATGTTGAAGCAGAATCGTCCTAGACATATATTAGAGACTCGATGCATGCATATTTCCTTCCAATTATATGAGACTAAATTTGTACTACAGATTTACCAGGCACTCAAAAAAATTATATGCCCTTCACTAATGTATGTGTAACATTGTACAGAATACTGCTTGGCATGTACTAGGTGTTCAGTGCATGCTTACTCAGTTCTCCTTTGTGTGGGTAATATTATTTATTCTCGCATAAATTTTGGTATAGGATAGTTGCTCCAGGCAGGCTGTTTTCTTCCCCTATGTGTGAGTACATTGTACCAAATAATGCCAGGTATATATTAGGTACTTGTATCAGTCAGGGTTTTCTATAGAAAGAGAACCAATACATACAGATAGAGATATACATATGTATCCCATACACACATATGACATTCATCTATGTATATAAACATGTAAATTTCTATATATGGAATACATTACAAGCTTGCTATATGCTACCTTCCTTCCACATATGTGTGAGTAATGATGACTTGAACACTGATTGCCTTGCATAGACCTGGTACTCCATGAACGTTCATTTTCTTGCCATAAATATGAACAAAGTTGTGCTAGAATCATACCTTTTATGCACTAGATTTCTTCTATATTTGCTTCCTCTATGTTTGAATAAGGTGGTGGTAGAATAGGGTGTACCCTAAGGGCTCGATCCATGCTAATTTCCTTTCTTCATGTGTGAGTAATGTTGTACTTAAATAATACTTGCAATTACTGGCAATATTGTGCACGATTTCCTTTTTATCCTATGTGTGAGTAATGTCTTAGTAGAAGACTGTTTAACAGTAATTTGTGCTCCAAGGATACTTGATTCCTTCCCTTAGCTGTGAGCAAGGACATAGTGGAAAACCACCTGGCATATACTAAGTATTCCAAGAAGGCTATGTGAGAGTAATGTTCTACTAGTATAGTATGGGGCATATACCAAGCACTTAATGGATACTTGCTGTCTTTACTCATGTGAGTAATGTTTTTACTAGAAGATTGCCTGGTGTATACCAGGTACATCATGCAGGTTTATCTCATTCCACTTATGCTAGAATAACATTTGACTAGAGTAATTCCTAGCATATGATAGTCAATTGATGCATACGTCCTTCCATTTTTCCAAGGTTTGTGTAATGTTGTGCAGAAGTAACCCTGGTATATAATTTGCACTTACTGTATGCTCATAGTATTTCCCAATGTGAGAGTAATGATGTATCAGAATAGTGTCTAGCATATAATAGACACTAGTTGCATGAATATTTGTCTCCCCATGTGTATGAGTGATGCTGTAACACAAAAGTACCTTACTTAGGCTGGTAGCTCAAAGCATGTCTTTTTCTTTCATGTGATGTGTGAGTAATATTTTACTGCAATCATACTTGACATGTACTAGGTGCTCAATGCCTGTTTATTTGTTTTTCTCTTTATGTGGGGAATGTAGCACTAGAATTGTGCCTGGCATAAACAAATTGTTCACTTACACGTGTTCTCTGCCCCTTATGTGTGAATAATGTTGAACTAGATCGTGCCCTCATGTAAAACTAGCTTCTCTATACATCCTTGTTTTCTTTGCTTATGTGTGTAATGTTGCATATAATAGGGTCTGGCACTTCCTTGTTGCCAATTATATCCTCATTTCATTCTTCAATGAATGAGTAAGTTTGTCACTAATAGCACCTTACATATACTAAGACTCAGTGCATGCTTACTTAATTCCACTATGTGTGAGTAATGATATTCTTTTTTTTTTTTTTTTCGGTACATGGGCCTCTCACTGCTGTGGCCTCTCCCGTTGCGGAGCACAGGTTCCAGACGTGCAGGCTCAGCGGCCATGGCTCACGTGCCCAGCCACTCCACGGCACGTGGGATCTTCCCGGACCGGGGCACGAACCCGTGTCCCCTGCATCGGCAGGCGGACTCTCAACCACTGTGCCACCAGGGAAGCCCGAGCAATGCTATTCTTGAATAATTCCTGGCCTGTACTTGGTAAACTATTCAACCTAATTTTCTTCCCCTCTCAATAAGTAATATTGTCCTAGAATGTTCCCTGGTTGAGTTTATGTGATCAATTCATATTTATGTTTTTTTACTCATATGTGAATAATGTTATAGCAGAATAGAACCTGGCATATATTAGGAGTGCACTGAATGCATTTTTCCTTCTCCCTAACTATGATTTAAGCTGTACTAGAATAATACCTGTCTTATGCAAGTGGTTAAATGTGCAATTGCATCGCTTCTACTGTTTGTGAGTAGTATGGTACCTGGATATTTTTCAGGTACCATTCTAGTACAAGTTTACTGTCAAATTGAGAAAGAAAAGAAGCCTGTGTGTGATAATATACTGGAATAGTGACTGGCATATATTCAATACCCAGTGTGATCTTGTTTCCTTCTGCTATGTGTAAGGTTGTACCAGAATAGGACCTGGCATATGGTGGGCACTCAATGCATCTTGCCTCCTGTTCCCTATGTGTGAATTTGGTAAGTGCCTGACATATACTAGATGCTCAATGCATTCTTTTCCTTTCCTTCTCTCTGTGAATAAAGTTGTAATAGAATAGTTCCTGGCCTTTACTAGATGCTTGGTGTATTCTGTTTTCTCCCCTTATGCTTGAGTAATGCTGTACTAGAATGGTGCCTGGCAATACTAGGTGCTTTTTTCCTTTTTCTATATGTGAGGAAGATTGTACTGTACTAGAATAGGACCTGACAAATATTAGGAACTCAATACCCAGTTGTATTCTCCATTATTTGTGAGTGATGTTGTATTAAAATACTTTCGGGCATACACTTGTCACTTAATGCATGCTTATTTCATATCTGAATAACATTATACTAGCATAGAACCTGGCATACACTAGGCACTCAGTAGACGCCTGCCTGCTGACTTTTTCCTATGTGTGAGTAATACTTTACTAAAATATACTTTAAAGTAAAAAGTAATACTTTAGTACTTGGCACCTATTAGGAGATCAGTGCATGTTACTTTCTTTTCCCAATGTGTGAGTTATGTTGTACCATAGTAGTGTCAGGTATATACAACATTCTCAATTCATGACTGTTTCCTTCCCCTTTATGTGAGCAAATTTGTACCAGAAACTACCTGCCTTATAAAAAGTACATATGGATGATTACTTCTTTTACTCTACTGTGAGCAATGATGGACCTTCTATATCTGAGGCACTCTATGAAATATAATTTCCTTCCCTGTATGTGTAAACAGTGTTATACTAGAACAGTGCTTGATATATTTTTTGCACTCAATACACTCTTGTGACCTTTGTTCTATGTAAGAGTAAAGTGGTACTGGAGTACTGGATGGCATAAATGGGGCACGTAATGCATTTTTACTACTTTTCTCCTAGCAGAAGATAATGTTTTTTAAACAGTCTAGTGGTAGTACCAGGTATGCCAGGAATGCTCATCTTCTTCCTTTGAGTAAGATTGTACGAGAATAGCATCTTGCCTAAATTGATGTCTTGTTTCCCTTCCCTACCTATGAGTACTGTTGTGTTAGAATGGTTCCTTGCATTTACTAGATGATCAAACTATGCTTATTTCTTGCACCTATATGTGAGTAACATTGTGCTAGATTAGTTAGTGCCTGGCACATAGTAGATGCTTAATACAATCTTTGTTTCCTTCTTTTTTATTTTTCAGCATTCAACATTTTTTTGTTGAGGTATAATTTACATATAACGTTATATTAGTTTCAGGTGTACAACATAGTGATTCAATATTTGTATATATTGCTATATGATCACCACAATAAGTCTGTTTAACATCCATCACCACACATAGTTATAATTTTTTTCTTAGTATGGGAACTTTTAAGATCTGCTTTCCTAGCAAATTTCAAATATACAATACAATATTGTTAACAACAGTCACCATGCTGTACAAGATGCGTTTTTAAATTCCAAATCAGCTCATGCAATCTGCTTGGTTTTTCAGTGGTTTCCCAATTCTTTTATGGGTGAATAATGTTCGCTGGAATAAGACTTGGAATATAGTAGACATTTAATGCACGCAAGTTTCTTTCTATGCAAATTTTGCTTTACTAGAACTTTGCCTGGCATATATTAGGTGCTTCCTGCATCTTTATTCTCGCCCCCCCCATTAAGTTTGTACTAAAATAGGACCTTGTAAACACTAAGCACTTAATACATTGTTTTTCCTTCCCCCTTTACGTGAGTAATGATGGATGATCATAGTGCTTGACATTAACTAGTTACTAAGTGCATGTTCCTTTATTTCCTTTATGTGAGGATAATATTTTCCCGAAAGAGTGCCTGTCATATATTTAGCATTAATGCCTACTCATCCCTTTTTACAATATATGACTTATGCTAAGATAGTGCCACATATATGCTGTGTGCTCCTTATGTGTTCATTTCCTTTCTCTGTGGGTGAGTGATGACATACCAGAATAGTGCCTGGTATACTATGTACTTCACTCATGCATGTTTTCTTCCCCTTTATGGAAATAAGATTGTACTAAAACATACTTGCCATGTATTGGATGATTAATTCATGCTTGTTTCTTTCCCTCTATGTGTGTAACATTGTAGTGGGATCATGTCTCGCATATTCTGGGTGCTCAATGTAATCTTGTTTCCTTCCTCCTAATTATGAGTAATGTTATACTAGAGTAGTGTCTGATCTCTACTAAGCTCTGAATTTATGCTCATTCCCTTCCTTTATGTGTGAACAACATTATAAACTAGTACAGTGTCATGTCCCTGGCTATGAATTCACGCTCCTTTCCTTCCCCACATATAAGTGTTTAATAGAATGGTACCTGACATATACTAGGCAATTAATGCGACTTCCATCTTTCCCTTTGTGTGAGTAATGTGGTACTAAAATAATGCCTGGCATATACTAGATGCTTCACACAGAGTCCTATCACTGCCCCTTGTATGTATAAGTGGTTTTCACTAGAATAATAACTGGTGTATACTATGTGTTCCACACATGCTCATTTCCTTCCCCTATAGGCTAGTAAAGATGTGTTAGAACAGTGCCTGGCATGTACTAGGTGCTACATTCATGGTCATTTTCTCTCTGTGTGTAACTGTGTGTTAGAACTGTACCTTGCATATCCTAGCTGCTGGGTCTTGCTTCCTCCCACCCTATGTGAGCACTGTAGTAATAGAAGAGTACCTGGAGCATATAAGGCTTTAAACTTTAATGTATGCTTCTTTGTTTCCCCCATGGTTGAATAACGTTAAAATAGAAATTGTGCCTGGTGTATAACAGACAATCAATTCCTGCCTGTCTCCTTCATCCCATGTGCGAGTAATGTTGAACTAGAATAATGCCAGACATGTATTAGCTGCTCTATTCTGCTATATGGAATTTTGTACTAGAACAGCACCTGGAACTTATTAGGTATTTAATGCATGCTCACTCATTTCCACGTATGTGTGAATAAATATTCTACTAGAAATTAGCCTGACATGTGCGGACACGTCCTTGCCCCCTGAGTGAGTAATGTATTAATAGTGCCTGGCATATACAAGGTATTCAAGCATGAGAGCTTTCTTCAATGTGTTAACAAGATGGTGTGTGATACTGTGTTTACTGGTTTATGTTGAAATATTGTGTTTGGTGTACGTGATACTGTAGTTAGTGATGTGTATGTGAGGCCCTGTGTTTAGTGGTATGGACTATGTATGACACGGTGATTAGTGTGTGAGATGTGTGTTAGTGGTATGTGATGTTTACAATGCTAGTTTAGTGATGTCTGTGAGATACTGGGGCTAGTTGCTTATCATGTGTGATATTATGTTTAATATTGTATATGTAGCAGACTGTTAATAATGTGTGTATGAGAAACTGTGTGCAGTGGTGTGTGACGTATGTGATACAGTGTTTCATGATGATTTTAGGTCACTGGGTTTTTAAAGTAGTTGTGAGTCGTGCCTAATGACGTGATGTGCAATGTTGTATTTAGTAATGTGTGTAAAGTATTGTGTTAATAATATGTGTGTGCAGTTAATGATATTGGGTGTGTGTGATCATCTGTTTAGTGAGAAGTTTGAATCACTGTGTTTAGTGAAGTATGTGAGAGACACTGCATTTACTTTTCCGTGGTGTGTGTGTGATACTGGGTTTAGTGATATGTGTATGAAGCACTGTGTTTATCAAGGTGTGTGAGATATATTTTTATTGATACATGACATGAGTAATACTATGATGAGTAATTATGAGACTACATGGTATTGTTGTGATCAGATACAATGCACGAGACATTGCTTTAATAATGTGTGAAATGTTAATAAAACGTCTTAAGTGATAATTGTTAAGTAGTGTGTGTGTGTGTGTGTGTGTGTGTGTGTGTGTGTGTGTGTGTGAATCTCTGAGTTTAATGGTGTGTGATGTGTGTAGATTCTGTAAAGATATGGTTTACAGACACCGGGTTTAGTGTTGTGCTGTTTTATGATACTGTGTCTAGTGATGTGTGTTTGAGATACTGTGTTTGTCAGGGGTTGTGTAAGACACTCTGTTTAATCATGTATGTGTGAGTCACTGCTTTTAGTGGTATGACGTGTGTGTGTGTGTGATATGTATTTAATAATTTGTGTGTCAGACACTGTGCTTAGTGGTGTGTTGTGTTTGATAAAGTGTTTAGTGATGTTGGTGCTAGGCTCAGTGTTAAGTGATGTGTGTATTAGACAGTGAGTTAGTGGTGTGTTGTATGTGTGTTATAATGATTTTAGTGAAACAGGTGTGAGACATTGTGTTTATTTGTGTGTGTGTCTGAGGCACAGTATTAGTGGCAATTTTTGTTGGTGATGATGTGTTTAGTGATGTGTGTGAGAGGCATAGTGTTTGTTCAGGTGTGTGCAAAACATGCACCTAACACTATTAAACACAGCATATCAACATAGATCACCAAACAAACAAGGACATGTACCATGCAGTGCCAACACACAGTGTTTCACACATGTATGACAATATGTGTTCACACATGTACTAGCACAAATAAATACAGTGTGTCACATATATAATGTGAAGCTGTAATAGGGAAGAACAAATCTGACTCCATATTAGATCTCTTTCTTTTACTTTAACCTTTGTACTCTATTGCTTTTGCTTCCAATTGAGAATGTTGCCTATAGCCTGAAATGTACAGGTTAGTCCATTCTCAAGGTTCTGACCTTTAAGGGTGTAATGCTTTTCCATTCATATATAGAAAAAAAAAAGTTGCAGAACAGAGAATAACAATTGTCTTGCTGGAGATTTACAGGAACATCATGACCTGACCTACCTGGACGGTTGCAAGAACAAAGGGTTCTGACACCAAGAAGTTTGCAACAACCAACCACGTCCCTCCTTCACCTTGCCTTTAAAAATGCTTTGCTGAAACCCCTTGGGGAGTTTGGGGTTTGGGGGGGTATGAGCCACCCATTCTTCCTGCATGGCCCTGCAATAAACCTTTCTCTCCTCCAAACTCTGACGTTTTGGTATTGTTGATATTCAGTATTTGGTTTGGTTTTGGCCTCAGTGTGTATCAGGCACATGAACTTGCCTTTGTTAACACAACAAAGTGGTATATGCACCAAGTATTTTTAAATATACTGGTTCATACATATATCACTATGTACAGTAACAAACATACATACCACTATTAAACACAGTGTTTCAACTTATATCACTAACCAAAATACTACACTGCAACACACACTGCCAAACATAGTGCTGAACACAGTTCTTTAACATATGTCACTAAGGAAGAAGTAAATATAGCACTTCTGCTAGACAGATACATGCTCACACATGTATCATCTTATGCAGTAACACACACATGAACTACTAAACAGAATTTAAATATATATTGCTAAAAGAGGTGTAGGTACCATGCACTGCTATATTAAATGGTACACACATACGTCTCTGTACCAGTAACTCATATATCTAACAGTATTAAACAGAGTTTCAACATACATCACTGACAAAGTACTTCACACAGACCGCTAAACACCAGGCTTCATGCAGGGTGACACAGACCTAGCACTAGTAACACAATATGTCACAACATAAACCTAAACAATTAGTACACATACCACACATTGCTGAGCCCAGTGTTTCTCACATATATCACTAAACACAATGCCGCACACAACTGAACGCAGTGTCACACATATATTTCATTAAATACTGTACCATATACACCCTGTACTACTAAACACAATGTTCAACTTTATATCACTAAAAAAACATAAACTCCTGACACGTAACACTAAACACAGTAGCACACATACCAAGCACAACTAAACGCAGTCCCTCACACATATATCGCCAAAGAGAGTAGCCCATACACCAGGCTCCCGGAAGGATGGTATTTCACATATGTGTCATCAACACAGTGGCACTCACAATAGTCAACAATAAATGCAGCATTTCACACATATTACTAAACACAGTAGCACACACACAGCACCAGACTCAGTGTCACATGTATGTTACTCACAGGGTAGCACAGCCATCACATGCTGCTAAACACAGTATCTCACATTATATTACTAAACAAAGTTGCATACCACCTGGCACAACTGAAAACAATGTTTCACATGGACATCACTAAGCAGAGTAGCAAGCTCACCAGGCACCATCAAACTGAGTGTCTAACACATGTCTCCAAACAAAGTAGAAATTAGAAGAACTTCTAATCAGAGCTTCTCACAAATACATCACTAATCAGTAGCACACGACCACATTTACTAAATATTGTCACACTTATATTAATGCACAGAGTTGCAAAATTATTGCATAGATTTAAACATAACTCATACTATATAAAACAATATTCCTTCAAATACACACCTCTAAGTACACTATCTCATACACCACATACCTTTAAGCCCTGTGGCTCACACCCACACATTACTAAATAAAAATTCTTACCACACATGCCACTAAATGCATTATCACACATCCATATAACACAAACCAAGTGTTTCAAACAGAAATAATTGAACATAGTCTAATACACATCCCATTAAATACAATGTAACACATGCATATCCCTAAGTACAACAAAAAACACACCACAGACCACTAACAATGTCTCACTGGTAGATCAGTAAACACAGAAGCACACACAGCAGGCACGACCAAAAAAAGTGTCTTTTACAAATATTACTAAACAAAATGACACACATACTTTTCACCGGGAACAGTGTCTTACACATATATCACTAAACAGAGTAATACACACCAGAGATACCACAAAGTACAATCTCACACATATAACACTAAATAGAATAGCAAATACACAAGCAGCATGAAACAGTGTCTCACACATATATCACCGAACACAATAGCACACACACCACTGAATTCAGATCTTCGCCCATGATTCACTGTGTGAAGCAGCACAGGGTGAATCATCACTAAGCACAGTATCTCAAGCAATATTACTTAAGCACAGTAGGAAACACACCTGGAATCCCTAAAGGCAGTGTCTCTCACATATATCACTAAACAAAATAGCAAGCATCCAGGTGCTGTTAAACACAGCACCTCACACAAATCACTCAACACAGTAGCCAAAACCAGGCTATGTCCACAGTGTTTTGCTACTTTATAACCAGCCTAGTAGCCCACACACCAGGCACCACTAAGCACAGTGTCTCACACATGTATCACTGAAACACTAGCACAGATATTAGGCACTATTAACATAGTAGCTCACAAATATATCACTAGACAAAATATTACACAAAACAGGCACTCCAGCTAATGTTTTGCACACATATATCACTAAACATAGTAGCAGTCACACCAATAAACACAATACTGCACATATATATCAATAAACATGGTAGCACATATTTCTCTAAAGAGAATACCACCCACACCAGGCAGGGCTGAATACACTGTCTCACACATATGTATGATACACATGTCACTGTCACAACAGCACCTGCACCACTGAGCCAAAGGTTCCAGATGTACATCATTAAACAGATTAGCTCACCTCAGTGCAACACTAAGCACAGGATCTCACATACCACTACACACAGTGCCACACACACTTGTCTTTATTTAACTCAATATCTCACTCATGTATCACTGAACAAAGTTGTGAATACACTAGGTAAAACTAAACACAGGGTGTCACTAAAGAGCACAGCAAATAAACAACCAAATGTCACTAAACAGACCACACACACAGCCCACAATGGCACACACAACAGGCACCTCAAATTACAGTGTCTCAGACCTATATCACTAAACACAAGTTTCCACACACAAGCCACTACTGACACAATGTCTCATAGCAATGAAAAAACGTGAACCAGTAGAGTATCACACACATAGCAATGAAAAAACATAGCAATGAAACATAGCAATGAAAAACATAGCAATGAAAAAAAATGAACCAGTAGAGTATCAGACACATAAGTCACTAATATAGTAGCACATAAACAGCTAAATGCAATGTCTCAGAAAATATTACTAAACGATGTATCACACACACTTGGCCTCACTAAACACAATTTCAAATTCATATGCCACTTAAGAAAGTAGCAAACACACCGGGCACTTATAAACAAAGTGCCTCTCACACAGATATCTAAGCAGAGTATCACACACAGAAGAAACCACTAAATGGATTGTCTCACACATATATCACTAAACCCAATCAGAGGATGGGTAGACCAATGGTAATCCCTGTTGGTCCTCTACAAAGGCCCTGAACAAATCTCCACTATTTACCCCAGTTTGGAAGAATTAGAAGGGTGAGAAGATAAAAATGACAATGAGAAACTTGACTGAATTGCCAAGGGTGATAGTCCAGGAAATTAAGCAAATTGGAATGTTTGAACAGACTTGATATCAAGTGGTTGTCTATCTTTTAGCTGCATGTATTCAGGGGATGGATAGTCAGTCTAACTGTAGAACACCTCCCCTGCCTAGTATTGTAGAACAGAATGGACATAAGTTTACTTTCCAAAATACATTAACTATGTTACTGAATGCAAATTTGTGTCCCCAACGCACAGCAAGGCCAAATGAACAGAAACATTGGAGTTAGGAGCAAAGAAAGATTTATTTCAGGGCTGTGCAAGGAGAATGGGTGGCTCATGCCCCCAAATCCCCAAATTCCTGGAAGGGTTTCAGCAAAGCACTTTTAAAGGTAAGGTAAGGAGAGATGTGGTTAGTTGTTGCAAACTTCTTGGTGTCAGAATCCTTTGTTCTTGCAGCTGTCCACATAGGGACAGGTCATAATGACCCTGTAAACCTCCAGCGAGACAAATGTTATTCTCTGTTCTGTAACTTTTTATCTCTAGATGAATGGACTCTCAGAACCCCGAGAATAAGCAATCCTGTATAGTTCAGGCTACAGGGAATATTGTTTTACAAAAGGTACAGAGCCCGCATGACTCAGCACAGGCAACAAAGTACAAAAGTTAAAGTAAAAAGGAACATCTAATATGGAGTCAGATTTGTTCTTCCCTATCACAGTGAGAATCTATAGAATTGCCTGAGCCCCATGCAATCTCTACAGATTGTTATTTTAAAACAGTATAAAATAACTGGCAGAAAAAAAAAGAAAATACTGTTCAAATTAGTGACATGTTAGAAGCTGGAGTGCTGGTACCAAAAAAATCGCTATAATAACTCAGTGTGGCTGATGGAAAAGGCAGATGGTTCATGGAGACTAATAGTAGACTGTCAAGGATTGAATAAAATAGTTCCACCTATAGCATCAGCAGACTCTGAAATAGTTTGAAGTGTGGGGAAGAAAAACATTAAAGGAGACTCAATAGTTGGTCTTGCCTGTGCTTTTCCCCACTACCGATCTCAGTTTCTTCATGTAGGAAGGATCCTAAGCTATATTTACTGTATTACTGCAGGGTTATTCACATTTACCTGCTTACTGTCAGTAACTGGTTGGAAGAAATTTGATCTTGATGCAGGTCCCAACTGTAATAATACACTACATTGACGATATGATAATATAGAAACTGAAGCGTGAGATAGGACTGATTTAAGTACAGTGATGACACACATGACTCATGGAGGCTGTTTAATAAATCCAGCAAAGACCCAAGGGTCCACCCAAACAGTGAATGTCTTCAGAATAAACTGGGCAGGAGCTACCTGTGACATTCTGTAAGCAACTCAAAATCAACTGCTTACACCGCCTACCTTTGGAACTAATCAAGAAACACAACACCTGGTCCAGTTATCTGTATTTATGAAGATACATATTTCACATCTGGGAATAGTGCTAGCCCCTATCAATAAACTCCCCCAAGGAAGGCCACATTTGAATGTGGGCTGGAAAAAATGACAGACTAGCTGTGAGTTATAAAAGGTGGTAACTCAGTCAAAGCCTTTGGATCCTTATAATTCACACTCAGATATGATTTTCAGAGTATCTGCAGTTTACACTTATGCAAACTGGAGAGGGCTGACATGCATGCTGTTTTCTTCACAGTGATGGGAAAACTGGGCAACAGTAACAGCCCCAAATAATGCTTTCATCATTTTAGTAACATGTTATTAGAGTAATGCTTGACACACAGTAGCTGTTCCAAGCATTGTTACCTTTCCTAAGTGTGCAAACGGTGGGGCTAGAATATTACTTAGATTATATGCAGTACTAAATTCCTGCTTGTTTCTTTCCACCTATGTGTGATGTGAGTAATGTTCTAAAATAGTGCCTGGTAATAATTGGTGATCAATGCCCCTTGTCTCCTTAGCTCTGTGTGAGTAATGTAGTTTCAGAATAGTACCTGCTGGATAGTCAATTCTCTATGCATACTCCTCTTCCCCCCACCCCCACTACGTATGAGAAAGATTATTATCGGGTACATAATAGGCACTCATTTTATGCTCTTGTTCTTCCACTGATGTGTGTTTAATGTTCTAGAATAGTGTCTGGCATATACCAGGTGCTGAGTGCAGAGTCTTACTTTTTTTTCGGATTGGTGTTTTTTTGTTTGTTTTTGTTTTTTTTTTGTTTTTTTTTTTTGCGGTACGCGGGCCCCTCGCTTATGTGGCCTCTTCCGTTGCGGAGCTCCGGATGTGCAGGCCTAGCGGCCATGGCTCACGGGCTTATCCGCTCCGCGGCATGTGGGATCTTCCCGGGCTGGGGCACGAACCCGCGTCCCCTGCAACGGCAGGCGGACTCTCAACCACTGTGCCACCAGGGAAGCCCCAGTGTTTTTTTTTTAATAACAATCCTGATTTGTTATCATTGATGTAAACCACTGAAGGTCAAGGAATACTTTGTCTAAGTGTCACTGATAGCACTGGTTAAGACCACTCACCTTAATCAACTACAAACCAGAGGGAAACTACTGGAGCTCTGAAACACAATGAAAACCCAAGTCTGTGAATTTACTGTTTCAAACCTGGCATTTCCATATCAGTGTTCCCCATCTGAAAGATTTATTTTCTAGAAATGCTTGTTTTTATTTGTGAGATATTTAATGGCATAGTAGTCATATTATTCAAAGAAATATTAAGTCTGACTCATAACAAAGTAGAAGTAAAATCTATAACTTTTTGAGTTGAATTGTGCTATTTTAATAAGCTTTTTATTTTGGAATAATTTTTAGACTTACAGAAAGTTTCCAAAGATAGTACAGAGAGTTCCTGCATACCCTTCATCTAGTGCCCCTATAGTTAACATTTTACATTGTCTTGGCACTTTATTCAAAACAAGCAAGTGACATTGGTATATTTATTAATTTCCTAATGTTGCTATAGCAAGTTGCTACAACCTTGGTAGCTTAAAAGAACAGATGTTTATTCTCTCACAGTTCTGGAGGCCAGAAGTCCAAAATCAAGATGTCCCCAGGACCATACTTCCTCTAAAGGCTTTAAAGGCAATTATGCTCTTTGATTCTTCTAATCTCTGGTAGTTGGTGGGATTTCTTGGATTTGTGGCTCCAATCTCCAGTCCCTGTTTCATGAGCACATTGCCTCCTCCTCTTCTGTGCGTCTCTCTGTGTTTCTCTTATAAGGTCACTTGTCACTGGATTTATTTATTTTTTATTATTATTATTATTATTTTAACATGTTTATTGGAGTATATTTGCTTTAAAATGATGTGCTATTTTCCACTGTATAGCAGGGTAAATCAGCTATACATATACATATATCCCAATATTTACTTCCTGTTGCATCTCCCTCCCACACTCCCTATCCCACCCCTCTAAGTGATCACAAAGCACTGAGCTGATCTCCCTGTGCTATGTGGCTGCTTCCCACTAGCCATTTTACATTTGGTAGTGTATATATGTCCATGACACTCTCTCACTTCATCCCAGCTTACCCTTCCAACTCCCCATGTCTTCAAGTGCATTCTCTATGTCTGCGTCTTTATACCTCTCCTGCCCCTAGGTTTTTCAGAACAAATATTTTTTCTTTCTTTTAGATTCCATATATATGTGTTACATACAGTATTTGTTTTTGCCTTTCTGACTTATTTCACTCTGTATAACAAAATCTAGGTCCATCCACCTCACTACAAATAACTCAATTTCATTTCTTTTTATGGCTGAGTAATATTCTATTGTATATATGTGCCACATCTTCTTTATACATTCATCTGTCAATGGACACCTAGGTTGCTTCTGTGCCCTGGGTATTGTAAATAGAGCTGCAATGAATATTGTGGTAGATGATTCTTTTTGAATTATGGTTTTCTCAGGGTGTATGCCAGCTAGTGGTATTGCTGGGTCGTACGGTAGTTCTATTTTTAGTTTTTAAAGGAACCGCCATACTATTCTGCATAGTGGCTGTACCAATTTACATTCGCACCAACAGTGCAAGAGGGTACCCTTTTCTCCACACCCTCTCCAGCATTTATTGTTTGTAGATTTTTTGATAATGGCCATTCTGAATGGTGTGAGGTGATACCTCATTGTAGTTTTGATTTGCTTTTCTCTAATGATTAGTGATGTTGAGCAACCTTTCATGGGTTTGTTGGCAATCTGTATATCTTCTTTGGAGAAATGTCTATTTATGTCTTCTGCCCATTTCTGGATTCAGTTTGTTTTTTTTGATATTGAGCTGCATGAGCTGCTTGTAAATTTTGGAGAATAATCCTTTGTCAGTTGTTTCATTTGCAAATATTTTCTCCCATTCTGAGGGTTGTCTTTTCGTCTTGTTTATGGTTTCCTTTGCTGTGCAAAAGATTTTAAGTTTCATTAGGTGTCATTTGTCTATTCTTTGTTATTATTTTCATTTTTCTAGGAGGTGGGTCAAAAAGGATCTTACTGTGATTTATGTCATAGAGTGTACTTCCTATGTTTTCCTCTAAGAGTTTTATAGTGTCTGGCCTTACATTTAGGTCTTTAATCCAGTTTGAGTTTATTTTTGTGTATAGTGTTAGGGAGAGTTCTAATTTCATTCTTTTACATGTAGCTATCCAGTTTTCCAGCACCACTTATTGAAGAGGCTCTCTTTTCTCCATTGTATATTCTTGCCTCCTTTATCAAAAATAAGATGACCATATGTTCATGAGTTTATCTATGGGCTTTCTATCCTGTTCCATTGATCTATATTTCTGTTTTCATGCCAGTACCATACTGTCTTGATTACTGTAGGTTTGTAATAGAGTCTCAAGTCAGGGAGCCTGATACTTCCAGCTCCATTTTTCTTTCTCAAGATTGCTTTGGCTATTCGGGGTCTTTTGTGTCTCCATACAAATTGTGAAATATTTTGCTCTAGTTATGAGAAAAATGCCATTGGTAGTATGATAGGGATTGCATTGAATCTGTAGATTGGTTTGGGTAGTATAATCATTTTCACAATATTGATTCTTGCAATCCAAGAACATGATATGTCTCTCCACCTGTTTGTATCATCCTTAATTTCTTTCATAATGTCTTATAGTTTTCTGTGTACAGGTCTTTTTTCTCCTTAGGTAGGTTTATTCTTAGGTATGTTATTCTTTTAGTTGCAATGGTAAATGGGAGTGTTTCCTTACTTTATGTTTCAGATTTTTCATCATTAATGTATAGGAAAGCAAGAGATTTCTGTGCATTAATTTTGTATCGTGCTACTTTACCAAATTCATTGATTACCTCTAGTAGTTTTCTGGTAGCATCTTTAGGATTCTCTATGTATAGTATCACATCATCTGCAAACAGTGACAGCTTTACTTCTTCTTTTCCGATTTGGATTCCTTTTATTACTTTTCATTCTCTGATTGCTGTGGCTAAAACTTCCAAAACTATGTTGAATAATAGTGGTGAGAGTGGACAACCTTGTCTTGTTCTTGATCTTACAGGAAATGTTTTCAGTTTTTCACCATTGAGAAAGATGTTGGCTGTGGCTGTGGTTTGTCATATGTGGCCTTTATTATGTTGAGGTAAATTTCCTCTATGCCTACTTTCCGGAGGGTTTATAATCATAAATGTGTGTTGAATTTAGTCAAAAGCTTTTTCTGCATCTATTGAGATGATCATATGGTTTTTCTCCTTCAATTTGTTAATATGGTTTATCACACTGTTTGATTTGCATATATTGAAGAATTCTTGCATTCCTGAGATAAACTCCTCTTGATCATGGTGTATGATTATTTTAATGTGCTGTTGGATTCTGTTTGCTAGTATTTTGTTGAGGAGTTTTGCATCTATGTTCGTCAATGATATTGGCCTGTAGTTTTCTTTCTTTGTGACATCTTTGTTTGGTTTTGGTATCAGGGTGATGGTGACCTCGTAGAATGAGTTTGGGAGTGTTCCTCCCTCTGCTATATTTTGGAAGAGTTTGAGAAGGACAGGTGTTACCTTTTCTCTAAATGTTTCATAGAATTCAATTGGGAAGCTATCTGATTCTGGTCTTTTGTTTGTTGGAAGGTTTTTAATCACAGTTTCAATTTCAGTGCTTGTGATTGGTCCATTTATATTTTCTACTTCTTCCTGGATCAGTCTTGGAAGGTTATACCTTTCTAAGGATTTGTCCATTTCTTCCAGGTTGTTCATTGTATTGGCATAGAGTTGCTTGTAGTAATCTCTCATGATCTTTTGTATTTCTGCAGTGTCAGTTGTTATTTCTCCTTTTTCATTTCTAATTCTATTGATTTGAGTCTTCCCCCTTTTTTTCTTGATGAGTCTGGCTAATGGTTTATCAATTTTGTTTATCTCCTCAAAGAAGCAGCTTTTAGTTTTATTGATCTTTGCTATTGTTTCCTTCATTTCTTTTTCATTTATTTCTGATGTGATCTTTATGATTTCTTCTGCTAACTTTGGGATTTTTTGTTCTTCTTTCTCTAGTTGCTTTAGGTGTAAGGTTAGGTTTTTTACTTGAGATGTTTCTTGTTTCTTGAGGTAGGCTTGTATAGCTATAAACTTCCCTCTTAGAACTGATTTTGCTGCACCCCATAGGATTTGGGTCATCATGTTGTCATTGTCATTTGTTTCTAGGTATTTTTTGATTTCCTCTTTGATTTCTTCAGTGATCTCTTGGTTATTTAGTAGTGTATTGTTTAGCCTCCATGTATTCATATTATTTACAGATTTTGTCCTGTAATTGATATCTAGTCTCATCGTCTTGTGGTCTGAAAAGATACTTGATATGATTTCAATTTTCTTAATTTTACCAAGGCTTAATTTGTGACCCAAGATATGATCTATCCTGGAGAATGTTCCCTGAGCACTTGAGAGAAAGTGTATTCTGTTGTTTTTAGATGGAATGCCCTATAAATATCAATTAAGTGCACCTTGTTTAATGTGTGATTTAAAGCTTGTGTTTCCTTGTTTATATTCATTTTGGATGATCTCTCCATTGGTGAAAGTGGGGTGTTAAAGTCCCCTACTATTATTGTGTTACTATCGATTTCCCCTTTTATGGCCGTTAGCATTTGCCTCATGTTTTGAGGTGTTCCTATGTTGGGTGCATACATATTTACAATTGTTATATCTTCTTGGTTTGATCTCTTGATCATTATATAGTGTCCTTCTTTGTCTCTTGTAATAGTCTTTATTTTAAAGTCTATTGTGTCTGATATGAGAATTGCTATACCAGCTTTGTTTTCCATTTGCATGGAATATCTTTTTCCATCCCCTCACTTTCAGTCTGTATGTGTGCCTAGGTCTGAAGTGGGTCGCTTGTAGACCGCATATATACGGTTCTTGTTTTTGTATCCATTCAGCCTGTCTATGTCTTTTGGTTGGAGCATTTAGTCTATTTACATTTAAGGTAGTTATCAATATGTATGTTCCTATTACCATTTTATTAATTGTTTTGGGTTTATTATTGTAGGTTTTTTCCTTCCTTGTGTTTTCTTACTAGAGAAGTTCCTTTAGCATTTGTTGTAAAGCTGGTTACATGGTGCTGAATTCTATTAGCTTTTGCTTCTCTGTAAATGTTTTAAGTTCTCTGTCTGATCTGAATGAGATCTTTGCTGGGTAGAGTAATCTTGGTTGTAGGTTTTTCCCTTTCATCACTTTAAATATGTCCCTTCTGGCTTACAGAGTTTCTGCTGAAAGATCAGTTGTTAATCTTATGAGGATTCCCTTGTATGTTATTTGTTGTTTTTCCCTTGCTGCTTTTCATATTTTTTCTTTGAATTTAAATTTTGATAGTTTGATTAATATGTGTCCTGGCATGTTTCTTCTTGGATTTATCCTGTATGGTACTCTCTGCACTTCCTGGAATTGTCTATTTCCTTTCCCATATTAGGGAAGTTTTCAACTATAATCTCTTCAAATATTTTCTCAGTCCCTATCTTTTCCTCTTCTTCTGTGACCCTTATATTTCAAATGTTGGTGCATTTAATGTTGTCCCAGCAGTCTCTGAGACTGTCCTCAATTCTTTTCATTCTTTTTTCTTTATTCTGCCTTGTGGTAGTTATTTCCACTATTTTATCTTCCACATCACTTATCCGTTCTTCTGCCTCAATTATTCAGTTATTGATTCCTTCTGGAGAATTTTAAATTTCATTTATTTTGCTGTTCATCATTGTTTATTTGCTCTTTAGTTCTTCAAGGTCCTTGTTAAACATTTCTTTTATTTTCTCCATTCTATTTCCAAGATTTTGGATCATCTTTACTATCATAACTCTTTATTCTTTTTCTGGTAGACTGCCTATTTCCTCTTCATTTGTTTGGTGATAGGTTTTTCCCTTGCTACTTCATCTGCTCTGTGTTTCTCTCTCTTCTCATTTTGCCCAACTTACTGCATTTGGGGTCTCTTTTTCACAGTCTGAAGTTTCATAGTTCCCATTGTTTTTGGTGTCTGCCCCCAGTGGGTAATATTGGTTCAGTGGGTTGTGTAGGCTTCCTGTTGGAGGGGACTGGTGCCTGTGTTCTGGTGGATGAGGCTGGATCTTGTCTTTTTGGTGGGCAGGACCAGGTCTGGTGGTGTGTTTTGGCATGCCTGTGACCTTCTTATGGTTTTAGTCAGCCTCTCTGCTAATGGATGGGGTTGTGTTCCTTTCTTGCTAGTTGTTTGGCATAGGGTGTCCAGCACTGTAGCTTGTTGGTTGTTGAGTGGATCTGGGTCTTAGTGTTGAGATGGAGATATCTTGTATAGCTTTCACAATTTGAAATTACATGGACCTGGGGGTTCTCTGGTGGACCAATATCCTGAACTCGTCTCTCCTGCCTCAGAGGCACAGACCTGACACCTGGCTGGAGCACCAAGACCCTGTCAGCCACATGGCATAGGTCTTAGCAACCTTGTTATATGATTTCATTTTCCTTATTAAGTCACCTTTTCACTTAAAGGAAACACTTCATGATTTCTTTTTGGCATTTCTGAATTACCAGAATCACTATTCTAGCATTTTGGTGCTGTTATTAAGTAAATAAGGGTCACTTGAACACAAACACTGTGATACTACAACAGCCGATCTGATAACAAAGATGGCTGCTAAGTGACTAACCCAGAGTCCTACTTTTCACTTTTGCATGACTAAGTTTGTACTAGAATAACATCTGTGATAATACTGGGCACTTAATAAATGCTTATTTTATTTTCCTCTAAGTGATTAATGTTGCATATGAATAGTGTATGATACATAGTTTGTACTCCGTGCATGTTTCCTTCCCCTGTGTGTGTGAAGAATGTGTCTAGAATAGTACCTGGTGCATAATAGACAGTCAATGTATGCTTATTTCTTTAGGAGTAATATAATAAAAATTGTGTCTCCATCTATGCTCAATCCTGCTAATTCCATCCTTCACTTACGAATAGTGTCGTATTAGAATGATACTTGACATATACCTGGTGTTCAATTCATGTTTTCCTTTCCTTGTATATGTGGGTAATGTACAATTATAGAATTGTTTCTGGCATAAACAAGGTGATCAGTGCCTGTTTATTTAATATATTGTTTGTATGACTGATATTGCTCTGATTTTATGTTCTTTAGAAGTATTGAAAAGATATAATTTATTACCAAAATATGTGTATAGATTTAAGGCACCTATAGCTACCTTATCATCAAACAAATATCCAATTAAATGTGATAGAGGATGAATTTTGTTAGAACTTTGAAGCCTGGATAGAATTTATCTTGGTGAAGATAATGAAGTATCATCTCAGTAGGGGAAGCATAATCCAGTAGAGCAAGTGAATTGGACTACAGTCAGGACTGCTGGACTTTGAGTGTGGAGATATAGTTTTGAGCCTGTGCTCTGCTCCTGTGTAATAATGAAGATGTCATATCAACTTCCTGCTTCCCAATACCCTAATTTCCCTATAAGCCAAATGCCCCAAGGTGTCTCCAGCTTATGGATATAAATGAAGTAATATTAATGCACATAATTACTTTGGTTGTTGTTCTTCCCCTTGCCAGCTCATGCAGAATCCCTGCTTTATATAAAATAATCACTCAATCATTTGGGGGAATTCATAGGAACTCCCCCTTGTTTTCTAGGGAGCAGTTGTGTCTGCCAAGTGGTCCCTCATATGAAGTCATCTCTGCCTCCAGGCCCTGCTGTGTCTGCCATCATGTGGTTCTTCCAGGGAAACAATGCTCAACCTAAGGATGCCCTAAACTCAACCTTTCAAGACTCTCATGAGAGTCAAATTGTAGTCTTCACAGAAATGGTGACTTTGAATGTGAAGCTTTTCTCTTCCCTCAGGCTCTGCACCAAACTGTGTTTTCTAATATGGCCTGGATATTGAAGGCAAAGATTAATATATAGTAGAACCCCAAAATAATTAGACTGCAGACATTTTGATTAGCAAAAAGAAAATGTACACGGTGATAAGCTCCCTTATTAGAATAAGCATGATAATCATTCATTCAAAATGTAATTAATACTTAGTGGGTTTCAGGGCTTCATAGCAAATAAGCTGGAAACAAGGAGCTTAGTAACAAATGACATTCCTACTATCCCGGCCCTTACAGATACTTAAAACTGATCCTACTATCCCGGCCCTTACAGATACTTAAAACTGATCCTACTATCCCGGCCCTTACGAATACTTAAAACTGATCCTACTATCCCGGCCCTTACGAATACTTAAAACTGACCAGCTGACAGATATTTTAATAAATAATTACAGTTCAATATATAATCTTTTTTGATGATAACAGTATAGAGATGGGCTTTATTGGAAATGTTTCAGCTCAAGTATTAGGAAAGAGCTAAAGAATAATAAGATAGAATATATATTAACACATACATTCCTCTTAAATCACTTCTCTGTCCCCATGCCTAGAACATGCACATATTCAATATATTTGTGGAATGAATGAATGCTGCCAAGAGGATATAAAAAATACAATTGGGCTTCCCTGGTGGTGCAGTGGTTGAGAGTACGCCTGCCGATGCAGGGAACATGGGTTCGTGCCCCAGTCTGGGAAGATCCCACATGCCGCGGAGCGGCTGGGCCCGTGAGCCATGGCCGCTGAGCCTGCGCATCCAGAGCCTGTGCTCCGCAATGGGAGAGGCCACAGAAGTGAGAGGCCTGCATACTGCAAAAAACAACAACAACAAGAAAATAACAATTAAAAAATATGGAGGTGTTGGGGCAAAATTTTTGTCAAGTTATATACAATCTTTAGCCTCTGTCAGTAAAAGGTGAATGATAATATCTCCCCTTATGGAGTGTTATGGTGATGAAATTATATACTCAAAGTATTTAGCATTCTGTCAACATTAGTTCTTAAGGAGGGAACTCTAAATCACAAGAAGTAAAATAAGTTGAGCAGGAAGGGTTTCTTTGTCATGCTGGGGGTTTGAGTCATATCCTCCTATCTCTTCCTAAAGGAAGTCCCTTGGAAACCTGGTGAAAACCAACTGCAAAACTGTATACTTTTCCAACAATTGTGAGAGCTTGTCCTCTAGGAGGTAGTAGCTGATGTAGTGCTCCTTCTGAAATTGTCTTAAGATGTGAGTTCAGAATAGTTGAGTTGGGGATTATCTTCTGAGCTTGAAAAGGCTTACCAAATGTCTCTGTATAAAATTCTAAGAGTATCATTTTTGTCCTCATAACTTCCTTATAGATTCTTAGCTAAGGTACTGAGCTTTGGAACTAATAGATCAGTTGGCTGTATCCAGGCTATGATTCTGGGTAAAAAAAAAGAAATGCTAAGGGTAATTTTTTTCTGGGCATCACCTCACAAAAAGGCAGATGTATGAAGACAAAATGAACAAAAAGAGAGGGAAAAAAGAAAACGGATACTCTGAGGTCAGAGAATCATTCTTCCCCCAATGTTATGAAACCATTAGACTGAAATGAGGTGGAAGTTTCTCTCCTAAGAACACTCTGTTATTGTAGAAAAAGAGGATAATGCTTTCATGTTTGGATTAAAGACAAGGTAGAATTTGCTGCTTATGCTGATATAAAAAGGTGATTTTATCTGAAAATTTGAATAAATGGTCAATCAAAACCTGAGATTGCTTTTGCTGAGTAACCTTCCATTTTAATTTCTTAATGCAATAGGCGGGCTATAAATAAAACAGAAGAATGACCCACTTAGTAATCCCTTTAGGATTATTAAAGTGCACATGGATAAATACCTTATATAGGTTACAAATTATTTTGATCATGTGCTTTTAAATATACACATTTATTTTTGGGTTTTTTGGAGTTATTTTTTAATGGAAATTAAATTATACTGTATATTTAGTTCTGAGTCTTGCATTTTTTACACTCAACAATATGTCCTGAACAATTTCCCTGTCTCTACATAGAGATCCACCCTTTTCTGAAAGCGCTATGGTACCATATGCCATACCAGACCACAATTTAACACTCCCTCTATTGTTCAAGATTAGACTATCTTCAATTGTTCCATATTATAAACAATGTTACCATGAATATATTTATACAAATACCCTGATACTCTTGTCTGAGCATCTCTATAGATTTCTAGAAGTGGGATTACTCAAAGGATATGTGCATTCAGTTTGAATTTGATTAAGTTTGTTTTTGTTTTGGAGCAGTCCCACACTTACAGAGAAGCTGCTAGTACAACACAAAGAACTGAATTTGTTAGTGTGTATGTTTCCTACAAATAAGTATATTTTCCTACATGGTCATGTTACAATGATAAAAATCTGGAAGTTAACATCCATTCATTACTACTATCTATTCCTTCAATCTCATTCAAGTTTCTACAACTGTCCCAATAATGTAATGTTTAGCAAAAGGATCTATTTCAGAAGCAGATATTGCATATTGTTGTCATGTTCCTTTATTCTTCTTCATCTGGAAAACTTCCTATTTCCTTGACTTTGAGGACCTTGTCACTTTTGAAGAGTATGGAACAATTAATTTTTAGAATGTCTCTCAAATTGGATTTGTCTGATGTTTCCTCACAATTAGGTTCAATTTATACATCTTTGGAAGAAATATCACAAATGTGACATTGTATTGCATCTGACCACGAAGTGCAACATTTTAATCTGTGCTATTCCTAATAATGTTCACTTTGACCTTTTGACTGAGGTGGAGTCTTCCAGGCCTCCCATTGTAAGGTTATTTTTATTTTCTTCTGGTAATTAGGAAGAGTTTTGTGGGGAAGGACTTGTAATGATATAATCGTCTTATTTCTCATCAAACTTTGATTTAGTTATTTATTCACTTAATTATATCTGTGATATAAATATACATTCTTTGTATTGAATTTGTATTTTTTATGTAAGTATGGGACTGCTCAAAAATAAACATATGGTTTCCTATATGATTAATGAGTTTTAATGTTATTATCTTTGAATGCTGATGCAAAAACTCACCTTAGACTTGCCTTCTCAGCCTTGGAATCAGCCATTTCTCCAAAGATCCCTGATCCCTGTTAAGTAGAGATTGGTATTCAGAAACCAAAACCTGATTGCTAGATCATCTCATTGGTATTTGGATGTCACTATTCTTTATACTAATAATTCCAATCCAACATCCCAGAACTCATTTTAATTTTCTCCCTTTCCATGTGTGTGACTCCCCTCCCCAAAAGTGAGAAACGTGGCTTTATTTCCCTTAGGTTATGTACTGATTCAACCAACTCCCCTATATGTAACCAATCTCTCATTACTGCTCCCACCCACCATTTTCCTCCAGCTGGGTCTCTGAACTCACATGCTAAGCCATGCCCCGTTATGGGTATTCTCCTCATTCTTCTTGGGTTCTAAAACCCTACACAAGGCCAGTCTCACATATGCCTGCCTCATCTAGCTTGGACTCTGACACCCCATGCAAGACTCACGTGGATGTCCTTTCTGCGTTTTTGAGGACTGACACTAGGCCACCCTCATGCCTGAATTTTCTCCTTACTCTGTTTGGACTCTGATACCAACACTAGGTCAACCCAACATATGAACACCCTTCTTACTAGACTGCTGTGGCCTACTATTGCCTTCGGATACACTTTATTTCCTGGATACAAGGATGAGATACTGTTAAGAAAGATTAAAACAAAGTCATAGGAGATATAAATTAATTTCTATATTTTATGGTATGTAATTGAATCCACTTTACATCAAGATTCTGTGCAGATTTAGGTTCTAAAATGGATGACCTGGGACTCACTGCAGAGTTGATGGTGGTCATTTGCCTTTTGGCAGCCCTGTACAGAAGACATTTGACCTTAACTAGGGATAGACACTGAGTTGATGTCTGTGAGGCAAAAATATAACAACAGCAACAACAACAACAACAAACCCCATACTTATTAAAAGATGCTATTTTCATTACAGCAATATTCACAATGACCAAGATATGGAAACGATCTAAGTATCTGTTGATGGGTGAATGGATAAAGAAATTGTGATACATAGATGGATAGATAGATAAATAGGTAAATCTCTCTTTCTCTCTCTCTTTCAGTATAACTCAGCCTTAAAAGTGAAGGAAATTCTGCCATTTGTGACAACATGGATAAATTTAGAAGATATTATTTTAAAACTGAATGTTAGAATCTAAAATAGTTGAACCTAGAGAAACAGAGTAGAATGGTGGTTTCTAGGAGCTGGGGAATGGTAAAAATGGAAAGATGTTGGTTAAAAGGTACAAATGTTCAGTTATAAGATGAATAAGTTCTAGAAATCTAATGTACAGCATGGTAAATATAATAATACTATATTTTATACTTGAAATTTGTTGAGAGTAGATTTTAAGTGTGCATGCACACACACACAGACACACAGTGGTAACTATGTGAGGTGAGGTAGTTAGCTATGTTAATTAGCCTGATTGTGGTAATTACCAAACAAGTTTACATATATCAAAACAGCACATCGTACACCTTAAATATATGCAATTTTTATATGTCTATCATACCTTAACAAAGCTGGGGAAAAAACCTGACCCCTAAATTTAAAAAAAATAACAAAAATAAAACCTAACCCAATGTATTCTGTTTAATAAAATAAAAATGAAATATATAAATACATAAATGCTTCCTCCCCTTTCCAACAACAGCAACAACAATGAAGCGATGGAGTGAATGACTCATGACAATCACAGACGATTGTTAATTAAATAAATAGAAGAAAAGATTCCATCAAGAACTTTAACTTGTCTCCATCATACTAGCTAATGGACCTCAAACTAGTCAAGCAATAACATAAGGACTTCAGTTCATGAAATTTCACAGATTATAAAGCATTCAGAATCGAGAAAGTAAAATTTAGTGCTGAAGGTGTACAGAACTGAGAAGCTTTCATTCTTTTTGAATGCACCCGTGAAAAAGAACACTGCATTCAACGGGCTTGTGCTCTTGACTGTCTATGAGGTTTAAGCAATTCTTAATTAACTCTCTAATTTTTCTTACTTGGCCTAACACCTTGATAAGAGCTGTAGGATCTCAGATCTTACCCTAGACTTAAATTTTACAAATGGAACTAACCTTCTGGTAAGGGCATTGCTTTTTCAAATATCTTATTACTTTAATTATAGATTTATTATATTCACTTTGCATCTGGAGCCCAAAAGGAGCCTTAAAAATTTCTCTCTTGTCTCTAGTCTGGAAAAGAAAATAGATATTTTAAAAGGCAAAGTCATTATTCCAGTCTTCAAAACTGCCGAAGACACTAAAAATTACATCGTTCATTTATATACGCACTGTTCTTCAATTTAGCCTGACATCATGCTATCATTCATTGGACTTAATACTTATTGAACACCTATTATGTTCCAGGCAATGTTCCAAGTGTCATAGGAAGAAGAATTATTCAGGTGTATAATGCATTGTGTATATATCAAATGTCATGGCATTGAATAAATTGAATCAGGTATGGACCCTGCCCTCCAGGAGATTACAAGAAACCAAGGAGGATGAAACAGACACACAAGTAATTTTAACAGAAGCTAAAGGACCAGGATAAAGATCATGAGAAACTTATGATAAAAAAAAAAAAGGCTAAGAAAATACAGGGGAGGTGAGATATAATTTCTGTATGGAGAGCTGGGTTGGGGTGGAGTGGGTAGAGTGGAAAAGCAGGAAACCTTCATGGAGGAGGACGATCTGAATGATATCATTATTATATTGTGAAGTTATGCAGGTTTATTTCAAATATCCCTAACCTTTTTAAATATTAAAAGAGATAAGCAAATGTAGCATGGGCAGTTTTATGTTTAGAACAACAGAACAGAAAGGAAAGGTAGACATAGCACTGAGAACCCATCCTTTTCTTGCCCACCTCGGCACTATTTGAGACCTCACCTGTTTTGCTTTACATTACCACCACCACCTTGAAGAGTACGTGCACCTTTGCAGGCACCCAATACATACTTGAAGATTTAAAAACACATCCCAGGACATCAAATCTTATGATTTATGCAACTCTCCTCAGAATGGATGACTTAAGGTCTTCACAAACAGGAGGGAGTTCATAGGAAAACGTGATATGTACAGGACACTGTATTTTTCTTTCAATTGTTTGGTTTTGACTATTTCTTTATCTACTTATCATTGATTTATAAACTACAGTGCTGAATAATCTTTTTATTTTTTCCTAAAATAATTGTGTATAAAGTCCATCTATGTCAAATGTCAACAACCTATGTGTCTCTTATCCCAAAATAAAACATGGGGAGGTGGGATCTACTCAAATCTCATGCTTCCACAGGTCTCATGAAAGCCAGCCTGACTTTGTGAAACTCACATATTGATCTTATGCTGGAATTCCTATCAAGTAGTGTTGAGCATATCAGTGTAATTTTGTTTTAATGTCTTAAATAAATACTAAATAAATGAGATGAAAATGCCAAATAGGGTAAAGATTGATCATTGCTTACAGAAAGTTAGGTTGTCTGGAATAAATGTTATACAGTATATTAAACATTTTTGTAAAGATTGAATCCTTTTTCAAGATTTGTTTGATAGAATTGTGTTAATCCTATCAGCAGCCAAAATATCTAATTGTTATATTAATAGTTCTTTTAAGTATAATCTCATTTGATAATCTAATAAAATCAGGTGAGAAAAACTGGCCTCCAGTTTATAGACGAGGAGAGTGAGGCTTAAGAAGAATAAAGCCCCATTCACAGACCTGATAAGGAACCAGCTGGGACATTTCCATTCCATCCTTCTGGCACTGCCTTTTTACATTAGAATTCCACTTTTCATAGAGGAAGGAAGGTCAGTAGGCTAATGATGCAAAATAAGTGAACTTTGTCAAACAGCTATGTTCATACTCTGGACTGCAGGCAGTGAAGAAAAAGAAATACGTAGAGAAAGGTAATCCTCAGCAGAATGAGTTCATGATCAAAGTCCCTGTCATTCTTGCTCCAAGTGTGAGATTTACTGCTGTCTCCTGAGGGAAAGCCAGGCTGTCATTTCGTACTTGTGGAAAAGAATTACTGACATGAAGAGATCCTATTCATTCTGTTCTTAGTTCTCCAACTTCAACCACAATCAAAGAAGAGAAGTGGCCACAGATGAGAATGAAATTACTTTTCACATGAAATTGGATTGAGTTCTGCTTCCCTCTGAAGTATTCTTTGAAAAAAATGCACACTTTCCTATTGAGGATCTTACAAATTATTGTTTTTAATGGATCTTGCAACATAAAATGCACCGTGCTTGAACTCCAAACTTGTGTCATGCCTTGGTGAGATTTTATGAATTGTAAAATAAGTTAAGATACAAAAGTGGCTGTTGGTTCCTCCATCTGATAAATCTTATTTGGGATTAGTATGTAATATCCCTTTTAAGACCTCTTTCATTTCTTTTTTATGGAGTTGAACTGAATACCAATAAAAATGAGGAAACTCTATCTATGTATCTTTGTTCTTTCCTTGTTAATTATATTACTTAGCTGTGCACATTTTCTTTCTTCTAAATGATCACAGGCTTTCTGAAAATGTCAGCATCAAATTTAACTGTGTTTTCTAGTTTTCAGATATTACACCACAACTGACAATACACTTAGAGCTATACACTTTAAAATGGACGTTAACCAGGAGAGGATCAACTTCAAGAATTTCAGAGAGAGGAACTTGATGAACTCACTCTCTTTTTAAAGCAATGAAATACAAGCAAAACAATTAAAATCAATCATTTCAGAAGTCTCATTATTAACCAAAGCCACAGAATGAACCAAAAATTGTCTATACAAGAGAAGCTACTGAACTTTGGTAAGACAGTGGGGTCTGTGATGTTTGAACCTAAGGTTATTCTCCTTTCCTCCCATTCCCTCCTCAGCTTAGAGGTATAGTAGGTAAAAGCCAGCAGCACTACGGAGAATGAAAAGGTTGAACTGCTTTTGGAGCTTTGTTAAAAGCATCTCCAGTGCAGACTCAGTATTTTGTCTAAACTTTTAGCTCTCTGGGAAATGTCTACACTTAGGTGGCTATTTGAATGATTCAGAGCTTAGCTCAGTGGGAGGTAGAAGGCTCTAATACCAGAGTTGTTACAAACAAGTCTATTTGTAACAACACAAAAACAACAAAAATACAAGGCATGGGAAGAAACAGGAAAGTCAGTCCACATACCCTGGTGAAAGAAACAGCTATTCAAAAATGTCCCTGAGGGGACCAGATTTTAGACTTAGTAGACAAAGATTTTAAATAAGCTATTATAAATATATTCAAAGAAATATAGGAAACCATGTATAAAGAATTAAAGGAAAGTGTGAAAACAATACTGGTCATGGTAACTGTAGCCATTATAAAAGGCAGTATACAGGCATTTTTGTAATTCTTTTCCTCTCTAATCTGTTTTCAAAGACAACTGCATAAAAATAAATATAAAACTGTGTTAATGGGCTTATAATTTATACAGATGAACATTTTTACAAAGGAGGAAGAAGGGATAGGCGTATTTTAGGCAAAAGTTTTTGCACATTACTGAAATTAAATTAGCATTAATCAATAGATTATTTCACCTTAAGGTGTTAATTTCAAGGTGTGTAAGGTGTGAATTAAGGTGTGTAATTTCAAGAACAAACACTACAAAATAACTTAAATAAATATAATGAAATAAACAAAAATAGAATTAAAAAGATACACTAGAAAATTTATATTTAACAAAAATAAAAGATAAGAGTCAAGGAATAAAGAAAAAAAGCACAAGACTTAAGTAAAAACAAATAGCAAAAGGACAAATATAAATCCTTCCTTACCAGTAATTACATTAAAAGCAAGTCAGTTAAATACCTCAATCAAAAGACAGATATTGGCAGAATACATATACTGTCTACAGGATGAATACCTTAGATTTAAAAACATGAGTAGATTAAAAGGAAAAGAATGGAAACATTTACATGCAAGCAAGAGTCAAAAGAGAACTGAACTACCTATACTGAAATCAAGCAAAATATACTCTAAGACAAAAATAATTACAAGAGAAATAGAAACACATTTTACCTTTATAAGAGGGCTAATTCATTAGAAAAATATAACAATTATAAACATAAATACACCTATCAACAGAGCCCCAAAACACATGAAGCAAAAACTGACACAATTAAATGGAGAAATAAATAATTCAACAATAGTAACTGGGAACTTCAATACCTGACTTTCAATAATAGATAGAACAATAATGCAGCAGTTCAATAAAGAAATAGAAGGTGTGAACAATACTATAAAACAAATTGCCAGGACAAATATCTATAGAATACTCCATCTAACATCAGAATATGCATTCTTCTCAATACTCATTCTGCTCACCTGGAACATTCTCTAGGATAAACCTTATATTAGGCCATAGAATAAACTTCAATAAATTTAAAAGAATTGAAATACAAAGTATATTTTTTTATCACAATGGAATTAAATTAGAAATCAATAATGGTAGAAATTTTATTAATTCACAAAAATGTGAAAATTAACAACACTTTTCTAAGTCATCTTTTCAGCAAAGAAGAACTCACAAAGGAAATTAGAAAACACTATGAAAAAAATAAAAGCAAAACATGACATGTCAAAACTTATGGAATGGTGTAATAACAATGCTTAGAGGGAAATTTATACCTGTAAATTACCATATTAAAAAAGAAGAAAGACATAAATTTAATGACCTGAACTTACACCTTAATCTAGAGAAAGAAGAGCAAACTAAAGAGAATCTAGAGAAAGAAGAACAAACTAAACCGACAGCTGGCAGAGGAAGGAAAGAATAAAGATTAGAGCAGAAATGAGAATAGGGAAACAATAGAGAAAATCAATGAAACCAGAGGAGGTTCTTTGAAATGATTTTAAAAATTGGTAAATTTGGCTAGACTGATCAAGAAAAGAAGTTGAAAGATTCAAATTAACAAAATCAGCAATGAAAGCGGAAACATCACTACTGGTCTTACAGAAATAAAGTAGATAATAAGGAGGTATCAACTACTGTATGCCAAAAAATTAAATAGATTAGATAAAATGGGCACATTTCTAGAAGACACAATCTATTGAAACTGACTCAAGAAGAAACATATAATCTAGACCTATAAAAGCAAAGACTGAATTAGGAATTTTTTAAAAAAATCAAGAAAGAAAAGCAAAGCCTAGATTACTTTATTGGTGATTCTACAAAACATTTAAAGAATAATTAATATCAATCCTTCATAAACTCATTCAAAATAATATACAAGGAGGGAACACTTCACAGTTCATTCTACGAGATCAGTATTACCTTGATACAAAAACCAGAAAAAGATAGTGAAAAAAAAACCCAAAACGAAAAAATAGCTATATTTAAAAAAATCCTCATGAATATAGATACAGAAGACCTCAATAAAAATGTTAGTAAACTGAATCCAGCAAGATATAAAAAGACTTATAACCTACCATCAAGGGAAATGTATCACAGGAATGCAAGATTGATTTAACATCCCCAAATCAATCAGAGTAATACAGCACATATATCGGTTTCTTGTTGCTGCTGTAGCAAATTTCCACAAACCCTAGTGGTTTAAAAACTATATATTAATATTGGCTTAAAGTTCTGGAGGTCAGGAGTTCAAAATCAGTATTACACTGGGCTAAAGTCAAAGTGTTTTCTTATGGAGGCTCTAGGGGAAAACGTTTTTCCTTGCCTGATAAAGGCAAGTTTCTTGAGGCTCTCTTTATTACTTAGATCATGGTCCCATATCAAACTGCTTTTTCTTCTTCCATTTCCATTGTCACATCACCTACTATCCTTGACAATTTTGCTTCTCTATTCTAAGGATCCCTGTGATTACATTGAAATTGCCTAGAAAATCCAGGATAAGTTTTCCACCTTTATATCTTTAACTTAATCACATCTGCAAAGTCATTTTTACCATGTATGGTAACATATTCACACATCTGGCCATACTTTTGTGCCATTGTTCTGTCCATTACAGTATGACCTCTGGCCTTCAAAGATTTATATTTATCTCTCATTCAAACTATATTTACCTCAATCCCAAAGCACCCACTCAAAGTCCAAAATCCCATTATCTAAATATCATCAACTCCAAAGTCCAGAATCTCGTTTTCTAAATATTCAGATATGGGTCATATTCTGAACATGATCCATTCCAGGGCAAGATTCCTCTCCATCTGTGAACCCGTGAAACAAGACAAGAAGTTACATGCTGCCAAAATACAATGGTAGGGCAGGAATAGATAATAGTTATGGACATTCCTATTCCAAAACATTAAAAATGTAATGTTGTCACTTGTCACTGATTCTAAAGTAACTTTGAAATCCAGGTAAATTCCATTAAGTTGTAATGCCTGGAAATAATTTTCTGTGACCCAAAGTTCTGTACTCTGAGTCATCCTTCTCTTCAGGAAGGGCAGTGCATGTTGCCGCCTGAGTAGTCTTATCAGTCTGCTTCTTGCCTGTAGAATTTTGTGTGTCTGACAGCCCTCTTTTATTTCATCCTCCCTCTCTCCCTTTCATTCCAGGCTCACAGTCTTTCTGCTGGTGTAACATTCTCAGGTATCTGTGGATCTTCCATGCAAGGCACAGGGTTCATTCAGTTAGACAAAAGCCTCTTCCACGGATCTTCCCTGGATCATCTCACCTCTATTCTTGATTTCTGCTGAGATGACTGCAGGTTTCTAGGAATCAGATGTCTAATCTCTTCAAGAAGCCCTTTGTGTGACTGAATACTCTGACCTTTGGTCTTTCTAAGGACAAAGAAAATGTTCCAGGCACACCTTTTTCTCCAGAGCATGCATTCTTCACAGTGAATATTTCAACATCCTAATTTTATCATTTCTTGCTGTCCGGATAGGTTGAGAATTTCTCAATTCATCACATCTTTGATCCTTTGTGCTTAACCGTTCCACATAGGTATCAATTATAGGAAAAAATCTGTAAAAAATACAAACATTTGGAGGCTAAACAATACACTACTTAATGACCAAGAGATCACTGAAGAAATCAAAGAGGAAATCAAAAAGTACCTAGAAACAAATGACAGTGAAAACACAACAAACCAAAAGGTATGGTATACAGCAAAAGCAGTTCTAAGAGGGAAGTTATAGCAATACAATCCTACCTCAAGAACAAGAAACATCTCCAATAAACAACATAAACTTACACCAAAAGCAATTAGAGAAAGATGAACAAAAAACCCCACAAGGTTAGCAGAAGGAAAGAAATCATAAAGATCAGATCAGAAATAAATGAAAAAGAAATGAAGGAAACAATAGCAAAGATCAATAAACATAAAGCTTGTTCTTTGAGAAGATAAACGAAAGTGATAAACCATTAACCAGTCTCATCAAGAAAAAATGGGAAAGACTCAGATCAATAGAATTAGAAATGAAAAGGAGAAGTAATAACTGAATCTTCAGATATACAAAGGGTCATAAGAGATGACTACAAGCAACTATCAACCAATAAAATGGACAACCTGGAAGAAATGGACAAATTCTTAAAAAAGCAGAGCCAACCGAGACTGAACCAGGAAGAAATATAAAATATAAACAGACCAATCACAAGCACTGCAATTGAGACTGTGGTTCAAAATCTTCCCACAAAAAAAGCCCAGGACAAGATGCCTTCACAGGCGAATTGTATCAAACATTTAGAGAAGAGCTAACACCTACCTATCTTTTTCAAACTCTTCCAAAACACAGCAGAGGGAGGAACACTCCCAAACTCATTCTATGAGTCCAATTTCTGTGCATTAATTTTGTATCCTGCTACTTTACCAAATTCATTGATTAGCTCTAGTAGTTTTCTGGTAGCATCTTTAGGATTCTCTATGTATAGTATCATGTCATCTGCTAACAGTGACAGCTTTACTTCTTCTTTTCCGATTTGGATTCCTTTTATTACTTTTCGTTCTCTGATTGCTGTGGCTAAAACTTCCAAAACTATGTTGAATAATAGTGGCGAGAGTGGGCAATCTTGTCTTGTTCCTGATCTTAGTGGAAATGGTTTCAGTTTTTCACCACTGAGGACTATGTTGGCTGTGGATTTGTCATATATGGTCTTTACTATGTTGAGAAAAGTTCCCTGTATGCCTACTTTCTGCAGGGTTTTTATTATAAATCGGTGTCGAATTTTGTCGAAAGCTTTCTCTGCATCTATTGAGATGATCATATGGTTTTTCTACTTCAATTTGTTAATATAATAAAATAAAAGAATTTCACAATTTGTATGGAAATACAAAAGATCCTGAGTAGCCAAGACAATCTTGAGAAAGAAAACTGGAGCTGGAAGAATCAGGCTCCTGGACTTCAGACTATATGACAAAGGTACAGTAATCAAGACCATATGGTACTGGCACAAAAACAGAAATATATATAAATGGAGGAAGATAGAAATCCCAGAGATAAATCCACATACATATGGTCTCCTTATTTTTGATAAAGGAGGCCAGAATATACAATTGAGAAAAGACAGCCTCTTCAATAAGTGGTGCTGGGAAAACAGGACAGCTACATGTAAAAGAATGAAATTAGAACACTCCCTAACACAATACACACAACTAAGCTCAAAATGGATTAAACACCTAAATGTAAGGGCAGAAACTATCAAACTCTTAGAGGAAAACATAGGCAGAACACTCTATGACATAAATCACAGCAAGATCCTTTTGGACCCACTTCCTAGAGAAATGGAAATAAAAACAAACAAACAAAAAATAATGGGACCTAATGAAACTTAAAAGCTTTTGCACAGCAAAGGAAAACTTAAAGAAACTGAAAAGACAACCCTCAGAATCATAGAAAATATTTGCAAATGAAGCAACTGACAAAGGAGTAATTTCCAAAATTTACAAGCAGCTCATGCAGCTCAATATCAAAAAAAACAAATAACTCAATCCAAAAATGGGCAGAAGACCTAAATAGACATTTCTCCAATGAAGATATACAGATTGCCAACAAACACATGAAAGAATGCTCAACATCAATAATCATTAGGGAAATGCAAATCAAAACTACACTGAGGTATCACCTCACACCATTCAGAATGGCCATCATCAAAAATTCTACAAACAATAAATGCTGCAGAGGGTGTGGAGAAAAGCGAACCCTCTTGCACTGTTGGTGGGAATGTAAATTGATACAGCCACTATGGAGAACAGTATGGAGGTTCCTTAAAAAACTAAAAATAAAACTACGATATGACCCAGCAATCCCACTACTGGGCATATACCCTGAGAAAACCATAATTCAAAAAGATTCATATACCACAATGTTCATTGCAGCTCTATTTACAATAACCTGGACATGGAAGCAACCTAAGTGTCCATCGATAGATGAATGGATAAAGAAGATGTGGTACATATATACAATGGAACATTACTCAGCCATAACAAGAAATGAAATTGAGTTTTTTGTTGTGAGGTGTATTGACCTAGAGACTGTCTTACAGAGTTGAGTTAAGTAAGTCAGAAAGAGAAAAACAATACCATACGTTAACACATATATATGGAATCTAAATAAAAACCCAAAAAACTGGTTATGAAGGACCGAGGGGCAGGACTGTAATAAAGATGCACACATAGAAAATGGACTTGAAGACACTGGTAGGGGGAAAGGTAAGCTGGGACGAAGTGAGGGATCGACATAGACTATATATACTACCAAATGTAAAATAGATAGCTAGTGGGAAGCAGCTGCATAGCATAGGGAGATCAGCTCAGTACTTTGTGAACATCTAGAGGGGTGGGATAGGGAGGGTGCGAGGGAGATACAAGAGGGAAAAATACTGGGATATATGTATAGCTGATTCACTTTGTTATAAAGCAGAAATTAACACACCATTGTAAAGCAATTATACTCCAATAAAGATGTTAAATAATAATAATTATGAGATATTGTGTCTTAAATAGTGGCTTTTTTAGAGCATATCACATTTAAAAAATATGGTCTGACACAACGAAAGAGAAAAGAATTCAGTGGAATGATTCTAAGACAATTATAGGGGATAATAAAGGTATTCTCATTTTGTCCACAATAGTTCTGTACATATTTTAGATCAGTGAAACATCATTTACCGAGAGAAATCTATGTCCAAGACAGAGTGTCCATACTGTGGGAGTACAGAGATGATAACAATGGATCACCCCTGATGTCTGTCCTTGGCTGTATTTTTGTGTATATATAAAAATATATATGTATATATTACATATACTACCTCTCAACAATGCTTTTTATTTATTTTTTACCTGGCCTAAATTTGTTTTTGTGCCTCAAACTGCTTGTTATTTTTGACAGTTGGATACTGACTGCCTGACGTAACTCAAATTCTATATGCACAATGATGAAAGAATTGTTTCTCCTCTCCTCTCCTCCTCTCCTCTTATCCCTTTGAAAAAACAAAACAAAATCAGAACGTAACTGTTTCCACTCCTGATTTCAGTGTTTCTTTTATTGCAATCCTCATTTTTCAAATGACTCAGACTCTGAATCTCTAAATTACCTTCAACATTTACATAATTGATGGATTCCTGTTATTCATTTTAGAATACTGCTACTTAATAGCTGTTGATCACCATCAACTTTCCTCCATCCATTTAATCCACACTGCCAATGCATCTATTCTGGAAAATTCATAGTCATTATCTCTTCAGAAATTATGTATGTATGTATGTATGTATCAATGTAAAATGTATAGATAGATCTGATCTGAAAGCTGACATGCTTATGACCCAAGAAGAACCTGTTTCAACTTGAGTCTGAGGGCAGCAGAAGACTGATGTCCAAGCTCAAATAATCAAAGCTAGAGGAGTTCCCTCCCTCTTATTCAGCTATTTTGTTTTATTTGTGTCTTCAATTGATTGAATGAGCCCCACCCACATTAGGGAGGACAATCTGCTTTACTCAGTCTACTCATTCAAATGCTAATCTCATTCAGAAGCACCCTCACAAACACACCTAGAATAATATTTGACCAATTGTCTGGGTACATCTGTAGTCAAGTCAAGTTTATACATAAAATTAACCATCACAAGGACCATGTGCATTTTATTGCTAGTGAAAAGGTTTGTCGTCTTCATTGACACATTAAATGGTCCATGATCCCCCAAAGCTAATAATAGCCCATTATCTAAAGCATTTACTGGGAAAGAACCAGGAAGAGAAAAAGTCTGAAGATTGAAAAGAATGCTTAGTGTGTGGATCTAGAATACTGACTTTTGTCAATGGAGCTCCATAAATCTCTTTCTTTAGCTGCTTCCAAACCTGTGTAACTTATGTTATATCATCAATGTAGTTTGAAAGAGAACATTTTGTACAGTGGTATATCATCTGAATCCTTGAGTCTTAGGTAATCTTGGAGATAAAATCTTCTTTCCACATTCACTTCTAAATTGATCACACAGCAATCTCTAGACTCCTCTGACGCAGGATGTTTTTTGTCAGGCAGATTTTTTTTTCACTTAGTTTAGTGAGTAATGTTTTGATAACTACTACCAGCCATTTAACTCTCAAGGAAATTCCAGAAAAGCTTTTCTGTCAACATAGACTATAAATATTACTTATTTACTTATATTATTTATAATTTATTAAATCTTTATATTCCTATACCAACAACATTAATAGTAAATAATGGCTTAATATATTGTCCCTTCCAGAGAATGTTTGCCTTTTATATGTATCTTCAAAATTTAGCCCATTGTTTTCCCAAAGCATGCTCCAAGGGGCACCAAATTATTCTTTGAAATAAGGTTTTCTAGTTAAAACTTTTAGAAAACACTTGTCCTCTTGGAGATTCAAAATGCCTGTGTGTGTACTAAGTGCTTTGAGAAGGCAGGTCCATGCTTTTGTAGTACTGAATTCTTCATTTCCTGTCTGGCTGTCATCCAGGCACCCCTCTTACTTGCTTTAGGCCTCTCTGTGGTCCTTGCACATTGCTCCCTGCCTTCCCAGTACCTAACCAGCACCAAAGTGTGAAATTCTTCTCATGCTGCCGTCTCGTCTCTCTTGTCCACCCTTCTGCCTTCCTCTACTACTTTTTTTTTTTTTTTTTTTTTTTCTGTACGCGGGCCTCGCACTGTTGTGGCCTCTCCCGTTGCGGAGCACAGGCTCCGGATGCGCAGGCCCAGCGGCCATGGCTCACGGGCCCAGCCGCTCCGCGGCATGTGGGATCTTCCCGGACCGGGGCACGAACCGGTGTCCCCTGCATCGGCAGGCGGACTCTCAACTGCTGCACCACCTGGGAAGCCCCTCTACTACTTTTTAAAATTATAGTAAGAACACTTAACATGGGGAAAACTCTTTTAATACAATTTTAAGTATAAAATACAGTATTGTTAACTATAGGCATGAATGAGACTGTGCAGCAAATCCCAGAATTTATTCATCTTGAGTAACTGAAACTGTATATCCATTGAATAACAACTCCTTATTTTGCCCTCCCCCAGTTCTGGCAACTGCCATTCCCCTTTCTGCTTCTATGAGTTTGACTATTTTAGATTTTAGATAAGTAGAACCATACAGTATTTGTCCTTCTGTAACTGACATATATCACTTTGAATAATATCCTCAAAGTTCATCTATGTTGTCACATATTATAAATTCTCTCTTTTTAAAGACTGAATAATATTCCCTTGTATGGAACTCACATGATTAAATTGGGCTCACCCAGATAATCCAAAATAATTTCCCCACTTCAAGCTCCTTGACTTTAATTATGTTTTTGATGTCCCTTTTGCCATGTAGAGTAACATATTTATCACAGATTCCAGGGATTAGGGTCTGGACTTCTTTAAGGGACGATTATTCTGCTAATAATAATGAGTCCACTTGTTTGACTTCGAAGCCATGTGGTTACCCATCATGATCTTCTGTGGTTTAAGAATATCCTATGCAGCTTAAAACTTTGGGACATATTTTCTTAGTTCAAAATAGTGATACAAGTAGTGAAAATGTACACATGGGGCAGATCTGGGGAGAAGCTATTTGGGTTTCCAGGGTCTCAGAATGCAAAAGTGGCTATAAAATGCTTATTTTTTGGAGCAAGTTGTGTCAAGCACAGCATGATTCAAGAATCTCCAAACTTATCAAACTTATTTCTCAGACTTTTAGAAACACAGTGAGAGAGGGAGAGAGAGAGAGAAAGAGAGGCCTTAAAGATAATTTCTCTGTATTTTTTCTGGCCGTATCTCCCTGATAAACTGTCCTTTGACTTTATGAAAGACCATTTGTTTGTAGATGATTTGTTTCTAAAACTCACTGTAGTAATATAGACCAGGGGCAGGAAAATTGCTTTATTTCCTTGTTTCTAACACTTCAGACTTTAGTAAGCAACACACTCAAGAATTCTCACAGGGATCTTTTTCTCTCCCATACTCAACACTGCTTTCTGGACAGTTTTTGAAAGGGCAAGTACTGTATAGTGAAACACTTATTGTGTCCTGGCTAAAAAATGCATTTCTTTTCAGCTGTCTAGTATGTGTTCCATTATGTAAAACAATTGCTCTACTTAGTACCATAATGTATCTTAAATATTATCACCTAGCTTTTCTTTTTAATTTAAGAAAAAAATAGTGGTTCACAATAGTTATTGACCTGGGGTAAGGTGGCTTTATTTTCTAGAACTTATAGTTTTGTTTTCTAAAATTTATCAGTCCATATCAAATAAGTACTAACAATATCATAGCACTTGGTCACTATGGGGGAAGCAAAGAAGTATTGAGCCCTTGTACTTAAAGAATTTATAACTGTCATCTCACATTCATCTCACTGATGCCATACTTGGTTAAACCTTCCTCATCGTTTATATAATGGTTTCTCTGACTGTATTCCTCAGTTATCCTCTAGTCTAATATTTGTTTTGCAAATATTTTCTCCCAGTCTGTGGCTTGTGTTTTATTTTCTTAAGGGTTTCTTTTTTCAGAGAACTTATTACTAGCTTAACATTTCTTGAGCATCTCCAATGAGCCCAGATTTATGCTCAGCTTTTACCTGCATCATTGCATTTTGACTGCTTATAACTATTTTGTGAAATGGACTTCATTTCCCCCTTTACAAAGGAGAGAACTGATGTCTAGAGATCCAGTAAGCTGTATGCATATGTTGTACTATTGTTTGGCCTCCACCGTTACTATGCAAAATCAATTATGTTACAGTATTATGCCATAATTTATTTGAGGGGATGCTGGTATATTTATGGTGTGGGGTGCCTTTTAGGGTTTCATAAATGACTAAGTAGTTAGAACCTTCTACTTCTGAAAAATAATTCAGTCACAGCCACAAGTGAACATTCCATATAAAATCAATTAGATTTCCCTTCAAATTTCTCCAATTCGGTTATAAAGATCCAGGCTATGATGGTATGAGTGGTATGTAATTATTTTCCTGGTGCTTGCACCTTTCTTATAATTTCCTTTAAAATGATTTCCTTGATGTTGGATTTCAGAGTTACCATAATGAACTTCTAGTTCCTTTGACTATTTGCATTTCTAAAATTTTGGGATGGGCATTCAAAGCCAGCATGATATCTCATTTACTTATAGCAGTATAATCTCCCATCATTTGGCCAAAAACAGTTAGATGTTTTTATATATAGTATTTATATTATGACACTTGTGATTGATTTCTGAGATAAATATGTTACACCATATTTATTATGTTACTTCATTACTCCTCTTACTGACTTATGGTCCTTCAATACTAAACCAATATTGATAGCTTAAGATGAACCTGATCTATCAGGAACTGTGTATGATGTTCACCTCTCCAGTACACATCCTAGATTGATTGAGCTGGCTGTATCAATAGCTTCCATCTAAGACTAAGAGCCAAGTGCTTCACTGTGACTGGTTTTATTAGTTACTCAGTAAGAATTAAAGAAAAGAAAAACTGACAAGAGAGGAAAGGCTTAGATTTATTATATAAACTCTGATAAGAGTAAAGTTAAGTAGCATTACTCTTTACTTCTCTCTCTACAAAAAGGACAATATAGTTCTGTGAAACACCTTCTTAAAGTCTGATATTAAAGAAAAAATTGTGATATGTTGTATATTTGAAATTGTGGATATAGTGAAGAATTCTGTAAAAAGGTCTTCTAATATCTAAACTGGTAAAGTATTAACTAAATTGGTTATATTTTCACAGACTATATTCACATTACAAGTGAGGGTGTATAATGACCTTACCATGAACTGGCGGAGAGTAAGACTTAGAAAAATGTATACTTCACATCTCTTGGTAAAAATGGAATCTAGATAATCTTTTGCTCACTTGAGAATGAACAAATAGAAATCCAACATGGAAGCTATGGAAAACATATTACAAAAGAAGGGAATGGGTTTTTTTTTATCATAGATGACTAAGAGGGAGAGCAAGATTATAAACTTAATTTACTTCCTCAACAAAAATAAAATTTCAGACAACCATTGACAGTCTCAAGAGGATAGAAAGCATGGCCAACTCCTTTCCATTGGGTTGTTTCCTTATTCTTTTAATCTCAACTTAAAAATCATCTTCTCAAGGGGTAGAGAGTGGGAGGAAATTTCCTGACCACTGCATAAATTAAGGTAGCCCTTTTATTGTTGCTTTTCACAATTTATTCATTTTCTCCACAATACTAATTATGATTTTTAATTATGTAAATAGTTGTTCTTTTAATTTTACTCTCTGTTTCACATACGTAATAGGACATAGCTCCATAAAGACAGTTACAATATGCCATCTAACAGATTTCTTGGTAAAAGATAACTGATAAAATTTGTTGAATGATTTAATGAACCAATAAACAGGAAGCTATGAGGAGAGAGACCAGGTTGACCCAGGAAAAAACAAGTCAATGAAAAAGTTATAATAGAATTTTGTCTCAGAAAGACCTATAAATCCAGGCTTTAAAGGTATGTCTTTCAAATTTTCTAAGAAGCAATGCTATATAGCTTATTCCAGAACAAAGAACATTGTGGAAAATGCACCAATTGATGGAACATTGTGGTTAATAGTATGGATCATGATCCTAAAATGACCAGAGTTGGTGGTTTGCATCTACCATTGTCAAAGGTAAAATAATAGGCAAATATCATCTCTAAAATTAATTTAATTTATTTATAAAATGAACAGAAAAAATTCCTACTAAATATAATAGTTATGAGGATTGATTATGAGATTTTATTTAAATTGAACATCCCAGGACAGTGAACAGTAAATATTTGCAATTTACCCCAGTATGAAACAGATAATAACCATTTCTTACATAAGCTATTAGTTTCATTTCTACATTAAGTGAATAAACTCTGACACTAAAATTCAACATAGCATGAGTCTCATCAATGTACAAATATCTTGAAGAAATGAACAACCAGACTTACTGGTACCATAACTAAGTAAGAATGTGCATGGCTTAGTAGTCAATCTATTAGTTCATTATTAGACTCCATAACAAAAAAGTGTACAATAATATAGTGAGATACTCAAAACGTATTAAAAAGAAAACTTCAAAAGCCATTGCTGGGATTTCCTGGTGGCGCCGTGGTTGAGAGTCTGCCTGCTGATGCAGGGGACACGGGTTCGTGCCCCGGTCCGGGAAGATCCCACATGCCGCGGAGCAGCTGGGCCCGTGAGCCATGGCCGCTGAGCCTGCGCGTCCAGAGCCTGTGCTCCGCAACGGGAGAGGCCACAACAGTGAGAGGTCCGCGTACCGCAAAAAAAACAAAAACAAAAACAAAAGCCATTGTTGTTAAAAGTTGTTAGACAATTAGAAATACTGGAAAACTTCCTGATTATTTAAAGACTATATCAATTTTGTAGCTTTCGTTCATTCATTTATTTGTTTATACAATTGATATTTATTGAATACCGATTATGCTAGCCAAAAAGTGTGTTGTAATAAACAGAATAATAACCCCACACCCACATGTTCATGTTCTAATCCTTGGAATCTTTACATAACACAGGGAAATTAAGGGGGAAGAGGGGATTAAGGTTGTTAATCAACTGACTTTAAGATAGGGAAATTATCCTGAATTCAGTGGATTTTTTCTAATCACAAGGGTTCTTAAAAGTAAGTAAATGAGGCAGAAGAAGAGGTCAGAATGAGAAGGACTCAACCGACCATTGCTGGCTTTAAGAAGGTAGGAAGGAGGCCAAAATCTAAGGAATGTGTAAGGTTTCTAGAAGCTGGAAAAGGCAAGGAAATCAATTCTCCCCTAGCGCCTCCAGAAAGGAGTGTGTGTTAATGTATTACAGCAACAATAGAACACTAATACAGTTATGACAATGGATGTATAAAAGCATGAGTCCTGACCTAATAGAATTTAGAGCCTGGTAAAAGAGTAAATAATCTTTTAATAACAGTAAGTAATGCAAAGCAGTGTGAAGTGCTATGAAAGAGTATAAGCTTTGAGGTGTTTATTTATATTTAAAAAGAGCTGTGCTATGTCCTTAAGTCAGTATAAAAAGTGCAATCATCACAGTCATGATTAATTCTGAATAGCTCTTAAATTTTCCAAGTAATGTTTATTATACATGGTTTTGACTATACAGGCCAGAAAAGTAATTCTTAGATACACTAAAGCATGAAAACCAATAAAGCAGTTTAACAGAACAAAAGTAGAGTCTACATGCAGAGTGTCTGTTATCAAATGTGTCCTCTTTTTGGAAAACAATCAAATGCCTAACAGTGACTGGAGCAGGGGATGTGAAGAATGCTAAAATATTTCTGCCTTCCTTCAGGATTTACTTTGTTTTATTTTTCCCATCAAGCTTTTAAAAACTCACTTTGAATAGTGAAACTGTAGTGAAATAATTTTAATAGTAATTGAAATTATTAATTTACAAATAAATCAGTTCCCTACTAATTTTAATACATTTAAGCTTATCCTAGACTTTCTGATCAACATAATACTATGTGACAAAAAATAAGAGATGTAATCTTTAGAAAGTTGAAGATAAAATTATCATTTTTTGTTTTTATTTTATTGTGGTAAGAACACTCACAGATAATATTATATACCTAGGAACCCCAAGAAAGTCAACTGAAAACCACTAAACTTACCAAAGGGTTATCAGTAAAATTGTTACATATATAGTGAAACAATAGCTCTCCCTTAGAAGTTACATTATAAAAGAAAACAATTCATTAACAAACAAATAAACAAACAAAAAAAAATCATAAAGTGCCCAGGAAGAAAGACCTTAACCAGTAAATGTAGAAAATCTGTATGAAGGAAAAATATTGGGGGGGAAAAAAAAAGGATGGGGAATGGCCTATGGATTAACTAAGAACATTTTAAGTTAAAGAGATATGTTAGCATATTTGGGTGGGATGGAGATGGAGATTTGGGGAGGACTAATGGGGATATACAGTGTATATAAGAACTTAATAGGGTTTCAGAAACCTCACAAGCTAATGGGAAATGAAAGAATGGTCAACAACTTATTTTGGAATAAAAGCATTGGATCCTCATTGCACATAATTTACCAAAAAAAAAAAAAAAAGTTAGGAATATTAAAGTGTTAAGATTTTTTAATTAATATTTTACTTGCTATGTATGATATAAAATAATTGTATATGGCTATTTAATTTAACCAAAAATGGAGGATTCAATAAGCAATTAATAAATGAAAGACTGATAGATTTGTCAGTAAAAAAAATATAAAATGTCTGCACGGCAAATATTGGAAAATTTGGGCTTCCCTGGTGGCGCAGTGGTTGAGAGTCCGCCTGCCGATGCAGGGGACACGGGTTCGTGCCCTGGTCTGGGAAGATCCCACATGCCGCGGAGCGGCTGGGCCTGTGAGCCATGGCCGCTGAACCTGCGCGTCCGGAGCCTGTGCTCCGTAACGGGGGAGGCCACAACAGTGAGAGGCCCGCGTACCGCTAAAAAAGAAAAAAAAAATTGCAAAATTTAAAGTTTTACTATAAACTGAAAGATTTACTCTAAACAGACTAATATTTGTAGCAAACATAGCTGATAGAAAGTTGATATTCTTATGAAGTGATCTAAAATATCGATAAGAAAACTTGCTATTAAAAAAACATGAATTAAATATTGTACATGTAGATTAAAGAAAAGAAAACATATGACTTTTTTACTTATTACCTTAGAAACATCATATATTAAACATCCATATTGAATACTACTGATTTTATACTAAGATGCTGCTGCTTCTGGGATCATTGGTGTATACACATTTTCTGAAAAGCAATTAGCATTATATATCAAAAGACCTACATACTTATATATTTTACTTTAATATTTTTACTTATAGGACTCCATCTTAATGAAATAATCATAGATCCTGGCAGGAAAGATTTTTTGTCCTCAGATTTTAATCACAGAATGTTTCATTTCAGTCAGCATCACATAACAAATTCTGATTTCAGTATTTAGCACATGGAAGGTCCTGGATATATACTTTTAAATGAAAAAATAATAACCACTTTTATATTCCAAAAATGGAAATAAACCTAAATATCCAGTAATGAAAAAGCTATAAATAGTTACAAATTATATGCAGTAAGATAAATGTAGTAGCCGTATTCCAAGATGGCCTAAATGATCCCGGTTTCCTGGCATCCATACATTGTGTAATGTCCTCCTCTTGAGTGTGGGTTGACCATTGTGACTTGCTTCTAATGAATAACATATGGTGGAAGTGGTCGACCGAAAAAAATGCACAACGTGAGAGTTGTGAGTTAAGTTTTATTTGGGGCAAAATGAGGACTATAAGACTGGGAGACAGCATTTCAGATAGCTCTGAGAAACTGCTCCAAAGAGGTAGGGGGGAAGGTCAGTATATATGTGATTTTGTGAAGGGGGAGTACATGCAATCAAGCACATATTTTTTTGCAGAAGGTTACTGCTAGTCACGAGAAGCAGACGTCACCATGAGCCTCATTCCTGATCTCTACCCTGAACTCCTTTCAGCGGGTGTTTAATCCTTATAGAGGTAGATGGCAAGTGCCAATTTGTAGATGACAAAGTGATGGTGTATACCTGGAAGACTATGTCATAAAATGCAGTATAATCTCTCTCTCTCTGTCTTTCTTCACCCACTCTGGGAGAATCCATGTTGAGTGTTGGGAATAACTCTACAGCAAAATCCATATGATAAGAAACTGAAACCTCCAGTCGATAGCCAGGAAAGTGAGCTTCTAAGGCAATCCTCCAAAGTCAAGTCTTCTGAGACAGCAGCCCTGGTCACAGGTCGATTGCAACTTCATGAGATGCCCTGAGCTAGACCCTCCCAGCTGGACCCTCCTGCATTCCCGACATTCAGAAACTCTGTGACATAATAAATACATGTTTTAAGTTCTGGGGTAACTTGTTATGCAATAATAGATAACTGATATGGTTAGTTCCCAGATGAAATAATATGTAGTTATTAAACTCATGTTCTCAAAGACTATTTAATGGCACAATAGCAATCATGTCAGATAGCATCAAGGGTTAAAAACTGAAAAGCAAACAAACAAAACATGACAGAATGTTATGAACGTATGATTCCTCCACTTAAATTTATCTGTAACTATAAATCTTGGAAGAAAAGATACCCCAATTTTAAGAGTAATATTACATGCATTCCATTTGGGGCTCAGAGGAGGCCACCCCAAAATATGCCACAGTAGCATATCCACTATCTTGAATTAAATTTACTTAAGAAATGGCCAAAGCAAGAGGGGCACTTTGATCCTCTCTGTCTTCTTGAAAGCAGGAATTAAATCTTCTATGTGAAAAGTGCTCTCCCTGCATTCAGAGGTAGAAGGACATCCTTATTGCCAGAGACAGGGAATTTAGGGCCAAGAAGCATGTATAAACAAACCCTATTACTTCTTTACTAATTTACTACCCCAAGCCCAAACACTGTTTGGATTATTCACTAATTGAGCACCCAAAATTTCTTTGTCTGTCAATTCCTCACAAATGCTATATTTGTTTGTTTGTTTTTTTTTTTGTTTTTGTCTAAAAAGTATAAAAGCTGTCTGCTTTGGCCACTTCTTAGGTCCTATTTCTATGAGACCTCCATGTGCACAAATTAAATTTGTTCCCCCCCACCCCCCCGCTTAATGTGTCTTGTGTCAATTTAATTTTTAGTCTAGCCAAAATAATTCAAGAAAGGTAAGGAAGAAATTTCTCCCTCCCCCAAAATTCTAAGAGTAATAAGTAGTCCCTGTGTTTAAAAACCAAAAAATCAACAATGACAAAAATGAGCAGCCCCTGACATTTGAGGGTTGTCCTGGAACTCACAGCAAAGCCAAATTATTCCCCTGTTAAACATAAACAATCTCAGAGAACACCCCTGACAAGGTTACTCAGAGACCATGATAAAATGCATCAAAACAAAGCCACTTCATAATTTTGTCTAAGCACAAAAAAAAAAGTCACTGTGCCACCCACATAACATCCAACAACCCCTCTCTTGGCCAAAATATGTGACTGCTACTTCTTTACCAACTACAGTTTTGTCTTTGTGGTAGATAAGATTTATTGAGCTATCCAGTCATAGAATAACCCCCCTTTCTGACAGCTTCCAAACTACAGTGAACACCAGCTTCCTTAGACCCTACCCCAAATCATCCAACCAAACCCCAAATCTTAAAATAAGTTCTTTCTAATACCCTCTTACTGAGATAACCCATGGTTTCTCATGGTGTGTACCTCCTTCCAACCCCCATCCCCTTCTGCAATGAGTAATAAACCCAACTTGTTTAACTAGGGGTATATTTCTGATGGTCTTTGTCTAAAGGGCATTGATACCACTATGAGGTTTTTAACATACTTAGAATAAATTTGGACAAGGTTTTGTTGAGACATCTGATAAAATGGAAAGTAAATGAAATAGAGTACCTTAAACTCCTGTATAGGCCAAGAAAGATTTATGTGGTCTTCCCTGGGTTAATTTTCTCCCTTCCCTTCAGTCCTCTCTATGGGTTCAAGGGCAGCTTTTACCTTTGCCTACCTCACCTTCCCTTCACTGTTGATCTCCACACACATTCTGGAAGCACTATATACTATTCCATATTTCAGAATCTCAGAAAAATTAAGTCTATAATTTCAAAGAAAACTGGGAGAGATTTATCCCTCATACCACTTGTTGCCATCCCTGTTCTCTAAAATAAGACCTTGAGATGAGGATTCATGTGCCAGTGATTTGTTAACAGAATTGCTTCCAGGAGAAATTTGTAAGACAGTGAAGGAAAAGGAAGGGAGGAAGTTAAGCAAGGATGCAATTACAGGCAAAATTCCAGCATCAGCCTTGACCAAGGGGAGCCCTGAATTGTAAATTACACCTTAGAATTTGTATCAATTTGAGGCAAGGATCTGGGCATTCATACTCTGACATTAATTAGTCATTGGCTGATGGCTACTACAGGGGCACATACCTTGCAGGCACTTCCAGTTCTAGTCACTGGGGGCAACCATATACAGAGACTCACAAATGGGGGTAGTTTGAAGCAGAAGCAAGTAGAGGCAAAGAAGTCACAAAAATGGTCAAAGATACCCAAGGGAACTTGGTGGAACACCTGCACATTTTAATCCTTGCCTTCCATCTTTATTTCCTACCACTGGACTGACCTCCCCAGGAATGATGGCAATGGATATATCTATTTGCTTTGGAGAAAGCTTATAGGGATATTCTGTGGACCACTTGCTCAAAAAAAAAAAAAAAAAAAAATCTTACACAGCAGGACCTTAGTTTATTTTCTGAAATTCATTTTAATTTTCTTGAAATTCTCCATTTTAAATATCCCTTGAGGAGCATCTCATGGCAAATTCAGTTTTCCCCATAACAAGTCCAGTTTTGTTTCCTTTTTCATTCTTCCCCCAGTGAGTGTTCAAGAAAGTATGAGACCAGCTTCAACATCTGTCACATAGAGAGATACGTTAGATAGCATAGAGCACATTGCCTAGCACTCTGTAGATCTCAAGTATACATTAGCTATCTTTATGATTGTTTCATTCTAAAACCCTGTACTAACAGGAAGTTAAATGCTAGGGGAGGGAATTACCTCTGTTTGGTTATCCACTATTCTTTCTGTCTTCCTCTAACCTGAAAGATATGTGGGCCACAGCCATGTGACAGGACCATCTGTAACTTGTGCTTTTTGGGACCAGAATAATTTTTCCCTTATATTTATCCAGCATGGCTGTAATGGCTTAGTAACAAACATGTCTTGCATGACTTTGTGCAGGGAAGATTTCCAGAAGTCTCTGTGACTGCTTGGAGGTAGCAAATGAGGATGGATACGCTGCCAAGACATCTCTTCCATCCTAATGAGCACTAATTGAATATCTTGTCTGAAAAATATGTAAAACTACAAAGGCATCCTCACTCAGATGATTTGGCCTGCAGCCTGGCCAGATGCAGTTCTGTGTCTCAGCCATAATGTCATAAGCCTGTTAAGATGTTTTACATATTTTAAAATATTGGATTTGCTTGGAGTGGTCGAGCGTTATAGGACTTTTCCTGGAGCAACCCTTAGGAAAATGATGAAGAGATGCTTTTGTCTTCAACCTTCTTCAGTTTGCGCCTCTCTCCCTTTCCATGTTCTCATCTGAGTATAGCCTGTCTTCCAAAAGCGCTTGCCTTTCCTGTTTCCTCAACTTGCTTGTTCACTCTATGCTAACTCACTAGGCCCAAGGGTCAAGAAAAAGGGAAAGGCAGGGACTACCCTATGGAACCTACCCTAGAAATATCCAGCTAGTTGGGAACATGGTCAGAAATGGATTTCATGGTAAGTTACATAATTTTGTGAAATACTTTGATATGAACAAGATGGAACTGTGGTGGTATTTTGATGGAATTACAGCCAGGGTCTTTAGAATCACCCTATCAATTACCCCACTCCCTCTTATCAAGTTCAGAGAAATCTAAGTGCATAAAGGAAAAAAAAAATAGGAACAAAGGGAATGAGAATATATGTATTTGAAATACACTGAGAAATATTTAATGATCTCTAATGCAAGGCTGTTTGGCAAAACATGAATTCAAGAATGTAGCCTGGACTCTTTATAAAAGGAATGTCCTGGGATTGAATCATCAAGTTATTTTCTCTGTTGAGGTAAGTTTTGAGAAGGGGCATTAGGAGATTCAGTACTAGAATGGGAAGAGAGCTGCAGGTTTTTCTTATCTGACCGTGCTCTGTTTTTGTTTTCTCTTAGTTCCATCAGAGACCCTAGCATAAAATCAAGCAAAAGTATGGTTGTCCTGATCCACCTCTATGAGACTGATCCCACCAAATCTTCCCTTCCTCTCTCTTAATCCACCTAAAGTAACTGAAATCATTGTCTTAGAAACTGACCTGAACAAACATTAAGTTAACTTTCAGGCCAAACTATTCACAGGCTGAAATTGCACTCTCAATTCTATTTACCACCTAAATTAAAGGTGGTAAACAACTTTCAACCTAATCCCAAGATGAGATTTCAAATAAAACCAAATAATAATGTTCCAAATATGTAAATTCATTAGCCCTCCTTCTTCTGACCCCTGGTTAGTTAAGAGAAACACAAGACCCAGAGTTTAAGAACATGGGGCTCTGAGCAAGCATGCCTGGTCCAGGAGGTGTTAGGAGCTGGCTAACACTGACCAAGTTATTTATCCTCCCTATGACTCATATTCTCAGCCTTTATAATGGGATGAGAATAATATCACCCTACAAAGTTTTTGTGCTGATTAACAGAGTTATTACATGTGCACCATTTAGAATAATGCCTCACACAGAGTAAGTACAATGTAAGACTTATCTATCATTATTAGAACATTTACTTAAAAAGAAAAAAAATCAAAGAGAATGTGCCTTTAAGGAACAGTTACTTTGACCATACCATGAGTTCCTGGGTTGTAGTGCATCAGATTAGATATTCTCCTGCTTGAGGAAGAGTTAGGAAGGGGGTGGTAGAGGCAGAGTTAGACTAAGAAGACTAAAAATGTGATCCAGCATTTCAATCTCCTATATCACCAAAGACAGAACAAAATGAAGGACGAAGAAGGTGGGATTTGCCCCAGGACCAAGATAGAAGGCAGAGAGCTGGGGAATAGCATGAGCAAATTCTACAATTCACTTAAATATACATTCCTCCAAAAAAACCAAAGGATTGGGCCAGCTAGAATTACTTTCAGACACGTTCGTGCAAACCCATTTAAAAATCCTAATGTTAAGGACTTTTCTTTCATTGAGAGTAGCTATTGATTTTTAAACACAACCAACATTTGGATATAAAAGTGGAATAAAAAATATAGTAATATGTTCTTTCTTTTCAAAATGATGCCATGAATGAAAAATGGCATATCATTTTAATTTTCTTTCTTTGATTTGTAATACCTTTTAAATATATTTTCATGTGTCTGTTGGTGGTCTCACCTCTCTCCCTCACTTAGAAGAGGGATTGCTTGCTCATGACCTTTAACAATTTTTATGCTGAGGATTCTTTCCTGTTATGGAATTGTATATACTTGTGTTGAACATTAAGAACTTTATACATCACTTTGCGACTGCCAGGGAAAAGTTGTGTTCTGGGTAGCAGGGCTCATGTTACTAAAACTCATTAACACATTGCTTTCCTCCTGTCTTCTTTCTTTGGTCCCAGGTCCCCATGTTGTGCGATTGTGGCCACTTGGACATTTCTGTTTCATTGTGAGCACTGATAGGTCTTGTCCACTTCATTCTCTAATATTCTCTCTCTCTTTCTTCCTTTCTCCTTCTCTCGCAATATCTCTCTCGCTTTTTCTCTGTCTTTGGTGATGACTCAGTTCTCAGGGTCTTTCCTGCCATTTTTATGTGTAGAGTCTAACTACTCTTTCTCATGTTTGGTAATGAGATTACCCTTGTTAGTTTCAAGAAGCATCTCATTGAACTTCCCTGTTCAAGGAAGAGGTCTCCTTCCATGGTTATAGTAGAGTCCCTCAAGTACTTCATAAGACAGAGGAATTGGGAGGAGTGTGGCCTACCTCTTGGGGAGAGGGCCTCTGGAAGAGCACAGAATTTGCAGAATGCAGAAGAGAAGGGGGAGGGATGTGCTTTTAAAATCATGTTCCTGGATGGGAGAAATCACTGACTGAAACAATTCTATTTACACACTGGCCCCAAACGTAGATGTTAAAGATGATGTACAGACAAGCAGAGAAGCTGTAAATATGAGTGTGGACACGTGGAACTGGTAAAGGTGAATATTTCCTAGAGCAATGCCAATATGCCTTTTAAATTATTTATAGATTTATTAACATCAGCTCATGTTCTCTTCTCCAAGAATGTAGGTATGAGAATTGCCTAAGCCTGAAGCAGAGGCAAACATTTCATATCTATTGATAATTGAGTCAATAAGTTTTCCTTGGTCACTCATGGTGTCAAAGCCCCTGGGCAGGTGCTACAGAGTAAGCAAAGAGGAAGAGATTTTCTGCTCTCAAGCTTGAAGAATAGAAATGAAGGTTTGAGACACTAAGCAATAGAATACATTTCAAAACCTATTCCTTAATTATTAGTAGTTAACTGAACATTTAAAAGTTTTACCTTATATGTTCTCTTCATTATTCTTTGCAGAGTATGATTTGGAAATGGCTTTGTATTCAACATCACTTGGGTAGAAAATATGATTTCTTCTGATTTCATTCTTGTGACACAAAGTAAATTTAACTGTTCTACAGTAAAATATGACACATAGAAACAAGAAAAGATGAAGCTAATTCTTGGTGGCAGGGTCAATGACTAGGAAAACAGGAAAAAATGTGGGTGAGGAAACACTGAAATTTAAAGGTCAAAATAATATTATTACTCAGTGGTTATTTATGGAGTACCTACTAGGTTCCATGCAAGTACATTTTGACTTTGGCCTTAGGAAAGTACTATGTGAAATTTGACTTAAAATACCCAGACATATATTTTGCCCAAAATACTAGAGACTTATAAAGGAAAGTGGTTGCTAAGGAAATGAAAAGGGGGGCAACTATTAAGCAGATTAAAATCTATGAGTTCAGAGTTTTTTTTGTATTAAGGGGCTGATACCTATGGAGAAATCTAAGATGAGTCTGACATTAAAGAAAAAGAAAAAAAGAAAAAAGTATGTTATAATGTATAATGAGTCCAGATAATCTGGCAAGAGCTTTACTTGGTAAGCTTCTTTGTTTGGACCAGCTTTTCCTGGTTTGTTTGTGCATAGAACAACTTCTATTGTGGTCTTGCTTAGAGACAGCATGCAGCTTATGAGAGCTCTCTTCATGCGAGGTCTTTATGAAATGATGAAGAGTGGTTTCTGCATGATAGATGTTACTGCTGTACCAGGGAAATTGTCAGGAGCTTAGAGGTGCTTAGCAGATAACAGACATTTGTTCCAGGGTACACTGACACTGCAGGGAAAGCAAGAAGCAATTTATCTGTTGGTTGGGTAGGGTTTGGGGGTGCTGATTTAAGGGACAGAGCAAGATAACAGTCCTGGGCCCACGAAGATCATCAGAAAACCTGGAAGAGTTACATATTTTTTCACCTGAATCTACCTGCCATAATAAGGGATGCAAGTTTTCCACTCAGTTAGAAATTATATGATAAACCAACTATGATGTGAGCGAACACATTATACTAACCCCAGCACTGTTTCCAACACAGATTAGCAGTTTAATAAATATTGTTGAATGAATTTTTCTGATCTGCTTCTTTGTTTAACGATTTTACAAGTCTCTATTAATCTTATTCAACAATTGCTTGTATTCCTTTTCTCACATTGCATCATAAATGACACAGCTATGAATGTCCACATTGCCACGTAATAAGCTTCAGCCTAAGACCAGCTTTGTGACTAATGTTAATATCAAGCCAAAAGTTCCAGATGTCCATTTGAAATAATCTGGATACATACCTGTATGTCATCAGTGTTGAGTGAACCTAATCCATTAATAACCATAAATCTTTAGAAGGAGATGTGAATTCTTCAGTACAAAGGGTAAAACATTTAACTAATAAAACCCACCTGGTGCCACAAATGGAATTTTGGGTTTCAATTTCTCAGTCTAGGACATCTGCCAAAACCTTTTAAATAAAACAAGAATTGTGAACATCTTTGTGTATTTCCCAACGGATCCACCAATACTGGGCATAGGATTTACATCAATTGCCATTTTAGAGCATACTTTCTTTAATGTACATATACCTGAACTGTATCATTTGCAGTTGGAGGTAACTGTCTTAAAGAAACATGGGATTTTCATATCTGATAAAATCAAAGGACCCTGATAGCTAAAGCAATATTGAGAAAGAAAAACGGAGCTGGAGGAATCAGGCTCTTGGACTTCAGACTATAAGACAAAGCTACAGTAATCAAGACAGAATGGTACTGGCACAAAAGCAGTAATATAGATCAATGGAACAGGACAGAAAGCCCAGAGATAAACCCACACACATATGGTCACCTTATCTTTGATAAAGGAGGCAAGAGTATACAATGGAGAAAAGACAGCCTCTTCAATAAGTGGTGCTGGGAAAACTGGACAACTACATGTAAAAGAATGAAATTAGAACACTCCTTAATACCATACACAAAAATAAACTCAAAATGGATTAAAGACCTGAAGGAAAGGCCAGACACTATAAAACTCTTAGAGTAAAACTAGGCAGAACACTCTATGGCATAAATCATAGCAAGATGTTTTTTGACCCACCTTCTAGAGAAATGGAAATAAAAACAAAAATAAACAAATATGGGGAGATATTCAAGATGGAAGAAGAGTAAGATGTGGAGATCACCTTCCTCCCCACAAATACATCAGAAATACATCTACATGTGGAACAACTCCAACAGAACACCTACTGAACACTGGCAGAAGACATCAGACTTCCCAAAAAGCAAGAAACACCCCACATACATGGGTAGAGTAAAAGAAAAGACAGAGACAAAAGAATAGGGATGGGACATGCACCACTGGGAAGGAGCTGTGAATGAGGAAAAGTTCCCAGACACTAGGAAGTCCCTTCACTGGTAGAGATTTGTGGTGGAGGGGAAGCTTTGGAGCCATGGAGGACAGCACAGAAATAGGGGTGCAGAAGGCAAAGTGGAGAGATTCCTGTAAAGAGGATCAGTGCCAACCAGCACTCACCAGCCCAAGAAGATTGTCTGCTCACGCACCAGCCAGGATGGGTGGGGGATGGAAGCTGAGGGCCAGGCTTCTTTAGAGGTCAGATCCCAGGGAAAGAACTGGGGTTGGCTGCGTGAACACAGCCTGAAGAGGGCTAGTGTGCCATAGCTAGCTGGGAGGGAGTCCCTGGAAAAAAAGTCTGAACCTGCCTAAGAGGGAAGAGACAATCGTTTTGGTGTACACCAGGAGAAGGGATTCAGAGCATCACCTAAACGAGTTCCAGAGATGGACGCGAGCCGCGGCTATCAGCGTGGATACCAGTGATGCACATGAAATGCTAAGGCTGCTGCTGCAGCCACCAAGAAGCCCGTGTGCAAGCATAGGTCACTATCCACACCTCCCCTCCCAGGAGACTCTGCAGCCTGTCATGGCCAGGCTCCTGTGATTCAAGGACAACTACTCTGGGAGAACATATGGTGCACCTCAGGATGTTGCAACATCACGCCAGCCTCTGCCACCACAGGCCCGCCCCACATTTTGTACCCCTTCCTCCCCCTGGCCTGAGTGAGCCAGAGCCCATTAATCAGCTGCTACTTTAACCCATCCAGTTTGAGTGAAGAACAGATGCCCTCAGGTGACCTACTTACAGAGGCAGGGCAAATCCAAAGCTCAACCCAGGAGCTGTGCCAACAAAGAAGAGAAAGGGAAATCTCTCCCAGCAGCCTTAGGAGCAGCAGATTAAATCTCCACAACCAACTTGATGCACCCTGCATCTGAGGATTACCTGAATAGACAATGAATCATCCCAAAATTGAGGCAGTGGACATTGGGAGCAACGTTATATATATATTCTTTTCCTTTTTCTCTTTTTGTGACTGTGTATGTGTATGCTTCTTTGTGTGATTTTGTCTGTATAGATTTGCTGTTACCATTTGTCCTAGGGTTCTGACTGGTTTCTTTTCTTTTTTTTTTTTTTTGTAGTATAGTTTTTAGTGCTTGTTATCATAATGGATTTGCATTTTGGTTTGATTGCTCTCTTCTTTCATGCTTGCTTTTTTTTTCTATTTTATTACTTTTTAATTTCTTTATTTTTAATAATTATCTTTTATTTTATTACTTTATTTTACTCTTTCTTTCTTTCTTTCTTTTCTCCCTTTTCTTAAGAACCATGTGGCTGACAGGGTCTTGCTCCTTCAGCTGGGTGTCAGACCTGTGCCTCTAGGTGGAAGAGCCAAATTCAGGACACTGATCGAACAGAGACCTCCTGGCTCCACATAATATCAAATGGTGAAAGCTCTCCCAGAGACCTCCATCTCAATGCTAAGACTCAGCTCCACCCAATGACCAGCAACTTACAAAGCTGGACACCCTATGTCAAACAAATAGCAAGACAGGAACAAAACCCCACCCATTAGCAGAGAGGATGACTAAAATCATAATAAGATCAGAGACACCCCAAAACACACCACCAGACATGGTCCTACCCACTAGAAAGACAAGATCCAGTCTCATCCACCAGAACACAGGCACAAGTCCCCTCCACCAGGAAGCCTACACAACCCACTGACTCAACTTTAGCCACTGAGTGCAGACACCAAAGCCAACAGGAACTGCAAACCTGCAGTCTGCAAAAAGGAGACCCCTGAAACAGTAAGTTAAGCAAAATGAGAAGACAAAGAAACACACAGCAGATGAAGGAGCAAGGTAAAAACCCACCAGAAAAAACAAATGAACAGAAAATAGGCAGTTTACCTGAAAAAGAATAAAGCTTAATTATAGTAAAGATAATCCAGAATCTTGGAAATAGAATGGAGAAAATACAAGAAATGTTTAACAAAGACCTAGAAGAACTAAAGAGTAAACAAACAATGATGAACAACACAATAAATAAAATTAAAAATTCTCTAGAGTGAATCAATAGGAGAATATCTGAGGCAGAAGAATAGATAAGTGACCTGGAAGATAAAATAGTGGGAATAACTACTGCAGAGCAGAATAAAGAAAAAAGAATGAAAACAATTGAGAACATTCTTAGAGACCTCTGGGAAAACATTAAATGCACTAACATTCGAATTATAGGGGTCCCAGAAGACAAAGAGGAAAAGAATGGGACTGAGAAAATATTTGAAGAGATTATAGTTGAAAACTTCCCTAATATGGGAAAGGAAATAGTTAATCAGTGCAGGAAGTGCAAAGTCCGATACAGGATAAATCCAAGGAAAAACACACAAAGACAGATATTAATCAAACTATCAAAAATTAAATACACAAAAAAAATTAAAAGCAGCAAGGGAAAAACAACAAATCACATCTAAGGGAATCCCCATAAGGTTAACAGATGATCTTTCAGCAGAAAATCTGCAAGCCAGAAGGGAGTGGCAGGACATTTTAAAGTGATGAAAGGGAAAAATCTACAACCAAGATTACTCAACAAAGCAAGTGTCTCATTCAGATTCGACAGAGATATTAAAATACTTACAGACAAGCAAAAGCTAAGAGAATTCTGAACCACAAAATCAGCTTTACAACAAATGCTAAAAGAACTTCTCTAGGCAGGAAACACAAGAGAAGGAAAAGAGCTACAATAACAAACTCAAAACAATTATGAAAATGGTAATAGGAACATACATATTGATAATTACCTTAAATGTAAATGGATTAAATGCTCCAACCAAAAGACATAGACTGGATGAATGGATACAAAAACAAGACCCGTATATATAGTATCTACAAGAAACCCATTTCAAACCTAGGGACACATACAGACTGAAAGTGAGGGGATGAAAAAATATATTCCATGCAAAAGGAAACCAAAGAAAGCTGGAGTAACAATTCTCATATAAGACAAAATACACTTTAAAATAAAGACTATTACAAGAGAGAAAGAAAGACACTACAGAATGATCAAGGGATCAATCAAAGAAGAAGATATAACAATTGTAAATATTTATGCACCCAACATAGGAGCACCTCAATATATAAGGCAAGTGCTAAGAGCCATAAAAGGGGAAATAGACAGTAGTACAAATGTAGTAGGGGACTTTAACATCCCACTTTCACCAATGGACAGATCATCCAAAATGAAAATAAATAAGGAAACACAAGCTTGAAATGATACATTAAACAAGAGGGACTTAACTGATATTTATAGGACATTCCATCCAAAAGCAACAGAATAAACTTTCTTTTCAAGGGCTCATGGAACATTCTCCAGAATAGATTGTATCTTGGGTCACAAATCAAGCCTTGGTAAATTTAAGAAAATTGAAATCATATCAAGTATGTTTCTGACCAAAATGTTATGAGACTAGATATCAATTATAAGAAAAAATCTATAAAAAATACAAACACATGGAGGTTAAACAATACACTACTTAATAGCCAAGAGATCACTGAAGAAATCAAAAAATACCTATAAAGAAATGACAATGAAAACATTACAACCCAGGGCTTCCCTGGTGGCACAGTGGTTGAGAGTCTGCCTGTCGATGCAGAGGACACAGGTTCGTGTCCCGGTCGAGGAGGATCACACGTGCCACAGAGCAGCTGGGCCTGTGGAGCCATGGCCACTGAGCCTACGCATCTGGAGCCTGTGCTCTGCAACGGGAGAGGCCACAACATTGAGAGGCCTGCGTACCGCAAAAAAACAAAAAACATTACAACCCAAAGCATATGGGATGCAGCAAAAGCATTTCTAAAAGGGAAGTTTATAGCAATACAATCCTAACTCAAGAAACAAGAAACATCTCAAAGAAACAACCTAACCTTACACCTAAAGCAAATAGAGAAAGAAAAACAAAAAAAATCCCACAAAGTTAGCAGAAGGCAAGAAATCATAATGATCAGATCAGAAATAAATGAAAAAGAAATGAAGGAAAACATAGCAAAGATAAATAAAACTAAAAGCTGGTTCTTGAGAAGCTAAACAAAATTGATAAACCATTAGCCAGACTCATCAAGAAGAAAAGGGAGAAGACTCAAACAAATAGAATTAGAAATGAAAAAGGAGAAGTAACAACTGGCACTGCAGAAATACAAAGGATCATGAGATATTACTACAAGCAAATATATGCCAATAAAATGGACAACCTGGAAGTAATGGACAAATTCTTAGAAAGGCATAACCTTCGGAGACTGAAGCAGGAAGAAATAGAAAATATTAACATACCAATCACAAGCACTGAAATTAAGACTGTGATTAAAAATCTTCTGACAAACAAAAGTCCAGGATGAGATGGCTTCACAGGCAAATTCTATCAAACATTTCGAGAAGAGCTAACCACTATCCTTCTGAAACTCTCCCAAAAAATAACAGAGGGAGGAACATTCCAAAACTCATTCTATGAGGCCACCATCACCCTGATACCAAAACCAGACAAAGATGTCACAAAGGAAGGGAACTACAGGCCAATATCACTGATGAACATAGATGCAAAGATCTTCAAAAAAGTACTAGCAAACAGAATCCAACAGCACATTAAAAGGCTCATACACCATGATCAAGTGGGGTTTATCCCAGGAATGCAAGGATTCCTCAATATACGAATATCAATCAATGTGATATACCATATTTATAAATTGAATGATAAAAACTATATGATCATCTCAATAGATGCAGAAAACCTTTACACAAAATTCAACACCCATTTATGATAAAAAAAAAAAACCCTCCAGAAAGTAAGCATAGAGGGAACTTTAAACATAATAAAGCCCATATATGACAAACCCACAGCCAACACCCTTCTCAATGGTGAAAAACTGAAACCATTTTGACTAACATCAGGAACAAGAGAAGCTTGTCCCCTCTCAGCACTGTTTTTCCACATTGTTATGGAAGTTTTAGCCAGAGCAATCAGGGAAGAAAAAGAAATAAAATAATCCAAATAAGAAAAGAAGAAGTAAAGCTGTCACTGTTGGCAGATGAAATGATACTATAAATAAAGAATCCTAAAGACTCTATCAGAAAGAAGTAGAGCTAATCAATGAATTTGGTAAAGTAGCAGGATACAAAATTAATGCTCAGAAATCTCTTGCATTCCTATATACTAATGATGAAAAATATGAAAGAGAAATTAAAGGAACATTCCCATATACTGCTGCAATAAAAATAATAAAATAGCTAAGAATAAACCTACTTAAGGAGAAAAAAGAACTGTATGCAGAAAACTATAAGACACTGATGAAAGAAATGAAAGATGATACAAACAGATGGTGAGATATAGCATGTTTCTGGAATGTGAGGCTCAACATTGTGAAAACAGCTATACTACCCAAAGCAATCAACAGATTCAAGGCAATCACTATCAAAATACCAATGGCATTTTTCACCAAACTAGAACAAAAAATTTCCCAATTTGTATGGAAACACAAAAGACCCCAAATAGCCAAAACTATCTTGAAAAAAAACAGAGCTGGAGAAATCGTGTTCCCTGACTTCAGACTATGCTACAAATGTACAGTAATCAAGACAGTATGGTACTGGCACAAAAACAGAAATATAGATCAATGGAACAGAATAGAAAGCCCACAGATAAGCCCACACACATATGGTCACCTTATTATTATTTTTTTTGGTCACCTTATTTTTGATAAAGGAGGCAAGAATATACAATGGAGAAAAGAGAGCCTCTTTAATAAGTGGTGCTGGGAAAACTGGACAGCTACAAGTAAAAGAATGAAATTAGAACACTCCCTAACACCATACACAAAAATAACCTCAAAATGGATTAAAGACCTAAATGTAAGGCCAGAAACTATCAAACTCTTAGAGGAAAACATAGGCAGAACACTCTATGACATAAATCTCAGCAAGATCCTTTTTGACTCACCTCCTAGAGAAATAGAAATAAAAACAAAAATAAACAAAAAAAAAATGGGACCTAATGAAACTTAAAAGCTTTTGTACAGCAAAGGAAGTCATATACAAGACAAAAGGACAACCCTCAGAATGGGAGAAAATATTTGTAAATGAAACAACTGACAAAGGATTAATCTCCAAAATATACAAGCAGCTCATGCAGGGCAATATCAAAAAACAAAAAACCCAATCCAAAAATGGGCAGAAGACCTAAATAGACATTTCTCTAATGAAGATATACAGATTGCCAACGAACACGTGAAAGAATGCTCAACATCATTAATCATTAGAGAAACGCAAAACAAAACTACAATGAGGTATCACCTCACACCAGTCAGAATGGCCATCATCAAAAAATCTACAAACAATAAATGCTGCAGAGGGTGTGGAGAAAAGGGAACCCTCTTGCACTGTTGGTGGGAATGTAAAATGATTCAGCCACTATGGAGAACAGTATGGAGGTTCCTTAAAAAACTAAAAATAGAACTACCATATGACACAGCTATCCCACTACTGGGCATATACCCTGAGAAAACCATAATTCAAAAAGAGTCATGTACCACAATGTTCATTGCTGCTCTATGTACAATAGCCAGGACATGGAAGCAACCTAAGTGTCTATCGACAGATGAATGGATAAAGAAGATGTGGCACATATATACAATGGAATATTCCTCAGCCATAAAAAGAAACAAAATTGAGTTGTTTGTAGTGAGGTGATTGGACCTAGGGACTGTCATATCGAGTGAAGTAAGTCAGAAAGAGAAAAACAAGTACCGTATGCTAACACATATATATGGAATCTTAAAAAAAAATGGAATGAAGAAAGTAGCGGCAGGACAGGAATAAAGACACAGACATAGAGAATGGACTTGTGGACACGGCGGGGGGAAAGGTAAGCGGGACGAAGTGAGAGAGTGGCATTTATTTATATATACTACCAAATGTAACATAGATAGCTAGTGGGAAGCAGCTGCATAGCACGGTGATATCAGCTTGGTGCTTTGCGACGACCTAGAAAGGTGGAGTACGGAGTATGGTGGGAACAAGCAAGAGGGAGGGAATATGGGGATATACATATGCATATAGCTGATTCACTTTTTTTTTAACATCTCTGCTGGAGTATAAATCTTTTACAATGGTGTGTTAGTTTCTGCTGTATAACAACGTGAATCAGCTATACATACACATATGTATACATATACATATGTATACATATACACCCTCTCCCTGTGTCCTCAATGCAAGAGAATGGGAGAATTTCTCCCATGCTGAGGAATGCAGGAGATTTCTGTGCATTAATTTTGTATCCTGCTACTTTACCAAATTCATTGATTAGCTCTAGTAGTTTTCTGGTAGCATCTTTAGGATTCTCTATGTATAGTATCATGTCATCTGCAAACAGTGACAGCTTTACTTCTTTCTGATTTGGATTCCTTTTGTTTCTTTTTCTTCTCTGATTTCTGTGGCTAAAACTTCCAAAACTGTGTTGAATAATACTGATGAGAGTGGGCAATCTTGTCTTGTTCCTGATCTTAGAGGAAATGGTTTCCATTTTTTACCATTGAGAAGGATGTTGGCTATGGGTTTGTCATATATGGCCTTTATTATGTTGAAGTAAGTTCCCTCTATGCTTATTTTCTGGAGGGTGTTTATCATAAATGAGTGTTTAATTTTGTTGATAGCTTTTTCTGTATCTATTGAGATCATCATATGTTTTTTCTCCTTCAATTTGTTAATATGGTTTATCACATTGATTTGTATATATTGAAGAATCCTGGCATTCCTGGGAAAAACCACACTTGATCATTGTGTATGATCCTTTTAATGAGCTATTGGATTCTATTTGCTAGTATTTTGTTGATGATTTTTGCGTCTATTTTCATTAGTGTTGTTGGCCTCCAGTTTTCTTTCTTTGTGACATCTTTATCTATTTTTGATATCATCATGATTGTGGTCTCGTAGAATGAGTTTGGGAGTGTTCCTCCCTCTGCTCTGTTTTAAAGATTTTGAGAAGGATAGTTTTTAGCTCTTCTCTAGATGTTTGATAGAATTTGCCTGTGAAGCCATTTGGTCCTGGGCTTTTGTTTGTTGGAAGATTTTCGTCACAGTTTCAGTTTCAGTGCTTGTGATTGCTCTGTTTATATTTTCTATTTCTTCCTGATTCAGTCTTGGAAAGTTGTGCTTTTCTAAGAATTTGTCCATTTCTTATAGGTTGTTTATTTTATGGCATATTTTTCCTTGTAGTAATCTGTCATAATCTTTGTATTTCTGCAGTGTCAATTTTACCTCTCCTTCTTGATTTCTAATTCTATTGGCTTGAGTCTTCTCCCTTTTTTTCTTGATGAGTCTGGCTAAAGTTTTATCAATTTGTTTATCTTCTCAAAAATCAGCTTTTAGTTTTATTGATCTTTGCTATCGTTTCCATCATTTTTTTTTTTAATTTATGATCTGATCTTTATGATTTCTTTCCTTCTACTAACCTTGGTTTTTTGTTGTTGTTGTTGTTGTTCTTCTTCTTCTTCTTTCTCTAATTGCTTTAGGTGTAAGTTTATGTTGTTTATTTGAGATGTTTATTGTTTCTTGAGGTAGCATTATATTGCTAAAATCTTCCCTCTTAGACTGTTTTTGCTGCATCCCAGAGGTTTGGGTGATTATGTTTTCATTGTCATTTGTTTCTAGGTATTTTTGTATTTCCTCTTTGATTTCTTCAGTGATCTCTTTATCATTATTAGTGTATGGTTTAGCCTCCATGTGCTTGTATTTTTTACAGATTTTTTCTTGTAATTGACATCTAGACTCAAATCCTTGTCATCAGAAAAGAAACTTGATATGATTTCAATTTTCTTATATTTACCAAGGCTTGATATGTGACCCAAGATATGATCTATCCTGGAGAATGTTCCATAAGCACTTGAATAGAAAGTGTATTCTGTTGATTTTGGATGGAATGTTCTATAAATATTAATTAAGTGCATCTTGTTTAACATATCATTTCAAGCTTGTGTTTCCTCATTTATTTTCATTTTGGATGATCTGTCCATTGGTGAAAGTAGGGTAATAAAATCCCCTATTATGTTTGTGCTACTGTCGATTTCCCCTTTTATGACTGTTAGCATTTGCCTTATGTAATGAGGTGTTCCTATGTTGGGTGCATAAATATTTACAATTGTTATCTCCTTGGATTGATTCCTTGATCATTCTGTAGTGTCCTTCTTTGTGTCTTGTAATAGTCTTTAAAGACTATTTTGTCTGATATGAGAATTGCTACTCCAGCTTTCTTTTGATTTCCATTTGCATGGAATATCTTTCTCCATCCCCTCACTTTCAGTCTGTACGTGTCCCTAAGTCTGAAATGAGTCTATTATAGATAGCATATATAGAGCTCTTGTTTTTTAACCCATTCAACTAGTCTATCTTTTGGTTGGAGCATTTAATCCATTTACATTTAAGGTAGTTATCGATATGTATATTCCTAATACCACTTACTTAATTGTTTTGGGGTTGTTATTGTAGGTCTTTTCCTTCTGTTGTGTTTCCTGCCTAGAGAAGTTCCTTTAGCATTTGTTATAAAGCTGGTTTGGTAGTGCTAAGTTCTCTTAGCTTCTGCTTGTCTGTGAAGTCTCCCTCGAATCTGAATGAGATCCTTGCTGGGTAGAGAAATCCTGTTGTAGGTTTTTCCCTTTCATCACTTTAAATATGTCCTGCTACTCCCTTCTGGCTTGCAGAGTATCTGCTGAAAGATCAGCTGTTAACCTTATAGGGATTCCCTTGTATGCTATTTGTTGCTTTTCTTGTGCTGCTGTTAATATTTTTTCTTTGTATTTAATTTTTCATAGTTTGATTAACATGTGTCTTGGCATGTTTCTCATTGGATATATCCTGTATCGGATTCTCTGTTCTTCCTGGACTTTATTGACTATTTTCTTTCCCATATTAGAGAAATTTTCCACTATAATCTCTTCAAATCTTTTCTCAGTGCCTTTCTTTTTTTCTTCTTCTTCTGGGACCCCTATAACTTTAATGTTGGTGCATTTAATTTTGTCCCTGAGGTCTCTGAGTCTGTCCTCATTTCTTTACATTATGTTTTCTTTATTCTGCTCTGAGGTAGTTATTTACATTATTTTGTCTTCCAGGTCATTTATCTGTTCTTCTGCCTCAGCTATTCTGCTCTTGATTCCTTCTAGAGAATTTTTAATTTCATTTATTGTGTTGCTAATCATTGTTTGTTTGCTCTTTAGTTCTTGTAGGTCCTTGTTAAATGTTTCTTGTATTTTCTCCATTCTATTTCCAAGATTTTGTATCATGTTTACTATCACTACCCTTTATTCTTTTTCAGGTAGACTGCCTATTTCCTGTTCATTTGTTTTTTCTGGTGATTTTTACCTTGGTCCTTCATCTGCTGTTTGTTTCTCTGTCTTCTCATTTTGCTTAACTTACTGTGTTTGGGGTCTCATTTTCACAGGCTGCAGGTTCGTAGTTCCCATTGTTTTTGCTGTCTGCCCACAGTGGTTAAGGCTATTTCAGTGGGTTGTGTAGACTTCCTGGTGGAGGGGACTAATGCCTGTGTTCTGGTGGTTGCGGCTGGCACTTGTCTTTCTGGTGGGAGGACCACATCTGTTGGTGGTTGTGTTCTTGTCTTGCTAATTGTTTGGCATAGGGTGTCCAGCACTCTTGCTTACTGGTCGTTGAGTAGAGCTAGGTTTTAGCATTGAGATGGAGATCTTTGGGAGAACTTTCACTGTTTGATATTATTTGGGGCTGGAGGTCTCTGGTGTACCAATATCCTGAACTCTGGTCTCCCACCTCAGAGGCTCAGGCCTGACACCCAGCCAGAGCATTAATACCCTGTCAGCTGCAGAGCTGAGAAGGAAAGGGAGGAGAGAGAGAGAGACAGAGGGAGGGAGGGAGGGAGGGAGGGAAAGAGGGAGAGAGAGAGAGAGAGAGAAAGGAAAGAAAAGAAAATAAAGTTATTAAAATAAAAAGTTATTAAAAATAAAAAATTAAAGAGCAATAAAATAAAGAAAGAAGACAACAATGAAACCAAAAAACAAGTCTACCAATGATAACAAGCACTAAAATCTATACTAAAAGCTTTTGCACAGCAAAGGAAGTCATATACAAGACAAAAAGACAACCCTCAGAATGCGAGAAAATATTTGCAAATGAAGCAACTGACAAAGGATTAATCTCCAAAATATACAAGCAGGTCATGCAGAACAATATCAAAAAACAAAAAACCCAATCCAAAAATGGGCAGAAGACCTAAATAGACATTTCTCCAAAGAAGAAATACAGATTGCCAACATGAAAGGATGCTCAACATCACTAATTATTAGAGAAATGCAAATCAAAACTACAATGAGGTATCATCCCACACTGGTCAGAATGGCCATCATCAGAAAGTGTACAAACAATAAATGCTGGAGAGGGTGTGGAGAAAAGGGATCCCTCTTGCATTGTTCATGGGAATGTAAATTGATACAGCCACTATGGAGAACATTATGGAGGTTCCTTAAGAAACTACAAATAGAACTACCATATGACCCAGCAATCCCACTACTGGGCATATACCCTGAGAAAACCATAATTCAAAAAGAGTCATGTACCAAAATGTTTCTTGCAGCTCTATTTACAATAGCCCAGAGATGGAAACAACCTAAGAGCCCATCATCGGATGAATGGATAAAGAAGATGTGGCACATATATACAATGGAATATTACTCAGCCATAAAAAGAAGCAAAATTGAGTCATTTGTAGTGAGGTGGATGGACCTAGAGTCTGTCATACAGAGTGAAGTAAGTCAGAAAGAGAAAGAAAAATACCGTATGCTAACACATATATATGGAATCTAAGAAAAAAAGAATGTCATGAAGAACCTAGGGGTAAGACGGGAATAAAGACACAGACCCACTAGAGAATGGACTTGAGGATATGGGGAGGGAGAAAGGTAAGCTGTGGCAAAGTGAGAGACTGGCATGGACATAGATACACTACCAAACTTAAAATAGATAGCTAGCCGCATAGCACAGGGAGATCAGCTCTGTGCTTTGTGACCACCTGGAGGGGTGGGATAGGGAGGGTGGGAGGGAGGGAGACACAAGAGGGAAGAGATATGTGAACATATGTATATGTATAACTGATTCACTTTGTTATAAAGCAGAAACTAACATACCATTGTAAAGCAATTATACTCCAATAAAGATGTAAAAAAAAAAAAATACAAAAAACCCCACAAAAAACAAATAGAAAGATAGAACTCTAGGACAAATGGTAAAAGCCAATCTATACAGACAAAATCTCACAAAGAAGCCTACACATACACACTCACAAAAGGAGAAAAAATATAAAAAAATATATATATTAAAGGAATAGAGCAACTAAATCAATAAACCAATCTACAAATGATAATAAGCTCTAAATACTAAACTATGATAAACATAAAACCAGAGAAAAATTAGATGCAGAAAGCAAACCCCAAGTCTACAGTTGCTCCCAAAGACCACTGCCTCAATTTTGGGATGATTCATTGTCTATTCCGGTATTCCACAGATGCTTGGTACATCAAGTTGATTGTGCAGATTTAATCTGCTGTTCCTGAGGCTGCTGTGAGAAATTTCCCTTTCTCTTCTTTGTTTACACGGTTCCTGGAGTTCAGCTTTGGATTTGACCCCACCTCTGCGTGTAGGTGGCCTGAGGGCATCTCTTTCCTGCCCAGACAAGACGGGGTTAAAGTAGCAGCTGATAGGGGGCTCTGGCTCACTCAGACTGGGGAGAGGGAGTGGTGGGGTATGCTGGGCAAGGCTGCAGCGGCAAAGACCAGTGTGATGTTGCAACTGTCTGAAGCATGCCATGTGTTCTCCTGGGGAAGTTGTCCCTGGATCACGGGACACTGGCAGTGATGGGCTGCACAGGCTCCTGGGAGGGGAGGTGTGAATAGTGACCTATGCTTGCACACAGGCTTCTTGGTGGCTGCAGCAGCAGTGTTAGCATTTCATGCCCATCTCTGTTGTCCACACTGATAGCTGCGGCTCACCCCCATCTCTGGAGCTTGTTTAGGCAGTGCTCTGAATCCCCTCTCCTCGTGCACCCCGAAACAATGGTCTCTTGTCTCTTAGGCAGGTCCAGACTTTTTCCAGCTACTCCCTCCCAGCCAGCTATGGTGCACTAGCCCCCTTCAGGCTGTGTTCACGCAGCCAACCCCAATCCTCTCCGTGGGATCTGACCTCCAAAGGAGCTGGAGTCTCAGCTCCCAGCTTCCACTCGTTCTGGCCAGTGGGTCAGCAGACAAGCCTCTTGGGCTGGTGAGTGCTGGTCGGCACCGATCCTCTGTGCAGGAATCTCTCCGCTTTGCCTTCTGCACTCCTCTTGCTGTGCTGTCCTCCGTGGCTCCGAAGCTTCCCCCAAACCACCCTTCATCTCTTGTCAGTTAAGGGGCTTCCTAGTGTGTGTAAACTTTTCCTCCTTCACGGCTCCCTCCCAGTGGTTCAGGTCCTGTCCCTATTCTTTTGTTTCTGATTTTACGTTTTTCTTTTGCCCTACCCAGTTTTGTGGGGAGTTTCTTGCCTTTTGGGAAATCTGAGGTCTTCGGCCAGAATTCAGTAGGTGTTTTGTAGGAGTTGTTCCACATGTAGATGTATTTTTTTTAAAGCTTATTTATTTATTTATTTATGTTTGGCTGTGTTGGGTCTTCGTTTCTGTGTGAGGGCTTTTCTCTAGTTGCGGTGAGTGGGGGCCACTTTTCATCGCGGTGCGCGGGCCTCTCAGTATCGCGGCCTTTCTTGCTGCGGAGCAGAAGCTCCGGACGTGCAGGCTCAGTAGTTGTGGCTCACAGGCCTAATTGCTCCGCGGCATGTGGGATCTTCCCGGAACAGGGCTCGAACTCGTGTGCCCTGCATTGGCAGGCAGATTCTCAACCGCTGCACCACCAGGGAAGCCCCCTGTAGATGTATTTTGGGGGAGGAAGTTGATCTCCACGTCTTACTCCTCTGCCATATTGAAGATCTCCTCTGATTCACTTTGTTATATAGCATAAACTAACAAAACATTGTAAAGCAATTATACTCCAATAAAAATGTTAAAAAAATCTAATCTTGACCTATGCCCTATTTCCCACTATTAGCTTTTATTTTCCTATTTTCATTAATAATAAACTAAGTGAAATTATCTCCTGCTTGTAGCTCAATCTTTCCTATCTGGATTGCCTAGACACACTTTAAACACCACAAATGAGAATAAAATAATGTATGTTATGAGTGCAAATACTCAAGTATTGATACTTTCCTACTATTCTGCTAATTTTCTCCAGGTATATATTGATAGTTCTTTGAATTGTTTACTAGGACATGAATTCCAGACCCTCATAATTCTAGTCATTCTTCACCAAATGATTTCACCTTATTAGACCCAGTACACCTACTGATGCATCCTAAGACTCATATTTTCATCTTTAGTGGTCACATCTTATGGAACATAAAATAAGCAAAAAGTTAGGTTGGTATGATTATTCACTTAATGTATGATTTTCTTATTTCCCTGGATCTATCAAAGGACAAAACACCTCCTTATAAACACTGCATCCCAGTTCTTATTACCTTCTCATGGAATGTTTTGATAATTTAATAAATATACCCAAGGAGACTCCACAAGTATTAAAACAATCTGGCAAGTGATTGTTTTATCACAAAGAATCACCGATAGTTTTCTATCCCCATGTACCTTTAACTATGTACTTTTTGGGGGGGTTTGTTTTCACATTGGCCAAGATAACTATGTGTTTGTCTAAAGAAGGTATCAATTCAATGAAACAATAAAACACAAAGTAAAACTTCTCATATGGAATGGATTGCATTCTGAAGTGGAAATGATGATCAATGCAGATAAAAGTATTTACCCAAGCGGCCCAACTAGAGATAAATTGACCATTTCTCCTTCCAGAGGTATTTTATGGTAATTCATATAATTCAGGCAGTTCATAGCTGCCTGGCATGTAGAAAACACACAATGATTATTGCATAAATAGATAGACAGACAGATAGACAGACAGACTGAATGAATGAATAAATGAATATTAAGATAATATTGCTGCCTCTAAGTCTGCTTCCTGGCAGAGTTGGAAAAAGCTGCATCTTTTTTCTGTTTACTGACTTAGTTGGTTACAATGCCTGCACACCCAGATGAATCTTATAAATATGTGCATCTATTCATGATAATGTACAGGGAGGAATCCATTTGAAAAAGTACTAGCAGTGAGGCCAATGCATTCTGAGAAGGCTGACAACATGAGAAAGCCAAAAGAGGAAATGATTTCCCACCGTCAAGATCTCTCTGCCCAGTGTTTCTATCCTACCCTCTTGATGTAGTGGTGTGAAGTTGGGATTATAAAATATGGTTATGGCCGTAGAGGAGGAAAATTAAGATCATTTTTAGGGCAGCATAGGCCTTAACACAAATCCATAATGAAAACAAGAAAGCTTGAAAATGTGTTCTTCATAGAACACAAATAAATGGAACACTGATGCTGAAATGGAGGCCTGAGATGAATCCCAAGGTGCTGCCTTAGAGTTGGGGACTTGGTTTACAACCTGAGCCAATGCATCTTTTCACTAAAATTTCAATTGAGGACCCAAGGCTCAAATTACCTATTCTTCTTGAACTCCCTGCTCATCATTATTTAAACACTGGTGTTTAATTTTTTAGTAAGAGAAAATGAATTACACACTTAACTCCAACTCCTCTATGAAGAAAACTGTGTAGGTTTTAATGGACCTGATGCTGAATAATCTAAGTCATCCTTATCATCAGTGGCATCTTCTATGAAGAAGTCAAATCCAAAGGTCTCTGGTCCATTAGACACAGTTGAAGTTGTGGGTGAGATGTGGAAATGAAGATGGGGGATCAGGTGCAGGTGGAGTGTAGAGAACCCCAGCCACCTTTTCTATCTCAGAATCTTATGATTCTGGTGGACAGGTGAAAATGCTCCAGGCAGAAGACTGGAGACTTCCTCTAGAGAAACTGGCAATTGTGGGTAAAACAACCAACATTCACTTCCCTGCCTGATATTCCAACAGTGAAACCCAAAAGATGGTAAAGATTTTGATACCCACACAACTTCCAATCAACCTTCTAAATATGACTGGAGAGTCAAAGATGGCTGACATTTTAAGAAATCCTCCAACATGAAAGACAGATACACAAAGAAATAAACAAGAAGCGGAGAGAGAAACATAATATCCTATAATCAATATTCTCAGAGGCATAAAAGAAGATCAGCAACTGTTTAAAAAAATATGCTAGAAAACAGGACTAATTAGAAAGAAAACATAAGTTTTAAAAATGAACAACATGTTAGCTTAAATTATATAGATCCATATGTAAAAGAACATTCCAAGAGGATGGAGGACAGTTGTCACAATGCTTTCAAAAGAAAAAAAAAACCTCTACATTGTATGTTCAAGAAAAACTTGAATTTGTCCTAAATCTGACTTTTTATATCTTAGAAGCACCAGGTAACACAATGATCTTCAATTTTCTCATTTCTATATTAGTACTCAAAGACATTGTGAAAATTGAATGAGCTCATGTATATTTATCTGTTTTTTGTTTGTTTTGTTTTAATGGGTTTTTAAAAAATTTATTCTGGCTGCCTTGGGTCTTCATTGTTCTGCGTGGGCTTTCTTTAGTTGCGGTGAGTGGGGGTTACTCTTTGTTGTGGTGCACAGACTTCTCATTGCGGTGGCTTCTCTTGTTGCAGAGCATGGGCTCTAGGCATGTGGGCTTCAGTAGTTGTGGCTCCCGGGCTCTAGGGGTCAGGTTCTGTAGTTATGGTGCACATGCTTAGTTGCTCTGTGACATGTGGGATCTTCCTGGACCAGGGCTCAAACCCATGTCCCCTGCATTGGCAGACAGATTCTTAACCACCGTGCCACCAGGGAAGTCCCTATGTATATGTTTTGTAAGCTAAGAAATTATACAAATACAAAGCATCATTATGATAGGTGATTACAAATATGTATGTATGTAATTTTTTTGTTTCCTTTTCCATCCAGCTTGGTAGTACAGGTCAGAAAAGAGTTTTCTGGCCTAGGGAATTTTCTAGAATTTCTTGAAATCTTTTATCACAAAGGAAAGTAAAAGGAAGAAAAAATAAGAACATTAACACCAACATGAATTAAACCAAGTTTTAGTACATTTTTATAAGCTATATATTTTAGGCAAAATCAAATTAGTAATATGAAATCAAATTTTTTTAATTAAAAATCTTAAAAAAAATTTTATTTTTTTTGTAGAGCACTCTATTCCAGAGCTTACATTTTATTGTGTTCCTTTAGATCTTTTAAAAATTTTATTTATTTTTATTATTTTAATATCATTTTTAAAGGTTACTTTCCATTTACAGTTATTACAAAATATTGACTATATTCCCCAGGCTGTTCAGTATATACTAGAGCCTACCTTACACCTGATACCTTCCCCTACCCCACCCCTACAGTGCCCCTCCCCAACCACTGGTCACCACTAGTTCTTTCTCTATGTCTGTGAGTTGGCTTCTTTTTTCAATATTCACTAGTTTGTTGTATTTTTTAGATTTCAGATATAAGTGATATCATACAGTATCTAAAAAGATTATTTTCTAGGATCTGTTTTAGCTTTAATACAAAATAAATACAAATTATAAACCACTTTTTAATAATTCTGCCAATTACTTAACAGTATATTTCATTAGCTCACACAAAATATTTGAAATATTTACTACTTTATAAAAATTTTATAAGTGAGGAGATTAAAATTCAGAAACTTAAAAAAGAGTTTGTTCCTCAAAATTTAGTATGCTAGTAACTTGTATTAAAGCCAACATTAGTGCATAGATCTGGTGGACCTCAAAATTTGTATTCTTATCCACTACCCGAAGTGTGGCAGAATAATCTACTAAAGTAATAATCTGTGTTTTATTCCACTGTAATCAAAGGAATGTGAGGCATTTTTCTCTCACAATACTCATTCCCACCTCTCTAAGAAAGTAAACAACCTTAGACTCAGAAAGGCTATGGCTTCTCTTCCTCAGGACCTTTATAACAGCCCTTTGCTTGTGAAAGCCTTTTTTTTTTTTTTAACATCTTTATTGGAGTATAATTGCTTTATAATGGTGTGTTAGTTTCTGCTTTATAACAAAGTGAATAAGTTATACGTATACACATGTTCCCATATCTCTTCCCTCTTGCGTCTCCCTCCCACCCTCCCTATCCCACCCCTCTAGGTGGTCACAAAGCACCGAGCTGATCTCCCTGTGCTATGCGGCTGCTTCCCACTAGCTATCTATTTTACGTTTGGTAGTGTATATATGTCCATGCCACTCTCTCACTGTCACAGCTTACTCTTCCCCCTCCCCATATCCTCAAGTCCATTCTCTGTGAAAGCCTTTTAATCTTTTTAGAGCAGACCTTTATGTCCGAAGGTCCTTAACCCAAGTATTGGGATATATAGGAGCAGCCCAACCCTGAAGATGGAGAGAGACATAGATTCCTGAATGCTGGGAAAAGGCCTTAAAGAAATTTCTGAGGTGGTGGTGACCTTGGCCTCACTTATACTCAGAGTCTCAGTTAGGAGGAGCGCTGCACGATATGAATGCTGAGGACGTCTGGGGTAGACATTACTCATGTTCTCTGGCATCTTGTTCTCTTCTTCCAGGTACATCAGGGATTATAACTGTTTGATCCTTGAAGTTACATATGTCCATGTTGCTTTCTATGGGCAATGATAGGTGAGCAGGAGAGAAAAGTGTCTATTCCTGTGTGAAGCATTTAATGGCCAGTGTTTTGTTCTATTTTCTCCATCAGATTGTTATGCAGATATGTCCATAAACAGGGAGAAGGAAAGGAACCAAACATGAAAGAGCTACCTTTCTTCTCTTCCACAGACTACTCTCAAAGTAAGTAGTTCTTCTTAGAAAGGGTGGTAAGGGGGGAACCACACTTGAGTAGTATATGGATGAGAGGAAGGAGGCTTCCTCTCTTTTTCCTGTTGTCCAATGGTCAAAGATCATTCCATCAGAGGTTAATTCCTCCATACTTGTGGCTTATATTACACTCATCTTACACCTGGCACCTCTTAGGAAGCCATATTTCATGCCCTTTTTGTGTGATGTTTCCCTTGGCTGAGGATGGAAAAGCCACTCACCACAGGAGGGTTACTGATCAGAGAGGGAAAAAAAAAGCAGTTGAGGAAATATGAGAAGGCATGCAAGATTTAGAAGAGTGCTGATAATCCTTGCCCAGTGGAATTTCAGAATTGCTGTGAACAGTGGCAGCTGTATGTTTCCTATTCTTTTTTCTGAAGTGCAGTGAATGTTTATTGTTTTTATTCTGTTCCAGTTTCATCAATGCATGCTGGGTTATTGGAAACAGTTTGGTTTTTAGTTCCTGATTATGTCTGGACAAACTGTAAACACAACCATCCATCACACATGTATGTTGGACTTTGGGGCACCTCCCTCGGAGGGGAGTTGAGAGCAAATCAACTATATTGTGACCAAAAGATTGAATTGTAATAAGCATTATAAATATTCACTAATATTAATATCTGATCATTACTTCTAGGTAAATAATTATAATTCCCACCCAGTTGAAGTTAGGCATCACCAGGAGATTTAGCTAAGGAAAGGTGAGATG